>NW_012267224.1:10572583-10650364 GCF_000151885.1 Dipodomys ordii
AGGGAAGGAAGGAAGGAAAGAAGGAAGGAAGGAAGGAAGGAAGGAAGGAAGGAAGGAAGGAAGGAAGGAAGGAAGGAAGGGGGAGAGAGGAAAGGAGGGAGGGAGGGAGGAAAGGAGGGAAGAAAAGAAGGAAGGAAGGGAGGAAAGGAGGGAGGGAGAGAGGGAAGGAAGAAAGAATGGAGGGTGGAAGAAGGAAGGAAGGATTGATTAGGGAGGGAGGGAGAGAAGGAAGGATGAGAGGAAAAGATGGAAGGAATGAAGGATGAAAGGAGGGAAAGATGGAAGGATAGAGAGAGAAGGAAGGAGGACAGGAGGGAAGGAAGGAAGGAAAGAAGGAAAGGAGGGAGGGAGGGAGGGGGGAGGGAGGAGGAGTTTGTTTTGGCGCACTCTTTGAGGGGTTTTAGTCCACGGCCCCTGGACCCTGTTGTCTTTGGGCCTGCCTGCTACAGCATTGTGCATTATGGCAGAAGCTCATGCTTAAGGGAACCATTCACCTCATCACAGCCAATCAGACAGGGAAGAAGGAGCCTGGATCACAATATCCCCTTAAGGGGCACACGCGATGACCCAGCCTCCTTCCACAGCGCCCCTTCACCAAGGTTCCACCCGCTCCCCACAGTCCCGAGGCAGGACCGCTAAGCCTCAGTGCCAAGGCCTCTGGGAGGCATTCCCTACGCAAACTGCAGCACAAGATATTCAAGGATGAGACCACTTGTGTTTTCTCGGTCTCGGCACACTGGGAAAAACACTGTCAGTGAAGGAGAATGTCTTGATTCTGCCTGCAGTCCATGGGGAGGGAGATGTAATGCTTCCTGGCACTGGGCTGGCCAGACAGAGTACAAGTCCTGTTTCTGCAACTGACTCCCTCGTTTAATATGTCTAAGCCTCAGCTATCACAGAAAGGGGAGAGATGAGCACAGGAAATCACCATGGGTGAGGAGTGTGCACATAACTCTTTACAGAGCAGTTGGTACCCTGAGCCTTCATCCCACTGAGGCGTCCATAACCTGCAGACAGAGAAGCAGAGAGGTAAAGTGATTCAATGAAGGTTGCACTTGCGGGCATTTGGTAGAGCCATACACTCAAATCTGAGCATTCTGCTTTAGAGTTTGTGCTCTGAGATACTAGTTTATACTGGCACTCTCAATAAATGACAGTTACCTGTGAGACTTATCTCTAATTAACCAATAAAAAGCCAGAAAGGGAAGCATGGCTAAGGTGGTAGAGCACCAACCTTGAATGAAGTGGTAGAATAAGAACTGGGAGTACAAAAGCTATAGGACAGTGCCCAGGCCCTGAGTTCAAGCCCCAGTACTGACATAAAAGATAAATAGATAGGTAGATAGGTAGACAGATAGATACATACATACATGCATGCAAGCATACTACTTTTTTTTATTGTGAAAATACTGTACAGAGGGGTTACAATTACATGGGCAAGATAATGAGTAAATTTCTTATCAAGCATTGTAGCCTCCTCCTTTGTTTCCCCTTCCCATCCCTTCCCATCCTCCCCTCCAATCTACCCCACCTCCCTCCCCTCCCCACCAAAGTTGTAAAGTTCGTTTTCGACATAATGACTTGTACATCTCATTGTTGCAATGGCAAGCATACTACTATATACAGATGAGTTATATGCAGATAAGTTACAATAATCCTTAATTAACTACCTAGAAGGTAGGAGTTTATATTCCACCCACAAAGATGTAGGTGTGCATTTTTTGGGGGGTCCGGTCATGGGGCCTGAACTCTGGGCTTGGGTGCTGTCCCTTAGCTCTTCAGCTCAAATCTAGCGCTCTACCACTTGAGCCACAGCGCCACTTCTGGCTTTTTTCTTCTTGCTTATGTGGTGCTGAGGAATCAAACCCAGGGCCTCATGCTTGCAAGGCAAGCGCTCTACCACTGAGCCACCTTCCCAGCCCTAGGTGTGCATTTTGAACATGGACAGATTCCACTTAGTTAACCTCTATAAAGTCTCAATAGAAGTTCTGCCTAGGTTTCTAGGCAGGGAAATATATTTGAGATTGCAATTGATTTTCTTTAAATCAAATATTAATCGAGCTCTTTCCAACAGTCCAGGTGTTACAAACATGTAGGATATATTAGCAAACAAAAGACAACCCCTCGTTAAGAAGCTGAGATCTGAGGATCTGAAGTTCAAAGCCAGCCTGGACAGAAAAGTCTGAAACTCTTATCTAGAAGAGTGACAGCAAGGTCCTTGGGCCAGCAGCCTGCAGAGAATTTTGAAATTTGATAAAGCTGGGTATGGTGGCTCATGCCTATAATCCTAGCTATTGGAGAGTGAAGGTTAAAAAAAATAAAACAAGAGTGGTAGACAGCATGAAAAAGAACTAAAAGAAAAGCTAGTGGGTTCTCAATGAATGTTTGCTTTTTTCTCTCTCTCTTTTCAGTTGTGGGGCTTGAACCCCGAGCCTGGGCACTGTCCCAAAGTTCTTTTGCTCAAGGCTAACACTCTACCACTTTGACTCATAGTGCCACTTCTGGTTTTCTGGTGGTTAATCGGAGAGAAGAGTCTCACAGACTTTCTTACTCAGGCTGGCTTTGAACCGTGATCCTCAGATCTCAGCCTCCTAAGTAGGGAGGATTACAGAAGTGAACCATGCTTTTTTTTTTTTAATAGTATACTGGGGTTTGAACTTAGGACCTTGCAATTATCAGACAGGTACTGTACCGCTTGAGACTTATCCCCATCCTTTTTTGCATCTGTTGCTTTTCAGGTAGATGCTTTTTATTTTTGCCTCGGCCAGCCTATACCATGAGCCTTCTAATTTAACTGAGATGACAGGTACACACCATCCACGGCTTTTTTTTTTTCACTGCGATGAGTCTTGCCAAGTTTTTGCCTGAGCTGGCCTCCAACTTTGACCCTCTTGATCCCCACCTCCCAAGTAGCTAGGATTACAAGGGTGAGCTACCGAGCCTGGCCTGTTGGCTTGTTGGACAGCTGAATGAACAAGCACACAAACGGCCTGATGAATGATGTAAAGCTGCCATCTCTACAGAGGCTAAAGGCAGGGGCATAGAAAGTTTTACCCATGAGGCTTTGTGCAAGACACCATTTGTATTTCCTCAGGACATTGAGCAGTACACTTGAGCTAATTTTAGATGCTTTTCTGAGGGGGCACGCAGAGGATTAGAGCTACAGGGCTTGTTGGCTTTATATGGATTACACTTTGAGGCCCAACCTTGAGATGGCATAAATCAGGGAGACCCACTTCTGGGAGGAGAGGACAGACAAGCGGAGCTGTGGCAGTGCACAGCTCAGCTGAACACTGAACTGAGCAGAGTGTGTGGGTATTCTGGGATGGAATTACTGACTTCGCTGAAGAGTCCAAGAGACATCTTCAAGCTTGTAAGCAAGGATTTTAGTTTATACTAAAGTCTCAGTATTAGTTCACACTAATGTCAGTATTCATTCATAATAATGTATTGATATTAGTTGTGACTAATAGACACCAATGCAAAATATTACTGGTAGGAAAAACTGGGGAAAGAGACTAGTGGCTGGTTGATTTTTTTTTCTGTAAATCTAAAAATTAAAGTCAATTTAATTTTTAAAATTCAAGGGTAAATAGAGCCCCCTTTGACACAATGACTTAATAAAAAATAAATTATTTTTTAATTCAGAGACAAACAGTAACATACGTGTAGTTTATTTGCAACAGTCATAACATGAATTGAGCCCCCCACTCCCCCCCGAAAAGAGTACAAACCATCCTGTGAAAACTGGGAGTTAATTAGAGGGAATAACCACTCAACTTCCGCAGTTCTGAAATAGGGAAACTGAGGTGCTGAATGGCTCTGTGGTGGTCCTTGTAAATGGAAGTATAGAGACCCTAATCACCTCCTTTCTAGGGCCCTGCAGACATATTATTCTTAAAATTGCCACACTCATGCATGCATGCGCACGCGCACTCGCACACGCACACAAAGTGCTACCCTGCTTCTGTCTGTGGTTAACTCACTTATCTAGAATGTCAGGCACAGAGTGGTCTGGTTCATTTCATATTCTGTTTAAGTGAGGGTTGCCATGGAGACAAGTGATTGCCATCCAGCTTTCTCAGAATTAGGATACATGCAGTCGAACTGGTTTAATGAGAAAACTAGTTCGAACTACTTCCAACTCATTCAAAATGAGTTCAAATACCTTAAATGTACTTGATGATGAGCCCTTGGGGATGGGGAAGGCGCCCAGGATCCAGTAGGGCCTAGGTCATCATTCCAAGTAACACTCTCGTTCAAAGCTGCACAGTTGTGGGGTAGGTGAGGTCCCTCCAGCCCCAGCAGCCACAGAGAAAGCCTCGGAAGTAGCTCTTGGAGCACCTGTGCTGGTCATTAAGACTGAAAAGTTTGCCCAGCAACATCAGGGGAATAAAAACCCTTTTATTCCAGTTATCAGATGGTTAGGTCCCAAGAGATTGGCAAGTATGTCATTAGGTTTGAATCCTTTCCGGTGTCCTTTGTCACTGCAAAGAACTGGGTAATGTCCTAAACAGTGGGGAGTTGGGGACCCCAGTCCTTTGGGCAGGGTAGTTAAGTATCTCCTTGAGGCCATACCGTGGTGGCTCAAGCTTAGAATCCTAGCCACTTCAGAGGCTGAAATCTGAGGACTTGAAGCTGCCCCAGGCAGCGCCAGTTAATTACTAAGAGGCCAGAAGTGGAGCTGTGGCTCAAGTGGGAGAGTGCTAGCCCTGAGTGAAAACACTAAGGAGGGGGCTGGGAAGGTGGCTTGCCTTGCATGCATGAGGCCCTGGGTTCGATTCCTCAGCACCACCTAAGCAGAAAAAGACGGAAGTGCCGCTGTGGCTCAAGTGGTGGAATGCTTGCCTTAAGCTGAAGAACTCAGGGACAGTGCCCAGGCCCAGAGTTCAGGCCCCATGACTGACAAAAAAAGAAAGAAAGAAAGAAGGAAGGAAAGAAGGAAAGAAAGAAAGAAAGAAAGAAAGAAAGAAAGAAAGAAAGAAAGAAAGAAAGAAAGAGAAAAGAAAAGAAAAAGCTAAGGAGCAGGGTGCTGGTGGCTCACACCTGTAGGTCTAAACTATTCAGGAGGCTGAAATCTGTGGAGCGTGGTTCGAAGCCAGCCCAGGCAGAAAGTCTGTAAACTCATATCTCCAATAAATCACTCAGAAAAAGCCAGAACTGGGGCCATGGCTCAAGTGGTAGAGTACTAGTCTAGAGGAAAAGAAGCTCAATGATAATGCCCAGGCCCTGAGTGCAAGACTTGGTCCTGGAAAAAAAAGGTTAAGGGACAGATTTCAGGCCCTGAGATTTCAGGCCCTGAGTTCAAGCCCCAATACCAATACCAGCGCGCGCGCGCGCGCACACACACACACACACACACACACACACAGAGTTCTGTTCAGGGAACAAAATTTTCTCTATCTAGCCCTAGCTGTGGTAACTTGGCCACTAACTGCCCCACACCTACACATATAATAATATAATAAATGGGTCAAAATAATGGCTACTTCTTCGGAGAGTTGAAAAGAGTCAATAAGAAAACACAAATAATGAGCTGGGTACACCATAAGGGACAGTAAATGTTAGCATTACATAGATCATCATAGCGTTCCTCTGGCCCTTGTGACGGGCCTTAGACTGGCCTATGTGGAGTTGAGCACACACTGACTGAACACCGTCATTTCTTTTTCTCACGGCGGCCGAGTGTGTATCAGCTGCCTGGGGAAGCCCAGAAGAGGCAGGTCTAGGTACAGGAGCCCAGGCCATGTCATTCCGTCCGGCAGCTTGTGATGTGGAAATCCATCCACTGTGAGCTTTGGTCAGAGAATCTGCGTGTTCCCCACACACGACACATGTCAACACACCAGCTCATGTCTTGTTTGCTGGCCTCATCCTTCTCCAGCTGGCTTTATGTTCCTCACTCCCAAAGGTCCCTGACCCCATGCTTCCTGCATGCTACTTGTGCAGGCCCGGTGACCAGATCTTGACCCTGAGTCGCTCCCACTGGGCTATTGGGCTCAGGCCCTTCCAGGGACAGTTCAGGGCTTCCTTGACCCTGTAAACTATAGAGAAGACACTGAGTCAGTGTGCTAACCCCGACCGTCCTCCGTCATTTCAGTTTTCATCTGCAAGGAGCTCTGGACGTAGTTTTGCAGGTAGGTCAGGGAAGGGAATCTGCTGGAGTTTATTTGCTGGACTTTCTGTGCTTTTTCAGATGCAATCTGGTTGTAATTTCAGCAGCAGACACTGAACTTGGCTACTTAATCCACTGTTCCTCGTTTTTTTGCCATTTTCTCCAGTTGCTGCTTTGCAGACTGTCTCTTTCTGTTTGGTTTTTATTCCTTTTTAAATAGACTCCCAAGCATGCAATTGTACACATACACACACACACACACACACACACACACACACACACACAAATACAAATACACAAACCATCTGCCTGTATAGGAATTTTAGTGAGCTACCTTTCTAGATTGTATTGCCACAAGTATTTGTCATTCAAAGTGTTGTTTTGTTCCAATTTCCGTGACTTAATAAGCCTTTCAGTTCCCCATCCAATTGGTATTTTGTTCCACATTTCACCAGGTTTTCAGTTTGAGCCTATATTTTCTGATTTGCATGTTGTTTTCAAGTCTCTGGAATCCTTCTTTCTGGAGAACAAAAGAAGAAAAACAACACCCAAGAACACAACATTTACTAGTCAGTTCTATCTATCTGTCTGTCTGTCTGTCTGTCTGTCTGTCTACCTACCTATCTACCAATACTGGGGCATTGCTGTCCCTTATCTTTTTCATTCTACCATTTGAGCCACACCTCCACTTTTAGCTTTTTGCTGTTTAACTGGAGATATTTAGAAAGGCTCATGTACTTTTCCAGCCAGTCTTCTTTGAACCACAATGTTCAGATCTTAGTCTCCTATGTAGCTAGAATGACAGGCCTGACCCACCAGTGCAAGGCTACTAATCAATTTTGGGGGGGGGAGTGGGGATCTGGTCATGTGGCCTGAACTCTGGTCCTGGGCGCTGTCTCTCAGCTCTCCAGCTCAAGGCTAGCGCTCTACCACTTGAGCCACAGCACCACTTCCGGCTTTTTTTTTCTGCTTATGTGGTGCTGAGGAATCGAACCCAGGGCCTCAGGCATGCACTGCAAGCACTCTACCACTGAGCCACCTTCCCAGCCCCTTAATTGTAAGTAAAACTCCAAATTTGAAATGAAGTTGGAGAGAAAGCAAAGGACTGTCCTTTAGGGAGTGACCTGGAACACAGAAGGGTGGAAGCAATGAGCAACTAGTGTTTTCCCATTTTTTGTGAGTCTCTGAATAGTGTGAATAAGGGGCTGGGAACAACTTCTTTCCATTCACTCATGTAGACCACCGTCCAGTAGAAGTTGTTGCAGGAACTCCAGCTACCTTTAGATTTTGAATACAATATCTGAATGGCTCCTTGTTTCAATCTGACTACCTCCCTCCCCACTTTCCACCTCTATTAATTCATCTCCACAGGGGGAATCAGCACTTAATAAAAAACAAAACTATTGGCTGAAGGTGCAAGTCACTGGGAGCCTTCAAGCTCTTCTTGGCTTTGTTTTTCTAAAAAGTACCCATGACTTAGGCCAAGCAAATCAGCATATACCCATGGGATCCTTCAGGAGGAATTCAACCAAGTTAGACAGCAGGGTGGAGAACAGGCAGAGAGCCTAAAAGAAATGGAATAGATCCCATGCCTTTCTTCTTTTTCTTTTGGGGTAGGTGAAGTCTCCGGAGTGTGGTGGAAAGTTCTATGGATATTCATGGTAGGCCAGTCATCTCCTAGATTGGTTTGGGGAGTTGAGGAAAGGGGGAAATGGGAGGGATGCATCCTCAGAGAGTCACTGTGCTTCGGTCTGGCACGGTGCAGAACTGAGGGAAGATTTCCATAGCTCCCTTTCATTTGTACGTCTCCCCCTGCTTCAGCAGGAGATTCAAAACATCCTCAGCCAGAGCAGCTCTTAACTTTGCTGTTTGGAGAAATTGTAATTCATCTCCTGGGGCTCTTCCTGTCCAAAATATGTACCCCCTTACCTCTTCCATTCTTTCTCCATTTATCAGAAGGCAGAACAAAATTACAAGAACGATCATAGACATAGGTTCAAATCATGCCTGTGCCACTTCTTAATTGTGTCCTCTGAGCCTCAGTTTCCCACTTGTGTAAAGAATGTATTTGTAAGAACATCCGTGGAACTGGATGATCTGGCTGTGGAAACTCCATGTTGGATAAAAGTGTTTTGCCACCTCCCATCAATGGATGAAACGATCTTCGTGTAGCACCATTTATTAGAGTCAAAAGTTAGAAACAACTGGGTTGACTGACTGACTTACATAGCTAAGTATATAATTCAGGAAAATGCCTGTTTTTGTATGTACATGCATACAAATGTAACCAGAATAATAAGAAATTGCTTGAATTGTCCAAAAACCTATGAATTAAGCACTATTTTGATCCTTATTTTATAGATGAGGAAGCAGGCCTGAAGGGATTCGAACATATTTATGTGTACATAGTGAATAAGATGATAGAGCCGGTGTTTGAATCAGAAAAACCCATTCATGAGATTGTGGTTATAACCATGAGCCTCAATCACCCACACAAAATTGATCCATGACATACTATTTTTACTCTATTAAATGCCTATTTTACTCTATTAAATACTCTATTAAGGGCATATTTTTATTTCCTTAAAAATAAGTTCAGTTCACTTTTTCTTTCCCTCCCTCCCCTTCAACTAGTCATTATGTGTTCCTCTCTGGCATCAAAGTGAGCCACAAAATATATATCATTTTTAAAATGAAAAGCATGTACCAGAAGCCACTGGCTCATACCTGTAATCCTAATTATTCAGGAGGCTAAGATCTGAGCATCCCAGTTTGAAGCCAGTCTGAGTAGGATAGTCCATACTACTCTTATCTGTAATCAACTACCAAAAGACAGAAGTGGAGTTGTGGCTCAAATGGTAGTACATCTGCTTTGAGAGAAAGAGCTCAACACCTTAGCCCTGAGTTCAAGCTGCAGTACTGACAAAAAAAAAATTAAAAATAGCCAGGCAGCAGTGGCTCATACCTGTAATCCTAACTACTTAGGAGGCTGAGATCTGAGATCATGTTCAAAGTCATTCCAGGCAGGTAAGTCCAAGAGAATCTTACCTCCAATTAATCACCAAAAAAATCAGAAGTGAAGCTGTGGCTCAAGTGATAGAACTCCAACTACGGGCATGAAAACTCAGGGACAGTGCCCAGGCCCTGAGTTTAAGCCTCAGGACTGGCACACACACACACACACACACACACACACACACAGAGAGAGAGAGAGAGAGAAATTAAAAATAAAAGCATGGCTTTGAATTCTGGCATGTTGCAATGAAGTATGATGAAAGATCACCACTGATATATTTGGATACCCTGAGAAAGTGCTTCACCTGACTGTCATACTTAGCACCTTGCCCAGCGGTAGACACAAAACCCCCCTCAGGCTCCCTGGCACCATCCATCCAGGAAACATGTCAGCAGGCTCTGTAATCATCAGCAAAATGATGGATTCTGAGCATAAAAATGAAGAAATGGCCATATCTATGATGGGACCTGTTCTCAAAGGCCTTTTATTGATTGAAGAAACATGGTCCATAGTTTAACTCAGTCTTATACCCAACAGAGCCATAAAACCATAGAGAAAGGAGGGAGCACCAAGGAGCCAACTGGTTGATGGTTTTACATACAGCTAAACTATTGATCTAGCCAAGAACGCTGGGCCTGGGTGCTGTCCCTCAGCTCTTCAGCTCAAGGCCAGCACTCTACCTCTTGAGTCATAGTGCCACTTCTGATTTTCTGAGTGGATTATTGGAGATAAGAGTCTCTTGGACTTTCCTGCCTGGGCTGGCTTTGAACCACTATCCTCAGATCTCAGCCTCCTGAGTAGCTAGGATTACAGGCATGAGCCACCAGAGCCCAGCTGTTTTTTGTTTGTTTGTTTGTTTGTTTTAGTTTTGTGTCAGTCCTGGACTAAATTCAGGGCTTGGGCACTGTCCCTGAGCTTCTTTTTGCTCAAAACAAATGCTCTACCACTTGAGCCATAGCTCCAATTCTGGCTTTTTTTGGTGGTTCATTGGAGATAAGAGCCTCGTGAATTTTTGTGCTTGGGCTGGCTTTGAACTGTGATCCTCAGATCTCAGCCTTGAGTAGCTAAGATTACATTTGTGAGCCACCAGCACCCAGCTTGGGCTTGCTGTTGTTGCTTTTTTAAAAATTTTTAGACAGAAACAAGCAGTTTTAAATCTTGGATAGTTGATACTTTAAAAAAGATGTACTTGATCCAACTTTTTTTTTTTTTGGTCAGTCTTAGGGCTTGGACTCAGAGCCTGGGTACTGTCCCTGAACTCTTTCATTCAAGACTAGCACTCTACCACTTTGAGCCACAATACCACTTCTGGTTTTCTGGTGGTTATCTGGAGATAAGAGTCTCACTAACTTTCCTGCCTAGGCTGGCTTCAAACTGCAATCCTCAGCTCTGTCTCCTGAGTAGCTAATCTTATAGGTGGGGGCTACTGGTGCCTTGCTGATCCAACTATGTTTTAAGTTCTGTTTGGTGGATTCTGAATTTCTTCCCATCTGAATGTGCTTGGGAATTTTGGGGGAACAACTATGACAGGATTTGCTTCAGCACAAGACTCAGTATGATCTCATCCTCACATAACAGCAATAATGAGAACCTTATTAAGTACTTACTATGTGCTTTACACCTACCCTTAGAGAGATATTTCAGAGCGGCGGGTGCACCTGTGGTCTCCCATGTCAGGTCCACCATCAGTGGTTATGAGCTAAAGGACTGGATTTTCTCATGCTTAGTTCTCTAATTAGTAAATCATGATAGCCACGGCACAGGGTTAAATCATTTCATACACATAGAGGGTTAAAAAGAGGGCTTAGAATCAGCTATCATACTGTTATTATTTATGTTTCCAACTATCATCTAAGTTTTATATTATTATCTCTGCATTATAGTCAAGGTACAGTTCACAAAAGTAAGTAATTTAGCCACGGTCTCATGTTCAGACCAGCCTCTTCTCTAGATAACCTCCAAGGCATATTATACATACTGTAGAAAGGGTAGGGATGGTCCCTGTTACTGTATCTGCCATCCTGAAATGACAAAGGACCAAGCAGGAGGTTGCTTGATTAAACCTTTATTTCTCCAGATGGGAAATAAAAGCATTGGTGCATGTATCTGAATAGCATGCCAGCAGCTCCTGCTTGTGATCCTAGCTACTCAGGAGACTGACTTTTGAGAATCCCAGTTTAAAGACATCTCAGGCAGAAAATTCTGAGAGACTCTTATCTCCAAGTAACCAAGGGAAAAAAACAGAAGTGGAGGCATGACTCGAGTAGTAGAGCATCACCTTGAGAGTAAAAGCCAAATAAGAGCTTGAGGGCCTGAGGTCAAGTCCCAGTACTGGCATACAGACTAAAAAGAATGATTTTGAGAATGTTGATAATAGAAGGGCTGGAACTATAAATTTAAATATTGATTTAAAAACCTAATGAATAATAAATGATATCCATGTTATTGTCATCTCTGCTCTGAGAAACATTGAGTGACCCACAGGGATTAAAGTGGCCAGCTCCTGTTTCACGCAGGTCTTTCCGCCTACCATCTGATCTGTGTCTTATGCTAAGTCTTTCTTCCTCATTCAGGTTTGAATCTGGTCATCCTTTAGAAAATTGTCTTTCCTGGCTCTCTAGTCCCTTCAGCTTTATTAAAACATTGCTTTGTCTCTGTTTTGTATGAGTCATATCAACTCATTTTCTCAGTCACTGATGCTGTCTTCTGACCTCGATTTTCAGTCCAATTTTCTCCAATACCCTTTTCACTGGGTTCTTCATACTCCTCAGCACTGATTTCCAACCTGTCTCTCTGAAACAAAAATCAGAGCAAATAAAAAAAGCACATGTTACATGCCCTCATGGAATGTGCCAAAGTCAAAGGAGGTCAAGATTCCATTGATAGCAATACTGAGACTCCTGGGCAAAAGGAAATTGGAAAGCATACCTGTGAAGCATCTCTTTTTTGTAAAAATGAAAGAACAAGATTTTGACTATAAGCAATTCTGTGCTATGTATTCAAGGCACCTTAATAGTTAGGTAGCACAGAATATTATTAAGAAAAACAGGATGTCTCAAGCATAGGCAGGAAACCCATTTTCAAAAAATGTCAGAGCTCATTGTCCAAAAAGTTCGTAATTGCAAAATAGTAATAGTGGATTCCAGTCTGGGGTTTGGAGGTGAATAAACATAGCTTCGAGACTATAGGGGTTTCCTGTTTTGAATTTAAGAGTAGCCAAGACTTCTGCAAATATTTTTAGATGTAATGTTTATGGAAGGCAATAGAATATTAACCCAGAATGTTGGATAGGATAGCTCAATGTTGGTTTGTACATTCTAAGTAATTTAGACTATTGGACTGAATACTGAACTACTGTAGTTTTTCCTTCATTTCTTGCCTAAAAAGGGAATAGTAAGAAAATGACTTTAACCAGAATATTCAACAAGCATTTATTAAAAGCCTGTGGTACAAATAACATTCTGCAGAAGGTATTTATATTATACCCAAAGGAAGCAGAAGATGAAATATACACTCTTGACAATTTAGTACAGGGCTAAGGAATAATAAAACTGCAAGCAAGAACCCAAGACTAATTCCCCAGTAATATAGGAATTAGGGGTGTTCCCCCACCCCCTTTGCCTGAGGCTCAACCCCTCACATCTTTCAAGACTTTGCAAAAGCTGGTTTTTTAAGTGAGAACATCCATGGCCAATCTGGATAAATTGCAGTCTCCCTCTTTCCCCACAACCATGCACCCATGTGTGCACACACTGGCACATACACATACACACACACACACACAGAGCCTGGACATCTTTTTCCCGTTTTCCTTTGAGTCATTGCTCATGTTATTATATACTTTCCTATATTGTCTGTCTTACAGTACCACCCTCCCTCTACCTCTGAATGAATTGTTCTTAAAAACACGAGAGTTTGTGTGTGTGTGTGTGTGTGTGTGTGTGTGTGTGTGTGTGTAAATACCGTACAGAGGGGTTACAATTACATGGGCAAGGTAATGAGTACATTTCTTATCAAGCATTGTTGCCTCCTCCTTTGTTCCCCTTCCCATCCCTTCCCATCTCACCACCCCCCCCAAACACGAGAGTTTTATGTTTTGTTTCTTGCCAATTTTTTTTAGCAGAGTGAAGAGTACTTGATACCTGGTAGGTGTGTTCAAAGAAAAATTGCTTAATGAGGTGTCAAATAGTGCATGTCAGCATACATATGAGTGTTGAAAAAAGTTGAAATAGGTAACTTTTGGCAATGAGAATGTGGAAAACCTTCTTGGGAGAAATGAAATGTGTACTTTGCAAGCCAAACCAAGTTGATTTGATCAAACATGGTGATTACAACATAGGTTTTGAAGCCTAGACCAAACACTGCCTCTATTTAGTTATATGACTAGAGCAAGACACTTAACTTTAGTTTTTATGGGTCTCTGAAGGAGCTGATGCCTGAGGCCAAAGACTTTTGACTTTTGTCTCTAAGTGAGTTCATGTGTGTGTGTGTGTACGTGTGCATATGCGTGTGCATGTGCAGATGAGATATATATAAGAATATATATATTAAATTCCAAGAGAATTATTGCATTCTTTCTTTGGTGTCTCCGGTCTAAAACTGAAGTTGTCGAAGTCTTGTTGGGGCTTTGCCAAGGTGACCACAGTCAGCTTGGTTGATGAGATTTGGTAGGACCAGCCTTGAGTAAATTTGTGAACAAAAGGTCTCTCTGGTTTACCCACTTCTGGGCCCCATTCTCTCCATCGCCTGGATCTCACACTGCCCTTGAGCTATTCCAAAAGCCCGTAGGGCACCCAGCCAGGCCTGCATGCTCCTGAAGTAGGCCATAATCAAAAAATATATCTTCCTGTCCTTAGCTCTCTAAGCAAAAAGTCTGACTCCTCAGCCTCCTGCCAGCGAGGCTAGATGCTTGTGAGCTAATTCCCTTCAGAATGGGAATGACAGATTATTGGCTGGGCTAGCCTTCTGTTTTCTTCACCACCAAAGTGAGGCCCAACCTAACGGAGGATTGAAATTGAAAGCAATTTCCAAATAGTCAGTGCCCAGAATCTGCCTGAACTTTTTATGTCCTAAATCATTTCATCCACAGGCAGGTAGATGATATTACTCCCTAAGGAACTGAAGTTCATGAGAGGTAAACGTATGGACAGGCTCCAGCTATTTCTGTGTTATCAATCAATCACCACACTGAGCAAATAAGCCCAGAAATAAATTCTGGATACTGCTGCAGAATTTAAGGACAATGTTTTGGAACATGCAGAAAGGATCTTTTGTAGCACCCTGCTTTAGCCACATATGTGCTGGCTGTGACCTTGAACAAGCCCCCTGACCTTGAGACACTAGAGATAACTGAAGAACTAGGACTTTCCAGGGGCTGGATCTTTCCACGGGTTATGAGAAAATCTTTTTTTTTTTTTTGGCTGGTACTGAGGTTTGAACTCAGGTCCCTTAGTATTTTTGCTTAAGGTTGTGCTCTACCACTTGAATCATACCTCCATTTCCAGCTTGTTGCTATTTTAATTGGAGATACGAGTCTCACAGACTTTCCTGTCCAGGCTGGCTTTGAACCGTAATCCTCAGATCTCCGCCTCCTGAGTAGTTAGGGTTACAGGCATAAGCCACTGGCTCCTGGTTTTCCCTTCACTTTTTTGTTCCTTCATCTCCTGTCAGTACCACATGAACAATATGTGCTTGGTTGCACTATGAGAACATTAAATAATGAAGATCTACTTTGCTATTTGTGTCACAGTACGAGTTTGGACTTAACAACTTGACTCTTTGGCTTCTGTGCTCAGCCTCCATCATTAAGGAGCCATTTAACTTTGGAGCCTCCACTTTCTCAAGTGTACACAGAAGAGAATAATTACTTATCTATGGCCTTAAGATAGAAACCAACTAAAACAAAGTGGGTCAGGTGTTGAGCACACATAGCTGTCCCTAAGAACTCTGCAGTTCAGGGCATCACCATGACTCCTGATTTGGAAAGGGGCAAAGTTAATAATGAACACAGCCTGGCTAAGGATGCTCCACGCACATGCACACACACACACACACACACACACACACACACCCATAAACCATCACAAGAATGACACATAGCCATTTTCAGAGCAAGCTGGGAGAGAGCGCATCATACCAGCAATTGGGAAGTGTGTGAGCACAATTCCAGAGAGCTCCCTGGAACTGGTGGGGTCACAGGGTTGATATTTGAAGACAAGGAGGCAGGTGGCTGGGCAGATGGGGGAGGCAGGGTTTGCACGCTCAGGACAATGGCTTGGAGGCTGAGGGGTAGCGGCTGAAGGACGCCAGTCTTGGATAAACAAAACAGCAGGTGAAACTACAGGGCGTCCAGACTCCAGGCACCCAGGGAGAGCCCACACAGAAGAAAACACTTGGCAGCGATGGGGAGGCTCCATTTGTCTTTTTCAATCAATCAGCCAACAATTGAGAAACCAGCCCTTGAGGCAAAGCTCATGTGTGTGTGTGTGTGTGTGTGTACACACCAGCTTGTGCCCCCCCCCCAAAAAAACCAGGGCAATGACCACACAGATAAGAGTCTCCCTTCTGAGAGCCCCTCCACACTTCCCCCACAAGAAGCCAGCAGAGCCGCCATCAGTCACAAAGAAACGTTCTTTTCTTGTAGAGCTCCTATTTCTATTCTTGCTATCACTGCAGATCGGCTCAGGGTTTTGTATTCCAGCCAAGGATTTTTTTTTCTCTCTCATATTTTCCACATCACTCAAAGTCTATATCCGCTGCCTTGGAGCAGGTTTAAGGAATGATCTGAGATTTCTTTCTGAATAAGCACTTATTTGTACTTTTGTTTTTCTTGGTTACTGAAGAGAAACAGTGACATGAGAGCGTGAGTAACTCTGGGACTGAGCAGCACAAAAGTCAATGGTAGTGGCTTCCCGAGTAAATAGTTGCATTGTCAGGAGGCACAAGTGGCTCATTGAGGAAATCTGTCTGACTGCAAACAGGTTAATGCTTCAGGCACAGGGAAATCCAGGAAAGAGTGGAAATTTTGCCCAAAAGTGACCTCCATCTGTACTAAAAGCAAATGCCAACCAAGGATTCCAGGATACATTTCCAGGAGAGAAAACTAAAAAGAGAAAAACAGAGAAAAGGGAGAGAGAGAGGGGAGGGAGAAGAGGAGAACCGGGTGGAACTTGTTTATGGAACAATGGGGAAGTCTCCTCAGTTGTCTCCGTGCTTACCTTACTCTTTCATTCTCAATTTCCACTATGGTTCCGCTCAAAGCCAAAAGAAATTGGAAGCCAGGTGCTGGTGGCTCACACCTGTAATCCTAACTACTTAGGAGGCTGAGGTACGAGGATTACAGTTCAAAGCCAGCCAAGGCAGGAAAGTCTGTGAGACTCTTATTTCCAATAAACCACAAGAAAACTAGAAGTAGAGCTGGAGCACAAAGTGGTAGAGCACTAATCTTGGGCAAAAGAACCCAGGGAGCACCCAGGCATCAAGTTCAAGCCCTGTGACTGACAAAAATAAAGTCTGGAGTGGAGGGAGGGATTGGTACTGAACGTCGGGCCTGGGTGCACACCCTTAGGTTTTTTGCTCAAAGCTAGCACTCTACCAATTGAGCCACACCTTTGCTTCAGACTTTTAAAGTTTTTGAACATTTTTAAAATATAATTTTATTGTTATTATTAAGCTGTTGTTCAAAGGGAGTACAATTCTATAAGTCAGGTAATGAGTACAATTCTTTTTAGACGACACCCCTTCCTTTGCTTTCCCCCCGTTTTTCTCTTCTACCCCTATCCACAGTGGCATAGCTGCTTTTTGTTAGCTAATTCGACTTACAGACTTTCCTGCCCTGGCTAGCTTTGAACTGCGATCCTCAGATCTTTGTCTCCTGAATAGCTAGGATGACAGGTGTCAGACCTTGCCAGTTGAAAGACTTGATTTTGTTTTTGTTTTTGTTTTTTGGGTCTTGAACTCAGGGCCTGGGCACTATCCCTGAGCTTCTTTTGTTCAAAGCTAGCACTCTACCTCTTGAACCACAGCACCACTTCCGGCTTTTTTCTGTTTATGTGGTACTAAGGAATTGAACCCAGAGCTTTATGAATGCTAGACAAGTACTTTACCACTAAGCCACATTCCCAGCCCCTTGATTTTTTTTTTAAGGTGAACTACCTAGCACTGTGTAATATTTTTTTGAAAAGTATATTATTGTCAAGAAAATAAAATCCTTCCAGCAGAAATGTAACTGACTAAAGTCTTAACACTCTCACTATTCCTTCCTTTGAGATTTAGCTGATAACAATGTGGGCAAAACTTGTAGGTGTTTAGGGTTGCCAGAGTTCCCAAGTAAAAAGACAGTAGGAAAAAAAAACATGATGCTCCATTAGATTTTAATTTCAGATAAGTTCTACAGAATGTAGTGTAATTATATTCCAAATGTTGCACAGAACCTACTAAAAATATATTTGTTGTTTATCTGAAATGCAGATTTTAGTGGCTGTCCTATTTTCCATCTGACCATACTCCTTTCTGTTGGCTCTTTGTTCTTACCTTGGATTTTAGTTTGCCAGGTTCTCTAGAATGCATAGGTTGGATTGTATCTCTTTTGGCTCCACCCTTGCACACACATAGTACAGGAGAATCTGAAAATAACCCATACATATTCTACTGGGAAGGTCACTTTTAAGAAGTGGATAGATAGCCACTGGGCACCAGTGGCTCACACCTTGAAATCCTAACTACCCAGAAGGCTGAGATCTGAGGATCAAAGTTCAAAGCCAGTCCAGGCAGGAAAATTTGTGAGACTTATCTCTGATTAGCCACCCAAAAGCAATAGCTCAAGTGATAGAGCACAAACCTTGAGCACAAAAGAACTCAGGGTCAGTGCTTAGGCTTTAGTTCAAGCCCCAGCACCAACACACACACAAAAATTAGGTGGACAGATATCCAGCTAATATATTAATTAATAAAAACTTCTTTAGCCTGATGCTCTGAGAGCCTTTGCTCTCCAATTAACCAAAAAAAAACCTGAAAGTAGAAGTACGTTTCAAAGCAGTAGAATACCAATCTTGAGTAAAAAAGTCAAGTGAGAACATGAGGCTCTGAGATCAAGTCCCAATACTGTCACACACATTAAAAAAAAAAAATCAGTAGGACAAGCAGGTAATATGCATTCTTTTGGAAAGGAAGTTCTTGCATGACTCCAGAAACATCTGTTGAGCCCTGTTATGCATTCTAAGTTTAATATTGGACACCCCCCCATGTTACTTTGTAGATGTTTTTCTCTTGAAGTTTTCATAGATTTGGGGATCCCAGGCTCTCTTCGTTTTGTACAGTATTGTCACCATTTGCATGTTGTCTATCTCCTCCCTTAGACCTATGTAATAAAGACTTGGTGGGCAGAGTGGCGCTATTGGGAGGTGGTAAAAACTGTTAGAGGCAGGCTCTACTGGAAGGTCGCTGGGAATGTCTTTGATGGAGATTGTGGGAGATCACTGGCTGTGTCTTTGCAGGGGATTGTGGGATCCCAGCCATTTGTTCTCTGGCACTTACTTAATGGCCACAAGCATGGGCTCCCATCATGATGTGCTGGCTCACCACTGGCCCAAAGCAATGAGGCCAATCCATTATGGGCTGGAACCTCTAAAACTGTACATCAAAATCAGCCTTTTCTCTTCATAAGCTAATGGCGTCCAGTATTTTGTTATACCAAAGGGAAGCTGATTAGCACAGATACCTTGTGACTCATAGTAGAAACTAACTGATGAAGAATACAAGTCCTCAGCTGAGGGAGGATTCAAGGCCCTCACCTTCAGGACAAAGTAGAGTACAAAGAGAAAACAAGACTTTCAATGCATGTTGGCTCTGTGAGTGAGTGAGTGTGTGTGTGTGTGTGTGTGTGTGTGCACGTGTGTGTGTGTGTGTGTGCACGTGTGTGTGTGTGTGTGTGTGTGTGTGTGTGCTGGTCCTAGGAAGGCTATCACTATCATTTACACTTCTGGCTTTTTGGTGGTTAATTGGAGATAAGAGTAAGAGTCTCCTCGCTTTTCTGCCTTGGCTGGCTTCAAACTGTGATCCTCAGATCTCAGCCTCCTGTGTTGCAAGGATAATAGGAATGAGCCACTGGCACCTGGTGCATTCGCCTTGAGCTGCAGAGCTGAGGGACAGCACCCAGGCCCAGAGTTCAGTCCCCACAACCAGCAACAGCAAAATTATAGTTAGGCTGTAATGATTTATTACACAGTTGACAAAAGACAGCATTTATATATACTGTTAGTCTTCTCTATCTGTGCATTCTGAAACTCTGAATTCAGCCAACTGTTATTCCAAAGATGTTTAGGAATTCTGAGGGTGGTGATGCACACCTGTAATCCCAGCATTTCAGAGGCTGAGGCAGGAGGATCGTAAATTCTGTGCCTGCTGTGCCAACCTGGGCTTCATTTCCTTCTAATGAAATTAGGAAAAGGGGGAGGAAAGGAGGGAGGAAGAGGGGGAAGAAAAGAGGAAGAAAGGGAAGGAGAGACAGAGGGATAAAGGGAGGGAAAAATGATAGACACTAACCCATAACTTTTTGATATAGTACCAGAGAAGACTATTCAAACACATATTAAAAGCTATTAAAACACTCTTGCTAGGCAGGCAGTGGTGGCTTACACCTGTAATCCTAACTACTCAGGAGGCTGAGATCTAAGGCCTGTGGTTCAAGCAAGCACAAGCAGAAAAGTCCCCATAAGACTATTATCTCCAATTAACCACTCAAAAACCAGAAGTGGAGCTGTGTCTCAAAGTGGCAGAGCGCTAGCCTTTCTCAAAAGAGCTCAGGGACAGCACCCAGGCCCTGAGTTCAAGCCCCACTCTGACAAAATTTAATTTTTTTCCCTTTTTCTATCAATGTAGCAGGGTAAAGCCAAATTTTTTTCATAAAGTCCAACTCAAATAACACAGCATCAGATTGTGAATAGAAGCAACCATCAGAAATAGTAAAGAAACTGCCCCAAATAGCAAATGACGTCAATTAGCTCGCTAAATATGTTCATTCTGAAAAATTCCTTTTTATTAAAACATGTTAAATGAAATCAGGTTTCTTTTGCTGTTTTTTTTAATTGTGAAAATACTGTACATAGGGGTTACAATTACATGGGTCTGTTGCTGTTTTAACAGAATGAATATGGTAATTGCAATGGTTTTTCCACTCACTATTTTAAAACACAGTTTTAATTTCTGATAATATTTTAATATTTAAATAAGTAGTACTAGATATTGTCAATAATATTAAGTATCTAATTTTATTAATAATAGTATTTAAATTCAAATTCCATAAGCCGTTTTTTTAACTATTTATTTATCTTTACTAAGTAGTTCTACAAAAAGGTGTCAATTCCAGAAGTCAGATTATGAGTACAATGCTTGTTGATTAAGTCACCCCTTCCATCTTCTTCCTCAGTTTCACTCATTCCACCCCTACCCTCAACTGGACTAGTTCAATGTTTACATAATGTACATGGACTATAATGGCTGCATTTGCTTAGCCTTCTTCCCTCCATTCATGTACTCCGCCCTTGTTGCCCTTCCCCCCAACACACTTCAGCTTCTTGGTATTCATTTTGCTAAAGGAGCTATACCATTAGTTTTCTCCCCTAAGGATACTGCTGTGTAGTCAGTTTATTTGTGTGTATATGCATATAACCCTGGATATGTTATCATGCATGTTTTGTATTTTAGATCGAACTCCCATATATGAGTGAAAACATGTGCCATCTGTCTCTCTGAACCTGAATTATTCCATTTCACATATTTTTTTCTAAGTCCATTCATTTCCCTGCAAATGACTGAATATTCTTTCTGATAGATAAGCAGAATTCCATTGAAACATAGGCACCACATTTTCTTGATCTACTCATTGGTTGTAGAGCATCTGGGCTGTTTCCATAACTTGACTATCCTGAATAGTGCAGCAATGTCTTTATAAATTTACATATGAATTCAATATTGTTGTAGTTTTAAATACAAGATGATATCTGAGCCCCAGCAGTTTTATGTCTATAATCCTCACTACTCAGGAGGCTGAGATCTGAGGATCCAAGTTCAAAGCCAGCCCAGGCAGGAAAGTCTGTGAGACTCTTTTCTCCAATTAACCACAAAAAGCCAGAAGAATAGCTGTGGATCAAGTGGTATAACTCCATCCTTGAGTGGAAAAAGCTAGAAGAGTTCAAGCCCAAGTAAACAAATGCAAGATGATGGTGCAGGGGAAATGTGTGTTATGAAACACCCCAGTTATAAATAGTAACAGAAGACTACTTCACTTTTGAGCAAAAAGAAAAAAAATTGAAAGTATACGTGTGCATATAAAACCCTGAAATATTACATATCAAAATACCAACACTATTACTTCTGTTCACTGATTCCATTCTTCTTGCCTTTGCTTCTGTGTAGTTTTTGTTTGTTTGTTTGTGGAGTATTTTGCCAGGCCTGGGCCTGTGTGCTGTCCCTGAGCTTCTCTGTACTCAAGGTTAATGTTCTATAAATTGAGCCACAGCACCACTTCTGGCTTTATGTGATTAATTTATTGGAATTAAGAGTCTCATGAACTTTCCTGCCTGGGCTGGCTTCGAACTGCCATCCTAGATCTCAGCCAGGTAGAATTACAGGTGAGAGCCATACATACCCAGCTTCTGTGTAGGTTTTGAAACACAGTTATTTTGAGAGTAACAAACAAACAGTTCTGAAGAGAATTATTAAATGCCAGCATTTTCCAATCCAAGAAGCCCAGTGTAATCATTTTGGTGTATTACCAAACTTGTACAGCAATCACTTCTATCTGATCCCAGAACATGTTTACTGAAAAAGAAGCTTTTTTTCTCTCTCCTAAGAAACTCTATATCCATCAGTAGTCATTACTAATTTTCCTTCTCTCCAGTCCTGGCACTCAATAGCATTCTTTCTGTCTCTTACAATTTGACTATTCTGAACATGTCATAAAAATAGAATCACATAATACATGGCGTGTGTATATAATACATGTGTGTATATATGTGGCTTCTTTCATTTACTACAATATTTTCAAAGACCATTCATGTTATAATATAATATCAGTTCCTCATTCTTCTTTATAGTCAAATAATATTCCATTGTATCATAAGCAATTGACTCTTCCTGGTGATAGTTATGGTCTAGAGTCATGGCCAACATTGCATTATGAGAATAGGATTAGGATCTTGAAAACCTCTAGCTACCACTCAATCATCCACTCAGTTCATGATTTATTTTATGTGTGTTTCTAATGAGCTATCTCACTAAATATTTTTGTCAATCCTTTATCACCTAACAACAACAGTAAAAACCATAACTGAATAAAATTTTCTTTTTTTTCTTTTTTCTAATTTTGAATTTTCATTTGTTGTTGTTGGCACTAGAGTAAGTTGGCCTTATTATTATTATTATCATCACCATTGGTGGTGGTGGTGGTGATGGTAGTCAGTTGTGGGGCTTGAACTCAGAGCCTGAGCGCTGTTCCTGAAATCTTCTGTGCAAGGCTAGCACTCTACCACTTTGAGCCATACCTATACTTCTTGTTTTCTGGTAGTTAATTGGGGATAAGAGTCTCACAGACTATCCTTCCCTGAGTTGGCTTTGAGTCATGATTAGCTAGGATTACAGGCATAAGCCACCAGCAACCAGCCAAGCCTTTATTATTCTTACTTTAACATTCTGATGACACCTTTTGAATTTTTGTATGTTTTCATCATTAAATCCATTTTTACTTGATTCAATATCATTTTTATATAACTTGAGGATTTTATTTTCATATTTTTCCAGTCCAAAAAAAGATGTTTCTCTATTTATTCAGAAAGTGCCTTATTTCCTAGAATAAAATTTTAATGCTTTCTTCAGATAGATTCTAAACTTTGTCTCATTGCATTTGCTTATGATACTATTTTTAAAGCATCTATTTTGTAATTTCTGTGTAATTTCTAATACTATTATAATTTACTGACTTAAAAATTTAGCTTATCTCCATAACTCTCCCATTTCTTTCTCTGGTTTTAGTTGTTGTTTTGCCAGTCCTGGGGCTTGAACTCAGGGCCTGGGCATTGTCCTGAGCTTCTTTTCTTCAAAGCTACCACTTGAGCCACAGCTCCACTTCTGGCTTTTTCTGTTTATGTGGTTCTGAGGAATTGAACCCAGGGCTTCATACATGCTAGGCAAGCACTCTACCACTAAGCCACCTTCCCAGCCCCCTAGTTTTAGTATTTTTAATTGAATCACTTGAGATGTCTATATTCAGATAATAATAACATGACCTTTTTTTCAATATTTGAAATTCTCATTTATTTTTTCTTGTCTTATTGCATAGATAATTTTTCAAAAGTTGATGTATAACAGTGGTGGTATTTGTTGCCTATTACTAAAATTGGGAGTATTTGCTCTTGAAAATTTTGAACCTAATACAAATTTTAATTTAAAATGGGAAAGATAACTCTTCAGGATGCAACAGTAACCATTTAGGAGCTATAACAGTGAATAGAGCAGAGTAAGTTTGAGTCCCCGAGAGCTAGAGCTAGAGATTTAAAGAAATTTTTATTCCTTAAAGGAAATAATGGGAGAAGAGAGTAGAGAAGAATGCAGTGGATCCAAAATGGTGGAATATGAGTGCAAAGATCAGGAACAGCTGTAAAGAACAGGAGACTAGGGATCAGCAAGAAGAATTTTCTTGGTCAAAAGCCAAAAATGCCAGCTGGGAGGTAACCACTATGTCAAAACAGTTTTACACAGAAGCCAAAGAGGGAATATGAAGCGCTGATAGGAAAGAAACTTGAGGATTCATAGAAAGTCTTGCCAAACAGATTCTAGAGAGTTTTTCAAGCCTTCAAAATGTGAGCTGCCATCTTCATAGCAGGGAAATAGAGACCTTTCCCTAACACAATACTCTGCATGCAGTTGGTATTTGATAAATGTTTTCTAAAGAAGAAAGCGGAGCAATAGCATCCCACTAGCCAAAGATAACGTTAAAAAGTCTTTTTTACTAGGCATTTTATTGAACTGTAATATGCATGCAGAAAATTATATAAATCATAAATTCAATACGTTATCACCATTATTACCACTGTTTCTGAAAGGACAATCACAAAATAAATAATAGATTAGTTTTACCTACTCTCTTTTTTGGAGGGAGGATGAGGTGGGTTGGTCATGAAGCTTGAATTCGGCGCCTGGGCCCTGTCCCTGAGCTTTTTTGCTCAAGCTAGCACTCTGCCACTTGAGCCACAGTCTATCTACTCTCTGCTTTTTCTGAATGATTTATTGGAAAAAAGAGTTTTATGGACTTTCCTGCCCAGGCTGGCTTTGAACTGCAATCTTCAGATCTCAACCTACTGAGTAGCTAGGATTGTAAGAGTGAGCTACCAGTGCTAGACAGTTTTAACTAATTTTAAGCTTTGTACAAATAAAATAACACTAAATGGAAGTATATGCTTTTTTGTGTATCCAGCTTGTTTTGCTTCAGCATTGTGTTGAGCAAGTTTTGGGGATTCCTTCACGTTGTTTCATGTAGCAATAGTTTTTCCTCACTGCTGTATAGTATTCCATTTCTGAAAATGTATATATACATAGTATATATACACTATGTATATGTATGTATATATTATATGTATATATATTGTATACCATTTAGACATTCTATTGCTGGTGAGCATTTAAGATGTTTCTAGGTTAGAAATCTGTGAATAGTGTTGCGCTAAACAGCTTATCATTGAAGGAACATAGATGTTATGTATGGATGTTGATGTCTTATCATATGCAAATTAAGAGATGGAATTGGTAGGTTGCAGGTATTTTATGTTCAGCCTTAATAGCTATGATTGGTTCCCCAAATGGATACAAATAATGTATATCCACACAAATACATATATGTTCACACAAGAATCTATGACAGATTTTTTTTAATTCTTTAAAAGTTGCATTATGTCAAAATATATCTAACATCAATTTTGCCATTTTGATCTACTCTGAAATGTACAACTCCATGGCACTGATTGCATTCATGCTGTAGAGGCGTTGCCACGATTTTCAGAACTTTTCCATCATCTTGAAAAGGAAGGCTGTCCCCATAAGCAATGACCCTCCAATCTCCTCAGCCCTTAGCTCTTAGAACTCTCAAGTCAATGTCTGTCTGTAATCTAATAGTTCTAGATCTTTTGTGTGGCTTGTTTCACTTAGCCCAATGCTTTCAAGAATTATCCATGCTGTGGCCTATGTAAGAACTTCATTCTTCTCCATCTGATCAATATTCCATTGTGTGTGCTGAGCAGGTTTTGTTTCTCCATCATTGGTCAGCTGACACTGTGTCTACTATCTGGTTGTTATAAACACTGTCATGACCATTGGTGTTCAAGTATTTGTTTGAGTTTCTCTTTTCAATTCTGACATGTTGTTTTTGTCTTTTAATAATTTGTGGCATCATTTCAAGTATAGTATAGATTGTTAGTATGATTGCAAGTAGAGATTGCTAGTATAGGATCTATCATATATATATATATATTTGATATATCCATATATATGATATATCAAATATCATATAAATCATATACCATTTATCATAATATATTATATTATTATATTATAATATATCCTATATATAATATATAGGATATATATCTCCTATATATAGGATATATATCCTATATATATATATATATCCTATGTATATACATAGGATATATAACATATATATGATATATCCTAGGATAGATTGCTACCTTTTTTTTTTAAGTGATGGTATGATGTAAGGATGACATTTGTGAGTATGTGCCAGTACTGGGACTTGACCTTAGAGCTTCATGCTCTCCCTTAGCTCTTTCTCCTTTAGCTTTTTCACTTACGGCTGGTGCTTCTATTTGAGCCACTCTTCCACTTTTGGCTTTTTGCTGGTTAATTGGAAATTTAAAAAAAAAACTCTTGGATTTGTCTTCTCAGGCTGGCTTCAAGCATTGATCCTCAGATCTCAGCCTCCCAAGTAGCTAGGATTATAGGCATGATTACAGCTTGAGCATACCTTATAAAGTCACAGTCTTTATAGACTAAATCAATAAAAGAAATCTTTATCCTTTATGAAAGAGTCCCATACACTGCTCAAGTTTGGGAAACACAAAATCACTGTAGAATTTTCAGACTGGGGCATGGTGCTGAGGAGATAGCAGCAAGAACAGTCAAAGTGGCCTGTGGCTGGAGAGCATCAAGATTTGGACTTGAACTCAAATTCATATGTGAATGTGTCTCTCCTCTGAAGTCAGAAAATGAACGATTCATCAAAATGGGCACATGCAAAAGGCTGGGCCTAGATACTCTGCTCAATCTGCTTCCCAACTTGGTTCTCCTAAAAATGAACTTTCCCTCCAGCCTGACAATGATACCAAACTTCGCGTGTTGGCTGTGAGGATTACAGTTGACATATTTAAAGCATCTGGGACATCTTAAGGATATTCAGTGACAGCCACTGATGTTACAGGGACATTTGAGCTGGACGTTCTTGGCATGTTCCATGAGTTTTATGTCATACTTAATCCTCTTCCACATTTGGGAAAATATTCTAAGCCGAGTAACTCAGTATTGGATACATAATCACAGCCGGGTTTTTTTTTATTTCTATTATAGGATTCAGAATTACAAATGAAGCAAAATTACAACTCTCTGATTAGGATCTAACTCCTTGAATTTTTATCAAAAATAGTTCTGCTTTACTTAAAAAAAAAATACCATACGGCAGCCATTTCGACCTTCAACATTGAAAATATTTTTAAAACCTTCCAGTTCACTTGGGCAGAGTGTATTTTTGTGATGTGTCTCCCCATCCCTGTTTATGATTAAAAAGCATTGAAATGTGAATGCCTGGGTTGATGTAAACATGGTAACTATAGATGAGATTGAGCTAAATCCACAGTGACTTCAGATCATAAACTGAAAGCGTATCTTCGCATGTTATGGAAACTGTGGAAATTGCTTGTGTTCTTGGGATTACTTTTATATTCAAATTGGAGTATGATGAGGGTGGAGATTCCAGTACCTCAGAATTTACAAACAGGAATCACAATTTAAGCAGTTACATGCCTGAGACGGCCGGCCGCTCCTCGGATAGTAATCATGTTTAAAGGTTTGGCAATGCTGTTTTACTTATGAGTCCCATCTTGTCTCCCATTAGTAAGAACATGGAGTCAAGGTTGGGGACATGCCAACCTTGTATGAGTATCACAATCTGTCCACATCTGTCCACTTCTCCCCAACTCTCCAGCCCCGAGCCTGGTCAACATTGTTCTGTAGCTCCAAAGTGCTTAAGCATTCTAAAGAGTCTACCTGCTTGTTCTGGAGCACTGTTGTAGTGGTTGTTTGGGGGCCGGGGAGGGGTGGTTGTTCCTGTCCTGGAGCTTGAACTCAGCTTTTGTGTTCAAGGCTGGTGATCTATCACTTGAGCCACAGCACCACTTCCGGCTTTTTGTTGGTTAAATGGAGATAAGAATCTTATTTTCCTGCCTGGGCTGGCTTCCGGCTATGATTTTCAGATCTCAAACTCCTGAGCAGCAAGGATTACAGGCTTGAGACACTAATGCCTGGCTTCCTTTATCACTTTCTCATTCATTCTTCACTTGGGTAATACTCTACAGTAGCTTCCACCACCTACAGTCCACCCTTGTCTGTCCTGCTGTGGCTCTACCTCATCTATGCCATGCCTTCTTTCCCTACTTCTGGAGCTACCACTGGACCTCTCTCAGGCATGGGGCTGCAGCCACAAGGCCTAATACCTTCAAATGATCCATTACTACTGTAGGGTCCCAGTGTTCACCCTGGCTTCTATCTCAAAGGCTGTATTTCACAATCTTCATGATTGTCCCATCTCCTGGCCCCCAGATAATCCTCACAGAGGACTTCCTTCCCCACACACTCAGGGACAGGCCACCGTCCATCCAACACTGTTCTTCCTCCTCCTCCTCCTCCTCCTCGTCCTCCTCTTCCTCGTCTTCCTCCTCCTCCTCCTCCTCCTTCTCTTCTTCCTCCTCTTCCTCCTCCTCCTCCTTCTCTTTTTCCCTTTTTTTTTTTTTTGTTGTTGTTGTTGGTCCTGGGGCTTGAACTCTGGGCCTGGGTGCTGTCCCTGAGCTCTTCTGGTTTTCTGGTGGTTAATTGGAGATAAGAATCTCACAGACTTTCCTTCCCCAGGCTGGCTTTGAACTGCAATCCTCAGATCTCAGCCTCCTGAGTAGCTAGGATTACAGGCATGAGCCACTGGCACCCAGCTCTTCTTCTTCTTCTTTCCTTCCTCTTCTGTGTACACATGTGTGTTTGTGCGCACCCATGTTGGTCCTGGGGCTTGAGCTCAGGGTCTGGGTGCTGACCCTGAGCTTTTTTGTTCAAGGCTAGTGTTCTGTTACTAGAGCCACAGGTACACTTCCAGCTTTTTGGTGGTTATTTTTTTCTCTTTTGGTTGGTCGTGGGGCTTGAACTCTGGGCCTGGATGCTATCCCTCAGCTCTTCAGCTCAAGGCTAGCAGTCACCACTTGAGCCACAGTGCCACTTCCAGTTTTCTGGTATTTTATTGGAAATAAGAGTCTCACGGACTTTCCTGCCTGGGCTGGCTTTGAACTGTGATCCTCAGATCTCAGCCTCCTGAGTAGCTAGGATTACAGGCGTGAGCCACCAGCGCCAAGCTTGGTGGTTTGAGGTAAGAGTCTCATAGACTTTCTTGTCCAGGATGGTTTCAAACTGCAGTCCTCAGATCTCAACCCCTTGAGTGGATAGGATTATAGGTGTGAACCACTGGCACCTGGCTTGTTTTATTTTCTTTAACTCACTCAATACTCTGATTTTGTCTTTGCCATGTGTTTTGATAACTAGTTTACCCTATGGAGTTCTCTTCTAGAATGTAAGCTACAAAAGAATCTTTTTACCCAATACCTATGTGACACTTGCTCAATAATGTTACCCCTTTGAATGAATGATTACCCTGCTTCAGAAACTACCTGTGTTCAGCCAGACACCAGTGGCTCATACCTGTCACCCTGACTATTCAGGAGACTGAGATCTGAGGATCAAAGTTTGAAGCCAGCTTGAGCAGGAAAGTCTGTGAGACTCTTACTTCCAGTTAACCAGCAACAATCTGGAAGTGGAGGTACAGCACAAGTGGTAGAGTGCCAGCCTTGAGTGAAAAAAACTAAGAGACAGTATCTGGGCTCCAAGATCCAGCCCCAAAACTGGCAAAATGAAAAAAACTAATGCCAGGTGCCAGTGGCTCATGCCTGTAAATCCTAGCTACTCAGAATGCTGAGATCTGATCATTGTATTTCAAAGCCAGACAGAGCAGGAAAGTCCATGAGTTTCTTATCTTCAAGTACCTACCAAAAAACCAGAAGTGGCACTGTGGCTCAAAGTGGTACAGTGAGAGAGAGTCTTGGGCAAAAAGAGCTCAGGGACAGAGCCCAGGCCCTGAGTGACTGACAAAAAATAAAAATAAATAAAAATTAAAAGCTATCACCTATGTTCTAGGTTCACCAGCCTCTGGCCCAAGAACCTCTTTGGGTCTCAATTTTCTTTATGGGTAACTAGTAAGTTCAATTAGGAGATCTTTAGGAACCTTTCTAATTTTATGTTTGTCATAGTTCACACTTAAGTATCCCCCTTCTATCTCCCCGCCCCCAGCCTCCCACTGCTGATTTGTGAATAGCTCTAAATCACTTGGAGATCCTTTATGCATAAACATGAAGCTCCCAAGGATGTACGATGGTCTCTAGACACTAGATTGTCATCACAACCACATGTCCTAGTGTTTATTTTCCCTTGCCTCACCAGTCTCCTCCAAACCACACCCTCCACTGCCAAGCCACAGTCCAAGCCTGCTTTTGGAAATAAAAATGGAATAAAAAGATCTCTGGCTGCTGGAAAATTGTTTAAAAGCTTCATAGATCCTTAGTCAGTGCAGCGTTTCTGGAGAAATCATAACCAACAGGACCGATAAGCACTTTATAGAAAATTTCTTCATATGATGGTCCCTGAAGATAATAGGAAAGAATGACATGAAATGTGAGATACAGTAAGTAGTTCCCTGATTATCTAGGGGTTTGCTTTCCAGGGTTTCAGTTACCCCTAGTCAACCACAGTCTGAAAATATTAAATGGAAAATTCCAGAAATAAACAATACACAAGGTTTAAATTTTGAGCCATTCCAACTAGGGTGATGAAATCTTGTACTCTACAGCTCCATCTTGCCTAGATCCTGAGTCTTCCCTTTGTCTAGTGTGCCCACACTGTAGATGCCACCCACCCATCAGTCACATCTCAGCTTTCATGCGGACTTCTGTGATATCAAGGTGCTTAAGAAGCACTTATTCAGCAGAGCACTGGTGGCTCATGCTTGTAATCCTAGCTACTCAGGAGGCTGAGACCTGAAGATCAAGGTTCAAAGCCAATTAGGGCAGGAAACTCCTTGAGACTGTTATCTTCAGTTAACTACCAGAAAACTGGAACTGGCTCGAAGAGATAGAGCACAGCTTTGAACAAAAGAGCTTAGGAACAGCTCCCAGGCCCTGAGTTCAAGCCCCATGACCGACAAGAAAGGAAGAAAGGATGGAAGAAAGAAAGAAAGAGAGAAAGAGAAAGGAAGGAAGGAAGGAAGAAAGAAAGGCTTTACTTAATAATGGTCCCAAAGTATAAAAATAATAATGCAAAGCCCCCAGGGCATAGAAGTAAAGGACAAACTAACTGCTGTTATATAGCTATACAGCAGAACATATTGGAAAAAGCATCAAAATAATATACACGGTTCAGTACTGTCTGGAGTTCCAGGCATCTATCAAAGGTTTTGAAACATACCCTGCTGAAAAGGGGAACAATTAAAACTGTCAGGGACAATTTTTACTATGTCATTGGTAATTAAACTGACTAGCCTTATAGTTGCTTAATGTATAGCCATTTGGTATATCATATGCTAGACATACATACTTTTTTAAAAAAACAGTGATTGGGCTGGGAAGGTGGCTCAGTGGTAGAGCACTTGCCTTGCATGCCTGAGGCCCTGGGTTTGATTCCTCAGCACTACATAAGTAAAAAGAAAAAAGCCAGAAGTGGCGTTGTGGCTCAAGTGGTAGAGCGCTAGTCTTGAGCTGAAGAGCTGAGGGACAGTGCCCGAGCCCAGAGTTCAGGCCCCACGAACGGACCCCCCCCAAAAAAAAACCAGTGATTTCCAGGCATTAGTGACTGAATTCTAACTACCCAAGAGGCTGAGATCTGAGGATCATGGTTCAAGGAAAGTCTTTAAGACTTCTTCTGTCTATTTTTCTGTGTCTCTCTGTCTCTGTCTCTGTCTCTCTCACACATACATACATGCACATACATACACATGTAGTCCTTTACTGTATGCCTCTCTACTGCCTGTGTCCATTTTCCATTTACGTTCTTTTCTCTAGGGAATCTATAGGATCAGTTTGGTTGTATGGGGAGATCTGTACATGTACCTAGTCGATTGCGCTTCCATTGGACAGAGCTCTCACTTCTCAAGATTCTTGAATGGATGCCTTCCCCACCACCAGTGGGGAAAAGATTGATACCACCGAGTCCTTTCATAGGCATCAGCATGGTAGAATCACACAGAACAAAGCATAAAACTCTGTTTAAAAGGGAACCGTTGGCAGAAGGGTTGTAGTTTCCTGGTAGACTGCTAGCCTAGAATGTATAAGGCCATGGGTTCCATCCCCAAGGTTAGAAGAAAAGAAGAAAAGTAAAAAATAATTAAAGCCACTGCTAATTATCTTTTGGGTTTTTTGGGATGGAGGGGGTTGTTTGTTTTGTTTTTGTGCCAATCCTGGGCTTGAATTCAGGGCCTAGACACCGTCTCTGAGCTTTTATGCTCAAGGTTAGGGCTTTACCACTCCATTTCCAGACTTTGTTTTTTTGTTTTTTGGGGGGGTTTTTTGGTGGATAATTAGAGATGAGTTACATGTGGACTTTCCTGCCCAGGCTTGCTTCTAACCAAGATCCTTAGATCTCAGCCTCTTGAGTAGGTAGGATTATAGATGTGAGCCATAAGGCCTGGGCACTGTCCCTGAGCTTTTTTGCTCAAGGCTAGCGCTCTACCACTTTGAGCCACAGCACCACTTCTGGTTTTCTGATAATTAGTTGGAGATAAGAGTCTCAAGGACTTTCCTGCCTGGGCTGGCTTTGAATTGCAGTCCTCAGATCTTAGTCTTCTGTGTAGCTGGGATTACAGCCATGAGCCATCAGCCCTCAGCTTATTGTACACTTTGGCTAGAATTCCAGTTTTAGTTGTAGTATCTGAGAATCAGATATCGTAACTTTTTCCTGCTTCCCCCCCCCCCATTCTCTTATTGAATTTGTGATCAGAATTTTTAGTTGACTCAGGATACAAAATTCCTGTCTATTCCAATACATTTGACCTCTCAAAATGCCAAACTATGGAGGTTTTAAAAATTGCTTTCTTCGTGGTGACTCATAAATGACTAGAAATAAACATCACCTTGCAGTTCAGGCTATTCCTCCTGGAATGCCATTCTCTTACTTTTCACCTCCAGGAATGCTAAGCATTTCTCAAGTCTCTTTTTTTTCCCCACGGAGTCCTTCTTGGTTTCCTGAATCTACCCTATGCCTCCTCTTAACTCTTCACTTGCCCCTTGCTATTCCTACATGACACCCCTTGTTATGACCACTGCTAAGAAACTTTACTTTCTTACTGGTTTATTCCAAATCAACCAAGGAGAGAAAACATGTTCAATGTCTTTTCCCTTAAACTAGGTAAGAAGTGGGCACTGGTGGCTCATGCCTGTAATCGTAGCTACTCAAAGGCTATGATCAAGGTTCAAAGCCAGCCCAGGCAGGAAAGTCTGTGAAATATTTATCTCCAATTAAACTACCAAAAAAGCCAGAAGTGGAGCTGTGGGTCAAATGGTAGAACACTAGCCTTGGCAAACAAAAGCTGAGGGACAGCGCCCAGCCCCTGAATTCAAGCTCCAGGACCACCACAAAAAAAAAAAAATAAATAAATCATAAAGAGGTAAGGACAACCTAGAGGCGAGAATGCATAGGAAAAGCATTATGATGCCCACCTTGCAGAGAAGGGAGTTTAAACACACCTGCTGGCACAGGTAGCTCACAGCTGTACTCCTAGCTACTCATCTAAGCACTAGGCTTCAAAGTCAGCCTGAGCAGAAAAGTCTGTGAGAGGCTCTTATCTCCAATTAACCACCAAGAAAGCCAGAAGTGAAGATGTATCTCAAGGGCTAGAGCACTAACCTTGAGCAAAAAAGGCAAACAAGAGCATGGGGCCCTGAGTTCAAGCCCCAGTACTAACACACACACACACACACACACACACACACACACACATGCATCCCAGCAGCATCCCTTGGAAAGTGAAGTCAGTATTTCACTGATTCTACTGGACTCTCACTGAAGGAAACAAACAACAAAAACAAAAGCTGCAGAGCAAAGAAAGTATTGAAAAAGCGGGGTTAGAAAAAAAGAAATCATGAACAAGAAAAATGAACAGGAAAATTAAAAACTCAGCAGCAGGAGAGGAGCTGAAGTGAATGGAGGAACAGGAAAGAAGTTGGTTATTTTTAAGGGTGGGGATGGGGAGACGAAGGGGAAAGAAAAGGATAGAAAAGCAATTTTCTAATCTCCTTAAGAAAATGTGTTATGCCAACCAGAAGAGCTAATTCTGGCTTTGGGAAGTGGGAAAGAAATGAGGAAGCTCTCCCCCATAGCCAAAGGTAAGAGAACTGAAAAAAGTATAGAGAGGATAAAGAGGAACAAGAGAGGGAAGTGGTCAGCTCCTTTTTTGGTTATTAAAATGATTCCAAATGCAATCAGTTTTCAACAACTTTGCAAAATCAGAGGGAAAGAAGAAAACCACAGTGAAAGGAACTTGGAGTGTGAATTACATTTTTTTCTGGCTTCAATGGAATATTCGACTAGACTTTTAGTTATTTCTACCTTCTGCTTAATTCTAACAGCAGCATAGACCCAAATTGCATCCAATTGGTATTGAACAGTAACAATACTTTGAATACCTAATAATGGAGAGAGCTGGGCTGTAACTCAGTGGAGAATACTGGCCTAGCAAGTGTGAGCGAGGCCTTTGGTTCAAATCTCCAGCACTGACAGAAAGGGGGGAGTATAATTTAGATATTTTAAGCCAAAATTTATGCAGCAGGGCTGGGAAGGTGGCTCACTGGTAGAGGGTATAAGGCCCTGGGTTCGATTCCTCATCACCACATAAGCAGAAAAAGCAGGAAGTGGTGCTGTGGCTTAAGTGGTAGAGCATTAGCCTTGAGCAGAAGAGTTGAGGGACAGCACCCAGGCCCAGAGTTCAGGCCCCATGACAGAAAAAAAATCTTATATAACCTTTGGTTAAATGCTTTGTTATCACATAACAACCTTTTAATCACTTTAAACCAGAATTTCTAAGAATCTAATCTAACAACTACTTATGGCTTTATCTACCACTTGATCTCTCTCCTGAGCTCTAGTCTGGACATCTCTACTGTGGTCCTCAGGTTCCAGAAGCTTCACAAGTCCAAAACTGGTCCTATCATCTTCCCCTGAGACTTGTTCTTCTAGTCTGTTGACATGCCAACACTATTATCTATCTGGTCTCCCAAAGCAGAATCCTAGATGGTGTCTTTCATTTCTCTTTCAGATACACAGTTATTTTTTTTCTTTTTTTTTTTTTTTAACAATAATGGAGTTTGAATCCAGGGCTTTACCCAGTGTGTTGAACCCAGAACTTCATGCTGGGTAAACACTTGTGAACAGGTGTTCTACCATTTGAGGCATACCTCCCAACCCATTCTTTTTTTTTTGTAGTGAGGCTTGAATTCAGAGCCAGGACTCCAGGTCCTTTAGCTTGTTCAGACAAGACTGATGTTCTACCAATTTGAGCCACAGCTCAACTTCTCAATTTTTTTGGTGGTTAACTAAAGATAAGAGTCTCACAGACTTTCCTGCCCAGGCTAGCTTCCAGATCTCAGTCTCCTCAATAGGTAGGATTATAGGCATGAGCCACCAGCACTGGCCCCAGGCCATTTTTTCTTGAACTGTCCACTTCTATCAATCAGTTAAATCCTACTCATCTTCAGAATTCATCTCATAGTGAAACTTTTCTGAGCTTCCTTCCTCAGATTTTGTCAGATCCTCCAAATATGTGCTTTTTTTATGATATACATAAATACGGATGTACATGCATAGAGATGGAAGTGGTAAACTTAACTGCTGTAACAAATAGGCCAAATACAGCCCATGATTGTTGACCTATTCGTTACTATGTCCTTTCTGCCTAACACTCTTGGGCTAGTGCTTAAGTTGTCAGCACAACCTACTTTTTACACATCCAGGGACCAGCCTTTTCCTAGTTTGTTGACTTTATCACCATCATGTCTACTTAGATGTTACTGGCTAGAAGTCATGTGACTGCAAGGGAGGCTAGGAAATGTAGCTCTGCCGTCTGTTTCAGCAAGGAGCAAACAGTTTGGGATGAGAGCACAGTTACAATCATCCTTTTCTGTTTACTTGTAGAAATACATCCACTGTTTGCATTCCTGTTCACAATCTTTCTCAATAAGTGGCTCACACTTCTAAGTGGCTAGCTACTTAGGAGGCTGAGCTCTAAGGATCAAGGTTCGAAGCCAGCCCAGGCAGAGAAATCTGTGAGATTCTTATCTCTAATTAAATCAGCAAAAAGCCATAAGTGGAGACATGACTCTACCACAATTGGTTGAATACCAGCCAGCCGAGTAGAAAAATCAAGTGAATCCAGGAGGTCCTAAGTTTGAGCCCCAGCTGGCACAAATAAGAACGCTTTTTTTTTTAATTAAAAAGAAAAGAACTTTAAGGAAGCTGCACTGAATTCACCAATGAGGTTTATAGGGTCTTGCCTAGAAGAAAGGATGGAGGAAGATGAGGGGGGCCTTCCTGTTGTGTTGCTTTCTCAAATGCCAAGGTGCTAGTGTTTGTGGTGCTTGTCCCGAACCCCATCAAATGAATCCATGAATAGGTAATAGGTAGATGACATTAGGAGAGGGAGAGTTGGAAGACACCAGGTTCAAGATCAGAACTCACCAGGGACATCTACCAAGAAAACCATAATTGAGAACAAATTGATTCCCAAGTAAAATTGCGCTAAAGATAGACAATGCAAGTTATCAGAAAAACAGTTTCCAAATTTCTTTCCACAATCTGAATATTTTCATCATCATCATCTTGTTGTAAAAGTTTCACAGAGATTCTTTTCTTCTCTCCCATGACATCAAGTGTTAAAACCCATAAGGAAGGAATAAAAAAGGCTTTTCTTCCAGTTGTATGACAGAACACTAAGATTTATGCCCTAATTTTGGCAAAATCACCTGTGCTTGCTGAAATGGCAAATTACATGTCGATAACAGGGAGAGGGAGGGGGAGGCAGAGGGCACATAGTTTATTTCATGGTCCTCCTGGCTGATTAATTAGAAAAGAGATTCATTAAGGCTCTAGCCCTAAGGTGGGGAGGGGGAAACCCCAAGAATGAAAAGAGACCAAGGAGAATGACATCATTTCCTCTGATGGGAGTTGGCCAATGTTTTCTCTTGGGTCCAAGGTAGGGCAGAGGTAGGGAGACTTCTCTCCCTGGAGCCTGGTGGGGTTAAATGGCCTTCTGAATCCAACTGTATAATTCAAGAAAACCTGGTACAGCTATAATCCTACCTACTCAGGAGGCTGAGATCTGAGAATCAAAGTTCAAAAACAGCCTAGACAAGAATGCCCATGAGTCTCTTATTTCCAATTAACCACCAAAAAGCCAGGGCAATGAGGCTGTGCCTAAGTGGTAGAGCACTAGCCTTGAGCAAAACTGCTCAGGGACAGCTCTCAGGCTCTAGTTCAAGCCCCAGGACTGGCACACAAATAAATGAATCCAAAAGGACTTCATTTTCCCTAAATTATATTGGCGTGTATATATGTCTAGAATCTTGGAGCCTGAAGAGCGGAGGACTTGGAGACAGGACAGGCTTGTCCAGATTCCAGCCTTCCCGGGATAATGCAACTTCTCAGCCAGAATAACAGACTCCCAGTTTAGGAATGTGCTATGGATGCTGCCCAGGGATCATTCCTGGGTTCCTCAGAGTGCATTTGACTCAAATGAAAGAAAGAAGCAACTTGTATTCCTATGTCAGTAATTTAGCATCACCTGAGCAAGGATAAATGGTTTCTAAGCACACCTTATTACTGGGAGCCAAGGAACAGACTTAATGAGGTATTCATGTGGCAGGAAAGTTTACAACTTTAATATAAAGGAACAGCTACTTGCAGAAGTCATAATAAAAAGGTCTTCCACCCCACCCCAATTACATCTGATATTCCTATAATAATAAAAAAGTGAACTTAAAAAAAAAGTATAGCTCTTAAACCCTTACTTATATTCTTAGAATTTTATGGGACCTAAATGTCTTCACACTTAGGCTGGATAAAATCTGTAAGTCTTTTGATTTTTTTATAGAGCAGGGAAGGAAAAGAAGAATTATATGCATTGGTTTAGCTTAAACTGCCTTCTCTGTCTCATTTTCAGTCAGAAATGATACTCTGCTTTCCTCACTCTCTTATCCCTCTTCTCCTACCCCCCCCCCCAATGTATCCTTCTCTTTTGTGTAAGATTGCTATCCAAAATAATCAGTATTGGAAATTGGTCTGTTTTGCTTCATTTCTCTGGCCTGAGTCATTCTCTCTAATACCAGGCCGCCCTTAGGGAAGAGTCAGAGGAAATGATGTCATTCTCTTTGGTCTCTTTTCATTCTTGGGGTTTTTTTTCTTCTTCTTCTTAGGGCTAGAGCCTTAATGAATCTCTTGTAATTAACTTGCCAGGAGGACAGTGAGATAAACTATGTACCCTCTGCCTGTCTCTCCCTGTTATCTACATGTAATTTGCAATTTCAGCAGGTGATTTTGCCAAAATTAGGGCATAAATCTTAGTGTCCTGTCACACAACTGGAAGAGAAGTCTTTTTTTTATTCCTTCCTTATGTGTTGGAAACTGAAAAGGCAGAAAGCATCTTGTCCAAGGTCAAGCAGGACCGAGAGGAGAGGAGCCAACAGCCTGGTAGAGAGGCAATGGCCTGCAGGTTAGATTTGTCCCCACAACTTTCATTTGCTATGCTAATGAGTAAAACAAAAACCCACAGTTAGGAAATCTGCCTACGACAGATTTTTTTTTTTTGGGTCCAGTCGTGGGGCCTGAACTCTGGGTCTGGGCGCCGTCCCTCAGCTCTTCAGCTCAAGGCGAGTGCTCTACCACTTGAGCCACAGCACTACTTCCGGCTTTTTTCTTTTTGCTTATGTGGTGCTGAGGAATCGAACCCAGGGCCTCGAGCATGCAAGGCAAGCGCTCTACCACTGAGCCACCTTTCCAGTCCCTAGGACAGATTTTATATATTAACTTGTTAAAGGTATAGTTAATCCTGGGACATTTTCGACTCCCTATCATTACAACTTTAAGTCAATTTTGTTCTTTTTTCCCCTGATATTTCACTATTCTTGTAAACTGACCATTGAAGATTATATGTAACTGAGCACCAGTAACTCACATCTATAATCCTAGATATGCAGGAAGCTGAACTCTCAGGATGACAGTTGGAAGCCAACTTAGGTAGACAAATCTGAGAGACTCATAGCCGCCAAATTAACCACCCAAAAGCCAGAGGAGCCAAAAGCTCAAGTGGTAGAACACTAGTCTTAAGCAAATAAGAGCTTCTAAGCAAGAGCAAGAGGCCCTGAGTTCAAGCCCCAGTACCAGCCCCCACACACACGTGCACATATACACACATACACATACACACACACACACACACACACAAACACACACAATTACATATGCTTTATTCTGTGGGGGTTGGAAGTAAGATGACTGGACCAAGGGCTTTCAGTTACCCAGAATGCCATAGTGCTCTCTACTACACCTGCTGAAAGCCTCCCACTCTGAGCCGCCTGACCTAGGCAGCTTGCCTGCCAGGGGCCTTACCTCAGTGATTCTAACACAGGGTTTTCTCCCCAGCCATACTTCAGAACAGCCTGAGAAACACAAGAGGATCCTGGCTTCACTCCGCATATTCAATGTCAGCGCTAGTTCATAAGATGGCTTCTGGAATGGGGGGAAAGGTGAGGGCTAGAAGTAAAGGTATTGAAAAGAGATGAGGTGAGTCAGGAAGGGAAGAACAGACTTAAAGTTGGCATCTTCAATTACGTAGAGACAAAACTAGCATTTACTTTTAGGAAAGAACCCAACTCTCAGTAGGAAGCAATGCACTTAACCAAATACATAACTGAACACTGTGTGCAAACAGCTGTGGTGTTCATTAAAATGTGTACCCCTAGTCTAGCCAGGCACTGGTGGCTGTGGGTTATAATCCTAGCTATCTCAGGAGGCTGAGATCCGAGGATCACAATTTGAAGCAAGCCCAGGCAGGAAAGTCAGTGAGACTCTTATCTTCAATTAACCACCAAAAATCTGGAAATAGAGGTTGGCTCCAAGTAGTTATGAAGTAAGGAGGTGGAGGTGGAGTCTAAGTGAACTTCTTACAGCCATTTTGGTGTCTCTTGCTCAGTGGAGGGAATTCTCCACTGAGAAAAATTCTCCACTGGTAAAAAGCCAAGAGGTGAGAGAGGCCATTTGTTGAATGCAGAGGCCTAGCTCAAGGTGAATTAGGAGGGCTCTGCTTCAGAGAAAGCACAAGTCATAGCCTTAGGAGAGCTTTGCATATAGAGAATGCTCTGATTCTGCCTTGATTACCTTGATTATGGCTTGACTCATCCACCTCTGAGTAGTCTTTAAGATTTCCCAGTATGGAAGGTTGAAGCCTATCTTCCCTAGATGGAAAAGTTCTGCTGGTACCTGAGCGTGTACCTGAGTTTCTGTTCATATAAGGTTTAGCATCTTGTCTTCATGGTAGGGGAAGGTGAAGCCCCTCCTCCAGCCTCCCAGGTGATGAATGTACCTGAATCCCTGGAGACTTGGATGTTAGGTTACTAAACCTGTCAGTCCAGTACCTGGGATTGGGAGTTTCCTGTGATCCTGCCCCCTGACCTGACCCTATGTAGGCCCACACCAGTTCAGGTACCAGGAAGCCCTGTCACCACATCTCTGTGTTCTTGTCCTGTCTCCTGACTCCTGGCTCTTCTCTGGTCACTATGGCGTCTCAAGTCAGCTCTGCATTGGGGTTGAATTGGTTTGTTGGTATTATTTTTGTTCTTTCTTCTCTCTCTGGCTTTCATGGTACAGTTTCCTAACAGTGCTGACTGCTAGTCTTTGAGACAGGAGTCTACTGTGCAGTTGCCGGCGTTTTAATAAAGGCTCCCAAGATCTGACCTCTCAAAATGTGGCTTTTCCATTTTCTCACCTTCAACAGTTAGAGTGCTAGCCTTGAGCAGAAGAGCTCAAGGACAACATCTAGGCCCTGAGTTCAAGCCTCATGATGGACCAAACACAACCCAAATGTCTATTCCTGTCTCTACTAAGGGATAAGCAATGGATTGTAAATCATTAGGGTGAGACCTAGAGATTTTTTTCTTCTTTTTCTTTTTCCTTTTATTTATTTATTTTTGTTCTATGTTTACTAGACATGTGTTCTACTATGTCAGCACCTCTAGCTCTGTTTTGCTCTGGTTTGGTTTATTGGTTGTTGTGGTTTATTTGGGTGGGTGTGTGTAGGTGTGTGTGTGTGTGTGTGTGTGTGTGTGTGCTGGTACTGGAACTTGAACTAACGGCCTGGGTATTGTCCATGAGGTTTTGTGCTCAAGGTTAGTGTTCTACCACTTAAGCTAAAGCTCCACTTCCAGCTTTTTGGTGGTTAATTGGAGATCAAAATCTCATGGATTTTCTCAACTGGGCTGGCTTTGAACTGAGATCCTAAGATCTCAACTTCCTAATTAGCTAGAATTATGAGTGTGAGCCACCAGTGTTAGGCTCCTCTGGTTATTTTTAAGATCAAGACCAGCTTGAACCATGATCCTCCTATTTAGACTTCTCTTCATAAACTGAGATGACAAGTACATGCCACCACATCCAGCTTTCTCTGTTGAAACAACTCCCTCCAACATTTTTTTCCCCAGGCTGACCTGGAATCATGATCCTCACATATCTACCTTCCAAGTAACTAGAATTACAGGTGTGAGCCACAGGCACCTAGAAACCTCTGAGATTTTTTTATATAAGTATAGGACAGACACTGAAGTTTGCCAGTCACTCATCCCATCTTTCCTGAGTCTCCTTCATCCTCTTTTTCGTGGACAATGCAATTAGTGTGAAGCATGTTTTATCTCAGCTCTGGCCTTCTAGGTGAAATCCAGCATTGTCATTTTGCAACTTGTCTGCTATGTCCTCTCAGTCATTCTGTATAGTGCTAGAACCATGTAAGTGTCCTCACATGCATGTAAAACCACATGCAGATGCACATGCACACAGGAACGCACACAGGTGTGCGCACAGTGCTAGCAATTGTTTCCAGATCCTTTAGTGACCGCATGTTAGACCACTTGCTTTGTCCTTGAAGATGCCCCTCACTAGGGTAGCCCTAATTGGGACTGAGTCTGAGAATAAGGGAGATGAACCAAGAAGGAGGAGGGGAAAGTTTTCTGGACAAAACTTCTTGAATTCCAAACATTTGACTTCTACCTCTAGCTACTCAGGAGGCTGAGATCTGAGGATTGCCGTTTAAAACCAGGAAAATCCGTGAGACTCTTATCTCTAATAAACAACTCTGAAAAGACTGGAAGTGGTGCTGTGGCTTAAGTGGTAGAGCACTAATCTTGAGCAGAAGTAGCTCAGGAACATAGCCCAGGCCCCAGAGTTCAAGTACCAGGACAGAAAGAAAGAAAGAAAGAAGAAAGGAAGGAAGGAAGGGAGGAAGGAAGAAAGGAAGGAAAGAAGGAAGGAAGGAAAGGAGGAAGGAAGGAAGGGAGGGAGGGAGGGAGGAAGGAAGGAAGGAAGGAAGGAAGGAAGGAAGGAAGGAAGGAAGGAAGGAAGGAAGGAAGGAAGAGACATTTGTAAGAAATAGAAAATGGAAAGGGCTGATTTTCTTTTCTAAAACTCACTGCAGATTTTGATGATAGATGAACTTGCATTTCCCCTTCAGTTTTTATTTTTTTCCACGACAATTCATTCTTGGCTGCTGAGCACCTGCTTGAATAGTTCTTTCTTTTCTCTGTCCCTGGGGCTTACCGACCATGTTAGAAACCATGAGGAAGGTGTAACACCAAGAGAAGGGCCATGGCATAAGGAGACTCCTATTGGAGCTACATAATGTAATCATTGTTTAAAGCCAGCCACTGCATAGAAAGCTGTGGTTAGATTTGTGATGTGAATCTGGGAACTCATACACCCCTGAGAGCAAGAATTTCCAGGCCCAAGGTGAGCGTCTGTATGAACAAGGCTGGCCTCTCCATTGAAACCTTAGGGTTCCCTCTCATGAAGACTGCATTACATTTGGAACTTTTCTTTGCTTCCAAGTTTTTGTTTTTGTTTTGTTTTTCAAGGCAGCCCACAATAAAACTGGAGTTTCAAGCTGGCTACCTGTAGTTCATGCCTGTAGTTCTACCTACGTCAGAAGGCTGAGCTTGAGGTTCAAAGCCAACCCTGGAATAGAAGTTTGTGAGAGTTGAACTCCAATTAAGCAGCAAAAAGCAGGAAGTAGTAGAGTGCCAGCCTTGAGTAGAAAAATATAAAGGCTAGCACCCAGACCCTGAGTTCAAGCCCCAGCACTAGCATGTACACACACACACACACACACACACACACACACACACACACTGAAATTTCAAAGAACAGAATGTCCATGAAATGAAAATTGGTCGTCATTTCCCAAGCTTACTCATGCATGCGACTACCTTTTGCTCTCTCCCACTTCCCCTTTGTCTCCTTGTCTCAGTCTCTTTCTCTTAAGTTCCTTGTCAGTTAATTCACATTTCCTGATTTGGCAAACACCACTCTTCACCTTCTTTTTCTTGGGTAAAACTTCCTGAGTTGACATTCAAGAGAACTATTACCTCACCCTGAGAGCTTTAGGAGGAAAACGGCATTTAGGTTTAATTACATAAAGCCCCACAGTAGTTACCACCTTATAAAAGTCAAGTGACTTTTTTCCCCCCAAGCTCCCTGTTTTCCAAGGCTGGCTGGCCACCTCGGGGAGGGTAACATGCCTGGAAATCAAGCCAGGCCTCAGCAGGCCAGAGAAGCTTTCCAGCCCTTTGGGCTGAAAGGAAGCCAGCAGCAAGGAGTGGTGGAGATTTCTAAGGGTATTCTTGGACTCTTAAGAAAAGGGGCATAAAAATTGGGGTGGATGCTGAGAGTTCATGCCTGTAATTCTAGTTCCTCAGGAGGCTGAGATCTGAGGAGTAAAATTTTGAAGCCAGCCTGGCCTTCTCATGAGAGACTCTTATTTCCAGTTAAACAACAAAAACCGGGGCTGGGAAGGTGGCTCAGTGGTAGAGCGCTTGCCTTGCATGCCTGAGGCCCTGGGTTTGATTCCTCAGCACCACATAAGCAGAAAAAAAAAGCCGGAAGTGGCATTGTGGCTCAAGTGGTAGAGCGCTAGCCTTGAGCTGAAGAGCTGAGGGACAGAGCCCAGGCCCAGAGTTCAGGCCCACGACCGGACCCCCCAAAAAAAAAACAACAACAACAAAAACCCACAAGTAGCTGGGTGCCAGTGGCTCACTCCTGCAATCCTAGTCAGGAGGCTGTAATCTGAGGATCGTTGTTTGAAGCCAGCCTGGCAGGAAAGTCTGTGAGGCTCTTATCTCCAATAAATTACACAAGAAAAACAAAACAAAAAAACCACAAACATACAAAAAACAAAAGTAGAGCTGTGGCTCAAGTAGTAGAGCACTAGCCTTGAGCAAAAGAAGCTCAGGGACAGCACCTAGGCCCTGAGTTCAAGCCCCAGGACAGGCAAAAAAAAAGCGCCAGAAGTGGAGGTGTTGACTCAAATGGTAGAGAGCTAGCCTTGAGCAAAAAAAAGTTTAGTGGGAGTGTGGGTCCTGAGTTGAAGCCACAGTATTGGCAGGAAAAGAAGGGGATCAAGAGAGGGAGGGAAGGAGGGAGATAGGAAGGGAGGGAGGAAGGAAGGAAGGAAGGAAGGAAGGAAGGAAGGAAGGAAGGAAGGAAGGAAGGAAGGAAAACCTAAATTACACGGGCCCAGGGAAGAAGCCCTTGGAGGCCCATAGTGCCCAGTAATACACAGTACTACAGAAAAACCTCGAAGAGCTAGGGCTGGGAGCTCTTCCCACAGCTGCCTCCTCCCCTCCCTTCTTCAGGGAGACTGGGGAAGTGGGCATGTTGTTTTCCTCAGGGGTGACCACAGCCTCCCAGAGCTTGGTACACCAGCTTCTTTCCTCTTCCTCAAATAAGCATAGCCCAGACACAGCATCTTCATTTGCATCTTCCTGAGGATCCCAGAAGCCCGAGTTTGCGTCTTCCCTAGCGGTGTGTGTCATCTCAGGATTGGGTGCAATCTCAGCTTGTTCTCTGTGTGCTTCTCTGTTACCCCTGGCCCTTGCTCAGTTGTTCTCCTGCTGTACCCCATTCCACTCTTCTGCTTCCATTGCCTCTAATACTCACCCCCTCCTGCCATCCTGTGTACAGGAATTTCATGAGGTTCCCCAGATCTTCTGTGCATTGCCCCATCCCATGCACAACCTTAGCTTCTAAAATGAAAACCCCAGGGAGTGGAAATGGGGCCACATACTTAAAATGGTGGATGCTCAAGTAAGTGTTCGTTGGATAATAAAGGAATTTTAGAGCTTTTGTAAACCAGAAAGAAGACACAGAGAAGGGGAGTTTTTGATCCAGGAAGATGTTTCTAAACTGCCAAGACTGGAAGAAGGAGATGGCCAGATTGTTACTGAGTATTTACAGTAAGTTAGAGAGTTAAAGCTAGGAGCTGGTGTCTCATGCCTGTAATCCTAGCTACTCAGGAGTTTGAAATTTGAGGATTGAGGTTTGAAGCCAGTCTAGGTAGAAAAGTCTGTGAGAGTCTTATTTCCAGTTGAACACACACACACACACACACACACATACCACCTTAGTGAATTAGATACCACATCAATATTTCATAAATAAACTGAGGCACAGAATGTTAGCATAACTAATTCAAGGCCACAAGAAGAGAAAGTAGCAGACAATGCTTGTTTAGCCCTGTTCTTCTCACTACAAGACCCTTCCTTGACTTGATGCCTGCTATCTGGGCATCCTAAGCAGATGCACTCGAAATGCCTGGGTTCATGGGGGCTGTGAAGGTGGCTCAGTGGTAGAGTGCTTGCCTTGCATGCATGAGGCCCTGGGTTCAATTCCTCAGCACCATATAAGCAGAAGAAGCAGGAAGTGGCACTATGGCTCAAGTGGTAGAGTGCTCGCCTTGAGCTGAAGAACTGAGGGACAGCACCCAGACCCAGAGTTCAGGCCCCACAACTGACAAAAAATGCATGGGTTCAAATCCCAGCTCTGCCACTTACTAAACAGGATGACTAAAAGCAGGTCTCTAGGTCTGTTTAGCACCTGTTTTCCCTGTGAAAATATTTCTAAATGGGACTTACCATTCTAAAACTCTATTTAGTCCTACCAACAGATAGGTTTTAGAGGGGATCTGTTTGAAGTAAAAAAAAATTAGTAACTTCAGAAGAAGAAAATGACACGAGGAAGACTATGAGGCTGGCTACGTGGTTAAACATGGCAGATCAGTGGTCCAGAGGAAACCCCCAGACAGGAGGTGTCTTTTTTTTTCTTTCCCTTCCTTCGTTCCTTCGTTCCTTCGTTCCTTCCTTCCTTCCTGTCTTTCTTTCTCTCTTCCTTTCTTTCTTTCTTCCTTTCTTCCTTTATATCTGCTGATCCTAGGGCTTGAACTCAGGGCTTCAGTACTGAACGTGAGCTTTTGTGCTCAAGGCTATGCTCTACCACTTGAGCCACAGCTCCACTTCCAGCTTTTTGGTAGTTAACTGAAAAGTCTTGGGGACATTTCTCCCTGGGGGGAACCAGGATCTTCAGATCTCAGCCTCCTGAGTAGCTAGAATGACGTCTTAGCCACCAGCACCTGGCTAAAATGTCTGCTTTTAAAGTCTTGGCCCAAAGATATGCTATCCTTATTGTGATTGAAGCAAAGCAATATGAATCCTGAGATCTGTGCGCTTCAGCATTCTTGCTCAGATGGGGCTTGGATGGATGTAGAAATGGATGGCACACCTTTTTGGTGAATTGTGCTCTGAAATATTATAACTGCAGAGCTGATTAAAAGCCTAACATCGTTTGGGGATCTAGATTTGTACTTGCTTTTCTGTTCACGTGTGGGAACTCTGTTGACTGTTTTGCTGTTTCCATGGGCTTGTCTGAAAATACTGTGTGTGAAACATTTAAAATCACTTAAGTGGGAAAGTAAAATGACTCTGATCTTCGCCTCACTGTGACTTCAGGCAGACAGTAGTGACTTGATTGTTTCATTGAGCACAGTCTATGTTAAGAAAAAAAATCTGAATAGGTAAATCTCAAGTATCAGGTTCCAAATCTCTTTAGCACTTTTGGAGAAATCCTTCTCTCTGCTTCCTTCACAGCAAGAATAGTGAAAAAGTTCCTTTTTGTGTTCAACCTTTGAAATTGGATATGAATTCTTTTTACTTAGATGGCGTTCTATCTTTGCTAACCCCACATTGTCTGGCCACATCATTTTCCACAAGTAAAAAAATTCTGACTTGAGAAAATTCAGTTCTGATTCCTCTTGGTAATACTAGCACTCATAAAAAATTCAACATTTATGGACTTTGTTCGTTTATGATGTAGGAATCTCTTTCTGGCTACTCGTCCCTACCAACACCAGCCTCTGTCCTATCTTAGGACCAGGCATACAGTGAGAGGCTGCAGACTGTGGGCTGGGCTCTTTTCTTCAATACCTGGCCCTTGTGGGTTACCCATGAGAGTTGTGAAGGTCAAGGCGCCAGCCTGGCCAAACCCTGCATTCTCAAAAAGCCTAGCAGAGGAGCAGGACGCAGTTTTCCTGTGCAGGATTTCAAATTGTCTAGATGGCTGAAGTAGAGGAAAGATGGTGAATGTCAGAGGGAGGGAGACACTCCATTTGTCTGATTCATATCCTTCCCCTCGCCCTGCCCACCACCTCAGAAGTGTCTTCTGACCCTTACAGACACAAAAGCCCAGAGGAAGGATTTTGCAGACATGATTAGTCTTTCATGCTGAATTTCTTTCCCTCAAAGTTGTGTATCATGCTCTTACAAATAGAAGTCAGTGTCATCTTTTGATTGATTTATTGATTAGTGCTGGTCCTAGGGTTTGAACTCGGGGCCTGGGTGCTCTCCCTAAGATTTTGTGCTCAAAGCTAGCTCTTTATCACTGAGCTGCAACTCCACTTCTGGCTTTATTGGTGGTTAATTGGAGACTTTCCTACAGGTGCTGGCTTCAAACTGTGATCTTCAGATCTCAGCCTCCTGAGCAGCTAGGATTACATGCATGAACCACTCGTGCCTGGCTAGGAGTAGATCTTCTTAAATAAAAGAAGAGAAAGGTAACAATACATAGGAAAGCCCAGAGAAGCTATCATGCCCTATCATTTTATCAACTATTCTTCTCAGTTTTCCCATTTATAAAATGAGGGGATTACACATGACTTTGAGGTAATTTCTTCCTTAATGATTCTAAGATATAGAAGTGCTTGAATGTCTAAGATTTAGAAGTACTTAGCCCGGCGCTAGTGGCTCACGCCTGTAATCCTAGCTACTCAGGAGGCTGAGATCTGAGGATCGAGGTTAAAAGCCAGCCCGGGCAGGAGAGACTGTGAGACTCCTATCTCCAATAAACCACCAGAAAACCGGAAGTGGCACTGTAGCTCAAGTGGTAGAGTGCTCACCTTGAGCTGAAGAGCTGAGGGACAGCGCCCAGGCCCAGAGTTCAAGCCCCACGACCGACAAGAAAAAAAAAAAAAGATATAGAAGTACTTGAATGTCCTTTTCTTTTCTTTCTTTTTTTTTTTTTGCCAGTTCTAGTACTTGAACTCGAAGCCTGGGCTCTGTCCCTGAGCCTCTCTGTGCTCAAGGCTGGTATTTTACCATTTGAGCCACAGCGCCACTTCCGGCTTTTTCTGTTTATGTGCTACTGCGGAATCAAACCAGGGCTTCATGCATGCTAGCCAAGCCTCTGCCATTAAGCCACCTTCCCAGCCCTGAATGTCCTTTAATAACATGTAAAAAATCTGCTACTTGTGCTCAGTCATATCCCCCACAAGGATGGGTGGTGAATGATAACGGTATAATAAATAATTCCCAAATTTAGAAGCTTAAGACAAGAACAAGTAACTTAGCTTCTCCTTGATACTTTGAGAGTGATAAATCCAGGAGTAAGTGGCTTTGGCTGATGGTTCTAGCTGGAGTTCGCTCACAAGCTTCTTCCTGAGAAGTTGACTGAATGTACAACATTCTGAAAACTTGATTGGAAGGATCTGATTCCAAGATGGCTTCCTCACAGGGCTGTTGGCCAGAGGCTTCAACAGTTCATGACGACGACATCCTTTAAGTGTGATTATCATGCAGTTGATTAGCCTGCTGTGGGTGATCCTAGAGCAAGAGCAGGAGAAAAGCCACAGTGCATTGAAGGACTACTTTCATGGGTGACATATTGTCCTTTCTGCCACATTCTATTTTCCCAAAACACGGTACTAAAGACAAGCTCCACTATGAGGGGAAAGGAATTGGGCTCTACCTCTTGAAAGCAAACAGGTGGATTTCATTTTTATTTGTGAATTTGTGAACTTAATTAAAAAGCCAATACACATTGGTTAAACCAAAGTGGGCCAGCACTCCGACACAGAATGTGGGCAGTATGACAAGTAACAATTGTAGAGTGACACTATCCAGAAAGCATTTCCCCTTGTCAATGCCGTTCTGCATCAACAACATGAACATACTCATTTAGAAATGAGGAAATGGAAACAGGTGACTTTGGTGTGGGCATTCAGCAACTTCTGTACAGCTGGGAATTAAGCCTCAACCTTCTAAACACAAAGCACAAGTCTCTACTACCACTCAAGCCCGGAAGTTCTCATAAATACCACTGCACACACACGAATTTCACACAAATGTGACTATTCTTCAGACCTATCCATCACACTGTTTTATTAATTACTATTTTTCCTTTTTATTTTTTTCTTCTTTTTTCTTTTTGGTGCAGATACTGAGGCTTGAATTCAGGGCCTCTCATTCTCTCTAGTCTTTTTTTTTTTTTTTTTGCTGGGGCAGCTTGATCTCAGAGACTGAACATTATCCCTTAACTTTTTGCTCAAGTCACAACTCCAATTCTAACTTTTCAGAAGTTAATTCAAGATAAGAGTCTCATGGACTTTCCTACTTCGACTGGCTTCTTAACTCAATCCTCAGATCTCAATCTCCTTAGTAGCTAGGATTACAGGCATGAGCCCCTGGCACCCAGCTTCTCCTGTTTTTTTTTTTTTTTTGCTCAAAACTAGTGCTGTACAACTTGGGCCACACCTCCATTCCAGCTTTTTGCTGATTAATTGGACTTAAGAATCTCATGGACTTTCCTTCCTGTCTGGCTTCAAATTATGACCTTTATATCTTAGACTCCAGAATAGCTAAGATTACAGAATAAACCACTGTGTCTGGCCATAAATTCTTATTTTCAACTGACTTCTACAAGTACTGGAGACAGTTTATGAACATTTAAGAAGAAAACAGAAAGAAGAAACATTTAAAAGCACTTAGATATGATAAGATTATAATGCAGGGCCATAAATGCAGTTCATAGTTTTCTGGCTAAAAGAGATGATACATAACAGGGGTTTTGCTTTTTGACAACAGTGAGCATACATGTTAGCTTGGCCTAAACTAAATTCAAGAGGGACTTGACTTCTCTTGTGTTTGTATGTGTATCAATTTTTATTGTTATTATAAAGGCGATGTATAGATTGGCTAAAGTTTCAGGTAATGAGTACATTTGGGACAATATCACTTTTTCCCTCACTCTCTCCCAGTTCTCCCACCCACCATCCTAACCCACAAGTTGTATAGAGTTCATTTCCCACATAGGGGACTTGACTTCTTGAGGAGACATATTATATATCACTTTGCCCTGTCTTCAGTCATGTTTCTCTGACAGAGACTTTCATAGCAACTCTCCCCATAAATATAAAGAATGTGTTTTGCCTAAGTTGGTAAATATTGGAACAAGAAACTGAGGAGGCTGGGCATTGGTTGCTCATAACTGTAATCCTAGATACTCAAGAGGCTGAGATGTGAGGATCCTGGTTCAAAACCACCCCAAGCAGACAAACCAAGAGATAATATTTCCAATTAACCAGCAAAAAGCTGAAAGTTGAGGTATGGCTTAAGTGGTGGAGTAGGAGCCTTGAGGGGAAAAAGCTAAGCAAGTTCACAAAGCCCGGATTTCAAGCCTTAATATTGGTACAGAAAAAAAAAAAGGGAGAAAAGAAGAGGAGAAGGAAGAGGAGGAAGAGGAGGAGGAGGAGGAGGAGGAAAATGAAAGAGAACAAAGAAAGAAAGAAAGAGAGAGAGAGGGAGGGAGGGAGGGAGGAAGGAGGAAGGAAGGAAAGAAGGAAGGAAGGAAGGAAGGAAGGAAGGAAGGAAGGAAGGAAGGAAGGAAGGAATTCTTGGAGAATATACTGGAATGGGTGGTTAATCTCTCTGGTGGACCATCTCAAATAACAAAGAGATATGTGAGAGTTCTTGAATAACCTGCTAAATCTTATTTCTTTTTCTTGACATCCTCTAACAGGTACCTCTAATACAATTGTTCTGCATTGCCGATTGAATTATAGGCTTTGGATCTCTGCATTAATGGAGCAAGGGAAGCTAATAGAAAGTTACAGGAAAATGTCAAATAATATGTTGCATCACAAGAACTCTAAAAAAAGCTAGTCTATTTTTGGATCAATATGCTATGATTCTGTGACTTTATAAATGAGATACTGGCTGGTGCTGGTGGCTCATGCCTCTAATCCAGTAGCTGTTCAGGAGCCCAAAATCTGAGGATCATGGTTTCAAGCCACCTTAGGCAGGAAAGTCCATGACATTCTTTTCTGTGATTAACTAGCAAAAATCCTGAAGTGAAGTTGTAGCTCAAGTGATAGAGTGCCAGCCTTGAATGAAAAAGCCAAGGGAACGTTTGAGTCCCTGAGTTCAAGCTCCAGTGCTAGTACAAAAAAAAAAAACCATAAAAAAGAATGAAATGCTAATATACATTTTTGTCTCTAAAGTGAAACAGCCCACTTTGGTCTGGCGTGAAGCAATACTTTTTTCCTTCAGAAGAAATTTCAAATATATCCAAGCTTCTGATTTAGTGACTAATTGAAACCAAAGCTTTATGCAACATGACACAGGATACTGGAATAGATAACTTTAGCCCGGGAGAGGAAAAAAAAAAGTAAGGCAGGTGCAAGCAGCTGTCCCTTTCTGCCATAAAAGACCTCAAATTTAGCTCTAGTAGTGATGTGCCTTTTAAGCGAATGAATTCTGTTTGGTTTTCTCCCTTGCTGAAAATTATACCCTCATATTCCCCCCTCAAAATATATATGTTACTACATTTTTAGATAATGCAGTAGTTATAAAAGTTCGTATTTAGCAATGGATCTTCTTTATCCATTGTAAAAGAGAATTGTAAATAAAATACATAAAAATGATAGCTCTTGCCAGGCACTGGTGGCTCATGCCTGTAGTCCTATTCAGGAGGCTGAGATCTGAGGATCATGGGCTGGGTACTTTATGTTGAAAAATGTTTTAGATCAGGTTTTTTGCTTATTTGTACTTGGTCTGGAACTCAGGGCCTCATGCTCTTGCTTAGAGATTTCCCTCCCATCTTATGCTTGCCCCTTGAGCCACACCTCCACTTCCAACTTTTTAGTGGTTAAAGATAATCTTTTGCCTGATTGGGCTGGCTTCAAACTGCAGTCCTTAGATCTCAGCCTATTGAGTAGCTAGGATTATAGGTGTCAGCCACCAGTACAGGGCCTTGGCTAATCACAAGTTTGAAGTCTGAAAGTCCAGGACTTGGTAGTTTTATCATTATGGTCCATGGTGGATGGCATCTTGACAGTGCTATGCACAAGAACAAGATGGAAGTGGCAAGAGAGAAAGCCAGTTTCTTTCCCTCCCCTCTACACCCTCCCCCCCCTTAAATATCTTCACTCTCTTCCCTCTTTTCTTTTAGTCTATGTACCCAAGCCCAGCTCCATTTTTGCTGTTTTATAATAGCTCTCTCTTGTAGAAACTAACTGGGATCCCACTGTACTAATCCCTTCCAAGGGCTAGGAATGTGGCTTAGGGGTAGACTGCCTGCCCCCTGAGTTTCATTCCTCAGTACGCTATAAACAGGAAAGGCCAGAGATGGCGCTGTGGCTCAAGTGGTAGAGTGCTATCTTTGCACAAAGAAGCTCAAGGACAGTGCCCAGGCCCTGAGTTCAAGCCCCAAGACTAGCAAAATATAATAATAATAATAATCCCTTCCAAGGGCACCGTCCCCAGGGACCACTACCCATCTCTCACAAGGCCTTCAAAGTTCCATTACTTCTTAACATCACCATACTGGGACCACCCTTCTAATACTTGAATCCTTGTGTGACAAACCATGCCAAAACATAGCCCAAGACTTTGTGCTTTCTACAGGAGGAGTCTTCCTAGAAATGAACTCCAAAATGATAAGCTTGGGACTTTGGGATTGAAGAGCTATAAATATTTGAAAACTTTAAGCAGGGAGATGACAAGATTATTCACCTTCTCTTGCCTCAGGTTTATATTTCCTCCTTATTATGACATTGTTGTGTGAGATAAGTATGTGTGTTGTGGTGCGTGTGTGTGCGCGCGCGCGCGCACGCGTGTGCATGGAATGGGAGGGGGCTTCTTTTCTCCCACTCACAATATGTCCAGTGGTTGCCATTTTAGGAAGCACAGCTGGGTGCTGAGGTGATGGAAGGTAGACCACAGTACTGATGAGATGGACATGGGAGGAAAATGCCTGGCAGGAGAGGGGAAAGAAAGGGAGGGATTCCAAAGGCACACCTGACTTGATTCTACCAAAATCAAACCAAGTTTGTGGCGGTCACCTTCCTGCCTGGAGGTCTTCCAGCCTCACAAAGTCAAGCTGGAGGCTGATTTGGGGCTTGCGGGAGGGAGGAGGGTATGGATATTCAGCCACCTGGTACCTGCTGCTCCAGTAATCCTGCCATTCATGGAGTTGGAAAAGAAAGAGGTCTCTTAGAGATTCCCTCCCTCCCTGCACTTTCTGAGCTCCTCTGTGGAGTTGACACTCAGGTTTTGAGGTTGTAGAGCTACCCTGGGGTGAATTTGAGGACTTTGAGGACTGGCACGATTGTATAACCACAGTACCTCACTTCACCCCAATGCTCATTTGAGTTGGGTAATTGAGAAAATAATCTTTCCACTTAGAACTGAGGTCAGAGCCCAATGAGTCCAGAAAGTGGAACAGAGAGAAAGCTCTCCTCCCTCACCTCCAGCTGAAGGCTTTCCTTTGGACCTGTGCACTGTGTAATACTTTTTTTTGGGGGGGGGGGTCCAGTCGTGGGGCCTGAACTCTGGGCCTGGGCGCTGTCCCTCAGCTCTTCAGCTCAAGGCTAGCGCTCTACCACTTGAGCCACAGCGCCACTTCCAGCTTTTTTCTTTTTGCTTATGTGGTGGTGAGGAATCGAACCCAGGGCCTCAGGCATGCAAGGCAAGCACTCTACCACTGAGCCACCTTCCCAGCCCCAAGTCTGTGAGACTCTTATCTCCAATTAACCAGCAAAAAGCTGGAGGCGAATGGAGCTGTGGCTCAAGTAGTAGGATGCCAGCCTTGAGCAAAAAAGCACAGGAGGCCCTTAGATCAAGCAGTACCCGCAGAAGGAAAGAAGGAAGAAAAGAAGGGAAGGGAAGGAGAGAAGAAAAGAAGGAAGGAGGAAAGTAGGGAAGGAAGGAAATCTCAGGGTATAAATGGCATATTGGTATTAAGGCCATATTAATTTGGTCCAGACAGACAAATGACTAAGCAAAAAAAATACATTTCTTTATTCACTTATTTCCTACTCTATTTCATAAAAAATTTTTAGGAAGCTGGCATTTATGAATAATGAAATAGTGAATTCTTCACCTTAGTAGATAATAAATGCTTTTAACCAATTTCATTAATATTTCCATCCTTTTTTCCTAAGTAGAATATTTTCTTTTGTACCCAATGTAAATTTTATATTTACAATTGGTTACCTACCACACCCTCTCAGAAGATCAAGCTCCACAATAAAAGAACTTAATTCAGAGACCCACAATGGATCCTCCTTCTGTTAACAAGAAACATCCATTTAAAACAGCAATTGTACGCGCAAAGCCCTGTTATTATTCAGGCAGGGACTCAAAGACGATCGTTTTCTTGGCACCTCTCACTGCCCAAATGTAAGATGTGTTGTGGGCAACTGTCTGCTTATTTTCTTTCCTAGACAAGTGGTTAACCCATGTTGGATATCCTGTGTTTATAAAATTCCAGGAAAGCTATGTCATAGAAATCACTGGTGTGCATGAGCGCGTGCGTGCATGCACAAGTACAATTTATAGTCAGAATGTAAACTGAAACAGTTTGAGGAGGAATCTGCCAGCATAGAGTGACCAGGAATGTCCATTGGAGATGTTGCCTTTGACCCCACATGCTGGGCCCAATTACACCCTGTTCATTACCTGTGATCTCTTGGTTAAGTAGTAGGAACTAAATGAATCCATCATGTGGCAAAAGGCCAACAAGTCAGAGCATAAAACCACTGAAGCCAGATACACCAGTTTATTGTCTATCATTTGCAAAGCTAAAAGAAAAAAGTTTCTTAACGTGGGAATCAGATATAAAAACCTTAATTTATACTTTAAAAAATGCATTTTTCCTGCAGTTATATCAGAGGATCTTTAATTACAAAAAAAACACAAACCAACAAACAGAAAACATGTTGGGGAACAGACCACAGTTTACTAGGAGGAAAAAATTCCATGGGAATATTTATAGTATTAATGTCTTAATTGTTTTAAGTCTACTATACAACTTCTTTCTGTGAACTTTACTTTCTCTGTGAGAGGGAAATATTTTTATTCTGTCATGCTAAAAATCACAAATAACAGAATCACAAAAAGCACAAATAACACAAATGTTCCGATTTTCATAAAAAGCTTACTGTTTTAATTCACCTGAATTACCCACAGTATGCTTTTGAAAGCACTTCCTAATCCATGAAAATAGCCTGTGTTTTCTCAGGTTCTTTCCGTATTTCAACAGTTTCTCATATTCTTTTGGGGGTGGGAGTGGGGATGGGATAAAAATGCATTTTTTCCTTTTCTAATTTTCTATTCAGGACTTGCTATTGTTGTAATCTACCCAAGCCTCTTTGAAAATAAAAAATGCAAAAGAAAGTTTAACCCACCATTGAGTTTTACATCCTGTGGTCTTGGAATTTTAAGATTTCATTCAAAACACACATTATAAACAAAGTCTCCCAAATGACTATCTAGAAAAGAATGTGGCAAAAATCCAGAGCCGATTGTAATATTTGGAACTGGCGTAAGCACAAATGAGTGGTGTGTGCTTTCAAGGGGGGTTTATGGGTCAAATCCTACAAGGGATTTGCAGGAGATGTACAAAGGTAAATTCCACATTTGCTGAGTGCCTCCAGAAAAAAATCCAACCCTTGATAGTGAAATGAAGAGGAAAAGACAGGTATTAAAAGGATCTTATTAGTAATTACTAACATTCATTCACTACAACCATAATTTTGGGAATTGTTCTGGTTTACAAAATTCCTATAAACAAGTTTAAAGCATACACTTGACAAGCTTGGTTGTTTGTTGTTGGTGGTGGTGGTGGTGGTGGTGCCAATTCTGGGGCTTAACCTTAGGGTCTGAGTGCTGACCTGAAGGTTTTTTTGTTTTTGTTTTCTCCAGACTAGTGCTTGAGCCATAGCTACACTTTCAGCTTTTGGGTGATTAATTAAAGATAAGAACCTCAAAGACTTTCCTGCTCAGGCTTGGCTTTGAACTCTTTCCTCAAATCTTAGCCTCCTGAGTATCTAGGATTACAGGCATGAGCCACCACACCTGGCTTTGATTTTTCTGTCTGTCCATCTGTTTGTCTGTCTGTCTGTCTGTCTGTGTGTGTGCACGCACACACTCATGTCCTCAAACTCTTGCTCAGCTTCTTTGCTCATGGCTGGTGCTTTACTGCTTGAGCCACATCACTAGTTCAGCATCTTGCTGATTAGTTGGAGATGGAGTTTTACAGACTATTTTTACCTGGGTTACCTTGGGACTGTAATTCTCCAGTCTCAGCTTCCTGATCTACCAGTGTCTGGCTTGACAAGTCTGTTCTTTATCAGATTACTTTGGCATTGTTCAAAGTGGGAGTTCAGGATGGGAAGCTGATGGGGAAGGGACAAGTTGGCAATGCCAAAAAAATTAAGTCATTAAATCAGGAAGAAGGATATATTACAAGCAGGGAGATCTCAGTGGAGTTATTGAGAAGCCAAGTAATATTGTGAAACAATACTATAAATCAATTTAAGTAGCACTAAGATTGTCCATTTAAAAATCTAGGCTTTGCTGGGTGCCCAGGGTGGCTTATTCCTGTAATCCTAGCTACTCAGAAAACTGAAATCTGAGGATCTTGGTTCAAAGCCAACCCAGGCAGGAAAATCTCTAAGACTCTTATCCCCAAGAAATAACTTGGAAAAAGCCAGAAGTGGCACAGTGGCTCAATTGGTAGAGCTAGCCTTGAGCACAAAGAGGCCCAGGGACAGCCATTAGGCCCTGAGTTCAAGCCCCACGATTCACACAAAACAATTAATAAATAAATGTTTAAAAATAAAAAAAATCTAAGCTTCAAAGAGAAAAGATAGGGTAGAGAACACTGGAATAGCTCCTAAAAATAGAAACATCATGTCTCTTTCCTTCCAAAATTGGATAAGAAAAAACTCCTAAAAAGAAAAGTGGCAATAAAATACTTTATACAGTCAACCAATCAATCAGTGAATCAATAAGCTTGAAGTTAGGCAAAGGAGAAATGAAGCTAAGAAGCAGAAATCATTTCAAAATGACTCTTATTTGCTTAGCCAAGTTAATAGATTAAGTGTTTTTCATTTTATACCTCTGCTAATTTTAGTGGCCTAATTCATTAGTTTTTCAAAACCTTATCTACAGGTTTAGAGGATTCACTTCAAATTTCTTGCTTATTTTTTTTTTTTAGTGACAGAACTGGGGCTTGAACTGTGAGCCTCATGTTCTTGCTTATGCTTTTTCTCTTTTTTTGGGGGGGGGGGTCCGGTCGTGGGGCCTGAACTCTGGGCCTGGCCGCTGTCCCTCAGCTCTTCAGCTCAAGGCTAGCGCTCTACCACTTGAGCCATAACGCCACTTCCGGCTTTTTCTGCTTATGTGGTGCTGAGGAATCGAACCCAGGGCCTCATGCATGCAAGGCAAGCACTCTACCACTGAGCCTCCTTCCCAGCCCTGCTTTTTCTCTTCAAGGCTGGTACTCTACCATTTGAACCCTACTTTGACTTCCAGCTTTTTGTTTGTTGATTAAGAGATTCAAGGATTTGTCTGCCATGGGTAGCTTTTAACTGGAGTCTTCACATCTCAGCCACCTGAGTAGCTAGGATTACAGGCAGAGTCACCAGAGCCTGACTTAATGCCTATTTTTAAGTCACTAATATACAATGTAGAACAGCAAATACTGATATGGACTGTTTTGCTGCTCATAACTAACTGCATTGAGTAGACTTTTCCACCTCCGCGGTGTTTCAATTTTAATACACTATTCTGAAAAACTTTTATGAACCTAATATAGCATTTTAGGCTGTTTTGCTTTTAATCATCATGAGAATGCATCAGACCCAGAGCAGGAACAAAGGAAAAAAGTGTTCTGCATATGAATGGTGCTAAGTGTATAATACACAAGCAGGAGCTGCAATATCCTGGCAAATGACAAGCCAAGTCTCAGAAAATAGAGCCTGCTTTTTAAAACAGTTTAGTAATCATTACTATTACAAAGTAGTCTCTGAATCTTAGTTCTGATACCTGACCTAACAAAATGCAGTGGGAGCCGGGCGCTGGTGGCTCACGCCTGTAATCCTAGCTACTCAGGAGGCTGAGATCTGAGGATCTCGGTTCAAAGCCAGCCCGGGCAGGAGAGACCGTTAGACTCCTATCTCCAATAAACCACCAGAAAACCGGAAGTGGCGCTGTAGCTCAAGTGGTAGAGCACTCGCCTTGAGCTGAAGAGCTGAAGGACAGCGCCCAGGCCCAGAGTTCAAGCCCCACGACCAAAAAAAAAAAAAAAAAATTGCAGTGGGATGTCTCCTCCCTCAGGGGCTTGGGCCTAGGCCCTGCTCCTGAGCTGTAATGCTCAAAACTAGCACTCTACTACTTTGAGCCACAGCTACACTTGTGGTTTTCCGCTCCACTTCCAGTTTTCTGTAGGTTAATTGGAGATAAGAGTCTCATTGACCTTCCCGCCTGGGCTGGCTTTGAACCATGATCTTCAGCTTTCAGTCTCCTGAGGTAGGATTACAGGCATGAGCCAACAATGCTGGGCTAACTAACTGGCTTCCTTCTTTCCTTCTTCTTTCCTTCCTTCCTTCTTTCTTTCCTTCCTTCCTTCCTTCCCTCCCTCCTTTCTTCGCTCTTTCTCTTTACACACACACACACACACACACACATTATATATGGGAATGGGCTATGAATAATAATTTATAGGAGACTTCATCTTTTCATAATTGGCACTGGGAATTTTAACATTATTCACTTTATTTTTTCCAATAGCTTTAGCTAAAGAAAAAGAAAAATAGAAATACCTACAATTATATTTCTTCAAGATCCCAGTATCTTCATAGTTCTGGAGTCTAAATCTAACCTAGATTTTGAAAAGATTATAGTTTTTTTGCTTATATGTTTTAAATGTTTTAAGAGATGAAGACTTACAGAGCGGTATGGTGATACAAACCTATAATCCCAGCATTTGATAGGCAGAGACAGAGAATTGTGAGTTCATGCCTGTAATCCTAGTTACTCAGGAGGCTGAGATCTGAGAATCATGGTTCAAGGCCAGCCTGGGCAGCAAAGTCCATAAAACTCTTATCTCCATAATTGGTTAATACCAGCCAAAAGCTAGATCTTAGGTTGGGCGTGCGCGCACATGCGCGCGTGCAGACACACACACACACACACACACACAAAGCAACACTGCAAAAAAGTAACTTCCTTCCCTCTCTGAGTATCACACACACACACACACACACACACACACACACACACACACAAAGCAACACTGCAAAAAAGTAACTTCCTTCCCTCTCTGAGCATTATCTTAACTATTAAAGCCCATCCACTACTTCTATTCCTCCCCTTGCTTTTCTATTATCTGTATGCATGCTGCAGTTCTTTTGGGTAGATCCCTTTCCCTCCTCTCCCAGGGCAGTAACTTCAGTGCCTTCCTGAGCCTTGTTCCGTGGGCCCAGCAAAGCTAGGTCTTAGGAGATACTCAGCAAGTATTACTTTTTAGGGTGGGCTTTTTGTTGTTTTGTTTTGTTTTGTGCTGGTCCTACGACTTGAATTCAAAGCCCAGGCACTATACCTGAGCTTTTATGTTCAAGGCTAGCACTCTATCACTAGAGCCACAGCTCCACTTTTGGCTTTTTTGATAATTTATTGGAGATAAGAGTCTCAAGGATTTTTCTGCCTGTAAGGTCCACTGAAAGGAGACAATCACCTGGTGAAGACAGAAAAGTTTATTGGGAAGAACTGCTGGCCTCTACAAGTGAAGAGAAGGAAAAAGTGGGAGGGAATTAATTAGGGAGAGGCAGGGAGGTGTGACCACAGCAGACACAGAAGTGACCTCGGAGTCTGGGAACCTATCACTGTCAGAAGGAGGTATGGCCGGAGAGGTTCAGGAAGTGACCTCAGCAATGAGGAAGTGACCTCAGAGTCTGGGATCCTTGGCTACTCACAGTCAGGTGACTGATAGGTGATTACTGGTTTCCGGCAGGTGATTTCTGGTAAGGCTACATGCTGTGTTTCACTAAGAGCACAGTGGGAGGGTGATGTTCTGGGGAAGACCTAACACTGCCCAGGCTGGCTTCTAACTGTGATCCCTGGATTCCAACCTCTTGAGTAGCTAGAATTACAGGCATGAGTCACTGGTGCCTGGTTTAAATATTACTTTTGAGTCAATGGATGACAGGGAAAAATTCAATAAGATTAAAGGGGATTGGGGTGAACAAAGTGTTCAGGTTCTTAAATGATACAAGTATTTCACAGCATAAAAGACACTGGCACACAGCTGTTCTGCCCAAAAGCAATTTAGGAGGTTACACTAAGAAAATTTTCCTGGCCTATAGTTCTAGGCAGAGGTCTTCATGACTTAACATTACAGACAAAGCAAGTCTGAAACCTGGTTTGGCCACGGACAAATCCGTTATGCCTAGTTAAGGGTTTCACCTTCAAATCAAACACCAGTGGCAATCCTAACTATTGAGGAGATATTGTTTGTGAGATATTAAGAGTGTGCTTCAAAGCTAGCCCAGGCATAAAAGTCCATGACACTTATGTCTAATTATCCACCAAGAGCTGGAAGAGAAGGTATGACTAAAGCGGCAGAGTGCTAAGGGAAAAAGCTAAGGGAGAGCAGCCAGTGTTAGGTCTGCCAGGCCCTGAGTTCAAGCTCCAGGACTTGCGCGAACACACACAAAAAAGGGAAAAGTTACAGATTAACAGCCTAAAGCAGGCTGGGAAGGTGGCTCAGTGGTAGAGTGCTTGCCTTGTATGCATGAGGCCCTGGGTTCGATTCCTCAGCACCATATAAGCAAAAAGAAAAAGCCAGAAGTGGGCTGGGAAGGTGGCTCAGTGGTAGAGTGCTTGCCTTGCATGCATGAGGCCCTGGGTTCGATTCCTCAGCACCACATAAGCAGAAAAAGCTGGAATGGTTCTGTGGCTCAAGTGGTAGAGCGCTAGCCTTGAGCTGAAGAGCTGAGGGACAGTGCCCAGGCCCAGAGTTCAGGTAAAAAAAAAAAAAAAGAAAGAAAGAAAAGAAAGAAAGAAAGAAAAAGCCAGAAGTGGCACTGTGGCTCAAGTGGTAGAGTGCTAGCCTTGAGCTGACGAGCTGAGGGACAGCGCCCAGGCCCAGAGTTCAGGTCCCACATCTGGGCCCCAAAAAACCAACAAACAAAAGAAAAATCCTAAAGCATGGAGTGGGGAAGGAACTGTGGATTCAGTGACTACTTTTGTAGGCATTTTGAGATTCTCTTACAAGCGTTATTTACTATGCTTTACAAATACAAAATGAGCATTAATATTATCCTCCTTTTGCAAGTAGTCCCAGAAGTTAAGGAACAGAAACAAAGATTTCCAATTGGTATTGACTCTGCAGTGTTAAATCTTCTTTAAAGCATTTTGAACTTTGAACTCAGGGCCTTGATGTGCCAGGCAGGTCACATCCCCAGCCCAATACTGAGTTTTAATTTCAGCCAAACAATGAATAATTGTTTTAATATAAGTATGATCAAAATGTTACATGGGACAAACTTATACTGTTCAGAAAAAAGAAATGGAAATGAGTGTCACTAGTTGTGAGCATTTACAATGGAGCCAGAAGGTCATTCTTAATCCTATCTCAGATTTACCTCAAGATCAACCTTTGAACAGGCAGCAGACTCATCCACCCCTGGGTGGTAGATGACCTTTGAAGCACTGTGAACTCTTGCTGACCTACTGAACAGCAGACCCCTTCCCTCAAATGACTCAAATACTGCAGCCCTTTCTCAGAGAACATCTTAGTTTCTGCCTGAATCCAGCAAGGTTTGAAACAAGTTATGCAGTTACCTACAGACATGCCCCCCAATGTGGCTTCAAGCTATAAAAATAGGCACCATTTTGTAAAACTTATGAATACTTTATTTTTATTTTTCCTTTATTGGGGCTTAAATTCAGGGCCTGGGCGCTGTCCTTTACCTTTTTCTGCTCAAGGCTGAACCTCTACCTCTTAAATTATAGCTCCCCACTTTCCACTTTTAGCGGCAGGGGTAGGGAGGGGAGGAGTGTTAATTGGAGATCACAGACTTCCTGTACAGGCTGCCTTGGAACAGAGATCCTCAGATCTTAGCCTCCTGAGGAAGCGAGGTGCCACAGGGAGTCATCCCTCCTTTTTAACGTGAAATTAAAAGACCAGGAGACATTGCAGGGAATATCTAAATTTGCCTTAGCCTTTGAAATCTAGGAGGTACAATGTAAATCAACCTTATCCTTTTAATTGGTAATGGTTAAAAGCAGAAAGAATGAAAGGCATTTCTTAGAAAAGATAGCCCAGAAAGTCACTGGGGTTTGGGTCCCACCCATCTTATACACCTAAAACCTTGGTCTAAGGATGAGTTGTTGGCCCGGTATGTGACCTGCAATGTAGAATGCCCCAGCCACCATTTTGAGTCTTCTTTTTTTTTTTTTTAAGTGACCTAGCCAGTTGTTTAGAGTCCACCATTAAGGAAAACAATGACCCAACTGAGTGGCCCCATAGCCTTTTGAGTCTTTAGTTCCCATTTCCTAAGGGAAATGTTTCTCTTTTCATTTCTCTCTGTTTTAACACTGTTTTACAAAACTAAATCCTTGCCCCACTCTTCACCTGTGAGACTCCCCTTTCTGTGAGAAAACCTGAAATGCTTTTAACAAGGACCTCAAGGGCCTATAATGGTGTTGTCAAAACTGCGAAACTGAGGGAATCCTTTATGCATCCTCTAGTGACAAGTTTCATTTGTCTGGCCCATAGTTCCTTAGGCCATAACCTCCTTAAAAAGGAGAACAGAGACCTATTCAGTCCTATTCATAAATAAAGATCCTAAGAGATCCTATCCATTCAACTGGCTTGAATTAAGTTGGTGGTATACAATAGTTCTGACTATTGATGTTTGTCTCTTAAAATAAGGTCATGCTTCTTCTGAAATATTAAAGAATCCAAATGTCAAAATGTAATCTCACCTTCAGAATGAATAGAGTTGGGGCTTAGTGGCTCACCCCTGTAATCCTAGCTACTCAAGAGGCTGAGATCTGGGGATCTGTTCAAAGCCAGTCCCAGCAGAAAAGTCTTTAAGACTCTTATCTCCAGTTAACTAGCAAAAACCTACAGGGAGAAGTGTGGCTCTAATATTAAAGTGCCAGCCTTGAATAGAAAAGCTAAGTTCAGGTCCTAGTCCTGGCACATACACCCAAACACACATAAGAATGAAATTAGAAGGTAAATCAACTAACAAAGTGATGATTAGTCCTTGACTTTCTATGGAGTTCAACTTATTATTTAGTTGTTCCTTCTTGGATATTTACATCAGCATATGACTTACTAAGATAAAATTCATGATCACATTAATTTGATTATTAAAGCATCTAACTGAATACGTTGAATTAATTTCTTTTTCCCTATTCTACTAACAACTTTATGAGTATATGCTTCACAAATAAAGTGATTTAAGCCAGGCACTATGGCCCATAACTGTAATCCTAGCTACTCAGGAGGCTGAGAGCTGAGGAACATTGGTCAAACCAGTCTGGGCTTTGAAAGGAAAGTCTATGAGACTCTTATCTCCAATAAACTACTGAGAAAAAGCCTGTGACTGCAGGCAGATGCATGTCCCCAGAAAACTTGCAGCCTGGCATACACATAACACTGTTAGAAAATTGAGCCATTAGAGTAGTAAAGCAAAGAAAGAGCAGAAAAACAATACCGACAAACCAGATCAGCTCCAATGGAGAGCCGAAGGGGGGATGCCATGGCGACCTGAGGAGAACCAGAAGACAATGATGTATGGTGAAAAAACAGAGAAGCCACATTTTGAGAGGTCAGATTGGGAGTCTTTATTAAAAGGCCGGTGACTGCATGGTAGACTCCTGTTTTGAAGACCAGCAGCCCAAAAGAGAACCAGAACAAAAAATCACGTGTTGGGGTAGAGACCAAGCCTTAAAAAAAAAAAAAAAAAACCTGTCATACATAGGCAGAGCAAACTATCCAGGGGAACCATAAAGGACAATCAGGACCCAATTATCTAGGGGAAATATGAACTTCCTGGAACCCTACAACTCATGACATATTTGCAATACAAGGAATGTCCTCTATAGCCTCTAGAGTTTTTAGAAAGTCCCTATCTTCTATTAACTTTTATGAACTTCTTTTGCTCAAGACTAGTACTCTATGACTTGAGCCACAGTCCCACTTCCCACAATTTCCGAATAGAATGACTTTTGGAGATGAGAGTCTCACCGACTTTCCTGGCTCAGGGTGGCTTCAAACTGCAATCCTCAGCTCTCAGCCTCCTGAGTAGCTAGGAACACAGGTATGAGCCACCAGCTCCCCGCTCCACTGCCTGATTTTGTCCTTCATCCTCTCCCCCTGGGCTATGCTAACAGCCCCCCTGGAACCTTGCTGGACTCCATGGGCATACCCCAGCACAGGAAGAGAGTACAAAGCACGAGCATCCCTCCTGAGGAGCCCTGAACACTGCTGGAGGCAGCTCCTCTCACAGTTGCCAGGGGCGCTCTGCAGGACATTTGTGCAGGTGGGTGGGGGAAATGGAGCCCAGGAAATTGCCCATTCTTCTTGCACTCAGTTCCTGGGATCCCAGAATGCTGGCTGAGTCATTATAACTCACAAATCTTCAGAGCTGCAGAAGCTTCTGGAAAGATGGGGCTGCTGAAAGGTCTGCAGATCCAGATCCAGGGGACTTTTACCTGCTTGCTCTCTTCTGTCTTCTTGTCCTCTCTCCACCTTTCTCCTCTTCTTCTTTTCTTTGAATCAACCTTAGCCTTCTGAATGTCTAGGATTTCAGATGTGAGCAACCTGCACCCAGTCCTTTGTCCATTTTTAATTGAGTGTGTGTCTTTTTTATTGCTTGTAATGGGCCTTAAACTCTCAGTCTCATATTCTTCCTTGACTTTTTGATCAAGTCTGGCATTCTACCACTCGATCTATACCTTTACTTCCATAGTTTAAAAAATTCTTTGCAAGCGAGTTGCTGGTGGCTCATGCTTGGCAAACTCAAGCAGATGAGCACTGAGGTTCTCAGAAGCCAGCCCTGTAAGGAAAGTCTTTCAGACGCTGACCTACAATTAACCAACAAAAAGCTGGAAGTGGATAAGGCTCAAGTGGTTGAGCCCCAGGTTTGAGCTGAAAGTCAAGAAAAACAAAAAACAAAAGACCCCAGAGTAGGTCAAGCCCCATTACTGGTACATACACACACACACACACACACACACACACACACACACACACACGGGTTGTCTTTCTTTTTATTATTTACTCATTCTTAGTCACTCACTATTACTAGTTCATATATTTTAAAGAAATTTAATATAAGCTATTTAGAAACAAGTCATTCCTGCACCTCTTATCATGTATACTTTTGTCCATAATTTGTTAAAATTATAATCTAAAATAGAATGTGTGACACAAAGTATTTTCTATTCGTGTATAGTAACAAAAATCATTCAGTACTTGATGTTTTGCTTTTGGCTAGTGCTCTACCAACATAGCAATACCTCTAATCTCAAAATCATTTAAATTTCTGTGTAGCTGGAAAAAAAGAACTCACTGCCAACCATATATATCATTTCTAAGAGTTTAACTTTTAAAAGTCATATTCTTGGATGGTAATTTGTAAAAACACGGAGGAAATTACCTACCCACCAGACTACCTACCCACCTGATGTCCCTGGGAGGCCTTGGGGAATAGAGACTAAACCCTATTTATAGTTACTTCACACATTTTACACTACATTTATTTATTTATTTGTTTATCGAAGAGCTGGGGATCAAATGTAGGGCCTCACCAATGCTAAGCTAGCACTCACCAGTAAGCTACATCTCCAGTCCATAGCATCCTTTTGAATATAAAGTCTGTTAGACTGGCCTACAACCTTTTGAAAATGCAATAGAGATTGCATAGATGTAAATTCTTCTACACATAATCTGTTCTGTTTTTCTGACGTTATCTTTTGGTTCTTATGTCTTTTTTGTTTTCTTCTGTGATTTGTTGCTTATTTTAGAACCCTGGAAAGTACCATGCAAATACAGAGATAGCTACGCTAGTTAAAAATAAAATACTTACTGTTTGCTGGTGAAGGAAAGTATGATGCTATGTAGGTATAACTGTTTGATTAAAACCAGATTTGCATTTCATAAGAAAATTTCTGGAGAAATAGAGACTTGAAAATTAGAAGCCAAATGCTTCTCCCAGATAGTAGTTTCTAACTCTCACTGAAGTCAAAAGTGTTTGTGAGGATAGAATTTAGGTGATATATTTGGGATGCTAGAAGAGAAAGAAGAAGAAGAAGATGAGGAGGAGGAGGAAGGAAAAGAAGAAGAAAAAGAAGATGGCATAAATTTCCAAATCTTTCAGGAGTACTTATACGACAATGTTTTTCCATTAATGTAATAGTCATAACACCATAATATAATTCTTTTTGACAGTCTTAGGGCTTGAAATCAGGGCTTGGGCACTCTCCCTATGTTTCTTTTGCTCAAGGCTAGCACTCTACCACTTGAGCCACAACGCCACTTCTGACTTTTTTGTTTATGTGGTACTGAGGAATGGAACCCAAGGCTTCATGCATGCTAGGCAAGCACTCTACCACTAAGCCACATTCCCAGCCCTCCTGTAAAATAATTTGTTTTACCTTCTACCAGATGTGAACTATAACTAAATTTAGTTAATCATTCGACTTGCAAAAACTCCATATAGAACAATATGATACTGATACAGAGTCTAAGGATTCCTTTAAATTGTTTCTTTTTCTTTCTTTTTTCTTTTCTTTCCTTCCTTTTCTTTCCTTCCTTCATCCTTCCCTCCCTCCCTTCTTCCCTCCTTTCTTTCTTTCTCTCTTTCTTTCTCTTTCCTTTCTTTCTTTCCTTCCTTCCTTCCTTCTTTCTTTCTTTCTTTTTTTTCTGCTGGTCTCTGGGGTTTGAACTCAGAGCCCAGGCTCTGTCCCTAAGCCTTTTTGTGCCCAAGGCTTTGTGCTTTACCACTTAAGCTACACCGCCACTTCTGGCTTTTTCTGGGTAGCTTATTGGAGATAAGAATCCCAAGGACTTCCTGCCTGGGCTGACTTTGAACCATGATCCTCAGATCTCAGCCTCCTGTGTAGCTAGGATTAGAGGTGCCCAGCTAAATTGCTTCTTCAATGCATTTCTCAAAAGAAATACATGTAGGATTTGAACAAAACTTTCAAACATACCTATTGTATGTTAACAAGTCTGTCCTTAGCATTTATTAATAGTTTACTTAGAATTGATAGAAGTTTTTCCTTATAATGTATGTTCCTTGTATGTTCAAGGGAATTGTCAATTCATGAATTGTCTTTGAGAAGGTTAGATATTTCATGGAAATTCTTTAGCATCTCACTATTTGTCAGTGCCTGAATAGGGAGAGTCCACAGTTAACCTTCTTAGTCTTTAGTCTATTTTGAACAAGGGTGCTAACCACAAAGGGCATGTCAATAAATTGATGGTTATCATTATACCATCTGTGACAAGCAATTCAGAGGCACAGAGTAAAACCTTCTTGGCAAGTTTTATTTGAAAACATTGATAAAGACCATCAATCTCAAAGCAAAAGATTCATTCATAATAACATAGCACAGAAAATGTAGTGATTGTGTTTTGTTCAAATGACTTTTCTGGATAACCAGTCAACTTTTAGAAAGTAAATGTGTCAAGAATTACATATTACTAACCATACTTAAAGGCAATTGTTTCCATTCTATTTTCTTTTTTTGCTAGTCCTGGGGCTTGAACTCGGGGCCTGGGCACTGTCGCTGAGCTTCTTTTGCTCAAGGCTAGCACTCTACCACTTGAGTCACAGCACAACTTCTGGCTTTTTCTGTATATGTATTGAGGAATCAAACCCAGGGCCTTATGCATCCTAGGCAAACACTCTACCACTAAGCCACCTTCCTAGCTCCTCCATAAACTTCTTATTTAGCTTCTTAATTAGCCAAAAGCTAGAAGTAGAGCTGTGGCTCATGGAGTACAGCACTAGCCTTGAGAACAAAAACTCAGGGACAGTGCCCAGGCACTGAGTTCAAGCCTCAGGATAGCAAAAAGCAATACACACAAAAAGCAATGTGAACTTAGGTCAGGTATTGATGACTCATGCTTGTAAGAAGGCTGAGGTTTGAGGATCAAAGTTTGCAGTCAGTGTTGGGAATGTGGCTTAGTGGTAAAATGCTTGCCTAGCATGCATGAAGCCCTGGGTTCAATTCCTCAGTACTACATTAACAGAAAATGCTGGAAGTAGTGCTGTAGCTCAAGTGGTAGAGTGCTAACCTTGAACAAAGAAGCTCAGGGACAGTGCTCAGGTCCTGAATTCATGTCCCAGGATTAGGGGAAAAAAGGTTGATGTCAGTCCAGGCAGAAAATTCTTATCTCCAATTAACTAGTAAAAAGTTGGAACTGGAGGTATGACTCAGTAGTAGAGAGCCAGCCAGCCTTGAAAGAAAAATCAACAGTGTAAGGTCCTGAATTCAGGCCCTGGTACAGAGACTGAAAAGGAGAGAGCAGCCGGGAGCTGCCTCTAATCCTAGCTACTAAAGAGGCTGAGATCTGAGGATCACAGTTCAAAGCCAGCCTGGGCAAGAAAGTCCGTGAGACTCTTTTTTTTTTTTGTCCGTCATTGGGCTTGAACTCTGGGCCTGGGCACTGTCCCTCAGCTCTTCAGCTCAAGGCGAGTGCTCTACCACTTGAGCTACAGCGCCACTTCCGGTTTTCTAGTGGTTTATTGGAGATAGGAGTCTCACGGTCTCTCCTGCCCGGGCTGGCTTTGAACCTCGATCCTCAGATCTCAGCCTCCTGAGTAGCTAGGATTACAGGCGTGAGCCACGGGCGCCCGGCTTCCATGAGACTCTTATCTCCAATAAACCACCAGAAAAGTGGAAGTGTTGCTGTGGCTCAAGTGGTAGAGCACTTGCCTTGAGCTGAAGAGCTGAGGGACAGTGCCCAGGCCTAGAGTTCAAGCCCCACCACTGACAAAAGAAAAAAAGGAGAGAGGGAGGGATGGAAGGAGGAAGGAATGAAGGGATGAAGGGAGGGAAGGAGGAAAGAAGGAAGGAAAGAAAAAAAAGGAATGGAGCTGGGAAGGTGGCTCAGTGGTAGAGCGCTTGCCTTGCATGCATGAGGCCCTGGGTTTGATTCCTCAGCACCACATAAACAGAAAAAAAAAAGCCGGAAGTGGCGCTGTTGCTCAAGTGCTCAAGTGGTAAAGCGCTAGCCTTGAGCTGAAGAGCTGAGGGACAGTGTCCAGGCCCAGAGTTCAGGCCCACAACTGGACCCCCCAAAAAAAAAGGAACGAAAGAAGAAAGAAAGAAATGAAGGGAGAGAGGGAGGAAGGGGGGGGAAGAAAAGAGGGAGGGAGGGATGTGAATTTGTTCAAAGTTGGCCAGCTAGTTAGTAATGTAAGCTCAACTTAGGACTTAATGGTAGAGTAGGTTCAATGTTCTTTTACAAGCCAGCTTAAAAAAAAACAAAACCAAAAACCAAAAAAAACCCTAGAGTTTCTGACACTGACTTGACATGAAATCCCAAACCATGGCAATATATGATACATGACTACGAGGAAACTTCTGGATCTGAAAAGTATATTCTCTTAAGAACAGATAGCAGCTGGAATGTTTGATTCCCACAGAGTCATTTCTTGTTTAGACTGTGTTCATTTTTATTTTTTCATGTTATGAAAAGTACAAAATAGATCAATCACACATGGGAGCATTTTCTTTCAATTACATTCACATGAAAACTTCTGACAAATTATTAGATTTGTACACATTCTTCACACCAAATGTTTGATTCCATTCGCGTTCCACTTTACTAGCGTAAATGGCCTGTTCATTTTCTTACTTTGTCTTCTTGAACTGCCTCCCATGCTAACCAGCTAAGTAAAGCTCAACCCATGGCTGCAAACAAGTCAGATTGCCAGAGCTCAAGAATTCTGTGAAAATGTAACCACAATTAGAAACAAAGGATGAATATTTATTTTTGTTTCTCAAGCTCATCTGAAGCTTACTCTGTGACTCCAACTCATTTTCAGTGTGCCTTTTGCTTCTCTGAATTCTGGAGGCAGATCTCATGTTCCTTACAGAATTGCATGGTCTGATGGAATCTTTCTTGGTGCTCTTTCTAAATCCTGTACGTTTGCTTAACACATAGTAGAAAACAATATACAATGTTCTGTATACAAGGGATGAATGAAAACCAGAAGGCAAACTGTACCTGTGGAGCAAAAGGCTATCATTTCTGCTGTGTTTTCAAAAGTTTTTTGTTTGTTTGTTTTTTGTTGTTTGTCTTGGTGCAGTCCTAAAGCTTGAATACAGGGTCTGGGTGCTGTCCCTGAGCTCCTTGTGCTCAGGGCAAGTGCTCTATCACTTGAGCCACTCTTCCACATTTGGCTTTTTTTTGGTGTGTGGTTATTGGAGATAAGAGTCTCATGGATTTCTTGCAAGGGTTGGCTTTGAACCTTGATGCTCATATCTCAGCCTCCTGAGTAACGAGGATTATAGGCGTGAGCCATGGGCACCTGGCTAGTCTTCCAAACTTTCTAGGTGCCCAATCAATGCACTTTCTATTCCCATGATGTCCTACTTTGCATCCTCAGAGGTGTCCTCGGTGGCCATGTAGTACTATAGGTTTCCTAAACTTTTTAGATAGGTGAGTTCCTTAGAAATGAAATAATATGATATTGTCATTTCTAAGTTGGATATGACAAAGAAACCTTGCCAGGTTGTGGTGCTTACATCTGTAACCCTATTTGGGAGGCTAAGAATGGGAGGATTGCAGTACAAGGCTAGTCCAGGAAAAAGTTTATTAGATATCATCTCAACTAATAGTGAGATGATGTAGTAGGTGTCTGTCATTCTGGTTACTCAGGAGACTAGGATTTTGAAAGGGTCATGGCTCCAGGCTACCCCACCCTCTACCCCCTAAAAAAATACCATCTGTACAGAAAAAGCCGGATGTGATGGTTCATGCCTTTTATCCAAACTATGACAGGAAGTTAAACAGAAGGATCTCAGTGTCCTGGCTGTCTCAGGAAAAATACTAAGACTCCATCTCAAAAATAACCAGAACAAAAGGGGATAAAGGTATGATTCAAGTGGTCAAGTGTCTACCTGCCAAGTGCAAAGCCCTGAGTTCAAACTCCAGTACTTTCCAAACAAAGAAAAAGATAAATGAATTAACAATGATCTTGACAATATCATCATTATATTTGGCTTTTTTCTTGCCAGTGCTGGGGTTTGAAGTCTGGGCCTGGGTGCTGTCCTTGAACTCTTTTTGCTCAAGGATAGCACTCTACCACTTGAGCCACAGCTTCATGTCCGGCTTTTTCTGCAATTGACTGGAGATAAAGAGTCTCATGGGCTTCCTGCCTGAGCTGGCTTCAAACCAAATGAGATCTTACAGATCTCATCCTTCTTTGTAGCTAGGATTACAGGAGTGAGCCACTGGCAACTGGCATATTTGGCTATTTTTAAGATTGATTCTTGAGGTTTCAAGAACATTTCGATCTTCTCTTTGGGGGTTTTGATGAGACAATTGGAAGTTATGAAAAACAAATATCATACCACTATCATAGTAACAATACTGTAGCAATGTTCTATGTGCTTTAAAACACATATGGAGTCCCTACAACCCTATCCACTGGGAAAGTGATTCCTGTTTTATAGGTAAAGAAACAAAGACCAAGACAGGGGATTTCCTTGTCTGGGGTCTGACAACTGGAATACTGGCAATGTGGGTCCAGAGACTAAATATGCTATTAAGTAGCTGCCCAGAGAAAGCCTCAATGTTTTAGTAAGTCTCATTATGGGATCATGGTGTGACTTGATCTGAGGATGAAAGCCCTGCTGAAATGCATCACTGTGTTTAAATGACCAAAACAAATTGTAATGACCCCCTAAGGAACTACTAACTGCTTTACTTTCCCCCTAGATTATCCTCAGGGACTCCCAAATGTATCCCTCTTACATAAAATATTTTACTTACAGAATTTTACAAAAGAAACAATATGTAATTAGTCCCTGGAACGTAAAACTTCTGAGGAAGGTTTTACCTACATTTGTTTTATAACCAAGATCCTCAAAGCTTGGTTCATGGACAATGCACATCAGAATCTGACTGACCTGTTACAAATGCTTGTTCTTTAGCTCTTTTTTTTTTTTTTTTTTGGTAGTGGCACTGGAGTTTGAAATCAGGGCCTTTACATTCTCCTTGGATTTTCTTGCTCACATGGTATTCTACCACTTGAGGCCACACCTCCAGCATTTTTTTCTGGTGAATGGGAGCTAGTCTCAAAGACTTTTTTGCCCTGGCTGGCTTTGAACCTTAATTCTTTTCTTACAACTTCCTAAGCAGCTAGGATTACAAGTATGAGCTGCTTCTAGCACCTGGCTAGAGGGCCGAGGTGCTGACTCAAGCTATTTTTTTATACTTTTGGTGTTTAATTGGAGATAAGACTCTCACGGACTTTTCTGTCAGGCTGGCTTTGAACCAGGATCCTTAGATCTTGAATAGCTAGTACAGGTGTGAGACACTGGTGCCAGGCTCCAAACTGACTCTTTTAGCCTTAGTGATGTCTACTAACTTACTAACTTTTGTGAACTACAGTTCTCTACTAGGTCCTTCTTACGACCCTGCTTGGATGCTTGTTCCTCTTCTGTCTATGCCAGTCTCAACTGGACTTCCCCTGAATGCAAGAGGCCTTTTCACACCTCAGGGCCTAAACCTGCAGCTTCCTGTGCTGTGATGCTTCCTCCTCTTACTGTCTTCTGAACTCCCACTCAGGTGAGAGTCAGCTCAAAGCCATTTCTACAAATATTTGCCTTCCTGCACCTATCAGGCAAGAAGCAGTGCTTCTTCCATCCTCCTTCAGCTAACTGCCAGTAGTTTAGATCTCAATCCTAACACAGAACAAGGCAACTGAACTGTGCCCTGTTAGCCAGACCTCCCTGGGTTGGGGGGGAGGGGAGCTTTGCTATCTACGTTGTGAAGCACCAAAGAAAAATGCCTAACCTATAGTGCTAAGAACACTAAATATGTCTGAATGCACCAAGAGCCAGTTATATATTTTTATTATTTTCTTTTCTTCCTATTTCTTTCCTTCCTTCCTTTCTTTGTGTTCCAGTCCTGGGTCTTGAACTTAGGGTCTGGACACTGACCCTGAGCTTCTTTTGCTTAAGGCTAGTGCTCTATCACTTGAGCAGCAGGAGATGAGTCTCATGGACTTCCCTGCCCAAGCTGGCTTTGAATGGTGATTCTCAGATCTCAGTCTTCTGAGTAGCTAGGATTATAGCTCTAAGCCACCAGCTTCAGGCTTTTTGATTTGTTTTGGCAGAAAGCTCTGTGAGCTTTTTCTCCTTCCAAGTAGATGGTACTTGGATACTTTTGGTGATCTAATCCCAGTGTTACTTTCAACCTAGAAGGCTTAGTGAATCGTCCTAATCATTTTTGCTCTTCCCCAAAGTGGAAGAGGCATTGTATTCCTCCTCCAGATACCAAACCAGACATTGTTCTGGTGGCTAGGGCTTGAACAATGGACAAAATAGACAGAAGTCCCTGTTTTTAATAATATTACAATGGGAAGACACAGACAGTGAACACAAGACACAAACATAATCTAAAATGTAATTGTGATGTCATGATAAAAGTAAAAGGGGATAAGGCATATGAATGTCACTCTAATGAAGGGGTGATCAGGGAAAGCCTCACTGAGGTGACTTCTAAGATGGAAAAAGGAGTGAGGTTTGAGGTGTCAGAGGGGACAGAATGCCATGTAGGGTTGAGTATACTGGGTGTGGTCCAGGAGTAGCTAGAAAAAGAGGAGGAGGAGTGAAGATCAGGAAGGTCAGTAGAGTTTGGTGGCAGCCAACCTTGTGTATATCATAGTGATGGTTAAAATGAGAAAACCCTTGGAGAGTTCTAGAGGATGACTCATAATGCTCCATTTGAGAAGTCACGGAGGGAAGGTTAAGATTGGAAAACAAGAACACCAGTGAGGAGATTCCCTTCCTGCAAGCCAGTTGGTTAAAGAGATGGGTTACACTGGGCTGGTAGCAAGGAGGTAAAGATATGATAGGACTGTGGGAACTTTTTTGGAGGAAGAGTACTATGTTGTTGGTTTTTTTTGGGGGGGGGGTTGTTCCTAGGGCTTGAACTGAGGGCCTAGGTGCTGTTTTTTTTTTTTTTTTTTTTAAACTCAAGGCTAGTGCTCTACCACTGGAGCCACAGCTCTACTTCTGGACATTTTTTTTGGGGGGGGGGAGGGTGCTTAACTGGACGTTAAAATCTCATGGACTTTCCTGCAGGCCGGCTTCAAACTGTAATCCTCAGATCTCAGCTCCTAAGTAGCAGGCATGAGCCACCAGTGCCTGGCCAGGGATTGCCATTTATTGAGATGGGAAAAGATGGAGGAAAGCTGTTTTAAAGTGAGGATGAAGAGATGTGATTAGATTAGATGTGTGGTTACCAAGGATTTCCAAGGCCACAGAATTCTCAATGGCCATAATCTCCAAGTTAGACTAGTGACTAAAACATAGCTGACAAATTTTGGGAGAAGGATTCAAGGAATACCTTTAAGGTCATTACATTCTTCCTGTGTTCTTCTGTTGTAAATGAGCTTTGTACTAGATGCATTGTTTTAAACTGTCTCATTTTCTCTTTTTTTTCTGTGTAAAGTTATAATCAAAGGAATAAGCATATACAAACTCAAGAAATTTAGAAACCTTGAAGGCTCAAAAAAGTTGATTTCCTATTTAGTTACATAATTGACAGAAAATGAGCAGGGCTTGGTGGCTCAGGCCTGTAAGCCCAGCTACTAAGGAGATAGAGGCAGAAGGATCTTGAATTCCAGGCAAGCCCAAGCAAAGTTCTTGAGACCCTTTCTCAAAAAGGGTCTGGGGATGCCACTGGTGATAGAGTGCTTGCCTAACACACACAAGGCCTAGGGCTTAAGCTCTAGTACCCCTCTCCCCTCCCCAAAACATCAATCCTACAATTGTAGGCCAATGGTATATGTCAGCAAGACACCAGTTCTTAGGCAATGCCAGGCTGAGGTGGACAGAAACCGCATGTACACAGAGTCAATCTGAAACTTGGATGGTTGAAGAAATAATCCAAAAAGATGTATTTAAAGGGGTAGTCACTAAAGCACCTGATAAAACACTTCCTAAAATGGCACAGTTATGACAACAAAAGCATGGAAAGGGGAAGGAAAGCAAAAGCAATTTTATCATAGTCGTGGGAGGAGGGGAAAAAAGAACAGAAACTGATCCGTGGGGATTACTTTAAAAGGCTTGGAAGACAAAGGGAAATAAATAAAAACATCCCGTCCCCTTTAATGCAATGCAACCATGCTGGGGCAGGCCGGGTGCCGCTGGTCTTTTCCACTTTCTCCGGCTCTCGAGGTCGGCAATCGGGTGAGGAGAGAGGCTAAGGGAATTCGAACTTGGGTTGCAGCAGAACTGGTTGGTGATCGGACTAAGGTGACTCAAAGGCAAGACTCAAACTGGACACGGGGGCCTGTCTGTCAACTCCAAGAAGGCGGAGTGAGCGGCGCGGAACACACTTTGGGAAAGTACCAGGCCGGCTCCGCAGGGCGGCCGGAAGCCTCCCCGGGAGAGGGGCCGGCGCTGCTCGGGGCCCTTGAACCTGACCTCTCACTTCCCGCACCTGGGAACTTCCCGCACTCCACGGCTGGCATCCAGCCTCGCGGGGCGTGCCCGTGAGACCTCGGGGTCGGGTCTCCCCGCCTCGCCCGGGCACGCGCGGCACGCACCGCGCCGGGAGTCGCACCGCCGACCCAGGCACCTGCTCCGCTCGGGCTCCGCGAGACTTGGGGCGAAAGCATTACCCGGCGGGGGAGGCGCGGGGTGTGTGTGTGTGTGTGTGTGTGTGTGTGTGGGGAGAGGGAGCGCGTTCTCGCGAGGCTTAGGAAAATTCCCACGGCCTGTGTTGTGTCTGAGCGGAGTAGTGGCAGGCGGTAGGAAGGAGGTGTAGCGTGAGACTGGACTGCCCGCATGGGACGCATGCGCAGTGCCGCTCGCGCGTGGCGCGCCAATCCTGCGGCGCCTTCCGCAGATTGGGGAGGGGGGGGTTTGGAGGGGGTGGGTGGGAGGCAGATTCCAGTTCTCCGGGTTTTGCGGCTTCCTGCAAGAGGCTGTGCTAGAGCTGGGAATCTCCAGGAAAAGGACTGGGCAAGGGAGGGGGGGGGGGACACCGGAGAGGTGGAGGGAGGAGAAGCTGCTGATAGGAACGGGGGCGGCGGGGTTCAGGCTCTGCACCTTGTTATTAAATGCCCCACCACATCGCGTCTGCTAGGGGCTTCGCAATTTTCCTGGGCCAGGTGAAGTGCGTTTGGGGCTGCAAGCCAGGCGCACGGGAGGACCGGTTTTCTGGGCAGCGTCCAGCCTGCGGCCGGGCTCGCACGCGCTGGCAGCGCTGAGGCCCGCGGCTGGGCTGTGTGGCTAGCGTCGGGGGTGGCGGAGAGCGGCTCCTCATCCCAGCGCACTGGTCACTGCTGGAGTCCGACGGCTCGGCGCCCCGGCGGGTGGCAGGCCGGGTGGCTCCCCGTTGCGCCGGGGCCCGAGGCCCGCAGCGGACCTGAGTTTGCAACCCAAGGCGACACAACTCAACGGGCAAAAGTTTTCTATCCGAAGAGCGGTGGGAGCGATCGGGCCACGTGGTGACCGTGCCAGCTTCCCTACCAGCAGGGGGAGAGGGTGGGGGAGGCCAATGAATGGAGATCGCTCCGGGCCGGTCACTCACTGGTCCAGACCCCAGGGATCTCGGCCGAGCGCACACGCGCACCGACGCGAGCCCGGAGGAGGCGTCCACTGAACGCCCGAATGAATGAAAAGGCCGCGATCGCGGTGAGCGGGAAGCCACCGGGAGCACACCCACGCGGGGAGGAGGCGGCCTGGGAAGCGCCGCGTATTTTCCCAGGACCCCTCCTCCCGGGCCCTCGGCCCCGCCCCCTGACCCTCCGTTGCCTGTCCCCGTAGTAATTCCCCCCCCCTCCCCGCACACACCTCCCCGCCCCTCCGGTTTTCCTCAGTCTCCACGTACGTTCCCGAGGGCGCGTCCCAAAACCCGGATCTCCGGAGCGCTCCCCATGGACTGCGCGGAGGGCTCGCCCGCGGAGGAGCCGCCTGCGCATGCTCCGTGGCTCGGGTAGGTTTCCCGAGGAGGCAGTGAGCTGCATCGCCTGCTCGGCGGGCGGCGCGAGGCGGCGGGCTGTGCGCGGCGCCGCGAGGGGGAGAGGAGTACCGGGGCTGGGTGGAATCGAGAAGCTAGGCAGAAAGGGAAGGGGCGGGGAGGGGAGGGGGGGAGAGGAGAGAGGGACCCGGGCAGGCTTCGGGGGGAATCTCGCGAGGGTTGGAGTTTTGGCGAGAGTTTGTGGAAGATGGCGCCTGTTGTGACAGGGTAAGTCTGAAGGAACCGAGCGCTGGGAACCGGGAAAGTTGCGGGCGTCTGGCAGCCCGTGGCGGGCGGCGGGTTCGAGGACCGCGGCTCGGCCGGGTCTCGAGAGGCCGCGAGGAGGGAGCGGCGTCGCGTG
>NW_012267224.1:10650574-10651202 GCF_000151885.1 Dipodomys ordii
CGAGTCTCTACCCCGGGCCCTTTGTTTCTCCGCCTTGGGCGCTTTGTCCGACCCGCCGCGTCCCGCATCCCCTCTCCATCGCTGTCTCGCCTCCCGTGCCTCTTTGTTGTGTTTCTCCGCTCCGTAGCCCGGTGACCTGCCATAGCCCGGGGAGCGCATTCCCGTCCCAGTCCCTTTGTCTTCCCCAAGTGTCTCCCCCATCTCACCTTTCTGTTTGGTCCTTGGTCACCTCCTGAGACTTCCTAAGCCCCCGCTCCCCAATCTCTAGGGGTTTACTCCCCCCCGCACCCCCCCCCCGCCTTCCCTCCAAGCGTCGCTTGGTTTATCCGCTGCCCACCATGCGCGTGTGTCGCCTGAACTGTCTCAGCCCCGGGGACTCCCCGTCTGGTGCATCCAAGTGCACGCAAGACTCTGTGACTTCTTGTTCTGAGTCCGAAAGATGCTGGGGGGGGGCGGCGGTGTGGATACTGAAGTTTCCTTCTCACCCCTTTCGGGATTACATGTGTTTTCCTCCCACCCCTACCCTGTGCCCCTTTCTCTCGGGATTAAAACGTTTCCAGTTTTCGTTGCCGTCTCTTGTGGTTGTTTTGCTTGGAAACTGTCGCCCTGGAAAAAGATCCCGTCTCTT
>NW_012267224.1:10651492-10830037 GCF_000151885.1 Dipodomys ordii
TGTGTGTGTGTGTGTGTGTGTGTGTGTGTGTGTGTGTGTGTGTAATTGCTATTTGAGAATACGTCCAGATACAATGTCTTCATTTGGCGTGCTATATAGGGGTTGAGTGGATTCTGATGTTGAAAGCTAGTGAATGTTGATGGGGTGGAGGATTAGCATTCTGTAGGCTGGTCATTTTGCCAGTGACGCCTGTTTGGTAAGGAGAAGCATCTGTCCGGGTTGGGCATCAAATAGACACGGTTTAGTTCTTCATTAAAGTTTACAATTTACAGTTAAGAGTTGACTGAGTTTATAGTTTGTAATTTTTGTTTCTGTAGATGCATTACATCAACCCTTTTTCAACGGGATTAAGCTTTAGGGAATGTAGTTTAGTTTTGGGAGATGAATGAATATTCCTTTTAGGGTCTTTGTGGAAAATAGTAACTACAGTCAAAAGACCGGTAATGGCCTAAGTGAGGTTATTTAAAATGCACGTTCTTATGTTAAAAAGGAACATTAAATTGTCGTCAGCTCATATTGTTATGGTAATGTTAGAAGCTCGGGGAATGGGGTGCGGTGCTGTGTGTACTTGAGGCCCTAGTTATTCTTGTTGCTCAGTATAAGAAGTATTGAGTTTACCAGGATTACTATACTGAGTGTATTTTTCAGGAGTTTTTTTTTTTTTAACTTAGACGTTCGCTACTAAGATACATCATCCATAAAAATCATTGCTAGCATCATTTCAGTTACAAGAAGTACTGATGATAGAGAATGTACATACAGGATGGCTGGAAGTAATGTGAGCAAACTTTTTTCTTTAAAAGCGATTATTAGAATTAGGTTGAGTTTTAATTAATGGAAAGCAATGTTTTTATGAGTGCTACAAGAGATTCCTGAAAATTTACAGCTTGGATTCAAAGGACTTTTACTAACAGTCATCTCCCATACTTGTTTTTAGTGCATAACCATGTATTGGAAGGGCAATTCTTGAGCATAGTGTTTTGAATGTCAGCAGAGTGTAAATACTGTAATAATGGACAATAGTTTGCTCTGACATGTCCATTAAGTATAATCACACAGACATCATAAACTCACTTTGAAAAGGAGTTGTGTTGTTTTAAAATCATTCAAGACTAGGCTGGGGATGTGGCTTAGTGGTAGAATGCTTGCCTAGCATGTATGAGGCCCTGGGTTTGATTCCTGTGTACCACATAAACAGAGAGAAAGTCATTACATAAATCATGATTTAAAAACATGTAAGACTGATTTAATCAGATAAAACAGTGCCCTTAAGTTACAACAAATGACAGCATATTTGGAAATGCATATGGTAAGTTATGGCTAAGGAACTTTCATTCTGAACATTAACTATAAAATATTAAAGTTTTACCTTTATTAACCCTATGTTAATTTTTGGGAAAATAATGCAAGGGTCACTCAACTTTTTGAATCTGTTCTAACAGCATTAGAGTTTTAATATCTTGGCTGAAAAGTTGCCTCTTGTTCTGTCAACACAATTCTCTCCATGTTTTTTACACATTCACTCATTTGTGTTTATATCCATATTTGTGTGTGTGTGTGCACTTGTGCGTACTAGTTCTGAGGCTTGAACCCAAGGCCTGAGTGCTGTCCCTTTTTTTTTCAATGCTGACACTCTACCATTTGAGTCACAGCTTCACTTCCCCCTTTTTGGTAGTTAATTTGAGATAAGAGTCTCAAGGACTTTCCTGCATAGGCTGGTTTTGAACCTCACGTCTCAGATCTCAGCTTCCTGAGTAGCTAGTACTACAGTTGTGAGCCATGGATGACTGGCTTCACTTATTGACTTTTGACAGTACTGAAGATTGAGCCACGCCCTCAATAATTAGGTTTTTTTCAGAAAGGTTATTACATTTTTGCTTAGTCAGCTTCAGAGTTTGATCATCCTATGCCTCTTCATGTAGTTAGGGACTCCAGGCCTGTCCCACCATGCCTGGCTTGTTGTTGAGATGGAGTCTTTTTCAGGCTTGTCTCAAAACTTGATTCTCTTGATCTTTTTTTTTTCCACAGTGAGCAGGTAAGAGCTACCATACCCTCTCTCCAAATGTCGTCGTTGTCTTCCTCATCTTCCTCGTCCTCTTCCTCTTCTTTTCTGTGAATCATGGGGCTTGAACTCAGGGCCTTAGTGCTTTTTTGCTCAAGGTTAGTGCTCTACCGCTTTGAGCCAATGCCCCATTTCCTTTATTTAGGTGGTTAATTGGATATCAAAATTTCACACTTTGCTGTCTAGGCTGGCTTCAACCTAGGATTATAGGCATGTGCCCAGCCCCAAATATCTTTTAAATGGATAAGATAAACGATTATTTTTTGGGAAAAAGTCACTTTTGCCAGATGTAACTTATTAGATAATCTTTGACACAATGGATAAGACAAAAAGGCTTTGTTTGAAAGTTCTTCAAATGTTAATTCTCAGGTTCAGTCATTTTTAGAAAGGAGGCTTAGATTTGGATTTAAAGCATTATTTTGCATTTGCTTCCTCCTAATGCTAATTTTCATGTTATTTATACTAGGGGCAGTATTTTCTCATGGATTGACTAAAAGTTGTTATTTTTGGCATCTGGTTTTGTGATTACTTCCAAGTTATTCTACTTCCCTTGGGCCAGTTTCCTAACTCTGTAGTAAAGTGGGAATTGTAATAACTTGTCACATATGCGCAGAATTGTTGTGATTTAGGATTTGTAGAGTACATCCTCGGGTGGAAGGTGTTAAAGTTTAGAAATTGTTACCCGAAATAAGCTAACGTGAAGTGGGTCATAACTTATAGGAAGGCAAGTAGGAGGTTATGAGCTAAATTCTTGGCAAGTTACAGTAGTGATAATGGGATGAAAAAAAACAAATATGTTTGGGTAATAAAATAGATTAATCCCCTCACGCGTAAACTTGGAGGAAGAGGGATAAGTAAAACAAATTACAAGGTAGTATAAGAGATTAAATATCTATCAAACTCAAATATAACACATTGTAAAATTATGGAATATTCCCCCCCTCCCCCCCAGCTGAGGACCGAACTCAGGGCCTTGCACTGGCCAGGCAGGTGTTCTTCCGCTGAGCTAAACCCCCAACCCCTGGAATGTTTCTTTCTATTGATTTGTTTTCTGCATGTAGTATTTTTTTTTTAAAGCAATAGCCTAGAGCCAGGTGCCAGTGGCTCAGACCTGTAATCCTAGTTACATAGGTGGCTGAGATCTGAGGATCACAATTTGAAGCCAGCCTGGGCAGGAATGCCTTGAGATGCTTAGCTTCAAAAAAACTACCAGCTGTGGCTGAAGTGGTAGAGAGCTAGTCTCAAGCAAAGAAAGCTCAGGGACAGAACACAAGGCCTGAGTTCAACCCCAGGATAGCACCAAAAAAAAAAAGTGATAGCATAGATTGTTTATTCTGCATTGACAAATTATACATATGTGTGTGTGTGTGTACCTTGTGTTTTTAAATACTTTGTAATTTTCAAGAGTATTTTTTAACTACAAGGATTATAATTTCACATTTGAATCTTGGTTTTAGGAGTGTGTTTTGCACTTGGAAATATTTTGCAGGTATTTATTGAAAGACTTAAACCTATAGCTTCTCAATTCCTGGTAGTTGTCATTTGATTTGCCATACCAGGGTTCTGGCTTCCTATGTCATTCACCAAACCCTAAGAACTGATAGGTTCCCCTCCTACAATCTTTCTTTAATCTGTCTACTTCATCTTTACTACCACGGTTTATATTCTCCTGATCATTTCTTACTTGGATTATTACAGAAAACCAAGCAGTCTCCCTCTGCTTCTAGATTCATCCTCTTTCTCTAGCTTCCACATACTGTGGAGCTGGTTTCTAAAGAGCAATTTTGACCATTCCACTCTACTTTAAAAACTTTTCAATGGCTCCCCCTAGCAGCTTTCATTAAGAGAGGCAGCAGAGTGAGGGTTATGAGTCTACACTTAGGATTTAATCTGCACAGGGTTCCAGTTTTGTCCCTGCCACTTAAAGTCTTTGTGTCATTACCAAGTTGGCCTATTGTTGTCTCTTGATCAGTTGCAAGATAATTATTCCTAATTAAAAGAGTTGTTGGGAGGGTTGAGATAATGCATGAAAGCATTTAGTAGAATTTCAGGTACATATCTTTCATTCATATTCAGCACTCCAGCCACATTGAAGAATTTGAGTTCCTGACATTGGCTCAGTTGTTTAATGTCTCTGTGAGTGTGGAAAGTACTGATCTATAGTAGGTTATTATTCAATATTAAATTCAGTGGATAGTCTTAACTAGAACCACCACGCTGGGCTTCCTGCCCTTGTTATTAAAAGACTGGTGTAATTCTTTTTGAAGTGTGTTACTAAAGTATAACATTATAATTATCACACTAAAATGCTGTTAGTTATTTAGTGATAAATATAATTTCGTCCTTAATCATTTACATATGTACATTTTTTTGGCAGTTCTGGGTTTGGCCTTACACTTGCTAGGCTGGTACTCTGCCACTTGAGGCAAACATCCAACCTTTTAATAGACTCTGAGATCTTTCCCTTAGCCATCCTGGACCATGATCTTCCAATTTTCCCTTTACCCTGGCAATGTGACAGGCGTGTTAAGGCATGTTACATCATGCTCAGCTTATTGGTTGAGTTAGGGTATTCCTAATTCAGTTTCTAGACTGGCTTTTAACTACATTCTTCCTCATTGTCTTCCTAAAAATAGATGGGATTACAGGCATGAGCCTTTGTACTAGACTAGGTTTCATTATTTTTAAGAGTTTTTAGTTCTTATTAGATATATATGATATATAAATATAATACATAATTTATAAGATATAATGAGATGTACATTAAACTTTAGGATAGTATAGATTTCTTCGTTAGGAGCCATGTTAGAATCAAGTAAGTTTAGATCATCAGGGAGTCTCAAGTCTTGTGGACAAATCACTTGCAGATAATTTCTGTAACTTACCCTTCTACCTCTGTAAAATTGAGAGCATGGCATTGTGTTCACCTACTACGCATTTTATGACTATTAAAGTAAGGTAATGTGAAATTATATAAAGGTCAAGTAAAATGTGTGATTTATAAAATAGTGAAGCACTGTGTACACATATCTATCATAGCACTCTTGTCTCTTTGGTAACCCTTCACGGACAGGCTTCAAGGTGGACTTTTTATATTGCAGCCTGTGGTTTGTGGGTTGTGTTTTAGGAAGGCAACCCTTGAAATACATACTTTTGTTTTGGCATCTTAAGTATTTGGTAAAATACTGCTTCACCATGGATGTTGTCATATTGAGTCACCGCCAACTTATGGGGGTCTCTCTTTTTTTGGGGGGGGGTCCGGTCATGGGGCCTGAACTCAGGGCCTGGGCACTGTCCCTCAGCTCTTCAGCTCAAGGCTAGTGCTCTACCACTTGAGCCACAGCACCACTAACGGCTTTTTTTTCTTTTTGCATATGTGGTGCTGAGGAATCGAACCCAGGGCCTCATGCATGCAAGGCAAGCGCTCTGCCACTGAGCCACTTTCCCAGCCCGGGTCTCTCTCTTTTTAAACTACTTTCTTGTCTACTAGATAGCCATAACAATGTAGGAATGCTAAATGCCGAGTTGCTACCTTTTTTTTTTTTTTAGAGCAGGTACCCTGCCCACGTTCTGGAAGCCTCTTAGGCTTGGCACCACATATCACGATGTTGCTTGTGCCTCATTAGGTTCACTTCTGCTTGGGGGAAATGAAGTGATAAACTAATGATCTGAAAAGGGTAATGTATTCCACTATCCTAACAAACTTACTTCAGGGGTGGAGGAAGAGGCCAACATCAGAGGTAGTGTAAATGGTAGTAATTACGTGTCTGTATAAATATTTGTATGTTTGTTGTGTTGTAGAGATAAGCATGGCGGCTTTTCAGTCAGATTGGTAACATCATAACAGTTTTGGTACTATTTATAGTATTTTAAGTTTACAAAAAAGCAAACAATAAGACACACCACTTGGGTGTTCTAAATAGCAAAAGTTGTGCATCAAAAATAATACACTTGAATGCTGTGAGATGTTGACTTTTTCTTTAACAAGTTCCAATGCCAAGATCCCTTTTTTAGATTCAGCAGTATTAACTCTTAACCATTATCAATTAGATGATAATCAGAATTGTAATAACAGTTTCTCTCATAAAAAGGTTTTATTGTTTTTTGTCCATTGTGCCTGAACTCTGGGCCAGGTCGCTGTCCCTCAGCTCTTCAGCTCAAGGCTAGCACTCTACCTCTTGAGCCTCAGCACCTCTTCCAGCTTTTTCTGCTTATGTGGTGCTGAGGAATCAAACCCAGGGACTCATGCGTGCAAGCACGTTACCACCTAGTTACCTTTCCAGCCCCTCATAAAAAGTTTAACCAAGGAAAATTTTCATTCCATAAAACTGTTACTTTGGGGCTGGGAAAGTGGCTCAGTGGTAGAGCACTTGCCTTGCATGCTCAAGGCCCTGGGTTCGATTCCTCAGCACCACATAAGAAAAAAGCCGGAAGTGGTGCTGTGGCTCAAGTGGTAGAGTGCTAGCCTTGAGCTGAAGAGCTGAGGGACAGTGCCCAGGCCCAGAGTTCAGGCCCCTCGATGGGACCCCAAAAAAAACAAAAAAACTGTTACTTTGTATATGTGTAGTAGAGACATTGCTATAGAAATGCAATATTGCTTTGTGAAATGTAGAACCAATGTTAAAAGAGTTTTGTGGTTTGTAAAAATGTTACAAACAACTTAATTTTGACACAGCCTAATTTTCTCTAGAGGTATTACCTTGAGGCTGGTTTGTGCATTGTAACAGAGGCATTTTCTTTTTAGGAAAATGGCAAAGACAGGAAGATCTTGTTTTGTAGCATACTTCTTACAAGTCATATTTCTGATTGTGAGAAAAAGTTTCATATAAAATGTTACACAGTTCTGTACACAGCTGCTAATCTTTGCACCAACTGGAGTTAAGCAGAAACATGAGGAAGGCTTTGGAAAATGAATAAGTTAGCCACTAAAGCTCGCCTTTTAGTATTGTTCCAATAGCTATTTATTTATTTATTTATTTAGTTGGTTGGTTGGTTGGTTGTGGGGCCTTAACTCTGGGCCTGGGCGCTGTTCCTAAGCTCTTCAGCTCAAGGCTAGCACTGGCTACAGCGCCACTTCCAGCTTTTTCTGCTTATGTGGTACTGAGGAATCCAACCCAACCCAGGGCCTCATGCTTGCGAGGCAAGCTCTCTACCACTGAGCCACCTTCCCAGCCCAAGCAATATATTTATTAAAGAGACAGTTGTTGAGTAGAAGAGACTCCTTGTGTTGGTCCTGTAAAGAGGATGAAGAAATGATTCAGTGAAGCCAGGTGTTAGTATTAATCTCAGGAGGCTGAGATCTGAGGATCAGAGTTTAAAACCAGCCTAGGCAAGAATGTCTGTGGAGTCTCATCTCCTGTTAGCCACCAGAAAAGCCGAAGTGGCACTGTGACACAAGTGGTAGAGCACCAGCCTTGAGCAAAAATGTTCAGGGAGAGTGCCCAGGCCCTGAGTTTAAGCCCCAGAACTGGCAACCCCCTCCACCCCCAAAAGAAAGAAAGAAAGAAAGATTATTTAGTGAAGCCAGTGATTTAGTAGAACGCACACAGAAAGCATTAATATAAAGTTATTTATAGTAATTAAAGTTAATTATATTAACTGCTTTCACCCATTGTAGTGTTGGTGGGAGCACAGGTGTAAAGATTGCTTTTTTTTTTGGTCAGTTGTGAGGCTTAAACTCAGGGCCTGAGCATTGTCCTTTAGTTTTTTTGGGTTTGTTAGTTTTGTTTTTTTTTGATCAAGGCTAGTGTCCTACCACTTTGAGCCATAGCACCACTACTGGTTTTCTGGTGATTAATTGGAGATAAAGTCTCATGGATTTTCCTGCCTGGGCTGGCTTTGAACCACAATCCTCAGATCTTGACCTCCTTTATTTAGTAGTTAGGATAACAGGCATGAGCCACTGGTGCTTGGCTAAATGATTATCTTTATTTAGTTAGTGTGGAGTTCTTAGAAAAGGTAAGCTGATCATTTTAAATAAATGGGAAAAGTGGTGGTGGAGCCTCTGAGGATGTTGAAACCCAATCAAGGACATAGAGAATAGGAATAAGAGGTTGAAGGCTCTGACTTGAGGTTGTGTGTAGTAAACATGTAAGATAGGTTGAAATTGGTAGAAACAATAGAGAAACATAATCAAGGGTGATGTTGTTGGGCCTAGTAATTGAGAGGCAGAACAGCTCTTTGAGACAGCATAGTAGAGCAAACTTTGAATCAGTGTAATATCCATCACAAATGTAGATTTGTAGCTGAAGCATGTCACTTAAATCTAAATCTTTCCCTTATTGAAAAAAAAGAAATAGAAAATATTTTATGGTACTAATGTGAGGATTATGTAAGATAAAAGATAAAATTATCTGGTTGACTTTCGGGGAGAAGTGGGTGTTGAATATATAAGTTCTCTTCCTCTTTTCTAAAATATGGACTTGAAAGGATAAAGTTAGGGGTGTATACAAAAGAGAAGGTAGGAAAAAAACCCTGAATTACTAAAATCTGGATGATGAGATAAGATTTAAGAAAACTTTTTTTTTTGTCAGTCCTGGAGCTTGAACTTGTGACCTAGGTGCTGTCCCTCAGCTCTTTCACTCAAGGCTAGCACTCTATCTACCACTTTGAGCCACAGCAACACCTCTGTGTTTCCTGGTGGTTAATTGGAGATTAGGCCCATGGACTTTCCTGCCAGCTTTGAACTGAGATCTTCAGATCTCAGCTTCCTGAGTAGCTAGAATTACAGGCCCACTGGTGCCCAGCAAGAAAACCTATTTTTTAAGAATGCTTTATTTTTGACTTTAATAAATGTCAAATATTTATTTTTGTATATTTGCTCTGACACTTAATATTGCTATATATATATATATATATATATAATAACCTATGTGTATATATGTAGGTGTAATACTGCATCTATATAAATTTGTATTGATTACCCACTGTCTGTCTAAAGTGAACTCCAAAAGGACCACAGCAACATTTTATCTTGTATAATTATGAAGTGACTACCCTCAGTCAAAATGTTACTGGGTGAATGAATGTTTGAAATGGGTTTTACAACGCCTGCCACTAGGTGGCTCTTAATCAAAGTCCTGAGGTTGACATTCAATGTAGAGTGGTTTTCCTGCCTATTACCCACATAGAAACTGACCCCCATTTTGCCATTTCTGGACTGTATTTTCAGAGTGAAATATAAAACATGTTAAAACTCAGTGTGTTGGAAAATAGAAAAGTATAACAGTGTTAGAATATGTATTGTAGGAGGAAGCCAAAGGAAAGGTCACTGAAATTTGTAAGGAATCAACTTCTCCAAAGAGCATTCTTTTTTTGGGGGGGAGTCGTGGGTTACTGTCCCTCAGCTCTTCAGCTCAAGGCTAGCGCTCTACCACCACTTGAGCCATAGCACCACTTCCCACTGTTTCTGCTTATGTGGTGCTGAGGAATCAAACCCAGGGCCTCAGGCATGCAAGGCAAGCGCTCTACCACTAAGCCACCTTCCCAGCCCCTCCAAAGAGCATTCTTAAAGTGAAGATGTAGTTTGAATTTTGGCAATGCTTTTGTTGGTTAAATTGGATTCTTTAAAGAAGATTCTTTAAAGGGAATCTTATCTTTTAAAGGATTTGGTGAAAGATGACATATGATTTGTTGGAATATGATTCTGTGTTGTGTCATTATTTCCCCCCCATTCTTACCCTTAGGCTCTTTTATTTATACTATATTTTTCTGTGTTGTGAAATAACATAACTGCATCCTGTGTGACCTCTGTCTGACACTTGTGAATATTAAATCCATTAGATTGAGGAAACCTCGCTTGGAAAAGATTTTACTAATCATGTTCTAAAGTGCAGTATCACTCTTTTCAGCAGGTTAGATGATTTACAGCTGGTTAATTGTCAAGCCTTTCATAGGCTGAGCTTGTTCCTGGTTTGTTTTGGAGGAGGGGGAGGCATATGCCTTTCTTTTTACTCTTCTATTTATATGACTCGGCTGCCTTTTAATCTTAACATGTACCCTTCCTCCCTTTCCCTTCATGTGCAGACCAAGAATGTACATCCTTCCCCTCTGAGCCTGATTGGTAGAGTGCTGCTGTCAGTGTTAATTTATAAATGCTCAGTTCTGAAGCTACCTACTCTAATTCCCTCTGCTGTCATTCTATTCTTAGGCTGCTCAGATCTTTATCTTCTGGTTAGAGTGGCCTAGTCACCAGCATATGTCCTTACTGCACACCTTCTCGCCCACTCAGGCTAGACACAGTCATTCCTGGCTTACTCTACTCCTACTCCTTAATTCTGGCACCACACTTACTCTTGGGACTCTTATGCCCTGGTAGTAAAGTGTTAAGTAATTGTAGCTGACTATTCCAGAATCTCTGGGGAAAATGGAAGGAGAGAAAATGGAATGTTCCTACCACTAGATAATAGATATAAAAGTTGAAAGAAGAGTCAACTCAAGTAGTAAAGCACCAGCCTTAAGCTAATAAAGCTAAGGGATAGCACCCAGGCTGAGTTCAAGCCACAGCTCCACATTCAGTTTTTCACTAGTTAATTGGAAATAGAGTCTCTTGGACTTTTCTGCCTGGGCTGGTTTTGAACTAAGATCCTCAGATCTCAAATTTCTGAATAAACAGGATTACAGGAGTTGATCACTGGTGTCTGGCAAGGTGAATGGTTTTTTGAGGGAGAGAGGATTAGGATGATGCACACTGAAAGTTTATTCAGGTAATGCTTGCTGCTACACTGTCCTTTTCTTGATTTTGGGAAAATCTGGAATTTGCATTTTGGATCTGGGATTTGAACTTGGTACCTGATGCTTTCACTTATTGGCTAGCGCTCTACCAACTGAACCATAGTTTTAACCCAATCTGGAATATTTTTGTTGGACTATTTTAATTTTTTCCCAAACATTATTTGATATGTGGGAAGGTAAATTATAAGTTTATGATGCGTTATAGAGACATAGTTTGTCATCAAAATTTTGCTCAGTTACTATGGTGTTATGATGACACTTTACCTCTGCTGTCTAAAGCTATACATGTTAGGTTATAAATTGCTTTATTTTTAGATATTAAAGATGTCACCTGGGGGCTGGGAAGGTGGCTTAGTGGTAGAGTGCTTGCCTTGCATGCTCGAGGCCCTGGGTTTGATTCCTCAGCACCGCATAAGCAAAAAGAAAAAAGCCGGAAGTGGTGCTGTGGCTCAAGTGGTAGAGTGCTAGCCCTGAGCTGAAGAGCTGAGGGACAGCGCCCAGGCCCAGAGTTCAGGCCCCACGACTGGACCCCACCCCCCAAAAAAAGATGTCACCTGGAATTGCACTGTGATTATAAAATATTTTTGATAATTTTACATTTTATGCTATAATTTAAATTCTAATATCCATTTTATATTTTATGTTTATTTTATTTTCTGGTCATGGGACTTGAACTCAGGGCCTTTGGACTGTCCCTTAGCCTCTTTGTGCTCAAAGCTAGTGCTCTACCACTTGAGCCATAGCATCACTTCTAGCTTTTTAAAGTAATTTACTAAAGAGTCTTACGGAGTTTCCTGCCTGGGATAGTTTCAAACCATGACCTTCAGGTCTCAGTATCCTGAGTAGCTAGGATTATAGATGTGAGCCACTGGCACCTGGGTATTTTATATTTTTAGATCAAAACATCTAGACTCCTAGAAAATGTATACTTTAAAAAAAGAAAACCAAGAGGGAAGAGGTAGAATAGTAATGGGTAAAAGAAACAAGAACAACAGCAAAAAGCCAGTTAAATATTGAGGATATGTTCACTATTTTGTGAAGGTATTATATCCTATATTAGCAAATTTCTGCACTGTTGATAATATATAAGTCATTAAAATCGATTTTCCTTTCCTTATAAAGTTAGTGCTTAATATGCTATTGATTATAAAATGTTAAATATTGAGGATGTCCAGGAAAAACAAGTTCAATGTACAGGTTAAAAAACTAAAGCCACTATTCTTGTTATTATCATCAGTGCTAGGGATGGATCCCAGGTCTCACAAAGGCTAGGCAAAAACTCTGCCACTAGCCGGGCGCTGGTGGCTCACGCCTGTAATCCTAGCTACTCAGGAGGCTGAGATCTGAGGATCGCGGTTCAAAGCCAGCCCGGACAGGAAAGACCGTGAGACTCCTATCTCCAATAAACCACCAGAAAACCGGAAGTGGCGCTGTAGCTCAAGTGGTAGAGCGCTCTCCTTGAGCTGAAGAGCTAAGGGACAGCGCCCAGGCCCAGAGTTCAAGCCCCACGACCGACAAAAAAAAAAACAAAAAAAAAACTCTGCCACTCCAGTCTCCTTTATCTTGTCTTTTTCTTCTCTCTGTTTTTGTCTGAGATCAGGACTCAGAATGACATTTCCACTCATTTTCTTATGCCTTACCAATTGAGACACACCTCCAGTTTTCCTTTTTTTTCTCCCTTTAACTTAAAAATTGCTAAATTAATTACCTTCCTTCTTAGTGATTTTAAAAGAGTTTTAAGCTGTGTCTAACATCTGTTTTTATTACATGAGACATGCTTTCAGGAAGATTTTCATACATGTAAAAATAACAATTTTTGTGTTTTGTAGTTATTAACTACCCACAGTTACTTATAGATATAAAAACATTCTTACTGAGTTACTTCTGATTCATAACCAAATTTTAGCTGAGCAGATATAGGCTACCAGTGGAATAATTAGCCAAAAAATATTAGGGAGTTAAAGAATCCCTCTGTGTAACATTTAACTTTGATTTCTTGACCAGTTTATATGAATAGTTAAAGTTTTGAAGCAGTTAAAATTTCTTTTCTTCTCTTGGGACTTCACAGTTGTCATTGATAGTTGTAATCACAAGGGAAGCAGAAATACTATTTCCATCCGACAGCACTGATCCCTATTAGGGCCGACTGAGTTTCACTTTTATGTTGTATAGTTTTCCAGTCACACTAACTCAGTATACTTTTGAAAGATCACACCTGGTAACAACATGTGATGTCAATATTAAAATGACTTAGTGAACTTAAATGCTCCCACAGTTGGTGTCTACAGGGAAATGGGGTCTGCTCCTTTCCAGTGAGAGGGTACTTATTGTTTTGTTGTTCTAGTCCTGAGGACCTGGGCACTGTTCTTGAGCTTTTCCACTCAAGGCTAGTGCTGTACTGCTTGAGCCACAGCTCCATTCTGGCTTTTTTTTTTTTTTTTGATGCTTAAATTGGAGATAAGCATCTCAAGGGCTGGTTTTGAACATTGATCCTCAGTCTCCTGAATAGCTTAGTCATGAGCCACCAGCACCCAGTGTGGATACTTCTTATCTCTAAACCTAGGATATTGCTGCCCTATCCCCCACAACTATTCTCTTAAAATTCCTTTTACCTGTTTAGCTTTTTTTTTTTTTTTTAACTCTGGGCCTGAGCTCTCTCCCTCAACTCTTCAGCTCAAGGCTAGCACTCTCCCACTTCAGCCATGGCACCACTTCCGGTTTTCTGGTGGTTAATTGGAGATAAGAGTCTCACAGAAGTCCGAACTGGCTTTGAACGGCAATCTCAGCCTCCTGAGTAACTAGGATTATAGCAACCCTCTAGCATTTTGACTTTTGTGAACTTTTTTGTTGTTGTGGGGCTTGAACTCTGGGCCTGGGCACTGTCCCGATCTCTTCAGCTCAAGGCGAGTGCTCTACTACTTGAGCCACAGTGCCACTTCCGGTTTTCTGGTGTTAAATTGGAGATAAGAGTCTCACAGACTTTCCTGCCCAGACTGGCTTTGAACCTCGATCCTTAGATCTCAGCATCCTGAGTAGTTAGGATTACAGGTGTGAGCCACCAGTGCCTGGCAACTTTTTTTTTTAAGACAAGGTTTTGCTGTGTATGCTTAGGTTGACTTTTTATCTTGAGCTCAGGATCTGCCTGCCTCATTTTCCCAACTGCTGGGATTACAGGCTGTTTTCTACATTTCTGTTGAATGAGATGCCTGCTTTAAGTAGTTGTGCAAAGGAGTTACCATTTGTCAAGCAGTTTATGAATAGCACAATATGTCATGATCAGTGTTACTCCTTTTGATATTGGCACCCATTCCTCCCAAGCTGCCATTTCCATCTAGTACTGTTGAGACATTATAGATGGGTTTTTGTTGTTGTTAATATATTGTCTGGGAGTATGTTCATAGCATAGAAATTGAATTGTCCTCATATGAAAGTGAATTGCTAATTTGGGGGCCATTTAGTATGTAACTTGTCAAGTTTCACTTTCTTTCATCAGAATATTAACAAAACTATTTATGTCACACAACAGATTTTCATGGTTTCTCACTGTCTCCTAAAGGTGTGTTCTTTCACAGCAGTAACCATATCTGTGGCATCTGTAGTATTTTGTATGATTGTTTTCCATTTCTTAGGGTTGTTAATGAAAGCTGGAACAAATCTTGTGTGATGGAATCATATGCTTTCTTCAGAAATCTTACTTTGTTTAGTTAAATAACCATTTCTTTTTTTTTTTGGGTCCGGTCGTGGGGCCTGAACTCTGGGCCTGGGCGCTGTCCCTCAGCTCTTCAGCTCAAGGCTAGCACTCTACCACTTGAGCCACAGTGCCACTTCTGGCTTTTTTCTTTTTTTGCTTATGTGGTGCTGAGGAATCGAACCCAGGGCCTCGAGCATGCAAGGCAAGCGCTCTACCACTGAGCCAACTTCCCAGCCCCAATAACCATTTCTTTAGCAGATAATGTTACTATATTTTCATAACATGCTTTTTATTAAAGAAGTCAATGATAAGCTGGTGCCAGTGGCTCATGCCTGAACTCAGGAGGCTGAGATCTGAGGATCATAGTTTGAAGCCAGCCTAGGCAGGAATGTCTGTGAGACTCTTTTTACCAAACTACCAAAAAAGTCAAAAGTGGAGCTGTGGCTCAAGTGGTAGAATGCTAGCATTGAGCAAAAGAAGCTCATGGACAGTGCCCAGGCCCCGAGTTCAAGTCCCAGGTCATGCATAAAAGAAAGAAAAGAAAGTCCATGACACTTTCTCCATGAAGTCAGTGATCTCCTCTTTCCCCTCCCTCCCTCCCACCCTTTTATGGTGCTGGGGATAAAATCCAAGGTCCTGCCCGTGCTAGCACGCTACCAATAAGTCACATCCTCAGCCCAATCTTTTTATTTTTGTGCTCTTTCTCTCACCCATTGAAAGACATACAAAAAATAAGGAACTTTTATTAAATGAGATGAATTATAGTTGAGGACATGTTTTCCTGACTAGCTTTTTGGAAAATTTTGCATTTCATTAAGCCAGCCTAGAGGTACAGTATATTAGCAAAATCATCTGTACTACCAACTTCATGGCAAATTTACCTCATGTACTTTTTCTTTTCTTTTTTCTTTTTTTTGCCAGTCGTGGGGCCTGAACTCTGGGCCTCGGTGCTGTCCCCAGCGTTTCAGGTCAAGATTAGTATTCTACCACTTGAGCCACAGCGCCACTTCTGGCCTTTCCTGCTTATGTGGTGCTGAGGAATCAAACCCAGGGCCTCATGCATGCAAGGCAAGCGCTCTACCACTGAGCCACCTTCCCAGACCTACACTCTTTTCTTTTCTTCTGTCTTTTCTTTTTTCTTTTCTTTTCTCTTCTCTTCTCTTTTCTTTTCTTTACTTTTGTGGCACTTGCACTCTGGGCCTGAGCTCTGTCCCTATGCTCTTCAGCTCAAGGCTAGTGCTCCACCACTTCAGCCACAAGGCCACTTCCAATTTTCTGGTGGTTAATTAGAGATGCGTCTCCTAGATTTTCCTGCACAGGCTGGCTTTGAATCATGATCCTCAGGTCTCAGCCTCCTGCCTGAGTATCGAGGACAGGTGTGGACAACTGGAGCCTGGCCCACATGTAATTTTCCTAATAGAGTCTGGTCCATACCCCTAAACTCTAATCTTGACTATTTTCTATGATGAGACCAAGTCTTTCCTCATGCATGGTATATCTTTTCCTACTTTGCACTATTTAAGAAACTAGGCATATAATCATATGTGATTAAATTCAGTGAAAAGTTTCAAAGTACTGAATTGAAAATCACTGACTTAAAACTTGCTGGTGAGAAAAGATAAACCCCACAACCTCTGGAGATACATATTTCATAACTTAGTAGTTATGACTTTTACTGTTTATGTTAATTTTTCAGTCATAATTTATATAGTGCTTATTGTTGATAGTAGATGTAAATGTGTATTTCACTTATCTAGGTTATTTCTGTCTTGTTACATCTGACTAGCTTTTACTGGTGGTAGAGGATATACTAGAAGGAAAGGATATACTAGAAGATAATAGTAAGAAAGGAGGCACATTTGTATTATTTATTTGTTGTGCTTGAATTACTAATATCTCCTATATCTGTTTTGTTATAGATTATTTAAAGGCCCTCCTTTGCTTTCTGAGGACTAAGCACATTAAACTAGGTTATTTCTATGAAACTATGTAACCATACTATGTGACATGCTGAAACAAGTCTAGGAGATGCCATTATTAACTCACCTGGTAGAATACTTCTCTTCCTTTAGGCTGCGTTCATCTGACTGACTGACTGAGCCCTGGTGATGGGTTCAGCTATTTTTATTTGTATTTCTTGTGTCTGTACTGGGGCTTCAACTCAGGGCCTGGGTGCCATCCCTGAGCTTTTTTTGCTCAAGGTTAGAGCTCTACCACTTGCCACAGCTCTAATTCGGGTTTTTGGTGGTTAATTGGAGATAAGAATCTCATGGACTTTACTGTGCAGGCTGGCTTTTAACTGTGATCCTCAGATCTCAGCCGCCTCAGTAGCTAGGATTACAGGTATGAGATAGCTGTTTGCTATTTTGCTTGGCTTTTTACTTGCCTGGCACCCTGCCACTTGAGCTACATCTCTACTTCCACCCTTGTGGGGGTTTCTACCTTCTCTTTTCTTTTTTTTTTTTTGGTCCAGTCGTGGGGCCTGAACTCTGGGCCTGGGCACTGTCCCTCAGCTCTTCAGCTCAAGGCTAGCACTCTACCACTTGAGCCACAACGCCACTTCCGGCTTTTTTCTTTTTGCTTATGTGGTGCTGAGGAATCGAACCCGGGGCCTCGAGCATGCAAGGCAAGCGCTCTACCACTGAGCCACCTTCCCAGCCCCTCTACCTTCTCTTTTCATACAATATCAGAACTTAGTTTTCATTCTTTATTATCTAATGTTTTATTATCATTATTATTATTAGTAGTAGTAGTAGTCGTCGTCGTCTTCATCATCGTCGTTGTTGTCCTGGGGCTTGAACTCAGGGCTTGGGCACTGTCCCTGAGCTTCTTTTGCTCAAGGCTACCACTCTTCCACTTGAGCCACAACATTACTTCTGGCTTTTTCTGTTTATGTTGTACAGAGCTTCATGCATGCCAGGCAAACACTCTACCACTAAGCCACAATTCCCAGCCCTCTAATGTATTTATATCTTGACTAAGATGGTTAAATTTTTTTGTGAAGGGGAGGAGCTATTAAATCTGGTAGCTGTATGTAAGCTATATTTATTTAGAGGAGCAGATTGTAGGAAACAGGGTAATGTTTTTCCAGGAGGAGACATGTTTGTTTCCAGGCAGGCGTGCAGACAGGCAGATAGGCAGACAGGCAGATACAGAGATACACACACAGCCATAAACTGAACTTAAGCAAGACTAGAAGAAATATGAAGTACTAATATGGTTTTTAATTTGAAAATATGGTTCTGGCTGAAGACAGTGATATTTCAGTGATTTCATTTAACTAGACCCCTTGTTTCTGTTTTATTGTTGTTTGTTTTGGTGGGGTGGGGTTATGCTTCAGTAACTCTCTGAAGAATGGTCTACATTTGTAACCCATTTTGTCTACAAGCGGTTATTTTCCCATTTTAGATTTAAAAGATTTCCATCAGTTGCCTGTACCCTTTCAAAGAGGAAGTAGTTTTATTTTCTCCATAGCTGTGAAACTATCCTCTTCCATTCTTTGTGTGTGTACCTTTTCACTAGCTCTTCTCCATGCTTAGAATGAAACTGAACTTTTCTTATCTACTGTCTTCTTTGGAAGCCTTTGTGGCTTAGCCTTATTAAAAGCTTCTTCCTGGAAACTGCAAGGTATTAAACTTACAAAGGTATTGTGAATTTTTAGTAGATAGGATACATCTTGTTCTTACTGTATTTTAATAATGGGATATCTTTATTTTTTTAATATGAAAAAGTTAAGAGTGAGTTAAAGAGGAAAGCAGGACCTAGTTAAGGCAGTAAAACTTGGTGGCTAGTCATTTCAAAGCCAGCAGGTTTTCCTCCGCCTGACAGCATTAACACAACTTCTTTGATAAGTCCCCCTTCCCCCAACAAATAAGCAATTTCCCATCCATTTCAGTATCCAAGGTCAATTCAGCTCTGAAACTACTTAGACCCCCACAGTCTCAAAGACTGCTTTCTTCCCTTCAGATGCTAATCACAAGCTTCAGATTGTTTTACCTGTTTTGCTTCGAATAGATGAGGCATAAACCAGAGCTCCTTTAGCCCCTCCTCAAGATCCATTAAATTGCTAGAGCAGCTCGCAGAACTGTGGGAAACAGTTACGTTTACTGGTTTATTTTAAAAGATATTACAGAGAGTACTAATGAGCACCAGATGAGTAGGGCATCCTAGGGGAGAAGGGCTTTAGGGGTTCCATGTTCCCATGGGTATATCACACCATCCTGGAACCTCTCCCCTTCTTGGGTTCATCTGGATGCTGGTCCCTGAGCTTTTTTGCTCACGGCTAGTGCTCTACCACTTGAACCATAGTTCTGCTTCCTGCTTTTTGGTGGTTAATTGGAGATACAAGTTGCAAGGACTTTCCTATCCTGGCTGATTTCAAACTACAACCCTCAGATTTCAGCTTCCTGATAAGCTAGGATTATAAGCTTGAGCCATTGGCACCCAGCCATCTTTTGTGTTTCTGTAGATGCTTCATTACATAGGTTTGACTGATTAAATCATTGTTCATTTATAATCAATTTGACTTTCACCCCCCTCTCTTCAAAGAAAACCTCTAATCCTTCCTTGTTATTTCTGGTGACCAGCCTGCATCCTGAAGCTACCATGGAGTTGCTTCTCCTCACTTAACTTATTAGCATATAAAAAGACGCACCACTTAGACCATTGTAAGGATTTTAGAAAACATATGCCAAGAAAACAGGAATGAAGACCAAATATTTATTTCACATTATCAAAGCCAATCTGTTTATTTGTATGCATTTTATTTTATTAATAGGAATAAGCATTAGAAACTGGAACTTGTTTTCAATTTAATGACTTCCATGTAGTTAAATGATTCAGTAATAGTACATAATAACACCAAGAGGACATTGTTTGAAGGAAATTCTGGCCAGTGTCTTCAGTGTATGGTAGAATCCAGCTTTCATTTAATCCATGTGGAATAGTTGTCATTTAGAGATGAACTGACACCTAGCAAGTTATTTACCTTTTTTGAGGAAAACAAAAACTGAATATATAATTGAGTCAGAGAGATTTGTGGGGCTTTACTAACTATTGAGATCTCTATAGTGAGGGCTAATGCTTGTACTTTTCATTCAGAGGATTCACATTTGAAATGGCAGTATTTCATAGCAGCAGTAGTAGCAGTAACAGCTTTGTTTTTCTTAGTCGTGGCAGCCAGTTAACACTGTACTAGTGGCTTAACAGACCAACACTTAAGTCCTTATTTTTTTTGTTTTTGTTTTTGTTTTTAAGTCATTGAAATTATGAGACTATCATTCAAATGGAAGCATTATAGTTCTTCGGAACCATTATGATCTCAAAAGAAAAGGAGAATGATACAGATATTCTGGCTGAGGTGTTTTGAGGTGCATCGAAGTGTTCCAAGCTGTGACTTACCTTAACATGTTCTTGAAGTACCATGGCGTGGATTAAAAGGTATGCTTTTAGAAATCTCCCAGTGACCCAAGGTCATGGATAGAATCAGCACTCATAATTCTGTACTTAGTTATTGCATATTTTGATACTCTAGTATTTAGATTGCAGAAATGATTATGAATTTATAGTAGGTTTTCTTTTGTTACTAAAACTTTATAATTGGCTTTTTTTCCTTTTTGAGATAAGGTTATAGGAGATGCAAGGGTAGATATTTTCCATAAGTTTTAATGGTAATGGGCTATAATGTCTTTTACCAAATAGTTCAGCCATGATTCAAGTGTTAGTCTGTATGTAATTATCTTTCTGCTTTACATCATAGACTAGCTTTTTTCTGTCATTTCATGGTAGTTTAAATAGGAAACATTTGGTTGCATTTTTAGTTGGATTCTTTGACCAAATAAAAACATTTCTAGGCATTTATAATACAGTTTTACTCTTTTTAAAGAAATTTTGCTTGGAGGAGAATGATTTTTAAATAAAAATATTATGACTTCTTTTCATATATATTCATATATGAATATGTGTTAATCATATACTTATAGTATGTAGTTTCACTGTTATTTGTTAGTAGTAATTTTGGGCTTCATAATACCTACTTAGCCACCAAAAATCTTTTAAGGTTTTTATGTTTATAAAATTGTATTTGTAATGTAATCAAAAGTATTTGATTATATTTGTACTAGGTGATTGCTACCAAGTTTTTATATTTTAAAGTTTTAAGTAGTTGTACAGAAGGGTTTCACTTTAACAAGTAAGCTTTAAAAAAAATGTGTTAGAAGGCTGGGTGCCGAGGTGGCTCATGCCTGTAATCCTAGCTACTCAGGAGGCTGAGAGCTGAGGATCACAGTTCAAAGCCAGCCCGGCTTTGTGGCTCAGGTGGTAGAGTGCTTGCCTTGAGCTGAAGAGCACAAGGACAGCACCCAGGCCCAGAGTTCAAACCCCATGACTGACCAAAAAAAAGTGTTACGAGTGAGACAACCCAGATATAAGTTGAATTTATTAATGTTATAAAGTTCAAAATTCTGTCATTTTCCTCCTCCTCCTCCTCCTCCTCCTCCTCCTCCTCCTCTTCCTCCTCTTCCTCCTCTTCCTCTTCTTCCTCTTCCTCCTCCTTCTTCCTCCTTCTCCTTCTCCTTCTCCTCCTTCTTTTTCTTCTGCTCTAATGCTGGCTTTTTTGTTAGTTAATTGGAGATAGAGTCTCACAAACTTTGAACTGTGATCCTCAGATCTCATACCTCCTGATTACAGGCATGAGCCACTAGTGCCTGACAGAATGCTTTATCCTTGAGAAAATGAATGGACATATGTTGGGAAGATAGAAAGGTTAAAGTCATGAGCTGAAAAATTGGCTAGAAATACACCGGTAAAGTCCATTATATTAACCAGGCTACCATATGCCATTAAAACAGTTAAATTTTTAATGGAGTTAAAGCTAAGAGAAAAATATTGAATATTAAAATATTATCTTCTTGGCTGGGAAGGTGGCTCAGTGGTAGAGCGCTTGCCTTGCATGCCTGAGGCCCTGGGTTCGATTCCTCAGCACCACATAAGCAAAAAGAAAAAAGCCGGAAATGGCGCTGTGGCTCAAGTGGTAGGGCACAAGCCTTGAGCTGAAGAGCTGAGGGACAGTGCTCAGGACCAGAGTTCAGGCCCCACAACCGGACCACCCCCCAAAAAAATATTATCTTCTAAGAAAGTCAGCTACTACTAGCCATGGCAGCCATTCATCTCAACCTAGAATGTTATGTGTGATGACATAATAGATTTTATCCTCCAAAAAAGAGTTCCTCAAACATATTTATTTCATGATAGCATTCAATGTGTTGTTTACAAGATATATTTCTCCGTATCATACTTAACTACTTCAGATTAATTTTTTTTTTCTGGAGTAGCATTGGGCCTTCATTTATTTTGTTTAAAATTTGCAGAGTATTTTGATACATAGGCAAACTTAGAAACTTCTTTTTTTTTTGCTGGTCCTGGAGCTTGAACTCTGGGCCTAGGCACTGTCCCTGATCTACTTTTCTCAAAGCTAGCACTTTATCACTTCAGCCATAGCACTACTTCCAGCTTTTTCTGAGTAGTTGACTGGAAATAAGAGTCTTATGGACTTTCCTGCCCTGGCTGGTTTCAAACCGACCTTTAGATCTCTCTCACTGGCACCTGGCTAGAAACAAACTTCTGTTCTTGGAAGAAGAACATGTTTCATTTTTTTATATTTACCATTTATTTTGTTATCTTGACAGGCTGTGAGAATGGTCTGGAAAAGAGTATAGACTTACATATGAAGTATGTGATAGCATAAGCATGTTATTATATAATTGTATAATATTATATATTTATATTATGTCATAATACAGTTATGAAGGACTGGGCATGTAGGTACCAAAAATTGATTTGACAGGGATAGTGATGACTATTAAGTTCCAAATCAGGATGCGCCAAGTTTAAGCTTTATTTTACGTTTGCCTACTGTGAGTCTTCCTCTTTCTTGTAGTAGAGTGTCTGTCCTCGCAGCTATGCGGGAGGCAAAGTGAGATTGCAATACTAGCTGGCCAAAACCTTGAGCCTCTTTTTGAAAAATAACTAAAACAAAAAGAGGCTCAAGTTATAGAGCATACCTACCTAAGTTCAAACTCCAGTACTGTTGCACATAGGCACACACTTGCACATGTGCACTAGTGCAGATATTGATTGAAATATTATGCGTGTGAGAGAGAGAGAGCATGAGAGAGAGAGAGAGAGAGAGCGCGCACACGAGCATGAGAGAGAGAAGAGAGAGCGAGCGAGAAATAGCACCCAAGCGCAAGCACGAGCATGAGTGTGAGCTGGTGGGGCTTGAACTCAGGGCTTGGGCTCTGTCCCTGAGCTCTTTTCACTCTCTACCACTTTGAGCCACAGCATTACTTCCAGTTTTCTGGTGGTTAATAAGCCTGAACTGGTTTTGAACTGTGATCCTCAGTTCTCAGCCTCCTGACTAGCTAGGATTATAAGTGTGAGGTAGGTGTGAGGTACCTGCATCCAACTAAAGATTTTTGTTGTTGTTGGTGGTGGTCATGGGGCTTGAATTCAGGGCCTGCCTAAGTGCTTCCCTGAGCTTTTTTGTTCAAGAGTAGCGCTCTGCCACTTTGAGCCACAGTACCACTGATGGAAATCGTTTTTGTTTTACCATAGACATAGGCTTCCTCAGAGATGAAATTAGTGTTAACATGGTGTTTTGCTTGTTAAAATAACCAGGATAGATTCCAGTGTATGGCTTCTAATAACATCACTTTTAAAAGTTCAGCTTCCATGTCTTGTTTTGATTTTTGTTTCATTTTTTTGTATGTGTCTACTTTGTTTGCCTTGGAAAATATATAAAGGTGCATCATTAGTAAGATACTTGAAGGTTTCTGTTTTTGTAAGGATTCTGGTGACATTTAAACTTTTTTTTTTTGGAATAGTGTCTATGCCTAGTATAATATCCTTATAACAAGAGATAATTTGTAGATCTATTGCAGATGGTCTGAGTTTCTGATGAGTGTTTTTTTTTTCCCAGTCGTGGGGCCTGAACCCTGGGCCTGGGTGCTGTCCCTGATCTCCTTTTGTTTAAGGCCAGCACACTGCAGCTATAGTGCCACTTCCAGCTTTTTCTGTGATTAATTGGAGATAAGAATCTCAGAGATTTTCCTTCCCAGGCTGGCTTTGAGCTTGATCTTCAGATCTCAGCCTCCTTGAAGAGCTAGAATTACAGGTGTGAGCCACCAGTGCCCAGCTGATAAGTATAGTTGTTTTTGGACAATGTTACTCCTTCCTTCATTTTCCTTAGTTTCTCCCTCCTATCTCTGCCCACAAGCTACATAGTTCATTTTTCACATAGTATATATACTGAATACCATGACTACATTTGTTCACTCTTCTTCCCTCCATTTCTGCACCCTCTGGTGAATATTTTTAAATACATAAGGCTTCATAATAGGGCATTGTCAGCATACAGATGTTTTAAGATTGTGTCTAATATACAGTTACTTCTTTGCTAAAAAGCAGTAAGAGAATGAAGACTGCTGGTAAATTGTTTCATAGGAACAGAATTTGTGTAATTGTTTTCTAAACTTAGGAGTTGAAAAAAATGCAAGAATCCTTTGGCAAAGAGGATAGCAAAAGATAATAAGCATAATTCATTTGTCTCGCCCGAAGTTCTTGGAAAGGATCAAGAAGATCTTATTTCCTTCTGATATATTCCTTAGAAGTTATATTTTGAATAATAGAAGATAAAGTAATAACCAGTCAGTCATGTGGATTTGGGGTATGGAAGAATTGAATTCCTTTATCATCTTTCCTTCTCCAAGGTCACCCCTCCCTCAACTGCCAGCTGTCCCTTGTCTTTTCCCAGATTTCTAATTCTTGATATTCTTTTCAGTAGCATCGTTTTGTTTTTCATAATTAAGAGCACTAAGTACTTCGTTCTTTATTTTCCTCTCTCTTCTGGTCCTGGACCTTGAACTCAGGGCCTGGATGCTTTCCCTGAATCTCTTTGTGATCAAAGGTAGTTAGTGCTCTACTACTGGAGCTACAGCCACTTTCCGCTTTCTGTGAATAGTTTATTGGAAATAAGAGTCAGGTAAGAGTCTCAGGCTGGCTTTGCAGTGATCCTCAAATCTCAGTCTCCTGAGTAGCTAGGATTACAGGTGTGAGCAACTGGTGCCCAGCTCATTTTTCTTTTTTTATTAAGTAGTTGTACAAAGGTCATGCTTCTTGTTCAAGGTGATTCCTTCCTTTGTTCTCCCTGATTTTTTTTTTTAATGCTCTTGTACTAGGGTTTGAGTTCAGGGCCCTAGTCCTATCCCTTAGCATTTTTGCTTAGAGCTGGCATTCTACCAATTGAGCCACAGCTCTAATTCTGCCATTCTGGTGGTTAATTAATTAGAGACAAGAGTCTTACAGACTTTCCTGCCAGGCTGCCTTCAACCCACAATTCTCAGATCTCTGCCTCCTGTGTAGCTAGGATTATAGACATGAGCCACCAGTGCCTGGCAAGAGTACTGATTCTTAATGTATTCCTTTTTAAATAGGATTTTTAGCATACTTTTGATTAAGAAAATCAGAATCCTCCAACCATGATTAGTCTAATTTTTAAAAATATCTTTAAAAAGATGTTTTGCTATCAAAATTGTGATGATGAAGGTAAATTACAATATTAAGATGGTAGTAGAAGCTAAATAACTAGATTGATGAAATGTGTATTAAATTTAGTTTATTAAGATTCCTTTATTGTTGATATTTCTGTGGAAAATTTACTTATACCTAAGAAATTGTAGTTTGGGTCAGGCAAGGGACAGAAGCAAGTATTATATGTACATAGCATTGATGAAGCCAGGTGCTGGTACCTCACCATGCCTGACTTCTGAGCTAAAAGACAGAAACCAAACAAAAATTTTGTGCCAGGTGCCTGTGGCTCATGCCTGTAACCCTAGCTTCTCAGGAGGTTGAGATCTGAGAATCAGAGCCAGCACAGGCAGGAAAGTCTAGACTCATCTCCAGCTGGCAGGAAAGTCTAGACTCATCTCCAGTTAGCCACACAAAACAGCTGGGAAGTAGAGCTGTGGTTCAGGTTGTAGTTGTAGTGTACAAGCCCTGAGCACAAAAACCCAGAGTTCCAGACACAGGACCTTCAAAAAAAAATTTTTCTTTTTGCCTTGCACAAATGTTTTCAAGACTCCTTCTCAACCCAGAGATGGGTGCAGTAAGATATGCATGTCATCTTAAAGTACTTGGGAGTCTGAGTTTGAAAGGCCTGGATTGATCCCAGGCACAAAAGTATTGGAGCCTCCATCACAAAAGAGGGAAGCTGAACATTGTAGTGTACACATATCAGCCCAACAAGGACAAACAGGAATTATAAAATAGGTGGATCATTCATGGTTCAGATGGTGTGCCCATGCATGTTGGCCATTGCTTGTAGATTTAGTTGATTTCTGTATCCCTGGCCCTCAGTATGTATTTGTCCAAGGAATTCACCTTTTTTTGGTGCCAGTGTTGGGGCTTGAACTCAGAGCTTGTCATGGCCTTTTCATTCATGGTTAGTGTTCTATTACTCCTTGCCTCCAGTTTTTGTTGGCTATTTGAAGATTACAAAGCTCTTGTATCTGCAGATTGGCATGGAACTTCAATCCTCAATATCTCAGCCTCCTTAGAAGATAGGATTACAAGCATGAACCACTAGCACTAGTCTTTTCTTTTTTTTTTTTGGATCCGGTTGTGGGGCCTGAACTCTGGGCCTGGGCGCTGTCCCTCAGCTCTTCAGCTCAAGGCTAGCGCTCTACCACTTGAGCTACAGCACCACTTCTGGCTTTTTTCTTTTTTCTTCTGTGGTGCTGAGGAATTGAACCCAGGGCCTCAGGCATGCAAGGCAAGCGCTCTACCTCTGAGCCAACTTCCCAGCCCTATACATTGACCTTTAATGAGAATTGTGCTTAAGGTGTTTCTCCACCCAGTGTTTCCCATTCATTAACCCTCATGAGCTCACCCACATTCCTATTTCACAGATGTGGATTCTAAAGCTATAGGATAGCTGAAAGCACAGAAGGGTGAGCATGGCATATACATATATGTGTTTAATTTGGTTTTGATTAAGACCTGGAACTGTTTAGAAGTAATTTACATAATAATTTACAGTGAGTAGGGAAAAGCCAATTGTGATCTATGCTCGTATTCCACAGAAAAAAAGTTCTGTATTCCAATGAAAGCATTTCTGTACTTGGGATTGACCAGATTTGATTTGCTAGGCAGTGGACAATTGCCCTTTTATGGCTTCTAGATCCTTCATTGCTCTTTTGTTTCTTTTTGCCTTGGTGGCTCTGACACTCCCTCAAGCAAGCTTTCTTAAACTTGTGTTGTTGTTCTCTTGGCTCCAGTTTTGTCTCTCTTCCTTTACTCTCTGTCCCTTCTTTGTACTGCCCAGCTCCTTTCTGTCCTTTCCCCTCCTTCCTCCCTCATTACTTGCAACTTGAACAAACAAAAGAATTCTCTCTGTATTCTGCCTATAAAAGAACAATAATGTGAACCTTGAATAAGGTCAACTTTTGAGTCATAGAACCAGGCAGGTCAAGTGAGAAGTGAAAGACAAATGAGGGTCAATGAGGAGGATGCTATGAAAATACAATAAATCTTAGATCCTTGGAGACTGTCCAGATTTAAAAGAGCTGACCCAGGACAAGTAGTATTTCTGTTTCAGAATAAAGACCTTATTGGTCTCCTGTTACTTACTACAGGCTGTGTTCACAGTGAAAACCTACCCCATACACATCTCAGCCCAGACCCTGTGCTTGGTCTGTATTAATAGAGTTATAATATAGTGGTCAGAACAATAGAATTAAGTCTTGAAAGCTATCAGAACCAAACTAAGTCATTGGTGAATGTCTTAGTCCATTTTGTTCCACTGTAACAGAATACCATAGGCTGTGTAATTTATGGAAAAAAGTTTATTTTTTTTATAATCCATAGGCTGAGAGGTCCAAGATGTTACCATTATATCTGGTAGATCTATCACTTCTTCCTTTCCTCCCTCTCCTCCCTCCCTCCCTTCCTGTCCACCTCCCCTTCTCTCTCTTAAAATAGAAATTTATTTAATGCTGGTACTAAATTCATAGCTTTGCACTCTAGCTTTCTTTCTTGCTCATTCATGGCTGCTGTTCTACCACTTGGGCCATGCTATCACTCTGCCTGGTAGATCTTTCTGCATCAAAACCCATGCTATACATCCCTGTGTAAAAAGTTGCCTGTATTGGAGGGTAAGAGGTGGTCAAACACGATATGACAGTACTCCAATCCCATAGTAACATTAATCCACCCATGAGCATAGAGCCCTTGTGACCTAAGCACCTCCCAACACTGTCAAAATGGGAATTACATTTCTTATGTGTGAAGTTTGGAGGATACATTCAAACCAAAATATAAAAGAACTTTTACTGCATTCTTCCTGTAAAAGAGCAATAAATAATGTGAATCTTGAATAAGGTCAACTTTGGAGTCACAGAACCAGGCAGGTCAAGTGAGAAGTGAGAGTTAAAAATTTAGTGAGCAAAGGGAATGGTGATTGTCAGTGGGTTAGGGGAAAAGTGGGTTTGGGGTAAGATTGCTTCTAATAAGATCTTGCCCTTCAACCTCTGTTCCTTTGTATGGTTTATCTCTTCTCAGAGCTCTTTGGCACCTGGGCTTACTCTTTTGGTCTAAGCAGGACATGAAGACAGACTGACAGGTTCTAATGGCTTAAATGCACTTTTGAAGAAAGTCAGTCTTTAAGCTCTGAATTGTCGTTAAATTTACTTCTTCTGATTGTTTTTGGACTTTATTATCACAGATGTACATTTGTTCACTAGCAACATAACAAAAGAGCATAGTTTCCAATTTATAATGAATGTATTTGGGGTTTTAACATGCAAGCAAAATGTAATTTTCCTAATTGATGTACAGATATTAAATGAAATATTTGGAAGTCTCATGTTTGGATCATTGTTATAATTTCATTTTACCTCTTGAGTATTTTCTCTTTTTAACTCAAGGTATCTATACTATTCTCTTTTACATGTTTTTATTTATTTATTTATTTATTTTTAAAACATGGCTTGGCTTTGAGGGATTTTTTTTTTTTTTTTGGTCGGTCAGTTGGCCTGGGCACTGTCCCTCAGCTCAAGGCTCAAGGCTAGTGTTCTAGCACTTGAGCCACAGCGCAGCTTCTGGATTTTTCTGCTTACGTGGTGCTGAGGAATCAAACCCAGGGCCTCATGCATGCAAGGCAAGCACTCTACCACTGAGCCACCTTCCCAGCCCTCTTTTACATGTTTTTAAAAATGAGTGTATCACCACTTTTCCCCCCCATAGTGACAGGCTACTTGGAAATAACTTAATTCAAAGGGGCCACTGGCTCATGGCTGTAATCCTAGCTATTCAGGAGGCCGAGCTCTGAGGATGTGGTTTGAAGCCAGCCCAGGCAGGAAGTCTATGATACTCTTATCTCCAGGTAACAACCCAAAAGCCGGGAGTAGACTTTGACTCATGCGGTAGAGTGCTAGCCTTGAGCAAAAAAGCTCAGGGGCCATACCCAGTCCCAGTATTAGTATTCATGTGTGCTAGCACATACGTGTGCACACATGCTTCTTTGTGAAAAAATTTTTAGCTGGGCGCCGGTGGCTCACGCCTGTAATCCTAGCTACTCAGGAGGCTGAGATCTGAGGATCACGATTCAAAGCCAGCCTGGGCAGGAAAGTGTGAGACTCTTATCTCCAATAAACCACTCAAACCAGAAATGGCACTGTGGCTCAAGTGGTAGAGTGCTCTCCTTGAGCTGAAGAGCTGAGGGACAGCGCCCAAGCCCAGAGTTCAAGCCCCCCAACCGACAAAAATTTTTTTTTTCTTGTAAAGATTCTGTACAAAGAGGTTACAGTGACATCAGTAAGATAATGAGTTCATTTCTTGTTCGGTATTGTTATTCCCTCCTTTGTTTTTCTCCCACTAGCCCTTCCTTCCCCTACCTCCCTCCTTCCCTCCTTCCCCCCAAAGTTGTAAGGTTCACTTCCAACATAGTGTCTTGTGAGTATCATTGTTGCAATGGGTCATCCTGTGTCCTTATTTCAGCACATTGTTCTTATAACTTTGAATCATAGTCTTTCCTTTGTGCATTTGGCCTTATGTTATCTCCATAAATACTCCGGTGTATCTGTTGTTTAAAAGGAAAATAATGACAGATCCACTGATGAATTTAAATATAAATGCCTCTCAACAACATAGGGATTATCTTGTGGTTAACCCTACATATTAAGATGAAAATACCTCAAGTTGGAAGTGATTATAGCTAGAGGCTGGTGGCTTATACCTGTAATCCTCGATATACTCCAAAGACTTGAGATCTGGAAGATCACTGCTGTAAACCAGTAGGGCAGAAAAGTCTGTGAGGCTTTATCTCCAAAGTAACCAGACAATCTACAAACCTGGCAAGCAAGCCAGCCTGAGACCTTCTAAGTTCAAACATTAGTACCTTTTTTTTTTTTTTTGCCAATTCTGGGGCTTGAACTCACAGCCTGCCCACTGTCCCTGAGCTTTTGCTCAAGGCTAGCACTCTACCACTTGAGCCACAATGCCACTTCCAGCTTTTTCTGCTTATGTGGTGCTGAGGAATCACATCGAAGGTTTCATGCATGCTAAGCAAGTGTACAGTGAGTACACTGTAAAGTCTTGGTTGGTTAGTCTCATGATCCCATAAGCTAACTCGAAGCTGTAGTTTACAGACACTGCCCAGGATCTCAAGAGAATATTACAGTATATTGCTAGCTAGAGAAAAGAAGAATGAGTCATTATACAGTTGAAAAAAAAATCTCACGTTGGACTATTATAAGCTGGGGACTACCTTACATTAAACTTTATAGCAGTATCATAGCTGCTTAAAAAGAGGCTGAGATCTGAGGGTCGCAGTTTTAAGCCAGCCCTAGCAGGAAAGCCAGGAACCCCCCCCCCCCCAAAAAAAAAAAGGACCAGAAATGGAGCTGTAGCGCACGTGGTAGAGCACTAGCCTTGAGCGCAAAAAACTGGACAGCATCCAGGACCAGAGTTTAAGCCCCAGGTCTGACAGAATAATAAAGATAAAAATAAATTGACCAGTCATAATTTGGTGGAAGCAAGGAGTGAAAAAAAACTTGATTAAACTAAGTCTATGCAGATTCATAGTCTTTTTCACTTAAAAATGTGCTTCAGTATTGTGATTTATGATTACAAACACTAAAGTCAGGAGACTATGACAGTCTTTACTACAATTTTAAGTCTTGTGTGCGGGAGTAGTCAGTTCCGGAAGGTATTGCCAAATTTCTGATAGTTACATGTGCTTATACATGTGTCTGTGTGTATATTATGCAACAAAGTATGGTTCCTGGATTGTGTTCTTATATCTTTAGAAAGTGGGTTTTCACTTTCTACTAAGCAAAAATATTTACTTTTTACCTTTTCAAACCTTATTGAATAGTTGAACAGTTGGGAAGATTTATAAAAGGTTTCTTTTCAGATTTTTTTTGACAACCTCCCATAGCAACCCAGATCTATGCTATGTCATAGAAAGTTTTAGAGTCCTTTTTTTTCCTAGCATAAGAGTTCATGTCTGTCATCCTGTTCACATTTGAGTGACCAGAAGAGAACTTGAGGTAAAATTCTATTTGAATGTAAAAATTCTACCTGGAAGTAGATTGTATGGAAAATCATAAACATGAAACTCCAAGTTACATTTCAAACCAAGGTTCCCAGTATGTGTTGCTAAGCAGGTTTCTTCTCTGATTAGGGAATAATAATACCTAATAAGATTGGTGGGGGTAGAGGCAAGCTTTCCTTGCAAAGTTTATTCTATAATGCCTGTCTCCTATCTGCTCTATAGATAGGGACTGTATTTCTTGTTTGTTGCTGTGGTAGTCCATGTCAAGTGCCTGATACAGTAACTACTAAACAGCCACTTAAATGAGGGTGGAATGATTAAAGTGAAAAAAGGAACTAGAACCTGGCAGGCAAACACATTAACACCATTCTATACTCTCTTGTGTCAGTTTTAGGTGAAATAGGCAAAGGAAGCCAGTTTTTAAAAATAATCAATTGAAATATTCTGAATTCTTGCATGTTTACACAACATTGAATAGTTAATGAGTTTTACTTTAAAAATATGCTATGTGGGGCTAGGAAGGTAGCTCAGTAGTAGAGTGCTTGCCTTGCATGCATGAGGCTCTGGGTTCAATTCCTCAGTACCACATAAGCAGAAAAAAACAGAATTGGCACTGTGGCTCAAGTGGTAGAGTGCTAACCTTGAGCTGAGGGACAGTGCCAGGCCCAGAGTTCAAGCCCCATTACCAACTCCTCCCCCACCCCCCCAAAAATATGGTTTGCCAAAGAAAGAACCACAATTGGTCCTCATTTTCTGCCTAGTAATATGAATGAGAGAAGATTATTAGAATGGCTGGACTCAGATTTAGATGGAAAAGAGGTCCAATGGTGTAGGACTTAAATTTAACTTACTATTTGACTATTCTTATAATATTTCATTTAATATAAAGTACATATCCTGGAATGCTAGAGCTGAGGACTAGAAATTGCCAGCTTCTAAACTTCCATGTTAAAAGGAAATTTGAGGACAATAGGAATTAAGTTCAGGAAAGGACTTTTGTTTACCCTCAGTCCAAGCAAGCATTAAAAGCCTTAACGTTTTGTAAGCACATGTACATGTATACGCATATACATTTCTAAATTAAAATAATATACCTTATGGAAATTATATAGGTGCAATAGAACTTATTTTCACCAAGTAAGTATTCATACGTGACTATCACAGAAACTAGCTCTCCCCAGAGGCCTTTCTTAACCACTTTTTTCGTTGGCTTGAGCTCAGGGCCTGGGTGCTCTTCCTGTGCTTTTGCTCTACCACTTTGAGCCACAACTCCACTTCCAGTTTTCTGGTGGTTATTTGGAGCTAACAGTCTCACACTCTTTCCTGCTTGGGTTGGCTTTGGACCATAATCATCAGATCTCAGCCTCCTGAATAGTTAAAATTACAGGTATGAGCTACCAGCACCTAGCTCTTAGCCACTTCTTGAAGATAACCATGTTCTGTTCAACAACAAATATTTTTGCCCATTTTGATTTTTTGATGTAACTTATTGCCTTTTAAACCTGTTCTCTTTGGAATTTTATCACTACTAATAACCTAGAATCAACAACATATACTTTAAACTGTTACAGTGGTCTAGCATTATTGATATTCTTTCAAGTGTACTTTTGTTAAGGGAAAATTATGGATCTTTATGAACTGTCTAATCAGATGTAATTTTGCCTACAAAACTTGGATTATTTGCTCTTTTATGCTCTTCATTTAAAGCTACTTTTCTATATTTTAATGAAAATACTAACATTCAGAAATAGATATTCATTGCTTATAAATTATGAACTCATACACAGTGTCATTACTTGCATTTAATTTTGAACAGGGTCCTAAGATTTTTATTACCAAAATTAATAATCTTGTGGAACACCACAAATACGGTATAGAAATCATAATTCAAATAAACTTTCACATTCTGTAAGTGTTTATGAACAAATCACGTAGCTGTTTATAAATCAACCCCTTCGTTCTTTATTCAAGTGCCATGCTTTCATGTTTCAAGACAGTCATACTTTCCTATTTGAGGAAATAAGAGGCTAGCACATGACCATAGATTTTGCACATACTCTGTGTCCCGACCCACAGGACTTCAACGAGGGCGGTGAACCTAAGCCAGAAGGAATGAAGGGACAAGAGACACGAAGAATGACAGCAAGACAAGGATTCTGATCAAGCTGCCAATTTTTATTTTTCACACAAGGGTATTTATATGCTTGGAATAAGGAAGCTTTTTCATTGGCTGAAGCAGCTGCAGGGTGCTTGCTTAGGGCAAGGTGAAAAGGTGGTCATTACTTAGGGCAGGGTGAGAAGGTGAAACAGCCTCAAGATGTTCCAGTGAGATAGTTGGCTCCCAACACTCTGTTTCTAGTAACACCAGAGTTCCTTTATATAGATTTTTTGTTTGTTTGTTTGCTTATTTTAGTTGTGGGGCTTGAACTCTGGGCCTGGGTGCTATCCCTCAGCTCTTCAGCTCAAGGCTAGCACTCTACCACTTGAGCCACAGAGCTACTTCCGGTTTTATGGTGGTTTATTGGAGATAAGAGTCTCATGGACTTTCTTGCCCAGACTGGCTTTGAACCATGATCCTCAGATCTCCTGAGTAGCTAGAATTGCAGGCGTGAGCCACTGGTGCCCAGCTTCTTTATATAGTTCTTTTAATTTAAACTTTCATAAGTAAAAAGGTAATTACTAAGATTTATTGAGCATTTTACTATGTTCCAGGTACTGTTCTATATGTTTTCTGTGTATTAATTACCACATTTAATTCTCTTGACAACCACTGTGTCCTTTTCATTGAAAAGGAAACTGAGATCTAGGGAGGTATGGGACTAACTTTAGACTTATACAAATGAATGCCAAGTTATGAATTTGACCTAAGCTAGTCTCCTTGCTGTTATGATTCCAACCTGAATCATTCTTCTAATGCTTTTCTTCTCCCCTGCTTCCAGCCGGCATAATGGCCACAGTCTGTGCCAGCCCTATTTACTTATCATGTTTCTCCCTTAACAGGACCTTACTCTGTGGGCATGTTATCAAAATTCGACTTTTTCAGCTCAGCTTGCTACTTAATTTGTGACTTTGGCCTTTCATACCTTTAAGATGATGTAGACTTTGTAGAATTGTCTTACCATGATTAAGTAAGGCATTATATAAAAAATGTATAGCTAATGCCTGACACAGTGAACACTGAAAACCCTGTACTACCTCCTGAGCTGAGAGGGTTTTGTTCCTCTGTGTTGCTAAAAGACTAGGTATGGCAGTGACCCATTGTCCCCAGTACATCTGTGTGGCCTGGGCTCACTGTGGATGTGAGGCCTGTTCACATAGTGTACTATGCTTACGCGTGTTATTTCTCTATGTAGATAATTGCTGGAGGAATCCTTGTGTTTTTTTAAGGGTGAAGTCAAGTCCTTAGGGAGAATTCATAGTACTAACAGCTTACTTAAGTTGTTTTTTTTCCCCCAGGAAATTTGGTGAGCGCCCTCCACCCAAACGACTCACAAGGTAAGTGTTTATATTATCCTTTTACATGAACATTTCATGTATATGTAGTTCCTGCCATTTTAGAAACTATATTAGGTGCTTTTAATAATCATTCAAATACTGTTCTATAGCTTGTAAGCTTACTCTTTTTTTAAAATTGTATGTGTTTTGTCTTTTCTTTTTTGGTACTGGGTATGGTTTTTTTTTTTTTTTGGGTCCGGTCATGGGTCCTGAACTCTGGGCCTGGGCGCTATCCCTCAGCTCTTCAGCTCAAGGCTGGCGCTCTACCACTTGAGCCACAGTGCCACTTCCGGCTTTTTTTCTTTTTGCATATGTGGTGCTGAGGAATCAAACCCAGGACCTCATGCATGCAAGGCAAGCGCTCTACCACTGAGCCACCTTCCCAGCCCCTGGTACTGGGTATGGATCCCAGGATATTTTGCCGCTGAGCTACCTCCCAACCCTATAAGCTTATTTGTGTCCTCACTTCATTTGCCCATCTAAAAAATAAAACAAAAGAACACAGGAAATAAAAATATACTTCAAAAGGGAAAAAATAAAACCTTTCTGAAAATTAGTTTTTAAAGATTTAAAGTATTTAAAGATTTAAAGGGACAGATTATAAAAAAAGCTTCCTGTGAGTAGCTGTGCTTACCTAATTACAGTTCTTTGATTACAGGCAAGACATGAAAGAAATAATGGTTTTTGAAATTATTCCTCCCCCTAGGTTGAAATTTGGTTTCATGATTTTTATGCTGGTGCCCCAGCACTTGAGCCATACTTTCAGCCCAGTTGTTTTGCTGATTATGTTTGAGATAAGGTCTTACCTCCTAGCTGGGTATGGCCCTAAGCCAAGATCTGCCTACTGTAGATAATCTTTTGTAGTTTCTGGGATCACAGGCAATCACCATCATGTCTACTTCCCTCCATGGAGATAGTCTCTTGGACTTTTGTCTTTTGGCCTTTTCTGTCCTTGCGGACCTGGAATTGCAAACATTCCCCCTTCCACCTCCCCTGCCATTCTCAACAAACTTCCTAGTACCTTGGGATAATGGGTGCTTGACATATCTAGGTGTGGTGTAGAAGAGGTTTTGAGAACTTTCCTACCCAGGCTGACCTCAAATGGTGAGTCTCCCATTCTCAGCCTTCCAAATAAGCAAAAGCCAGTGGCACCCAGCTCTGAACAGAATTTTAGTGAACACTACTTTTACCTATTTTAAAGTAAATGTAAGATTATCCATTTTTAGTAAGACTATAAATATTAAGCTGGTGGTAGTGGCTCATGTCCGTTATCCTAGCTACTCAGATGGCTGAGATAGAAAATTTGCAGTTTGAAGCCTACCCTGAGACTCTTTATCTCCAATTAAAGTTCTCAAGTGGTAGAGCACAAAAAAGCTCAGGGACAGCACTCAGGCCCTGAATTTAGCCCTAGGACCGGCACAAATACACACAGACATATAAAAGATATAAACATTACACTATGTTCTAATTATATTTAATTTTATAGGATATATTTTCATTATGTGTTATATTTTAAACTATTAATCTTAAAATGGTAAAGGGGCTGGGAAGGTGGCTTAGTGGTAGAGCATTTGCCTTGTATTCATGAGGCCCAGGATTCGATTCCTGAGCACCACATAAGCAGAAAAAAAAAGCCAGAAGTGGCACTGTGGCTCAAGTGGTAGAGCGCTAGCCTTGAGCTGCAGAGCTGAGAGACAGCGCCCAGGCCCAGAGTTCACGCCACACGACCAGACTCCCCCCCCAAAAAAATTTTTTTTTAAAGTTTATTTGTTTTGGTCGGTCATGGGACTTGAACTGAGGGACAGTTCCTCAGCTCTTTAGCTCAAGGCTAGCGCTCTACCATTTGAGTCACAGCACAACTTCAGGATTTTTCTGTTTATGTGGTACTGAGGAATTGAACCCAGGGCCTCATGCATGGGAGGCAAGCACTCTACCACTGAGCTACCTTTCCAGCCCCTAAGTTAGAAATTTAAAAGTCATAGTTGTAGAGAATTCTGCATTGTCAGTACTTTATTTACTTAGTTTTGTGCCAATACTGAGGCTTCAACTCAGGACCTCCTGCTCTCATTCAGCTTTTTGCTCATACCTGGTACTTAACCACATCAGCCACATCTCTAGTTTGGGCTTTTTTACCAGTTAATTGGAGATAAGGGGTCTTTTGATTAGTTTGCCCAGGTTGGGTCCTAATGGAGATCCTCAAATCTCAGCCTCCTTAGTAGTTTGAATTATAGGTACATAGGCATGAGCTACCTACACCCAGCTAGTTTTTTTTTTTTTAATCTCTGAAGAAAACTATTTGAATAGAGATGTGTATGTTAGTCTATCTAAGCTGTACTCTTAACCCCAATTATGTTCTGTCTTTTATCTTAATAATTTGTTTTTGTGAGTTTGCATTTTTCATTTTCTTTATACCATTCTTGACTTAATGTTTCATATTCATGGCTCTTCAGGTTATTTCCAAATTAATATTATAAAAAGAGCAATTGTATTTATAGAATGATAAATACCTGACAGAAGATCATAGGAGGCAGTTTTAACGGATCCCCTGCTAGGCAAAATGATGTACTGGATTAATACCTGAGGCATCCAGTGACAGCTTAGAAGTCTGTATATATAGGTTGAACATGCCTAATAAAAGAATTTGAGGGCTGGGAATGTGGCTTAGTGGTAAAGTGCTGGCCTAGCATGCATAAAGCCCTGGGTTCAGTTCCTCAGTACCACATAAGCAGCAAAAGCCAGAAGTGGTGCTGTGGCTCAATTGGTAGAATGCTATCCTTGAGTAAAAGAAGCTCGCTCAGGGTATAGGGCTGGGAATGTAGCTTAGCGGTAAAGTACTTGCCTAACCTGCATGAAGCCCTGGGTTTGACTCTTCAGTACCACATAAACAGAAAAAGCCAGTGGTGTGGTGCTGTGGCTCAAGTGGTAGAGTGTTAGCCTTAAGCAAAAAGCAGCTCAGGGACAGTGTTCAGGCCCTGGGTTTAAGCCCCAGGACTGGCCAAAAGAAAGAAAAAAAGCGCTCAGGGACAGTGCACAGGCCCTGAGTTCAAGCCCCAGGACTGGCCAAAAAAAAAAAAATCTGAATGCTTTAAAAGCGTAAACTTTTTGATTGTTACATGATGCTCATAAAATTTCAGATTTTGGAGTTCCCCAAATTTAGCATGTCTTAGCATGAAAAGTCTGCAAATATTCTGAAATCCAAAATATTCCTATACTTGAAGTACTTCTGGTCCCAGGCATGTCAGAAAAGTGATATTTGACAGACAGTAATCTCTGTATAGATAGATACCTTTCCTTAGAGAAGTATGCCACCTGGTGAATGTAGTAGTTTAGAATGATCAAATCACTATTTGGCAATTACATGGTAATAATTATTTCAGGCAAAATGCACTAGTGGTTGTTTAAGTACTATACTAAAATTAGTCTTAAAATGAGTCTTCACAAAGTATAAAAGAATTGTCATATGATCATTCAGAAACCTGGCAGCGTGATCTAAACTTAATCTCACCTGTAAGACCTAAGTAGCCTCTAGTTGTGTTGTTGTTGGGTGTTTTTTTATTCTGTTGGTTGTGGGGCTTGAACTCTGGGCCTGAGCGCTGTCCCTCAGCTCAAGGCTAGCCCTCTACCACTTGAGCTACCGTGCTACTTCCAGTTTTTCTGGTGGTTTATTGGAGATAAGAGTTACAAGGACAGATCTCAGCCTCCTGAGTAGCTAGGATTACAGATGTGAGCCACTGGCACCTGGCTTCCAGTTGTGATATTAAGGAAGTATCAGGCAGGTAAAAATTAGGGCCATGCTATAAAATAAATGATACTTCTTCAAAAAAAAAATCACAAGATTCCAAGCAATTATTCCAGATTAAAACAATTACTCCAGATGAAAGTGATAGAACTATATTTAAATAAATCCTGAACCAGGAAAAACATTTTTCTTTTGTAGTAAGCTACAGTTAACAAACTGAGATAAATAAAAACAGCCAGACTCTGAGACTTGTCAACTATGTTGTCTTGTATCTCCAAGTCACCATAGATTATATGCAGTTAATGCCATGTCTGTGTTCCTGCACAAGCTTTGTTTGTTTTAACAACAGCAAAAAAAATTGTCATGTTTTGACACAAGGGTGGAAGTTTCTCCACACACCTCTTCTCGCCAAGGATAGTAGTCAAACTGTTGTTAGAATTTGAATAAAATCTGCAAAGTATCAGTAAGTATCACATTGTTAGTGTTGTGATTATATAGAAGAATGTCAAATATATTTCTCCTAGTGCTGGAGACATCTTAGCATCAAGAATTTCCGCGTGCGTGCGTGCGTGCGTGCGTGCGTGTGTGTGTGTGTGAGTGATCTTTCTCCTAGTGCTGGGGACTGATATCCTTAGTCTCAAAAATAGCCTTTTATGTGTGTGTGTGTCTCCCTCAGCTCTTCAGCTCACGGCTAGCACTCCCACTTGAGCCACAGTGCTACTTCCAGCTTTTTCTGCTTATGTGGTGCTGAGGAATCAAAGCCAAGGTTTCATGCATGCAAGGCAAGCACTCTACCAATTAGCCACCTTCCCAGCTCCAAGAATACCCTTTTTAAAAGAAAATAAAACCTCAAGTGTTCTTGATAAAGTGGTATTATGTCTACAGTGTGCTTTATTTTTATTAATCTATTTTATTTATTATCTTTAGTAGTTGTATATACAGTGCGATCTTAAGTGGTTTTAGCAACATAATATGCAAACATGGTAAATGTTAAATTTTAAGGAGTTGAGGGGAAAGGAAACTAAGTATTACTTTTCCAACTATCTTTAATCCTTAGCTTTGCCTTTGCTGTAGAAACATTTTCAAATGGGTTATGTCTGAAATTCCCCCACTCTCCTTCCCCCAAGGTGGAGATTAGAAAGGTGTGCAAGGCCAGCTATTTAGGAGTCCTAAGTAGGAGAATCGTAGCCACAGGTCAGCCTTGAGGGGAAAAATCCTGAGGCACTATTTAAAAAATAAGGAAAGTGCTGGGCACATGTGGCTTATACCTGTAATCCTACTCTGGAGGCTGAAATCTGAGGATCACAGTTTGAAGCCAGCTCAGGCTGGAAAGTCCAAGAGACTCTTATCTCCAGTTTACCACCAGAAAATTGGAAGTGAATCTTTGGCTCAAAGTGGTAGAGCACTAGTCTTGAGCAAAAAAAGCTCAGGGACAGCGCTCAGGCCTTTAGTTCAAGCCCCATGACTAACCGCCACCCCCCCCCCATTCCCCCATCCTCACCCCCTAAAAGAAAGCAAAAAAAAAACGAAGGGAAACCAGAAAGAGCTAGAGTATGGTAGTGTGTCTTCCTGGCAATCATCAGGTGAGGGGTCCTGGTTTAAATTCCTGTATTACATTAAAAAAGAAGGAAAAAACCTTTCCTTTTTTTTTTAAATACCAGTTCTGGATAAATCTATTCCATATCAATCTGTTTCCTATTAATTGTTTTCATATATGTTTGTTAAGTAAATTCTAAGAAGTAGAATTCCTGTATTCATATCCATAGGCAATTTATTTTTATTTTATACCAGTAGTAGTTTGTTGGATGGACATCTATCTAATGCTGCAAAAAAGTTAGTAACTTTACCAACTTCCTTTTCTTTCCCTAAATACATTCAATCATTTAATTAGGTCTCATCTACTTTATTATCATTTTTCATCATTTGCCCTTAAAGCAATTTTCCCTGTTTGGAGAATTTTAGTAGCTTTTAAGACTACCACTTCTGGCCAAGATGGAGTAACAGGACCTGGAATTATTCTCCTGCCTTAAACAACTAAAAACATGGACAAAATATATGCAACAATGGTTTTCTCAAAATATTGAGCATCAGGCAAGGAAGGACAGTGATTCCCAACAAACAGGGGATGAATGAGGTGAACTCTGTGATTTCCCTAGCTCCTTGCCTAGTGAAAGTCTCCAGGTCAGGGAGCAGGTAGAGGAGTTCATGTAAAGCATGGAATGCAGAGAGGCTAAGAACTTCTGTGGGTTAGCAGGGCAGACCCAGAGAGGATTGAAGAACTGTGCAGTTCCAGAAAGCTGCACAGTGTTCTCTTGGGAGTCTTCAAGTGAAGTATTGTTCAGCATACATATGGAGGAAAGGGCTATACTATTTAGATAGTAGTTTCTAGAAGAATTCAAGGAAGCAGGGCTGGGCACTGGTGATTCATATTTGTAATCCTAGCCACTCTTGAGGCTGCGATCTGAGAATCACAGTTCAAGATCTGAGAATCACAGTTCTTAGCCTGCCAAGGCAGAAAAGTCCAAGAGAATCTTATCTCCAGTTAACCTCCATAAAACTGAGAGGCCCTGAGGTTCAAAGTGATTGAGCGTTAGCCTTGAGCAAAACTTAAAGACAGCGCCCCAGGCCCTGAGTTCCAAGTTTTATGACCTTCTCCCCCCCCCCCCCAACCAGGAAAAAGAAAAAAAGAATTAGAGGAAGCAATCCTTAAAACTCAACTTAGGGCTGTGAATTATGCCTGTTTGCAATGACCAGATAAAAATCTCATAATTCACAGGGCAGCAGTTAAAGCCCTCAGAAGGGCTGTTCTTTAGTGTAAAAAAGTAAGGCTATATGAAATGCTACTCTGGTTTTACCCAGTAAACTTTAAGCAAGATCAAAAGACTCAGACTCTTCCAAGTCTACCAGAACAAAGCTCAAGGATGTAAGAATAAAAAAAACATGCACACTCAAAAATACATCAGTCATACAAAAAGCAATGAGATGTAATCAATCAAAAGCAATCTAAAAAGACTTTAAATAGTTATTATACTTAATATGTTTAAAGAGACAAGATTCAGAGTTCAATTTAAGGTCTATCTAAGGCAAATGTTACAACTTTCCGCCAATACATTCAACATCTTCTGAAGAAGTGGCAAGCTACCTAAAGGTTGCTCAAGAGAAATCTGTAACGTGAATATCTTTTTATCTACCTACAGACCTTGCTTTTGTTATTAAAAAATCTTCCAACAAAGAAAACTGCAGATGACTTCACTATTGAATTGTGTCACATATTTAAGAAAAATGGCTTTTTACATTAACTCTTTCAGAAGGCTAAAAAGAGGACATATCTTAAAGTTAATTAGGGCTTAACATTTCAAACTGCAGATTTTAGAAGAAAACAAGTAAAAATATTTGTGATTTTGGATACATAAAGGTTTTAAAAGACAATAATACTAAAAACAAAATTTGAAACGAAGAAACTGATTAACTTCAGAAAACTCATCAAAACTTATGAATAAAGAGTTTATGGCCAGATATAGAAGATGATTCTCAAAAGGCAACAATAAAGAAATAACTTACTTTTAAAAATGGGAAATAGTAGCCAGGCGGCTGTGGCTCATACCTATAATCCTAACTACTTAAGAGGCTGAGATCTGAGGATCTCAGTTCAAAGCCAGCCTGGGCAGGAAAGTCTGGGAGAGTCTTATCTCCAATAAACCACTTAGAAAACTGGAAGTGGCACTGTGGCTCAAGTGGTGGAGCTCTCACCTTGAGCTGAAGAGCTGAAGGACAGTGCCCAGACCTACAGTTCAAGCCCCATGACCAACAACAACAAAAAAAGGAAAATAGTTTGAACAGATAATTCACCAAGCAAAGTATACACATCACAAATGACTTCTGAGGAAATACAAATTAAAGCTCCATTACCTGAGTGCCTTCAGACTGCTGTGACAATATACTTGGTACATAGACTAGGTAGCTTGTTGACCATAAATTTATTTCTCATCATTCTAGAGGCTGCAAAGTCTTAAAGGTGCCAGCAGATCACTTGTATGGTGGGAGCTGCTTCCCTGTTAATAAATCTTCTCAGAAGGAAGAAGCATTTATGAGGACTCCACCTTCATGACCTAACATTTCCCAATCACCCTTCCCCGCTTCTCAATAACAGAGTATTTCAGATTAGATTTCAACATAGGAATTTTTCAGGGTTATGTTTGTTCTATAGCAACAAGCTACCACTATGTACCTGTTGAAGTGTATGAAATGTAAAGGGTTGATCATGTGTGCAGTAACTGTTACTTTATACTGACAAGTGGGTATGTAAAATGATAGAATAATTTAGGAAAGAAATTTGACACCCTCTTAAAAAAGTTGCCAGATTATGGTGGCTCATGCCTGTTGTAATCTTAGCTACCTAGGAAGCTGAGATCTGAGGATTGCTGTTTTCTTTTGTTTTTGTTTTTGTTTTGAGGATTGTTGTTTGAAGCCACCCCAGGCAGAAAAAACCCTGAGATTCTTATTTCCAGTTAACTATTCAAAAAAAGTGGCCTTGTGGTTCAAATAGTAGAGGCTAGCTAGCCCAGGCCCTGAGTATAACATGTCTTGACTATAAAGCCCATTTTATTAGTGTGTATTTAGTCAAGAAATATCCAGCACATGCAAGTTGATCCTCATTCCAGGAAACTCATCTGTCATTACAGATTTCAGGTACTTTTTTGTAGAATCTTTTTTTTTTTAACTGTATTTTTTTGTCTTTTCTTTTTTTTTTTTTTTTTTTGGTACTGGGGATCGAACCCACTTTTTTGTAGAATCTTACAATACTGGAATCATACAGTAAAAATTCATTTACTGCTCTTTAAAAATTGAAATTTGAACTCTCATTAGTGTTAGATATTATTTTTCTAATTGCTAAATAGAAATTTATTGTAGCTGGATATTTGGGTTATAGTGCATGACTATTAAAATTAAACTAATGCAAATATTTGGGTTTTAGTTTTTGTGTTCCATTTTTCTTGACTAAATACACAGTAATGAAATGGCCTCAAAAGGTTTAATTCGGGGAGAGCTTCTTTTTTGCTAATTAAATAATAAATGTTTTTCTTTCCCCCATAATTTTAGAAATGTGAACATTCTGTGATTAGCCAGTCTTTACTTCCAAGTGACTTCTTCATTAGGCCTCAATTCCCTTCTAAATAACATTCTTGTTCTGGAAGGCTGTTAGCTTTTCATCATTCTTTTTGTCTAGATAACATCCAAATAAAAATCCTGAAGGGACAAGTATATGAACCCAGTTGTCACGCACAAGCTGAAGGAAGTTCATCATGACTGCTGTGGCCCAGCCAGGTCTGAATGCAGACTACAACCAGAGAGTTTGTTTTTTGTTTTCTGTTTTTGTTTTTTTTAAAATAACCTCTGAAACCTTTCCCACTCCATAAATAATTTTGAAAAAAAGTTATTATTTAGAAAAAAAACCAACACAATTCTATCTACACAGTTTGAAATTTTATTTAGGGATACTGTAGTTAGGATATATACTATTCAGAGCACTTAAATGTGGCATACAGGTTTGAAAACTCAAATAAGAAAAATAGGATATTGTTGTTTATACAATAGAAACAGTTGCTCTCTGGTTGTTGAGGCGGGTTCTTTTGCTAATTGGAACATGATATCATTGTGAGGATGCTAGTTACAATTCAGACATCGGACTCCAGAATACTGAATGCGCCACCCTGATGTAACCCCCTCATGTGGGAAGCCTCAGTTATGAAGTTATGACTGTATGTACCTAGAGAGAGGATACCCAGTATACCAAGTGGCTTTTTCCTGTTTGCAATAACTAGAAGGTAAGACTAGAATCTTTAAGATTCTTAGGTTCTAGGAAGTCTGCAAATGCATATAGCCTCTTTATTATTGTTGTTGTTGTCCTGGGGCTGAAATCTGGGCTCTGTCCCTGAGCTCTTTTGTTGAAAGCATTTTTCTACCACTTTGAGCCACATCTCCACTTCTAGTTTTTTGGTGGTTAATTGGAGATAAGAATCTCACAGACTTTCCTGCCCAGACTGGCTTTGAACCACTATCCTCAAATCTCAGCCCCCTGAGAAGCTGGGATTAAAGGCATGAACCACCAGCACCCCGCTGGCATGTAGTTTTACCAATCTCCTCCCTTTATTACTCCAGACTATATCTTACTTATAACATTTATCACTTACATTTTGGCTGGGATTTTAGTATCAGGGAATTTCCTTTCCAAGGTTTGCAGCTTTTTAAAAGTAAGTTAACCATAATTGCTAGAGCTGCTTTATGTTTTCATGCTAAGGAAACTTTTGTCTGTCACTTGGACTAAGCTTTCTACAAAACCTCTGTACTGTTGGTCTCACTGTCGCCGCAGTCTCTTTTCTTGTCTTCCTCTGTCTCTCATTCACACTTCCACACGTGTGTGTGTGTGTGTGTGTGTGTGTGTGTGTGTGTGTGTGTGTGTGTGTGTATATTACAGCCTTTGTCAGGCCTAATAGAAACAATCAGGTCTTGAAGCTCTTCCTTTGCTATTTTGCAGGGTGCCCAGAGAAATAACACCATATCCCCAAATTACCCAGTTCCTCCCTATCCAAACCTGCCTCAGGTGCCATGACACTGAAGGAAGCAGACAGTTGCAGTGTGTTAGTTTACTAGGGACTTAAAGGCAGAAGTGTGAGTCACAGCAAGACCTGGTGGGTACCCACAGTTTGGGTCAAAAAACAAGGATTTATATAATGGCCATGAAAAAAAAAACTTTATTCAAGCTAGAACGTACCTGTTTTAAATCCACTACAAGAAAGACGCAAATCACAGATGTGACCCTGTATTCATCGTAGACACCTTCAGATAATCATAATTGCAAATAGTTTCTTTAAGCAGTGGAACACTTAGCACAGTGCCCAATGCCTGGTGCTTTCAGTAGATCTTTAATGGGAAGATAGATAGGTGTGCCGCTGGTGGTACCTTCAGAACTTGGGCTTTGCAAGTCGGAAACTGAATGTTCACTCCTAGGTCCCTGCCCTTACTCCTGTACCCTGTGTTGTTATTAATGAGATTGAAATACTTTGTTTTTTTTTACACATGCCTACTTATACCAGGGGGGTTTCATTGATTCCCTCCCACATTTTATCAGTCTTACCCCCATCATTTTCCCTGCCCTCTGTCCCCCTTCCCAAAACAATTTCAGTAAGTTTCATTGCTCTGTTTTCATAATTGCAGACAATCTGTTTCAATTATGTTCAGCTTCCTTCATCCTTTTTGTTAGCCCAACCCCCTCCTGCCATGAAATGCCATTTCTAAGAAATTTATAGTAATATCAGAATTCATCTGACACTTGCTATACAATACGTCAGTGGTGGCATCTAACTTTGTTTTTCCCTTTGCAGCTGACTTTATTTTACAGGGGAGAATACTAGTCTTAGTGATATAGTTAAGGTTCAGACCCTGTTATATTTCATACCAAAACTGCTCCTTACCACTACAAAACTTTAAATAGTACAATTTTGTCCTAAAGAGAGCCAGACTAGCTGCTTGAGTCCTGGCTCTCTGACATCATTGTAGGAAAGCTAATTAACTTCTCCTTCATTTCTAAAATGTGTGTTGTCCTCAAAGTTGTTGGCTGTGTTGATGTATTCTTGACCAGTACTGGCAGTGTTCAATTTTTGTTTTTTAATTATGATAATTCATAGCTTCTTTATAGAAAGGATTTTGGTTGCCGGAAGTGTCTTAAAGGTCTTGCCTTTAATGACTATGTAGTCTGTTTAGGAAGACAAGAAAAGTACAGGTGAAACCTGATAAGTATATAATTAATGTTAAATGGAATGATAGAGACTACAATGCAAATCAAATAACTGAGAAATACAGTTTAAAATTTTTCTTTTCAAGTATATAGCAGCCTTTTAGGTTTCATGCCAGGCACTTTCTAGCATTTGGTTGGGTTATTACCAACTTTTCTCCTGGCTTTGCTCCTGTGTTTGTTTCTATATACCCTAGAATCTCTGGTCAGTCACTTCATTTAACAGCATCCCAAATTCCTTATTGCCATTTCTGTCTTTCCCCATTCCCACCTTGTAATGTTAGTGAAAATTGATACCATTGATTTTGGATTCCAACATCACCTGAGCTGTTAGTATACATGTATAATGATGAATATTCTAAACACCTGGGTGTTTTATCTTTTCTTACCATTAGTCATCATAATGGCCTGGCACTTTACAAGTAAAATAGAAGCTTCCAGCCTTCAACTAACTCTCCTTTAAGATCTTCTACAGGTATCAGATTTTTTTTTGTTTAGTCCTATAGCTTGAACTCAGGGCCTGGGTTCTGTCTCTGAGCCTCTCTGTGCTCAAGGGTAGTGCTCTACCACTTGAGCCACTTCTAGCCTTTTCTAAGTAGTTCATTGGAGATAAGAGTCTCAGGGGCTTTCCTGCGTGGGCTGGCTTTGAACCACAATCCTCAGATATTGAGATCCTGAGTAGCTAGGATTATAGGTGTAAGCCACTGATGCCCAGCTTTATATTTATTTGTTTGTTTTTGCTTTAAACATCTCATCAATTGCTCTTCTTAGTGGCAAAGTCCTTTTTATTTATTTTTAAAAAATTGGTCATGGTGCTTGAACTCAGGGCCTGGATGCTATCCCAGGGCTCTTTTTACTCAAAGCTAGCTAGTGCTCTACCACTTTGAGCCACAGTGCCACTTCCTGTTTTTTGACAGCTAATTGGAGATGAGTCTCATAGACTTTCTTGCCTAGGCTGCCTTTGAACCGCTACCCTCAGATCTTTGCCTCCTGAGTTGCTAGGATTACAGTTATGATCCACCACCACCTGGCATGGCTGTGCCCTTTTATAGCACAGTTGGACTCCAGTCACAGTCCTTCCTGCCTGCCTAAATCTCTCTTTCTTCCCTCCCTCTTTCCCTCCTTCCCTCCAAGAGTTCAATTAAATTGGGCACTATTGCTCCCTCCATCTTCCTCGCTCCCAGCCCCCACCAGCCCATCCTGTCCCCCAAGTGTTTAGCCCAGGTCCAGTGTTGTCTAGCACTGACATCTAAACCACATCCCCAGCTCCATTACTAGTCTTTTTCAGCTTCCATTTATAATTTTTCCCTGTTACTGCTTATTGGGTGTGTAATTTTGTTTTTTCCCTTAGCTTTGTCAGTTATCCTCCAGTGAAGCCCACCTTCACAGCCCAGACCCCTCCTTCACACTATAGGTGGTATTTCCTGGGATCTGTTGAAAATTCTCAACTCACAGGTACCAAGGGCTGGCATTTCCAACAGAAGGAATTAATACACGCTTCTTTCTCCCAAAAGATACAAAGCTCTTCTACTTTTTTCTGTCTTCTATTATCTTCTATCTCCTATTATCTTTTCATTGACAACATCTTTACTACTTTGCCTTGCCTTGTAGTCTTTTCTCTGTACTAAATAAAAAAGAAATATGTGTTGTTTTGAGTTCATTTAGTAAAGAGAAAGTAAAGGCTACTCAGTAGAACGAGTGGCGGCACCCCTGGTAACTGATTGTCCCATATTTAAGTGGTTTAGATCCTGTCAGGATTCTCCTTGCTTTCAGTGCAGATTGTGCAGGCAGCGTGTTCCTCTACAATGAATAAGAAAGCAGAAGGATGATGTGTGCCCCAGTTTGTAAAGGGGGTAGATTTTCTTCATGTCTTAAGTTTTTTCCCCCCAGATCTTGTAATATTTTTTTACTTGTGACCACTTTGTAATCATCTAATAAAGAGTGATGTTTGAATTATCTTCAACATGTATACTTAGTATTTAAGTTTACAGATGTCCAACTTTGAAGGCTGTTCAGAAGTTGACTTCCCTTCTTGCCAGCCTCATTCACTCACGTTACTATCTTACATTACAGGTTCAATTCCTGACTGCCATGTACTCATTGCAGGACCTTTGACAACACACTCAAAGTGATGTCAATAGGACTTTGAAGTGCTTAATTCATGACCTGGCACTCAGTAAACACAAGAAATACGAGTTCATTTGATTTTCTTGTGAGGGTACCTACTCAGCTGGAGTTATTTGTATATTTATTGACTCTGTAAAATATAAAGAATGGCATTTAAATTTAGTAAAAAAGTATTTTTGATGATGATCTTTGAAACACCTTTAATTAGGTGAGGGGAAAAGTCTCAACAGTTGGAATTTGGCTCACCCAGAATTGTTGGTTTGGTCTTACAGACCTTGCTTTGCCATATTGCTTAGCAAGGTAGCTAGGGGAAAAAATACACATACATTGAGCCTGTTTCTTCATACATATATTTCTTCATATGTAGTTTGTTCATGAAAGACTTAATATTGTGTTTTGTCAAAAAATTAAATAGGCTCCATTAAGTTTTATGTACTTAGCAACATCTTTTGGAGAATTATATTTATGTATAAGTGATAGGCATTTCTTAGTCCTCATCTAGTTCTGCTATTTTAAGATAGTATAATAAATTTGAATGCTTTGTTACAGCTTTTGTATTAAGTGGAAAACTGATTCTAATAGGAGTGGAAGAAAATGAGAGGAGGAACAAAATTAAATTAAATAATATAAAGCAACACTGGTAGTGTAAGGTTGGTTTTTGTTTATTCTAGAGGTTGTAATTGTGGTTTGATTCAAAAGATAAATTTCAAAGAGTGAAGTTGGGTTTTTGTTGTTGTTGTTTGCTTTTGTTTTTTGCCAGTCCTGGGGCTTCAAGTCAGGCCCTGGGCACTGTCCCTAAGCTTCTTTGGCTCAAGGCTAGCACTGTACTATTTGAGCCACAGCACCACTTTTAGCTTTTTCTTTTTATGTGGTATGAAGGAATTGAACCCACGGCTTCATGCATGTGAGGCAAGCACTCTCCCACTAAGCCACATTCCCAGCCCTGAAGAAATGTCCCCCCCCCCCCCCCCCCGCCCTGCCCAAGAACAGAGCTTATCGAGTTGGAAGATGAACAGTATTCCTTGTCCCATTGTTTAGTATTCTTCACATTTAACTCATGAATGTGTTTTTGCTTTGGTTTTTCCTTAGATTTGGTTGTTTAAAATATTCATCTCCACTACATTTATTGCAGAGCATAAGGAGGATAAAAGCTGGCATTTGGAATTTCACCCATACATGATGGTATTTATGTTTCATTTTAGGGAAGCAATGAGAAATTATTTAAAAGAAAGAGGAGATCAAACAGTACTGATTCTTCATGCAAAAGTTGCACAGAAGTCATATGGAAATGAAAAAAGGTAAAAGTACTTCTTGTGGTGGATAGTTGTATCTATCACATTAGTTGAAAATTACATATTTGTATTAATGTCTGAGGTTGGTTTCTGTTACTGGAGTAATGGAGAGAAGGTGGAATTCTGACCTTTAAAACTGAAGAGCAGGCCACCAGTGGCTCATACCTGTAATCCTAGCTACTCAACAGGCTGAGATCTGAGGATAGAGGTTCAAATCAAGCCTGGCAGAAAAGTCCATGAGATTCTTATCTCCAATTAACCACAAGAAAACGAAGTGGTGTCCTGATTCAAGGGTAGATCACTAGCCTTGAGCTGAAGAGCTCAGGAACAGTGCAAAGGCCCAGAGTTCAAACCCCAGGATCAACACAAAAAGAAAAGAACAACAACAAAAAAAACCTTGAAGGACTGGGCCCCTGTGTAGCCCAGGTTGGCCTCACACCTCTCGAGCCTCATGCTTTGGGCTCCTGGGTGCTAGGATTATACTTGATGGGATTTGTTTCTTAAATGGAATCAACAAAGAAACTTGAGACATACTCAAACCAGGACAATTTAGTAGAGATATGGCTAAGTAAGTTCTTGATTTCACAAAATTAAAACCACTCTGTGTGTTGGGGGATGGTGAGAGAGGGGGTGGAAGAGAGTCATGTCCCCCAAATATTTTAATGAAACATGAGCTCATTTACAAAGGTACTGTTTTTTGTGGGTTTCTATTGTTTGGTGTTTCGTTTGTGGTGATGGTAGGGTCTAACCCAGAATTTCAGGTTTGCTTTAGCAAGTGTTCTTTCACTGTGATACATCACAGACCTCAGATCATCATTTATAGCCAGCCCATTTGTTGTTGGAGGGGAGGCCTCAATAGGCATTTAATGTCCCTTCCCCTGCTTCAGCCCACTAACCAATATACCTAACATACAGCACTCTATTGTTTTTCCACTTGGTTTCTGGAACTTTCTTGTTAATAGTTTCTTGAGTCATTGTCTTTCAAATAGCATTGTTTGGGGTAAGCTTTACTAGATAAAAATGACCTGAGTTGAGGCTGAGGCAAAGGAAAAGAACCTAACCTTACTGAGAAAAGGAATGAAAATTCAGGTTTAGGTTGAATTGAAAGGAATGAATGGAATCCTAGAAATTACAGCATAAAGAAAGCTTTTAGTATTTACATAAGAGAAGGGGAAATATAATTACATAATTAATTTTCATATTAGAAGAAAATTGAAAAGAACTTTTCTTGATGTAGTCTAAATCTGAGCTGAGAAAACGGTAAAGCTGAAAAGTATTTATTAATATTTTTCAGGGGTGGGGGTGGCTGTCAGTTGTAAGGCTTGAACTTGGGTGCTGTCATTGAGCTTTTTTGCTCAAGGCTAGCACTCTACCATTTTAAGCCTTAGCACCACTTCCCATTTTCTGTAGTGAATTGGAAAGGTTAGAGTCTCAGGCTTTCTTGCATAGGCTGGCTTTGGACAGTGATCCTCAGATCTACCAAAAATGGAAAAGGAAAAGAAAGGAAAGCTTCCCCAAGCTAAAAAAGTAGAAAGTCCTTTTTTCTGAAGGAAATGTAGCATCAACTTTTTCCACTGATTAGTATGTAGCAATAGTGATACTGTAGAGACAGTCCCACAGCATTGAGACACTGAGACTGTGGTTCTCAAGTCATACTAAGAATTGTATTCATTGGAGTAACTGATATTCCAAAGTTCCAAAATATGGTCCTTTTAAACAGAGTAAGCATCAGAGGGTAGTGATTTTTGAGAAGGTACACAAATGATATAAATGACATGAGTTTGAGTTTGTCTAACCACACTTCTTGTATATATTGGGATGGACAAAAAGCCTTCAGCTAACATGTTTCCAAGATCTATTACTAGGATTCATGGGAATAGTTGTTGAAGTATATAAAATGAATAAAAATCTTATGTGTGGGCATATCACCACCAAGTGGCAGAGAGTAACATTGCCATGGACAAAATGAAAAAGGCAACATTGTTATTTAGGTCTGGATTACATAAGGGCTGGGCTTTGTACTTGGCCATGCAAGTGCTGTTCCACTTTAGCCACTCTTATAACCCTGAGTTTTGCTGGTTATTTTTGAAATAGGGCCTTCCTGCCTGCCTGCCTGCCTGCTTTCCTTCCTTCCTTCCTTCCTTCCTTCCTTCCTTCCTTCCTTCCTTCTTCCTTCCCTCCTTCCTTCCCTCCCTCCTTCCCTCCTTCCCTCCTTCCGTCCTTGTCCTTTTTCTTGTCCTGAGGCTTAAACTCAGGGCCTAGATGCACTACCTGAGCCTCTTTGTGCTCAAAGCTAGAGCTATATTCCTTGAGCTACAGCGCCACTTCCACCTTTTTCTGAGTAGTTTTTTGGAGATAAGAGTCTCATGGACTGTTCACGCTGCCTTCAAACTGGGATCCTCAGATCTTAGCCTCCTGAGTAGCTAGGATTACAGGCATGAGCTACCAGTTCCTGGTGAGTCTTGCTTTCTATGTGCTAAGAACCTGTGATATGCTCACTTTAGGCTTCTGTTCTGTCATTTCTGAGATTACAAATACACCCCACCATGACTGGTAACCTTCTGTGGAGATGGAGTTTTCCAGATTTTTCTGCCTGGGCTAGCTTTAAACTACATTTCTCCCAATCTCAGTCTCCAAGTAGTTAGGATTACAGGCTTGAGCCACCAATACCCAGGTTAATAGATTATTTTGTTAGTTTATTTTGTTTTTAAATGTAGCTTTTAAACTCTGTAAACTTTTCACTAAGAGCTTAGGACATACTGACCAAAGTAAGAACATTTCATACATAATTGTAGATACAAGTCTGCTAATTTTTATTAGGTTAATTGTGTGTTCTTTATATCCTCAGTCCCTTTAATTTTCTTTATGTATATTCCCTTTTTTATACATATGTTTATCTTTTATTTGATTGCTGTAGCAAAAGAAACCTGTGAAAGTGAAAATTTGCACTTGTGTTAATTTTTAATGACAACAATTGAAATATTTAGAAAGTGATTTCATCTGCACCCTACATAGTCTTGTATGTTCAGATCTGTTAGATCTACCAGGGTTTTGCTTTTGGGGGGTGGGTATCATGGCTTTTGTGAATAATTGTAGGGTTGATACACAAACACAGGGCTAGCCTATTTTCCACATTTATTAATGCTTGACAATCCCTGGATGACTGAGAAAAAGAATGTTTTATCTGCTTGGCTAATTTTATACTGTTTCATAAGCATTTTGTCACAATGCATCTGAGAAACCACCAGTACTCATTCTTTCATCATTTCAGGCCATGTTATTTTTCAGATATGAAATGAAAGTATATTTTGAGATAACTGAGATTTGGCTACCACATTTGGTATACTATCTAAAGCATAGCTCCTTGAATATTGTAGCTAATGTTTTAGTTTGCTAAGAAGTCTTACTATCAGTGCAAGTAAAATGCTAACTGGAGATGAGTTTCTAGAAGTGATGCCTTTACTATCTCTTGAGAATATGACAGTCGAGGTACTTGAGTCTGTGCCAGAATAAGCATTGGGTAGTTCCCAGCATTAAAAGCCAGAAAGACTTAAATTGAACCAATTCCAAAATGAGTCTTGCTAATCTAGACATTCTTCCAAACTTGGAGTAACCTGGAGGTAGGCCTACTACTGTGACTATGACCTTTATATCCATGGCCTCAGTGCAAGCCTACAGACAATAGAGCTGCACTTCTCTTTTAGTTTAAATAAATACAAAGTCTACAGAGGTTTCCCTTCTTACTCACCTGGTCTGTAGGGCCCACTGGGTCTGGCTCCATCTGTTGACCCAGAATTCTGGTTTGTTTATGTCCCCACTATTGGTCGTAGTTCTAACCACAGAGCCTTTGCACTTGATCTTCCTCTACTCACATGCTTTACCCAAATGGCTTTAAATGGTAGCTTAAGGATGATTTCCCTGGCTTCCCCGTGTGGTTCATCTTTCAAGTATTCCATTCCTGCTTTATTATTTCCCTCAGGGAACACTAGCTAACAAAGTGTATATACTATTTGAATTATTTTTAAATGGTGCCTCTTATTGGAGTATAAATTCCTTAAGGAATTTTGTCTGTATTACTGTAATCCTGTATATGTATATATACATATGTATATTCTAGAGATACCTAGAAGAACTAATAACTACTAAATAAACCCTGCTCTCTTCTCAAAAAATTACCTCTGGCTCCAGTTGAGGAAAGACAGTGCCATTATATTTTGAATCAGTCAGTAACTGCTGCAGTAGATACTCAGGGGACAGTGACAAGAAGCCCATTCTGCTTACCTTCAGAAAGGCCTGAGAGTCACCAACATCTTGGTTTGGATTTCATATCAAATCAAATCAAGTTTGCTTCTATGGATGGGTATGCTTTCACATGTCTGACCACCCCTGCTGTTTTCTTAATTATAGCACACACCAGTGGCTGGTTGTCATTTCATTTAAACTATTTATTTATTTATTTTTTTTTTTGGTCGTGGGGCTTGAACTCAAGGCATGGGTGTTGTCCCTGAGCTTTTTCCATTTAAGGCTAGTGCTCTACTATTTGGAGCTACAGTGCCATTTCTGGTTTTTTAGTGGTTAATTAGAGATATGAGTCTCAGACGTCCCTGCCTTGGCTAGCTTCGAACTGCAATCCTCAGATCTCAGCCTTCTGAGTAGCTAGGATTACTGCCATGAGCCACTGGTGCCCAGCTTAAATTATTATTTTTTTTAACAGTAGGATCAAGAGAATTAAGAAATATTTTTTTCAAATTCCTAACTATAAAAAATAGTACAGCCGTGTGCCAGTGGCTCACACCTGTAATCCTAACTACTGTGGAGGCTGAGATCTGAGAATCTTGGTTCAAAGCCAGCCTGGGCAGGAAAAGCTATGAAACTCTTATCTCCAATAAATCACCAGAAAACCAGAAGTGGTGCTGTGGCTCAAGTGGTAGAGCACTAGCCTTGAGCTGAAGAGCTGAGGTACAGCGCTCAGGTCAAGTTCAAGCCCCATGATCCTCCCTACCACCCCCTCTCCCCCAACTCCAAAAAAATTAGTATGAATTACTATGAGGGCCTTTCTTTTAAGAAAGAGAAGGAACCCAGTTCTGTGAGTAATTAAAGGATATTCATACTGGTTTATAATATTACCTAGCTTCTGTAGGAATTTTGAAGTACACCACCAATGTGCCATAAGTCATTTAGTGTATGTACATGTTAGCAGGTATGACTGGAAGTAAGTGAATTATATCCTGCATATCAACTAATTTAATATATGTAAAATATGGGGCTTGAACTTGGCTTTGGAATCTTTAAAAATTGTTAGATAAGGAAGTCACTTTAGGTGGGTAGAATTTATGAGGGTGTTTGTTAGCAACTAGCAAAGCAAGTATGTGCTCAAAGAATAGTGTCTTGATTCCTTTAACATAAAAGATCTCTAGGCATTTACAGTGCATCAAGGATTTAGAGGGTTAGAGACACAAAGCAGTGTGCTCTCATAGAACTCCCACCACAATAATCCATTTTCCTGTTACTTTATACATATTTTGAAATATTGAGTGCTTTAATGCTACTTTCCAGGTTAAATACCAAGTAAGATTAAGTATAATATGTGTAACAAGAGTAGCATTATATGTTGAGTAGATATTAAGTATCAATCATGAGTCTAGTGGTCTATTATTTTAATTTAAATTTTTATTATTATTATGAAGATGAGATGCAAAGGAGTTATATAAGTTGAGTAAAGAGTGTGTGTGTGTGCGTGTGTGTGCGTGCATGCGTGCGCGTTTGCTGGTTGTGGTGCTTGAACTCAAGGCTAATGCTCTACCACTTTGAATTACAGCACCACTTCTGGTTTTTGAATGGGTAATTGGAGTTGAGAGTCTCACAGGGACTTTTCTGCCCGAGCTGGCTTCAAACCAGTCCTCAAATCTCAGCCTCATGAGTAGATAGGATTATGTGAGCCGCCAGCATCTGGCCATAAGGAGTATATAAAATGAACTTTACAACTTTGGGGGGGGGGGAGATCGGGTAGAGTAGGGGAGGATGGGAAGGGGAAACAAAGGAAGAGGCAACAATGCTTGATAAGAACTGTATTCATTATTTTGCCCATGTAATTGTAACCCCTCTGTACAGTATTTTCACAATTAAAAAAAAAAAGAAATTCTACCTCAAAACTTTTACCCAAACAAATTCAAAAGTTTTGATTCTTGGGCTGGGAATGTGACTTAAGTGGTAAAATGCTTGCCTGGCATGCATAAAATTGTGGGTTCGATTCCTCAGTACCAAATAAGTAGAAAAATCTGGAGGTGGCGCAAGTGGTAGAGTTCTAGCATTGAACAAAAGGTGCTCAGGGGCACCTCCTAGGCCCTGAGTTCAAGCCCCAGGACTGCCCCCCCCCAAAAAAAAAATGTTTGATTCTTGTCCTATAGATGGATTCAATTGCATTGTAATATTTTTTGTAGGAATTCAGGGCCTTTCGATATGGTTGTGTAGTAGTGATAATGTTCAAGAAAATGAAATGTCTTGAATCTAATTGCTTTGTGTTTCTCAACCATTATTCAGGTTTTTTTGCCCTCCTCCTTGTGTATATCTTATGGGTAGTGGATGGAAGAAAAAAAAAGAACAAATGGAACGTGATGGTTGTTCCGAACAAGAGTCTCAACCATGTGCATTTATTGGGATAGGTAATAGTGACCAAGAAATGCAGCAACTGAACTTGGAAGGAAAGGTAAATGAAGGCTGCTGTTCCCTGTGAGAAGGACTTGTGTGGTATCAGAATGCAGTTGACCTTCATTTTTGTTGTTGTTATTGTTTGTTGGTTTAAAACCATGGCCATGAGTCACAATGTCTGTCTAATCTGTCTATATTATTTTTAAGTAGTTGTATTTACGGAGGGGCATTTATCACAATTTCTTGAATATATAATCTAAAATCAGAAACCCACCTTTTAAATAGCTGGGATCTATAGCTGTGAACCTATGCTCTTGACATCTAGAGGTGGCACATAGGAAACCTGCACAGCTTGCTAGGTGTTTTAGCAGCGTGGAAACCAGAGATTTGTGTTGGAAGCCACTGGTAAAGGTAGATAGCTAATCACGTCTGTGTGAAGAAACATGATACCCAAATGTCAGTGAGAATACACCTGTTGATAGTGATTTACTCAGCCTTCTTAATCTGTTTTCTGCTAGAAGCAGAGTCATAAACAAATTCTTAGAAGTGTTTATCTGGGTTGTAAAGATTGTTGCTTAACAATAGTACAGAACTATAACTTCTTGTTCTTTTTCCTCGTTTTCTCCTTCCTTCTCTTCCTCTTACTATATGCTGGTCCTGGGACTTGAACTTGGGGCCTGGGCCACAGCCAGCACTCTGCTACTTGAGCCACAGCTTCACTTATGGCTTTTGGGGGGGGGGTTAATTAGAGATAAGACTCTCAGACATTCCTACCTTGACTGTCTTTGAATCTTGATCCTCAGTTCTCAGTCTGAGGAGTAGTAAGATTGCAGGTGAGAGCCACCACTGCCAAACCAACTTACCTTTTATTGCTGCTAGTTTTTTCAAAAAATTTAGTGTGTGTGTGTGTGTGTGTGTGTGTGTGTGTGTGCGTGTGTGTGGGGGGGGGTCTGAGAGCCACCACTGCCAAACTAACTTACCTTTTATTCTTGCTAGTTTTTTTTTAAAAAAATTGCGTGCGTGCGTGCGTGCGTGTGTGTGTGTGTGTGTGTGTGTGTGTGTGTGTGTGTTCATTCGTCCTGAGGCTTGTTGCTCAAAATTAGCACTCCACTTCCAGCTTTTTTTTGGCTGTTAATTGAGATAACAGTCTCCACTAGCTTTCCTGTGTGAGCCGCCTTCAAATCACAGTCCTCAGATCTCAGCCTCCTGAGTAGTCAGGATTGATTACAGGCATGAACCACAACTACCTGGCTAAAACTTAATATTTTCTGAGTCCTATGGGATGGAGTTTTGTGGTTAATGTTTTAAAAATGACAATTCTAGTTATTATGTATTCAAAGTACTTTTATTAGAAATATTTTCTTATAAGGAGATTCGTATGTGATGCTATTTCTAAATAAATAGCCATGTATGTTGGTTTTATGGTTGAATCAGAGGACTAGGGAGGATTTAAAGCCATTGAGGTAGTACTATTTTGAAGTATCTTTGCTATTTGGTATTATAACTTGAATACTATAATTTCAGTTACCAAAACTGACATAATGATGTGGACATTTTCTTATACTTTTAATTTCAGTTTTTTTGTTTGTTTGTTTTTTTTGTCAGTTGTGGGGCCTGAACTCTGGGCCTGGGAACTGTCCCTCAGCTGTTCAGCTCAAGGCTAGCGCTTTACCACTTGAGCTACAGCGCCACTTCTGGCCTTTTCTGCTTATGTTGTGCTGAGGAATTGAACCCAGGGCCTCATGCGTGCTAGGCAAATACTCTACCACAGAGCCACTTTCCCAGACTTAATTTCAGTTCTTTTGGGTAATCCTTTTAGATGAATTTAACCATGTTTAAAGTATTGTTTTATAGCCTCTATTTTAGGGTATCCTATACTCAGGTCTAGTTAGTCTGGTTTCATTTTGAAGCCAGTGTTATTACAACTTTGTTTTTCTTTCACAGAACTATTGCACAGCCAAAACATTGTACATATCTGATTCAGACAAAAGAAAACACTTCATGTTGTCTGTAAAGATGTTCTATGGCAACAGTGATGACATTGGCGTGTTCCTCAGCAAGAGGATAAAAGTCATCTCCAAACCTTCCAAAAAGAAGCAGTCACTGAAAAATGCTGACTGTATGTATGCTCGAGTTCTCTCACTTATCCTCAGCTCTCATCATGAGTTAGTAATAACAAACTTGTAAAAATTAAAATGCTGCCTTTTCAGTAACAATTCATTTGTAACTGGTTTCATATCCCTTATGCTCATTTTAAATTTTCATATTGAAAAAATGTACTGTACGTGGTCTAATGAAGTGATCAAGTTTCCTGAGGTTTTCATTCACTTAATTAAAATTACGTTTAAAGTTGAATTTGTACTGTTCCTGGGGCATTTGGGAAAATAGTGGGACTTTTTTCCTTCAGGAAAGTGACTAGGTGGGAAATGATCTTAGCATTCTGTGTGTTGGGCTAGTAATGCTGCCATTTCTCATTCCACGAAGAACTGATCTACCTAGAAGGTCACAAGTACCCCTGGAAAGAAACTTCAAACAGGCTTCAGATAGCTAGCCTGAGAGAAACTAAACCAATTTTTAAATAATGGTTGCCCAGAATAGACTAATCTTATCAACAGAGTTTTTTGAATACTAAAATATACACTGTTTGAAATACACATTTCAACACCTACACATTTATTGTTCTTTAAAATTTATATATAAAAAGCATAAATTACCAATGTCTTGTATTCAGTCTATTTCCAATTCAGAATGCAGAGATGTTTTGTTTTGCCTGTAACTGGGGTTTCAACTCAAGGCCTTTATATTCCCTAACACTTAAGTACTCCGTTTTCTTTTTTGTAATTTGTGATTTTGTGTGTGTGTGTGTGTTTTTTGTTTTTTAAAACACTTCTGCTTGTGTCTTGATGGTAGAGCATCACTTTTAGGGTATTTTCCTATTTACATAAATGTGTTTTGCACATCTAAAGTAAGTCTTAAAATACTTAATTATATATATATATATTTGTATATATATACATACACACAACCTATATATATGTATAGAGAGAGAGATGAAAATAAAGAATTGTCTCAGCAAGGCAAAATTTACTTCTGTGCAGAACAGTGTACCATCAGCCAAAAATCTGGTAAGCAAGCACAGAGAACAGGCAGTCTGCTCTGCTATTTATTCCTAATGCAACAGGCCCAGCCCCTCTGGCTCAGATTGGTTGAGCTTGGGTTTCCCATCTGTTCACAATTGGCTAGTTGAATGGGGTAAAATATATTTCCATATGTGATTTTGAAATAAGATTAACAGTTCATGAGTAATCCCAAACTATATTTCTTGAACACTCTGGGGCATGTTGTAATTAATTCCATCTTGAAAAGAAACCAGTTTAAGACAAAAACCTTACATTTTACAAATCCTTTCTTATCCCAAGGCAGTACCTCATAACAAGAGCCAAGCCACCAGGCTAAAGAAGGAACTCTTAAGCAATACACTTAGAAAAGATAGTTTTTCTCACATTTAACAAATTTTATTTTATATTGTAAATAGACTATAAGCTGTTTTACATGCATTATAATATTTCAGAGTATTTAAAAGATAGCAGAATCTCTAAAATCATAATATATAGTCACAATCAACCTTAGTAAAAATTCTTCTACAATTTTTCCTATACATATGTTCTATAGGATTGAATGCAAGCATGTGGAGTCATTGTGCACACATGCCTAATCTAACCACACTATGTAGAGTGATTTATAGTCTGCTTTTTCACTCAAATATTTTCTTATCAGTGCATCTAGGTATACATAATTTCAGTGGGTGAATGGTCTTATAAATTATTTGATCACATTCATACTATTAAACATTTATTGTAAAGATAATTTTCCTTCTAATGATCAGCATTATATTAGGCAGTTTTTAGCTTAAAGGGACTTTTTTCTTTCTTTTTTTTCTTTTCTTTTTCTTTTTTTTTTTACATTTGGATGCTGGTCCTGGGACTTAAACTCAGGGCTTACACATGTATTTTAGCTTTTTTGCTCAAGGCTAGTAACACTCTATCACTTGAGTTAGAACTCCACTCCTGGCTTTATTGGTGGTTATTTGGAAATAAGAGTCTCATGAACTTTTGTGACTGGGCTGGCTTCAAACTGTATTCCTCAGATCTTAGCATCCTGAGCGATTAGGATTATAGGCATGAGCCATTTGTGCCAAGCTTTTCAAATGACAGTTAAGACACTATTTTAGTAGGTTTATTCCTAAGAAATACCTTGACTTTTTTTTTTCATTTTGCTATCATATGTGTTCTTTCATGAAAGGTTGTAGCATTTGTCTCAGAATCTATTCCTTGTTACATTTAAATAAAAAAAAATTTAACCCACCAAAGCAGAAGTCCTTTCTTGTTTGGCCCCTGCCACAATCCGCTAAATAGGAGCCATTTTTTTCTTTGCAGTATGCATTGCCTCAGGAACAAAGGTGGCTTTGTTTAATCGACTTCGATCCCAGACAGTTAGTACCAGATACTTGCATGTAGAAGGAGGCAATTTCCATGCCAGTTCACAGCAGTGGGGAGCATTTTATATTCATCTCTGTGAGTACACAAATGTTTTTATTATAATTGTTATTTGAGTTTTATTTTCCCAAGAAGACAATAAATTATAGAAGATGCTAATTTGATCCCTTTTCTACCTACTGCAGTGGATGATGATGAATCGGAAGGAGAAGAATTCACAGTCCGAGATGGTTACATCCACTATGGACAAACAGTCAAGCTTGTGTGCTCAGTTACAGGCATGGCGCTCCCAAGATTGGTAAGTCTCCACTCCCTTGGTTAGTGTAGGTAAAAATTGGTTCCTAAAAGAGGAAATACTAAAATGCACCTTGATGTTTATATCATTTTTAAAAAGTGATGCCAATTATCCCTGTAACTGATTGTTCTCCCTTATCTCTGAAGTTCTTTAGGAAATTAGCTGTTTTTATAAAACACATTATTTCTAATTAATTTTTCCTTTTAGGTTGTATATCTGAACATATCCAGTAGATGGCACTGTAAATTTTTCCTCCTTTTACTGATGCAGATACACTACTTTTTATCTTATCTGCAGTATCCAAATAAAAGACCAGTTTTTTGTTTGTTTTCTTTCTTTCTTTTGTTTTTTTTTTTTTTTTTGTTGTTGGTCCTGGGGGCTGAACTCTGGGCCTGGGCCCTGTCCCTCAGCTCTTCAGCTCAAGACCAGCGCCCTACTACTTGAGCCACAGCACCACTTCTGGCTTTTTTTCTGTTTATGTGGTGCTGAGGAATCAAACCCAGGGCCTCATGCATGCAAAGCAAGCACTCTACCACTGAGCCAACTTCTTAGCACAAGGACCAGGTCTTTAAAAGCATAAAAATCTTATCTACATAAGCATAGTTTATATTACACTAACAGATTTATTAATGATTAAATAAAGTGGGTATTTTTTACTTTGGGAGAGAAGTTTAGGATTTGGGGGCTTTTTGTTCTCTAGACCTTAAAACTGTAAACATAGAAACTTTCTCAGTAAAATGAAAACGAAAGTCCTTAGAATTCTACCCCTGTCCCATTTTTCCTTTGTTTGTTTTGAAATAGTATCATTTAACTGCATTAAAACAACCAGGATTTATGGGTAAGTGTGCTTTAAGGGCAGGTGGAAGAATATTTAGTATGCTATTTGTCAACATGTTTTTAATGTATCTCTGGTGAACTATTTCAGTGATTTATATGTTTTGAGGCTATTTCAGGAGAAGCTGAGTATATAGTCATCTTTTTTGTGTATATGTATATATGTATATATACACCTAAATATGGTTATATAGGGTGATTTATTTCCCATTTTAGTTTAGTAAGCTAAAATGTGTAAAGTGTAGTATTAATCTGTAAAGCCTTGAATTTGGAACAGATTCCAATATGAAGTATAAAGGTAGGGAAAGGTATCTGTTGACATGGAGAGAAAGGAGCAAAACGCACTCACTGCTTCCTACTTGCTGGGTGAATGGTCTCCTGTTCACCAATGCTGGTTCACTTTGTTCATACTACAAAAGCACCTGGCATAGGCTTACTAAGTGTTTTCATGTAGTTTCACATCAAGCACAGTCATCTGCTTGACAGTCACTTTTATTTACTTTTCTTTCTATACTGAAAACTCTGTAGCTCTCATAAAAATATTACAATTAAGAAGTTTATATAGAAAATATATTGGAAAAACTTGCAATACCTTCTAGAAATTCCATAACTGAATTGTGACTAGTTTCCCCCAAATCATTGGTAGATTTTAGATGTCTCCACTCCTCAGCCTCTTGAACTACAGCTATACACAGCAATAACAGCAACATTCTGTAGCTTTCATAATCATTTTTAAAGAGATTATCATTATCACAGAAATGAAGGGAAGAAGGGTGAGCATGTGTCACTATATTCAATGTATGTAAAAAATGTATGTAACTTCAGGGTAGGGATGAGAGGAGGGGAAAAATAGGGGGAGAACGAAGAAGGGGTGTTATTGATCAAGAAGTATAACTATAACCTGACTTATGAAATTGTAATCCCTTTGTACAACTATTTAATAATTGAAAAGATGATCATTTATTGAAAGTTGCTTTTCATGCCTCTGAGAATATTAACCTTGTTGGAAAGCTTTGCTGAGAGAACACCGTCCCTCTGAGAATGAGTTTCAATGGGATAATTGTCACAGTACAAATTGTGTTTTGAAGGATGTTCTCAAAAAAGGTCTTGTGTGTACAGGACTGGCCAACTAACATGAATCCTGTTACCTACTTGCAACATGTGTTTAGTTGAAGCTAGGGGTAAAAGTATCTGAGATTTACGTCTTGCGTGTTACAGTTCTGTTCTTCAGGTGTCACCCATGCAGCAAAAGTGCACTAATTTCTACTGTCCACTCTGGCATACAGAGAGTATATATCACTGCATTTGGTTGAACAGTCTAGTAACACAAACCCAGACAATACTGATCTGCCTTTTAGCAGATACAGTAGTAGGTATATAGATAAGTTATTTCCTGTCTTTAATATATTCCAATATTACCTGTCTACAAAAACAAGCCAGTTGGAATAACACCTGATGGTTTCTGAAAGTACAGCTTACATACCTAAGTTGTAAGGATTTTGGTAATTACTTACGTACTCAAATTTCTTATCTTAATAATTAGAAATCATAATGGGCTCTATGGACAGCAGTGTCTGTGCCTCAAGAACTGTAGTGCAGTTCCAGGCCGCACGTGGCCTGTGTTTGCCCTGTGCTGTAGCAGCTGGCGGAGCACCATGAGGGAAGCTGCGCACGAGTGCTGGAGAGAACCATGACTTCCGGGGTGGAGGTGGTCAGCCAGTGCGCCTGAGCTCTTCGGGCAGCTTTAGACCTACACCAGTTACTCTCTACAAACCAGACTTCATTGGGTTGTTAAATCCCATGAAGCTTTAAGCATTGAACTGAAGCATTTTGCTTGTGTTTAGTCTCACAGACTATAGTAGAATCTACAATTGCTAAAAGTGTAACCTCTCCTTTTAATTTATGTTAAGATTGGTAAGATTCTAAATATTCCAACTAAAAACCCACAACACAAAATAATGTAAATATGAAGAATACTACCTAAAGTTTGAGGCTTAGCTGAAACAAAATGATCTTGGAACAGAAAGGAAATGTGAATCAAGTAGTAAAACCAGTAACATTGTGCAATATTAACGATATTTAATGCTAATTGCAACAGTGTTATTAGCCTTTTTAGATGGCAGACTCCTCCACCCCCCAACTCTGAGCAGTTTGCCTAACCATTCTGAACTCATTTCCTGGTCTGCAAACCTTATTCTAATTCCATTCTCTTTAAGATGTAAATAATTATATTTAAATGACTGCTGTGACTGACGTACCCGTGATAGCCTTATAGGGTGTTTTTCTTGAAGTTGGAATATTTGTGTTATTTCAAAGAACATAAGTAGTTACAACTTAATATATGGAACATAAATATCACCTGGGAATTTGTTAGAAACACAAGCTTATCAGGCCCCAAATGAGCCCCAAGCAGTAGATGAGAACTTGAGAACTCCCAATGAATTATGTGTGCATTAGTGTTTGAACACCACTGGTCTAGAAAACAAGTGCTTCTGGCCCTTCCCCTACTCCTCAGGTGTTGTAGAAATGGGTAAACGATCCCTGTATTTTGATGCTTTTCATAATATCTAAAAGGATGTGTGTGCACTCTCATGTGCCAGTCCTTAGGGCCTGGGTGCTGTCCCTGAGTGTCTTTGCTCAAGAGTAGTACTGTACTCTTGGGGATAGAGAAAAGAGTCCCACAGACTTTCTTGCCCAGGCTGACTTCTAACCAGAATCCTCAGACCTCAGCCACCTGAGTAGTTAGGATTACTGGCATGAGCCACTGGGAATCCACCTTCTAAAAGGATTTTTTAATTCCTAGCCTTATTGTTTGTAAATGTGTTTCTGTATGTAAGCAATTCTTGTCCACATTGTGAGTAGGATATGCTGACCAGGTGGTTAAGAATCTTAAGTGCAGCAGAGAGGATGGGCCTTGAGTTATAAATTTGGGAGATACCAACCTATAGTGTAGCAAAGTATACCTTATGAAGGTATATATATTATTAATTAAACATATGCTATGTACTATACTCTTGACAGTGAAAAATAAAACCTTTCCATGTTTAGATGACCTTTAAATTTTTAATTGTTGAAATATAGATAATTAGGAAAGTTGACAAGCAGACAGCATTACTGGATGCAGATGATCCTGTGTCACAACTCCACAAATGCGCATTTTACCTTAAGGATACAGAAAGAATGTACTTGTGCCTTTCTCAAGAAAGAATAATACAATTTCAGGTATGTTTTGAAGTTACTGGTAAAAATCTAAAATGTAAACTGGATTGGGGTTGTTGCTTATTAATACAGCATTTTATTAATGGTATATTTAAGATCCTCTTTCATTCCCCAGTGCTGCAAATATATTGATTTTTTTTTTTTTTTTTGGGTCGGTCATGGGGCTTGAACTCTAGGCCTGGGCGCTGTCCCTCAGCTCTTCAGTTCAAGGCAAGCGCTCTACCACTTGAGTTACAGCGCCACTTCTGGTTTTCTGGTGGTTTATTAGAGATAGGAGTCTCACGGTCTCTCCTGCCTGGGCTGGCTTTGAACCATGATCCTCAGATCTCAGCCTCCTGAGTAGCTAGGATTACAGGCGTGAGCCACCAGTGCCCGGCTCATTGATTTTTTTTCAGTAATGAAATATGCTACAAATCAGTGGACTAGCAGCTTACGGAAATAAGAAATTGTTATGAGCTATTAATTTATGCAAATGTGTGAAGCTATGCTCATCTATTACTCTTTTGGTCCCATGTTCTTTAATACACAGAGTCCTCCCATGTGCCAATGATCCTTTGTCAGGGGAGAACTCAAACTGTGAAATGTTCTTAGAAACAAAGTTTTCATCGAATGTCAGGATTCTTAACCTGGAGTACAGAGAGTGGGAGAATGTTTCACAGTTGAACTCTGATGTTGAATGAATCTTCTGAAATTATGAGCATGTACTATGTAAGACAAAGACCTCAGAAGATTCAGAGTTTTAGCCAGCCTTACAGGAGGGTCTCCCATGATAGTGACGATGGCATGATTCAAATCTAATCCTTACTCAAAGGCTTTAAGGGCACATTTATGACATGGGTAGATAATTTAATAGGCTAGTTACAGTTTCATGACAAACTCCTATACCAGAGCGATAGCTGTAGACTGAACTAATGGGTATGCTCAGTCTTGGTCCATAGATTTCTTACTTAGGGGTAGGAGGTTGTCAGTTGAGATTTGGTTTCTTCTTGTGATGTGTGCATAAACTATAATAGTTTCCCATAAACTCTTTTGAGTTAATATACATTTATAGCAACTGATCTCATGAATGAAATTATATTGATAATGGTTAAATATTGATTATTTAATGTGTTACTAAACATTTGTCTTATAACAAGAACTACTGTGGTCTTTCATATAAATACTCTCGTTTACCTTTTCTTTAGGGATTGTCAAAGCAGCATACTTTAAGTTTACAGGTTTATTTATTTGTGCCATCCTTAGGCTTTTTTTTTCTTTTTTAAATATTTAAGCTTTTGTTCAAAACTAACATTCTACCACTTGATCCACTTCTGGCTTTTCTGGTGGATCATTGGCAATAAGAGTCTAACAGACTTACTGTCCAAGCCAAGGTCCTCAGAACTCCCATCTCCTAAGTAGCTACGATTACAGGCATGAGCCTCTGGTTCCTGGCAAGTCTACAGATTTTTTTTTTTTAACTCTTCCTTACTAACTCAAGTCTGTAATGTTATTTGATAAATTCTCTTATACTGTAATGTCATGTGTATAAAACTCTTGTTTCTGAATATTCTGTCTTCTCACAAAGGCCACTCCATGTCCAAAAGAACCAAATAAAGAGATGATAAATGACGGAGCTTCCTGGACAATCATTAGCACAGATAAGGCAGAGTATACATTTTATGAGGGAATGGGGCCAGTTCTAGCCCCGGTCACCCCTGTGCCTGTTGTGGAGAGCCTTCAGGTGAGACCAGGCCCCAACTCCTCAGCCATGACTAACAAATTATTTCATAGTAACTTTGATTGTTCTTTAGTTATTGTGTGATCTGGGTACTTACATTGACATCAACTTGTATGTTACCTTGAATATTTTTAGGCAGCTTTGTGATCATGCATTTAAAAGAAACATTTTGCAAATGTAAACTTTACACACTTTCACAAATAAAAGTTGAATGTGTACTTTAGTAAAAAATGAAAAGTTGTCTTAATGATGTGATTTTCTGTGAATTGCAGTTGAATGGCGGCGGGGACGTAGCAATGCTTGAACTCACAGGACAAAACTTCACTCCAAACTTACGAGTGTGGTTTGGGGATGTAGAAGCCGAAACAATGTACAGGTACTGGATCAAACCTTTTACGTCATCCAGAGGTTTTGAGGGGTGTGAGTGAGTCCCTGAGGTTCTTCCTGACATCCATTACAATGTATTAAGCAACTTGTTAGAAGACTTTTTTCTGAAAATGTACTTTGTTTTCTAAAGTGTTTCTAAGTGACTTCTTTTTTCTCCTCAGATGTGGAGAGAGTATGCTCTGTGTTGTCCCAGACATTTCTGCATTCCGAGAAGGTTGGAGATGGGTCCGACAGCCAGTCCAGGTTCCAGTAACTTTGGTCCGCAATGATGGAATCATTTATTCCACCAGCCTTACCTTTACCTACACCCCAGAACCAGGGCCGCGGCCCCACTGCAGTGCGGCAGGGGCGATCCTTCGAGCCAACTCAAGCCAAGTGCCGCCTAACGAATCAAACAGCAACAGCGAGGGAAGTTACACAAATGCCAGCACAAACTCAACCAGTGTCACATCGTCTACAGCAACAGTGGTGTCCTAACTACCGTCTTTTTGTTAGGACTTCAACTGACTCAAGTGCGGCAAAAAAAAGTTGACACACAAAAAAGAACAATGTTTTGTGGCTTCTTGGGGAAACTTCATACCAGGTGATAGATGCTATTAAATAAAAAACCCTGTTACCTGCAAGTGCTGATGTGAAACACAGAAGCCACAGTAAAACAAAAATATCAACATGTACAAACTATTGGAAACCAAGTTTTTCAGCTTTTTTTCCCTCACAGTGTTGTTTGGTTGGTTTTTGTTTGGTTTTGTTTAAATGGGCAAGAAATAGATGTGTGGCTGGAATAAAAGTCAAGCAAACTAGAAGACACAAATCTAACCTAGTTTTTATGGACCAAGGAACTTGTATAAGCTTTAGTAAAAGGTACATTTTCACCATACCTTTTTTATATCACAGTACATAGTACGCCTTGTTACCAAATAGGTTGTTCTCCCCTCCCCTTGAGCTTTTGCTCTAAAGTACATTCAGGTTCTGAGCCTGACCAAGCTTGTTTAATCAAATTACCTACACTTCCAGGTTCTTTTTGGTCTAAGGCTGGAACTTTTTTTTTTAAGCTGAAGTCTTGTGACTTTTCATGAATTGAAATGGTTTTGATTTCAGCGAGTCAAATCTTGTAAAGGCCTGCATATTTTTTTTAAGATTATATGAAGTCTGTGCAAAAGCTTTAAAAAAATGCCTCTGCCTTGCCTGCAATACATGCAATGTATGTTAGTCTCTATTTTCAGACAATGTTTTCTTTTCTTTTTTTTTTTTAATGTATTTATAGCAGTAATCCAAGAAGTTCTAACATTTACATGGAATTCAATGTGGCTGTTTAGTCTTTTATGAGTTAATGGCGTGGAACATGTTTTTGAAGTGTTCTCTTCTCCCATACATCAATACATCTGTGTGTTCCAGGGTTTGTTCAGGTGTCCCCCACCCCTTCCTAATCTTGTACATAACTTGTATTATGTGTAAGTTAAACATTTTATTTTGAACTTGGAATGTTCCCAGTGATTTCATTCAACAGGGTGGTTTCTGCCTTGTTAGAGAATGACAAAAAATTATCATGAGAAGTATTTGCTACCAAGTGGTAGCTGGTGCCCTTATGGTGGAATGAGGAATATCTCAGTAAAATGTTTTATTATTGTACTTCAAAAAAAAATAGCCTAAGTAGAGCATCATTGAAATCTTAAAACAGAGATGCTTTTATTAGATGATCAACTCCAATAGCTGGAAGACAGTACCTTAGAAACAGATAGATGTAAGTTTATAAAAATGCAAATGTAACTTATGTTTCTATCTCTTTCTCTGCTTTGTTTTGTTTTGTTCTGTTTTCTCGTCCTTAGAACTGAGCATCTCCAGAAATGTCTCCTACTCAGAAAACATTTCTTTTCCTCTCCATTAAGATTTGGCTGCATTCAGGGCTGCGTCAGCCTTGCCCGCTCATCTCACCAGTTTCATATTGCTTTTATTCCTGCACTTTGGTTATGCCTTTGTTCAGTTTCTTAAGAAATTACAGCAGACTCCCTGAGCTACATTTAGTAAAGGAGCCACATGTGTAATGTTATAGGATACAATCATCCTTAGAGTAAAAACTACCTCTAGATTGTGGTAAGCTTTTACTGTCCCATAAAACAGGAGCCACAAGTACCTTAATGAATGCAAAACTGTAACTTCGTGCAGCGTTCCCAGTGTCTTTCTGGTGTCTTGGATTGTTTAAAAGTTTCTATTAATAGACTTTTCAAGTCATTTGTGAGGAGCATGTTTTCCTGCTTTGCTCTCTTTATCGCTCATTCTTTTGCCTAGACTGTGCCACTGTAAATATTACTCCTAACATCTTTAAATTGCCTTTCCTTTGTTTTCAAGGGGATTGTCATCGGTAAAACACACGAGGTGGTTAGTTTCTGCGGTTTTTTCTTACTGCACGCCTTTGTAATCACCCCTGGCTACTCGATGCAGCCTTTTCATTCTTGTCCAGGCTGCTCTGGTCACTCGCTTCCTCCTTGTCAGGGTATCCTGCCTCTCACACTGTGAGTCCCATCCAGACCACCAGAACTCATTGTGGCCTTATCTTCCTTTGCGCAAGCTCCTCACTGGCTTTTCCTTACAGACTTGATTGTTTCTCAGTAGTAGTTCTCTGTCTTTACTAATGAATTAGTTCTTTTGTTCAGTGCAAAAATGTTTCCAGTGTTCTCTTAGAGGCCACACATTTCCTCTACTTCCAAAATCTAGAATTTAGTTAAGAAATTATTTTAGCCAATAACAAATGCTTGAAGAACAAATGATTCCTTACCCAGCTTTGTAGTTCCAAATGAATGTTTATTTTCTGGGCTTTATTAAAATGATTTTTTTTTTTGCTTTAAAGTAAGGTTTATATCGTACGTCGGTTATTTTGTTTCTTCTAATAAGACAATTTACTGTCAACCCATTTTCTGTTTTTGTTTTCTGCAAAGTTCAAGAATGTACTTCCATAGACATTTCCTCCACTGTTCTCATGCTACAGACTGAAGAATGAAATGGCTTGTCTGTTGTAGCTTGTTAACTGTAGTTCTTTTATTAGCTGCTTTGAAAAAGACAAAATACAAAAAAATGGTCCTTTCAGACTTTGGAATCATTTTCAATGGATGATTGATGGGATCCTGCCCTCCAGGTGTGCTGGGACACTGTCCTCCTGGTGCGGCATTGGTAGATGGCATGGTGGTGGTGGTGGTTTACCCCCGTAGACTCTTAGAATGGTTAAACTATGGTTAATTTTCTTTCTTTCTTTTTCTTTTTAATCTGTTTTCCAGGTGTATCTTATGCTGTTGCAATTCTATGCAGTTTCTTCCAATAGGCATACAACCCAATAAAGTTGCATTGAATTTATCACATTGGGAAGTAAGCTAAAGACTTTAAATGTAGAATGCCCTTGATATATCAAATGACTTCAGAGTTGAACACTAGTATATTTAACTTGCTGCTGACTTGCTTTAAACTGTGGCAACTAAATACATCCTTACAGAGAGCTAATTAGTGACATATTTGTTACCCTTTCAGTTCTGTATTTTGTGGTGATGGGGATTGAGCCCAGAGCCTCAAGCATTTTTTTAAAATCTTTAAAAAAATTTTTTGAGATACAATCTTGCTATGTAGTCCAGGCTAGCCTTGAACTCATAATCCTTATGTCTCTCAAGTGCTGCAATTTCAGGCCTATAACACCATGCCTAACACTGGTTTTGTTTTTAATGAGACTGGTACCACCTGTGCAATCACAGAAAATGTCCAATGCCATTTTGACTAATTAACTAGTCATATTAACCAGAAAGTCCACAGGTAGGGTTGCCTTTTTGAAGCAAAATGCTATTCAATTATTAACTAAGTTAACTTAACCTTATTTTCAAAAGCAGCTGTGTTTCTGATGAGTACTGAACAAATGTGTATAATTTTCTGTGCCAGACTTTTGACTTTGTTTTCAAGCACTGTATTTGGTATGGATGGTTAGAAATAATAATATATTAGGGTTTCTGTTTAACCCTTTCAGGACTGAACTGTATTTCCTTTGTTAATTCTCCCCTGTGTCGTGATAAATGTCTGCCAGCCTTCCGTACTGTGTTGATCCAGATGTAGGTTTATATGCTCATTTTTAGCTTATTTCTCGTACCTTGCAGCATGCTGTACGCATTCAGTCCTTAAGGGGTTTACTTTACAAACTGTGCGCCTGTAAGGTTTATTAGCAATAAGATAGAAAATTGAGCAAGTTTATACCATAATTTTGTAGAAAAAAAGGAATCTGCTCAGTTCCATATTTCATCCATGAAAAACCTGCAATACAGGCAGTTTCAAGGAATAAATAAAAAGGAAATGTAAACCATCGTAAAAGTCTTCTTTTGAGTGTGCCTGATGCATGTATTATCGTCTGATTTCAGAATACTTCATAAAGACAACATTAAATTCATTTCATTTTGTATCACACTCTTGCCTTCTGAATCACATCGTAGTAAAGATTTTGCTGGATTAATTTCCTTTTTGATTCCTCCACCTCCCTACCCCACCCCCCACATCCCCTGGAGCTTCAGGGTCAGACATTTTCCCTGGATGCTGTTGTTATTCCTCTTTAGCCACTCCTCCAAACCCATTGCTGATGTGTTTGTTGTTTTGCTAGTTCTGGGGCTTGAACTCAGAACCTCGGTACTGTCCCCCAGCCTCTTTGTGCTCAAGGTTAGTGCTCTACCACTTGAGCCACTTCTGACTTTTTCTGAGTTTATTGGAGATAAGAGTCTCACAGAGTTTTCTGTCTGGGCTGGTTTTGAACCACACTCCTCAGATCCTAGTCTCCTGAGTAGCTAGGATTACAGGTGTGAGCCACTGGCACCCAGCTTATTGTAACTTTTTAATGATTTTTTTTTCTTCCCTGCTAATGGATAATTGAGATTTGTTTCTCAAGGTGCTGTCTGCTAATTCAGAACCATTTAGAGTGAGCTCCACAAAACTGGACATTGCTCTTTAACAGCTTTTTCCATTAAAGGTGGTTATTTGGTCATATGCTCATTGGTATGCTACATACCATATGCGCATTGGGATACTAAGGAGCATATACTGTTTTGTTTTGGTTTTTTGGGTCGGTCATGGAGCCTGAACTCTGGGCCAGGGCACTGTTGCTTGAGTCACAACTACTTCCAGCTTTTTCTGCTTATGTGGTGTTGAAGAATCAAACCTAGGGCCTCCTGCATGCAAGACAAGCACTCTACCACTGAGCCACCTTCCCAGCCCCAGAGCATATACTGTTTTATGTCTTTTTTTAAAGTACAGAAGTGGGTACAGATTATACTTTGGATAATAGACAAATCTAAAGCAAGAAGTTAATGTGATTTAAAAAGTATTCAGTTGAGTTATTATCTACTCTCTAAGAACATAAGTGAAGTTATGAAGATCTTGTTAAACACATCTTGCTTGCCATAAAAGTACTCATTGTTAAGTAAAACAGTTTAGTTGCCATTTGAGTTGTGAGGCCTCTAAAGGTTTAGTTTGTCAGGGGGTAGTTAATATTTCCTAATGTAGAATAATAAGCTTGTTTTGCTTGCTATAGTGATCTCTTAGGCAATTTTACCAAAGGAACATTAAATATATTGTCCCTTTTTCTTATTGATCCCTGCAGCATCAAAAGCCATCTGTTTCCACATCTAGTAAAGTGAGCAGTCACTTTACTACAAAGGTACACTAAAAAGAAACACTTGAGATATATATATATATATATATATATATATATATATATATATATATATATATATATTTTAAGCAGCAGACAATAACAGACAGCTGGTAGCCTCTGTATGTAAAATAAAAATAATGGATTCCTGTGGATGTAGGTTCAACCCTCTTATGTGAGGCCAGGAGAGAGCATTGAGACAGTCAGCACCTATAGGACTGGACAGTTGTGCATGCACTTCTTGGATCCAGGTGAGATTCTATGCCTGGCACAAGGCTAAAGAATTTAATACTGCCATGTTCTTATATGTGACTAGTCTTGGTTTATAGAAAATGAAGGTAAGTATTTCTCTGATTACAGGGAAAGGAGGTTTTAAAGGAAGGACACGTTGATACTGGATGTGAATGGGTGGTTCCTTGGAGTTTGCACAGTAATTTGCTTTGGGGCGCTTGAAATTCCATTTTGTGAGCCTTTGTTGTGAAGCAGTGGGAGGTATAGGTGTAATGAATGTGGTCTCCCACCCCCACCCCCCAGCCCTTCACTGCCCTGCTCAGTCAGCACTGGAGGGTAGCAGGCCCAACCGTGTGCTCCTTTATCTGTTGACATCATTTCTTCTGTTGCTGGCAGAGCAGGGCCATGGAGTCCCAACCCACTCCACCTAGAAACACTAACTTCGCTCATAAAAGGGTAAGGATGGCCAGGCACTGATGGTTTATGCCTATAATTCTAGCTAGTCAGGAGGCTGACAGCTGAGGATTGAGGTTTGAAGCCAGTCCAGGCAGCAAAGTCTATGAGACTCTTTAATCTCCAATTAACCACCAGGAAACTGCAAGGGAGTTGTGTGGCTCAAAGTGGTACAGCACTAGTTAGCCCTGAGTGGGGGGGGAAAGCTCAAGGGCAGCACCCAGGCCCTGAGTTCAAGCCCCACAGCTGACTGAAAAAAAAATAAGGATGTGACTAGGTTATCTGTATGGTAGCCTTGTGAGCTGTCAGTATTTCTTTTATTAGAACTTTCTCTGTGCAAGGCTACTGTCTTGTGATCTCTCAAGAGTTCATGCTTCTGGTTTTCTCCAACCTTCTGCAATGAATTTCTCCATATGGTAGTCAGCTATTTAGATGAGATCATGAAAGGTTTTGGAAAAAATTATTTTGGTTTGGATGAAAGGAACTAATGTACAGTTGGTCAGCCAGCATGACAACTAGGGTTGTCCTCAGCAGCCCTGAGCCAGAAGCTGGGAATATGCTGGTAAGAAATGTGAGTGCCGTGGCCTTTGAGGAGAACTTAATCTAAAAGGTGGATGGAATGTGCAGCTGTTAACTTGGAAGCATGAATATCCATTCCCAGCATTTATCCCCTACTGCCAAGAGGTAAGAATTGGTCAAGATGCAACTAGCTGGGTTTGAATTTAGGTCCTTGCCCTTGCTAAGCAGGTATTCTACAACTGGTAGAGCCACCTCTCTGGTCCTTTTGTTTGTAGTTTGTTTTTCAGATTGGATCTCATGGTTTTTCCTAGAGTACTTTTGGATGGCAATCCTCCTATCTGTACTGCTTGAGTAGTGGGGATTATAGGTGTGCACTCCTATGGCACAAAATCTTCAGTGATTAGCTTAATTAGGCTGTAGCCATTTTGGAAAATTTCCTTGGTTCTAAGTTCTTTGGTTGGTTATCATAAAATGGCATAAACTAAGTAGCAAAAGCAACAGAAAAATTGTTCAGTTATGGAGGTTAAAAATTCAAGATTCAGATGTCCACATGGTTGGGTCCTGAGGAAGGGTGTCTTCCTATATAGATAGCCACCATCTTACTGGTCTCTCACATGCCACAAAGAGCAACAGTGTTTTCTCAAGAGAGCTTATTCAGCCTTACTTCTACTGTCTACCTTATGCCAACAGATTTACATGAAGTATTTCTCACCCCTCTTGATCCTATGAGCCAATATACTAGGCCCTTGCAGAAAAGAGGGTCCTGAGGCGCATGCTCACAACTCTATCCCTCTCCTATCAGCTTCTCCAGAAAATGCCCTTATGCCAGAACTGAGAGCTCCATTCACTCGGTCACCACCACGGTAGCTGGTAGATGGGAGCATTGAGTGACTTCCTGTCCAGTCTTGCTGACGAGTGGGCAAGGAACAAGCTTGGGAAATGGGATTAGCTTGGTTTTGACATGTGAGTTTGACATCAGAAACTTGCCATCTAAGGCTCTGCTGTCTTCCAGTGTGGAGCGGTTCCCAATAGTAGTAAGATTCCCGGCCTGTGGCTCCTACCTTGTATCTGGCAATTGGACCGACTGCTCACATGGGGCTGTCCTAGCATGGTGAGACAGGCAACAAACTATGAAGCTGACTCGGGTGCAGACAGCTTCCACCAGGCCAGTGGAGGCCATAGGACGTACGTGGACTGTAGAAGCTGGACTGGTTTCAGGATTGGTCTCTGAGATGGGGAGAGGGAGGAGCAAGTTTGGGGTCTGGGCTGGAAACTAGACTCCATTTTAAATGAGCAGTTGGAACTTACCCTGAGCCCCAGACCCAGAGCTGGGGTGAATTCCATGGGACTGAAGGAGGGTCATGTCCCACAGGAAGGTCTAGTGTCTGTCTAGTGTGACTACTCTGTAGACCAGGTTGTTAGAGCAGTTTACAGCAATCTCTCCAGTGATACCTATCCTGCTGTTCTAGTCTCTTGGTAACTCCCAGTCCGTGCTGGACACCAAGCTGGCAGCACCAAGGCTGGTGGTCCCCAGACAGTGTGCAAGTGTAGAGAGTAAGTCTCTCCACTCCCTGGAGGTAATTTAAAAATTGTCTTTGTTTTCGGATCACTAACGGCAATTTGGTAATTAGCCAGTGTTGATTAAGCATGGAATTAAAGTTTCTTTTCCCCCTGGTGAAGGCCTTTTACACTGAGCTAAGTCCATCCTTTTCCAGGGCTGTTCATGTGGCCCATGGGAAACCAACTGTGTGATGTCTATTAACTCATGCCTTTTTTTTTGGTCAGTCGTGGGGCTTGAACTCTGGGCTGGGCACTGTCCCTGCTCTCTTCACCTCAAGGCACGCACTCTACCTCTTGAGCCACAGCTCCACTTCCAGTTTTCTAGTGGTTTATTAGAGATCAGAGTCTCATGGACTTTTCTGCCCCGGCTGGCTTTGAACTGTGATCAGAGCTCAGCCTCCTGAGTAGCTAGGATTACAGGCGTGACCCACCAGTGCCCGGCTTGGTCATGTCTATTAGATCTTAGCATTCAAGACAAAACTGCTGCTGGCTTTGAAAAACTTGAATCTAAAAAAAAAAGACCAAAAAAAAAAAACCCAAAACAACCTTTGGTTTATTGAGAAAAAAAAAAAAACAAAAGCAAAACCCAGATACTATTTTAAAGAGCAGTTCTACAAGGTCAGATACTAACCGATGGGAGAAACTTAGAAGAGAGGCATCTTTGATGTCACTGACACAGGCAGAGAGCTTGACTCTCCATCACCAAGAAGCAAAATCTCAGTAATGATAAAGTCCCAAAGAGGCTCTGTGGGAAGACAGCTCACTGGTGAGAAGAGTTAGGCGCACATACATGCGCACATGTGCACACGCTACCACCATGGACACCACTGCCATGCAGGTTTCCACCACTGGAAACTTGTTCTGAAAATATTTCAACATTTCATTGGGATGGGATGATTGATGTTTGGTGCTACATGATTTGAATAGGCCGAGTGCACAAAGACCACAATTAGCTTCACTGTGGACAGCAGGGAGAAAGAGGCTTCACTCCACAGGGGCTGGTGGGCACCACAATCCAAAGCTTTGCTTTTGAATGTGCCTGCCTGCCTGCCTTCCTTCCTACCTTTCTTTCTTTTCTTTCTTTCTTTCTTTCTTTCTTTCTTTCTTTCTTTCTTTCTTTCTTTCTTTCTTTCTTTCTTTCTTTCTTTCTTTCTTTCTTTCTTTCTTTCTTTCTTTCTTTCTTTCTTTCTTTCTTTCTTTCTTTCTTTCTTTCTTTCTTTCTTTCTTTCTTTTTTTCCCCAGTACTGGGGCTTAAACTCAGGGCCTGGGCTGTCCGAGTCTCTCTGTGCTCAAGGCTTACACTCTACCACTTGAGCCACAGCGCCACTTTCGGCTTTTTCTGTTTATGTGGTACTGAAAAATTGAACCCAGGGCTTCATGCATGCTAGCCACATTCCCAGCCCCAATAATAAAAGTATTTTTGAAGATTGAAAGCAGCTAAACACTGGGGGCTCATGTCTAGAATCCTGACTACCCAGGAGACTGCAGTGTCACAATGTGAAGCCAGCCCAGGCAGGAAACTTTGTAAGATTCCACCTCCAGCTAACCATACTTGAGGTATGGCTCAAGTAGCAGAGTGCCAGCTGTGAGCAAAAAAAAAAATATGAGTAACTAACTGTAACCCCTCTATACAGCATCTTTATAATAAAATATAATTTTAAAAAATGAGTGAGAGCGTGAGACTCTGACCTGGTGGTACTCGAAGCTTGAATATGACTACAGAAGTTACCCTGACTAGACTGGATGACTTGAAGCAGGCAGAACTTGACTTCTGCCTCCCCGCAGACTGTAGTGAGAATGTGTCAGGAGAACGCCCAGGCATTTCATCCCAGAAAAGGCCAGTAGAGGGGCTAGGTGGGAAGCTCTCAATGGAGGGATTGAATCCTGCTGGAGTGGCAGCCAGAAGGTCAAGGGCATAGAATGTAAAGAAGCAATGGGTCAATAATGGAAGCAGGAAGTGACTTTGTCAGGATTTCTAGTCCCCAGAGAGGGCTTTCTCACCTGCAGGGGAGGAGGCCACCTGCCATGGGGAAGAAGGTGAGCTCATCCGAAGCCATTTTTCTAAGCAATGTCATTGGCTGCTTCATCTCCTGGAGCTTGCAATGTGTTCCTGCCAGCAGGAGATAGGTAAGTTGGAGTCACACAGCTGTTCTGAATCTCACAGTTAGAAGATAAGGTCCCTGCACCCGTTTATTCCCACACAGAGCAAGGACAAGCAGCTGCAAACACGGAAAGCTCTGGAGGAATTTTATAAAGGTACAAAAGCCAATGTTGACATTAGCCAGAAGATTCCTTTGAGCCAACAGTGAGTGGGATGTTGGTGTTGCCAAATGCAAGCCAGGCTCAGCTGGTGTTCTGTGTCTCGACTAGTACTGATTGTTCATTTATTTTATGATAACTTGCCTGGTTGATTACAAAAAGTGCATCTCAATGAATGTGACTTAGGGTTTTGCTTCATTTTGTTTTCTGTCAGCCTGGGCCAGCCTGGCAGTGATCAGTGTAGGTTGCCAGAAACAGGCCTGGGCCCACGACATCCTTCTATCTGAGGACCCATAAGTAAGGCTCTGTGGCAGACTGGAGATTGCCATGTCTGTGACGGGAACCTGGCACAATAGGAAGTAGGCCCAGGGGATAAGATGCTGTTCTGGTTCTGAACTCCTCCTTCCTTTTAGAGGGATAATTTTGTTCAGCTCTGGACCCAGCATAAGGGGCATGGAGGAGGGGCAGCAGGACAGGAAGTTGGATTCAGACTTGCCTGAAGCTTGGGCCTCTCTATTGGACCCGAAGGGAGGGATGGGCCACCCTGCTTTTCGAACTGTTGCTCTTCTATGCGAGGTGACCCAACTGTACCCCAAAGGAAAACGGGGGGGGGGCTCATGTAAAGACCAGTGGGTATTTACAGAAGCTGGATTGATAATGTCCCCAAACCCAAAACAAGCCAAATGGCCATCAACGATAAAGGAATAGACCAACTGGTCCATTTGTGGTTGAATGGGGCCTCTTGTCCACCACCCCTCACCTCCACAGTTTCATCCCGGTGCTAAGCAGAGCACCTGGAGATGTGATGTCCTGTGGACAAGGCTGTTTGCAGGTGAAGTAGGATCTGGAAATGACAACATTCTAAGTTCTCTGGGTAGATTCTGAATCAAATGACAAATGTCTGCTAAGAGACCTACTTACAGAGGAAGAGGAGGAAACGGCCCTGTAAGATGACCATGACAGGCCTGGGATGCTGGCCTGCCAGGAGCTGGAGGCAGGAATCTAGTGAGCCATGCAGACTCCGGTGTGGTGGGGGTTGACATCGCGGACACCTGGATTTTTAACTTGCTGCTGCTGTCCCGTGTGGATAGGTAACAGAGTACCCCACAGGGCCCCTCCTTCCCCTGGGGTGATAAAGCAGATGGTGAGGAGTTCTTACTAGCACGGGTAGCAATAGCCCTCTGTCGGTGTCTGCCCTGTTCCTTGTCATGGCCGCCATCTGTGAATCTTTGATGATGTGTTAAGAGCATGTGTCCCTGTGGCAAATGCCTGAGGGAGCAGCTTCAGGGAAGGGGGATTTATTGTGGCTCATGCTTTCAAAAGTTTCAGTCCAAGCTTGGCGGTCCCCATGGCTGAGGACCCAGGAGAGGCAGAGCAGGGAGAGGGGAGAGTGTGGAGGAGACTGCTCCCCCATGACAGAGAGAAGCGACCAGAAAGGACATAAGGATACCAAGAGCAGGCCTAAGACCTGCTTCCTCCTGCCAGATCCTTCCTTTCCCTGGCCTCAGCGCGGGAGCCTGTGGGGGACCGGCCCCACCAAGCCCTCGCAGAAGGAACCGATCATTTGTCTTTCTTCTTCACAACAGAATCCTGGGTTTTTATTGAGAAGCTTCTCCTCCCTTTCTGCCCAATCGGTGTAGGGCTCCACTTCTGGGGAGGGGGTGGAGCTCAGCCAGGCATAAGCCAATCAAAGCATGGAACCTTCGTGATTGGTTCAGGTGAAGTAGGATCGCCCAATCAAGGGGCTTCCCTGGACCCTGGCAGTGGTACCCTGCGCCCTTTCTCCCTCAGGCTAGGCTTGGAGCTGATGAGTTCTTTTTACCTGAGAATGAAATGAATGAACTCAAATCTGGAGACAAAGAGTTCTGGGGTTACCATCACTGCCCCATTTCCAGTTAGGTTAAAAAAAGCCAAACCCAGATCGCAGACCTGTTTCCATTTCCAAATCAACCTATTTTCTGTTGTTTCAAACCAGGAATGTACTGCCTCTGGCAACTGATGTTCTTTTCAATTTACTTCTAGACACAGGCTATGAAGAGGTTGCCATAGCACCTAGTGGCAGCCAGAAGCTGGCAGCTCTTTTCTGTAATCTTAGCTAGCTATTCTGGAGGCAGAGATAAGGCGGGTTTCAAATTGGGGACAGCCCAGGCACAAAGCTCCAAAGAACCCATCTTAGCCAGTAGCTGGGCGTGGTAGCACACATCTGTCATGCCAGCGATGCAGGAGGCCTGAGACTGAGGGAGCTGTGGTTTCAAGTCAGCTTGACAAAAAGTTTGAGACCTCCATCTCTACAGAAAAAGCTGGGTAAGGTGGCATATGCCTGTCATCCCAGCTACATGGAAGGCATAAATAGAATCACAGTGAGGACCGATGCACATTACAAGGCCCTATCTCAAAAATAACCAGGGCAAAAAAAGGCTGGAGGTGCTCAAGTGGTAGAGTATAAAATCCTGAGTTCAAACTCCAGTATCGCTACAAAACTCATTACAAACGAGGTTTCTGACGTTGAGAATATTAACAAAATTTATTGGCTAATATTTTATAACTTAAGCTCTATTTTATAATTTATAATCTAAACTCTAACTTAAGCATTGAAAATACTCATTCTTTTGTAGCTAAAGGATTTTTGTCAAGTCTTTAAAGTAGACTATGTTTACTTATTTATTTATTTTTTACATTTCACCAAGGTTTAGTTGAAATTTAAATGTGCACAGGAAAAGCTCATGTTTAGTAGTGGCCAGTAGATGGCAGCAAGTTTGAAATTGATTGGAAAATAGATTATCTTCAGTTAGATGTCACTGAGCCTTCAAGTCAGCCCTAACATAGGAAAGACTTGAAATAAACACATTCATTCATTCTTTTATTTTATTTCCTGTGTGATAGTACTGGGGCTTGAACTCCAGGGCCTGGGGTCTGTCCCTGATCCTTTTTGCTCAAAGCTAACATCCTACCACTTGAGCTACAGCTCCACTTCTGGCTTCTCCTTCCCCGCCGCCCCCCCCTGGCTAATTGAAGGTAAGAGCCTCCTGGATTTTCTTGCCCAGCCTGTCTTCGATGGTCCTCAGCTCTCAGCCTTGGAAGTAGCTAGGATTTACAGGCATGAGATGAGCCACCCAGTCCTTTATTTGGCTGGCTCCTTCCTCCTGTTTCAGCTGTAACCTTCCCTACTCTCAGAAGGAACAGATAGGAGTGTTGGGCAGGAGAGACAGCATCTGAGTCTGCCCTCCTCCCCCTCCCCCTTTATTAGATGTGTGATTCAGGGTGAGTTGCTTTGCTGCTCTGTGAGTCAGTTTCCTTGACTGTAAAAGGGGAAGTAAGCATCCTTGGAGTCTCTAGAATAGTCGGTCAAAGTTAGACTTCCTGGAAATGTCTGCCTATTCCCCCCAGCAACCTTCCCTAATGCAGCTGCACTTCATCTCTCTATTGGATCTCACCACCCTATGGCATTTTCTTCCACAAACGTGTGTTGTCTTTCTCCCCACCGCCAGCCCCTAAGTCAGGCCACCTGTTATCTCCAGTTCCCCATCAGAGCTCAGAACAGAGTCGTTCAGTAACTATTAAGAACAGGTGAATGCTGGGCATGAGAAGATGGGAGAAGGGTGGGGAAAGGAGAGAAACAACCAAGGAACACGTGAGACTCTCCAGCCCAGGGCAGGAGCTCAGGAATGGACACCTTCTGCGGGGGCATTACTAACCCAGGATGAAAGCCAAGGCCTCTGCCATTAAGAATTGTTGAGGAAGAAGACAGATGGGCTCTGCTGGCCTATTGTGACCCTGGGTCGCTGGGGCCTTCCTGGAAAATCATTAGAGACTTTAAGCCCGGAAGTCAAGCCATGAAGAACATGTAGTTAATTTGAGGTTAAAGCTGACACTCTGCTTTAGACTCTGATGGTCTGTATCATAAGTTTGACATGATATTTAAACATGGCTTTTTTATTTAATAAACAAAGAAGGCCCTAGGAGATTCTCTGGAGCCTCTCACTCACATTAATCATCTTCCTGAACACATTCTCCCGTTTGGACTTGGGAGCTGGCCAAACCTGAAGAAGGCATGGAAGTGGGGGTCCTTGTCCACCAGCGGGGGTTGCCTACATGCTCCGGTCTTCTTCAAGCAACTGGTAGGATCCAACAGGGAGCATGGCATTTACTGATCTCTCCTTGCAGGACTTTGAGTCTTTCTGAGGAACTCTCTCTGTGCTCAGGCCTGTCTCAGCTGCCAAAAGCATGATCTCAAGAGACTCAAGAAAGATATCCCCAGCCCATAAATGTCATCAGATCTGCCTGCTGATTTCTGAGAAAGACAGTAAACTCTTCTTTCTGCAAATAGATGTATGGGGAAGGAAAATCTGCAGCTGAAATTCCATCTAAGAGGTAAGAGGTTGACTCACACTTTTTTTTTTTGGGTCCGGTCGTGGGGCCTGAACTCTGGGCCTGGGCGCTGTCCCTCAGCTCTTCAGCTCAAGGCTAGCGCTCTACCACTTGAGCCACAGCGCCACTTCCGGCTTTTTTCTTTTTGCTTATGTGGTGCTGAGGAATCGAACCCAGGACCTTGAGCATGCAAAGCAAGCGCTCTACCACTGAGCCACCTTCCCAGCCCCTTGACTCACACTTTTTAAGTTGAAAGGTTTTATCAGGGAGAAGACATAAGAAAAAATGTGGGGGACATGAGAGAGAGATGGTCCAAATCCAGGAAAGGGCTGTGCATTAGTCAGCTGTTGCTATAGCAGTGCTGCTTAACAAATTGTCCAAAACTCAGTGACACATTAAGCATGGATTTCCCTCTCACATATCTACTGATTAACTTGACTTCAGCCCATTTGTGCCAACCTCTCCCAGGCTCTGCTCCAAAGTGCCTCTCATCTTTTTTTTTTTGTGGGTTGTGGGGCTTGAACTCAGGGCCTGAGAGCTGCCCTTGAGCCACTTCCAGTTTTGATGTGGTTAATTGAAGATAAGAGTCTCACTGGGACTTTTCTGTCTGGGCTGGCTTTGAACCATGATTCTCATATCTCAGCCTCCTGAGTAGCTAGAATTATAGGCGTGAGCCACCAGCACTGGGCCCTTCTTGAGTCAGCTGAGGAACAGTGGAAGACCTTGGTGCCTCTCTAATCACATGCCCATGGTTACTTCTACCCTCCTTCTCTGGCCAAGACAACTCCCACTGCCAGTTCCACTATGGATGGAGCAGGGTAAGATGCACTCCACATGGAGGTAGTCATGTGGAGAGAAAACCTTGTTTGCTGAACTTTCCCTAATCAGCCTGGGAATTCCTTTGTAAGGAAAGTCAGTCATGAGAATAACTCATCAGAATAAAGAAGAGGCAGAAAAGCAAACTCAACAGACAAACAGGCTTTATTTGGGAACAAACCCTGGGAAGGGCACCCAAGTCTCCTCCAGCATGGCTGACGGGGAAATGGCGCACTGCCTTACAAGTGGGATTTCTTTAAATATTAGGCAGAAAGAGTGAAGGGGGACAATTGGAAGTGGGTTGGGTGAGCAATGTTATTCTGACTGAGGGGTTCTATATTGTTTGGTTGGTCATTGGGCTTGAACTCTGGGCCTGGGCGCTGTCCCTCAGCTCTTCAGCTCAAGGATAGTGCTCTACCACTTGAGCCACAGCTCCATTTCCAGTTTTCTGGTGGTGTATTGGAGATAGGAGTCTCACGGACGTTTCTGCCTGGGCTGGCTTTGAACTGTGATCCTCAGATCTCAGCCACCTGAGTGGCTAGGATTACAGCCATGAGCCACCAGCGCCAGGCTTGACTAAGGAGTTTTAACACAGTACCTGTGTTCATCATGGGTGTCAGCATCAGACACAACAGTGATCTCCAGCCCTCTTCCTTCCAACACTGCTGATGCATTTGTTCAGGGGTCAGAGTAGGGGAGAGGACTCAGGAGGGTCAGCAGTACAGACAGTTCTAAGATGTGGCTTTCAGGGGGCAAGGTGAGTTCTTTAGGTTCAAGTCCTTTCCATCGACCTTTCCCAGCCCCATAAGCTTCCCTGATTGCATTGACCCCTTCTGGCAAAGTTAGGACAATGAATCTAGATTGGGACTCTGGGTATTTAGGTCGTGTCATTCCCTTCCCCTGCCTTTAACTGGCATAATTCTTTTCTTTGAAGAACCCCTGTCTCTCAAATACTCTTTCACCTACTACCCGTATTTCAAGAGGAAAATCCCCACTCACTCTATTGGTTATGCTAGAACAGATCCCTGGGGCTACTCTCCTACCCCAAGAAGCCAGCCAAACCTTGAACACTTGACATCTAAACAAGGGGTCAGAATCACCTTAAAGAGCCATTTCCCATGGGATTTATTTATTTATTTTATTTTTGTCATGGGGCCTGAACTCTGGGCCTGGGCGCTGTCCCTCAACAATTCCGCTCAAGGCTAGTGCTCTACCACTTGAGCCACTGCGCCACTTCCGGCTTTTTCTGTTATGTGGTGCTGAGGAATCGAACCCAGGGCCTCATGCATGCCAGACAAGCACTCTACCACTGAGCCACCTTCCCAGCCCCGACATGGGAAATTTAATAAGTTATTTTCATAGTTGGCAAAGTGTATTTTGTTATTGCCAAGCTAAAAACGAGGATCTGGCAGTTCAAAACAGACAACAAACAGATCTGAAACACACGTGGCCGGCCGTGTGGACACATCCCCCCACCCCCTCCCCGCGCACGCGCAGAGCCTCCCTCCTTTGGGTTTGATCTGGGGACTCAATCTGCAGCATGGTTCACGTGGGTTCGGGCACGGCTGGCGCTTAGGTAAACGACTGGAATGGGACCCAAGAAGTATTCACAGCTGTGAGACTCAGCAGCTTTCTCCCCTTCCTGGGGTGCGCCAGGTTCTGACTACAGGGAGGAGAGCAGGGAGCCTCCTGAGCCAGTCCCCTCCCTGGGGGACTAACTGGAGGCCTACTCGTCGCAGGGAGTGGCCCGTGGGACGGATGTACTGCGCGGGCAACCTCGCTGCCCGGGCCTGGCCCAGGGCATGGTCAGATGGATGCCTGTCTGCTTCTCCCACGGTTCACGGCAGCCACACAGCCCTGCTGCCAGGGGTGGTTTTAGGGAAGAGTCTCAGAATGGACAGCCAGCAGCACCGAGTTTCCAATGCAGGCCCGAGAGGAGAGCTCAGGACATCTCTCCTCACCTGGCTTCTCTCCAAGTGACCTCCTGGGGCTGCTTGGTGACACTCCATATTTGTCTTGGGCAAACCCTGTGCGGAAGACCAGGGAGCAGATCACAGGGCGCTGACCCTGTCCTCCTGGTGTGTGGGGTGTGAGGGTGGTGACCGGAGGGGTCACAGGTGCAGAGCCCCGCCTTGGAAAGCCACCAGCGAACGTGCGGGTGCGCAGGGCAGCGGTGGGGCGCCTCCAGTCTTGTCTCAGCTCTGCTTTAGGCAGCTCTCCCCCTTACTGGCCCAGCAGCAGCAGCAATTCCCACCACGTCTCAGGGGTTAATAACTTTAGCTAACTGAGCACCTTGGAGAGGATAAAGTGCTTTTTATATATTTTTAATATAATGATATATAGAGATATATACACACACACCCTTTATGGTAAGGAATTGTGCTCCATAATTCCTTGGAGTTGGATTCTCAATTCTAGGATGATAAAGCAGGCTCAGGGTTGCGCTGCCCAGCTCAGTGGTAGAGCATGTGTGCCTGGCATGTCTGAGGCCCTGACTTTCTCTCTCTCTCTGTCTGTCTGTCTGTCTCTCTCTCTCTCTCTCTCTCTCTCTGTCCCTGTCTCTGGGTCTGTCTCTGTCTGTCTGTCTCTGTCTCTCTTTCACACACACACACACACACATACACCCTGAGACCCAGAGGATTTGTTAATTCATCCAAGGGCTCACAGCTAGAGAGAATGAACTGATAGCAAATCCAGGCAGTCTGGCTCCATGCCTTCCTGTGAGATCTATTGCTCAATCACCCTTGTCTTGGGAAAGGAAAGAGGGGAGCCAAACATGCTAAGAAACAAAGTTTCTAAGGGAGATCTGCATGCTCACCTGCAGACTCCTTACCCAGAGAGTTCGCTAATGCTCCAGGCCAAGCTAGGGATGGAGACCAAGAACACACCTTGGACCACCTCTCTTTATGTTCTCTTGAAAATGGCTTAGGAACACTTTTTCCTCCTCTGCTTTTCTCAGGAAATCCCTTGCAATCTTGCTTTGATCTGGGAAACAGGTGCTATTTATGTTCTTAGAAAGACCTAGACTTAGGGCTGGGAAGGTGGCTCTGTGGTAGAGTGCTTGCCTAGCATGCATGAGGCCCTGGGTTTGATTCCTCAGCACTACATAAGCAGAAAAAGCCGGAAGTGGCGCTGTGGCTCAAGTGGTAGAGCGCTAGCCTTGAGCTGAAGAGCTGAGGGACAGCGCCCAGGCCCAGAGTTTAGGCCCCATGACCAGCAAAAAAAAAAAAAAAAAAAGACCTAGACTTGCAAAGGGCAGGGTGGCGTGCCTTCTGGGAGCTTTGTCCAGGTGTCACTTGAGACCCACCTTCCTTGCGCCCTGGTCCAAGCTGGGATCGGGCTGCACATCACTGGGTTCCTGCCCCTCAGCCTTCCCCTGCTGCTCCCACAGCCAGCAGCACTTCCTGCACCTCAATAATTAATGAAGAATCCAGACCCAGGCATCTCCGTACTACTCCACGGAGCTCTCGATTTCCTGCCAGGGGAATCCTGGCTCCGAGGCTTGCTCGCATGTGTTTCTTGTCGGGGAGGGGGGAGGTGGTGCACATGCGTGTTGTAAGGGGATGGCTTCCTCTTCTGCCCTCGCTGGCAGTGAGGCTCCGAGCAAAGCACTCCATCTCTTACAGCCATCGAAGGAGGTTTGTAGCGCATCGGGGACCTGGAAGACATGGGGAAGTGCACACCTGCTGCTGTTTGCCGACCTTAGCTGAGTTGCCTGCGTCATCCTTGTGCGTGTTTAGGAACCAGCGATGCTGGCCAAAGCCGGTTTTTTCCTAACATGTGCCTTGACAACCTGGCAGATGTCACAGGAAAAACCCTGTGTCAGGCGGAAGAGATTTCCCCATCCCAATCCCCAGACCCCGGGGCCATGCACCATCAGGGAGATCACAGGCGGTGGTACACAGGGGGCTGAAGGTGTGGCTCAAGTGGTAGGACCTGGATTCAAACTCATGAACCAACAATAAGAGAAAAAAAGAAAAGGAAGGCAGGAGACTCAAGATGATAGGTGATGGGGGAGGGAAGAAAGAAAGGAGAGAGAAAGAGAGAAAGAGGGAGGGGGAAGAAAGAGAAATAGGAAGAGGATGAGACTTGAAAATGCCAATAATCAAGGAGTATAGGCAACTTCAAGAAACTCACACACACACACACACATACACACACATACACATATACACACACACACACACAAACCTGGTGCTGATAGCTCACACCTGTAATCCTAGCTACTCAGGAGGCTGACATCTCAAGATGGAAATTTGAAACTAGTCCAGCAGGAAAGACTGTGAGACTCATCTCTAATTAAGCACCAAAAATAAACCAGGAAGTAGAGCTGTGACTCAAGAGGTAAGAGCACCAGCCTTGAGCAAAAAAACAGGGAAAGTGCTCAAACCCTAGGTTCAAGACCCAGGACCAACACACACACACACACACACACACACACACACACACACACACACACACACACGGAAAGGAAAGCAATGGTTTCACCCTTAGAATATCAGGAAAGAATGTAATCCTACCAATACCTTTCAGCTCATTGAGATATATGTGGGACTTCGGACTTTCAGAGCTTTATGATAATGGATCTGTGTTGTATTAAGCCACTAGTTTTGTGCTAATGTTTTTGCAGTTGCCACAGGAAACATATGAAAGGCACCCTTAACTCCAAAAGAGGGGTTCCTGCTGGGCTGAGCTACTCCCTTCCTTCTTCCCCATTGGCCTAGCATGTGAAGCCCTGAGGTATTCTCCATGCATGCACACCTGTGCCGAGTCCAGTCCCATTTGACTTCTCACCTCTTAGTCTCCCTTCCCCACCTGTGCCTACTCTACCTACAGCTCCTTTGATAGGCTGCCAGATTGAGTAATTAAAAATGCATTGCACACAAAAACCTACTGGCTCATGCCTGCAATCTTAGCTTTTTTTTTTTTTTTTGGTCCGGTTGTGGGGCCTGAACTCTGGGACTAGGCACTGTCCCTCAACTCTTCAGCTCAAGGCTAGCGCTCTACTACTTGAGCCACAGCGCCACTTCTATTTGTTTTCTTTTTTATGTGGTACTGAGGAATCGAACCCACGGCCTCATGCATGCAAGGCAAGCACTCTACCACTGAGCCACCTTCCCAGGCCAATTTTAGCTATTAAGTAGATGAGATCCAGAGGATTGGTATTCAAAGCCAGCCTGGGAAAGTAAAGTTCTTGAGAGTTGATCTCCAAAAATAACCGGCAAAAAGCCAGACTGCAGATTTGGTGTTGGAATATTAGTCCAGCAAACAAGCCAAGAGAACACTGAGTTCAAACCCCAGTATTGTCCCCCTCCAAATTCACTGCATGGAGCATGCTCATACTAAGAAATGACTCAAGATCAAGTTGCAGTGGCATTTGGTATTTGATCTGGCATTCCTAGAAGCGGCAGGCACTGAGGAAAACGCCTGCTGAGATCTGTTGGCTCCAGACTTGGAGAAGATTTTAATTTATATTTAGCTATTTTTTTTTCTGATCGTGGGGCTTGAACTCAGGGCCTGAGTGCTGTCCCTTGGCTAGCATTCTACCACTTGAACCATAGCTCTACTTCCAGCTTTTTTGTTGTTGGTGGTCATGGCACTTGAACTCAGAGCCTGAACTCTTCTGCTCAAAGCTAGTGTTCTACCACTTCAAGCCACAGCTGCCACTTCTAGTTTCTAGTGGTTAATTAGAGATAAGAGTCTCACAGACTTTCCTTCCCAGGCTAGCTTTGAACTGGAATCCTCAGATTTCAGCCTCTAGAGTAGCTAGAATTATAGGCTTGAGCCACTAGTGGCTGAATAACTTCCAGCTTTTTGATATTTGAGAGTCTCATGGACTTTTCTGTCCAGGCTGGCTTTGAACCACTATCCTCAGATCTTGGCCTCTTGAAGGTAGCTAGAATTATAGGAGTGCGTCACTGATACCCAAGTCATCATCGGTTCTTAAAAGAATACTAGTCTGAGTGTGTTAAAGCCACTCTACTAAACCTCATTTTAACTTAGTCTCTTTAAAGGCTCTGTGTCCACAAATAGCCACCTTTTGAGATATCAGTGGGTGTGAGTTCTGAGTGGCTATATTACAACCCATAAGAGGTGGCCTGGTGGATATGCTGTCCCTGGGTCTCCTCACAGCTGGGTGCTGTGGTTCATGCAAGAGAGGTTCAGGCTCACTACAGACTATGAGACTCCTTCCCATTCTCACAGTTAAATTGCAGAAATGACTGACTGAGGCCCCGACCACTCAGGTGTTGGAGGGCTCTCTGGTGAAGACGATACTGTGATTGTCCAATGGGAGGGGCCTTCTCTAAAGTTTTCTCAGGGCTGAGGACTCAAAATGGCAGGAAGTCTTGCATTCATTCATCCCTAGGGAGTTTTGGAACAAAGAAATCAAGGTACTTAATGCAGAGGTAGAACTTAGGCTGGGACTTTTATTTTCCAGACAGGAGAATTGGAAAACACCGGATACTCTAGCTGGTGAAGGAGACCTGTGATGACCGCCAAGACTAGCCAGTCTGGGAAAATTGCCCCCTGCATCCTGACTGAACAGTGCCAAGGCTAGCATCCAACAAGTCCTGGGCCAAGGCATCTGTGTGGCAGGAGTCTGCACAGGGTGAGTCTTACAGCAAATCTGGAAGGGCTCTGAGTGATGCACAAGATGTTTGTGACCGAGAGTCTAGTGGAAGGTGGTCTGCTCACTTGGTGGAGCCAAACGTATCACAAGCCTGGAAATGAAGGTACTGACATTGTGAAGCCACGCTGGGTTGAAGTCACTGACTACTCCTGACAAAGGCCGATATTATAGGCCCTAAGATAATAGATTTTTGGTTCTGAAATGGGTCCAAATTAGTGATTTTCTAACCATATTATGAGGAACTGGAGTGGGAATCACAGGAGATTTTCAAGAAGGGTCTCAAAGTCCATTCCTTCAATTAGAGCAACTGTATTAGTCTGTCTCCCATTTTGGACTTCCACATCATGTGAAAACTGATCTGGATGCTGGTGGCTTACACCTCTAATCCTAGCTACTCAGGAGGCTGAGATTTGAAAGACCGTGGTTCAAAGCCAACCTGGACAGGAAAATCCATGAGACCCTTAACTCCAATTAACCACCTCTCCCCCACTCCTACAAAAACAAGAAAAAAAAAGAAGTGGAGCTCTGGCCCACCTGGTAAAACACAAGCCTTGAACAAAACACTGAGACAGAGCCCAGGCCTTGAGTTTAAGTCTCAGGACTGGCATGCACACACATTATTAACATAGACCAAATGTGTTATTTTATTGGTGAAGGATTTGTTCTTCAATGTTTCGAACACTTTTGTTTGTGACATTCTGCTTTAGATTGGAGGGTTTTTTTTTTTTTTGGTTACTGAAGTACAATGCAACAAACTCTGATCAAGATACCCAGAAGCCCCAAGCATCCTGCTTCTTATACTCTAGTGCAAAAACCGGTGGAATGCTTGTGTTGATTTCCATTGCTTTGCAAGAGCCCATTTCTTAATCTTTAGGAAACTGAAATATCAATACTGAAAATGCATTATTTTAAAAATTATTTTACTGCACTTTGCCATTATCTATGTTCATGGCGAGCTGTGCTTCTTCTATCCATATGATGGAATTAAGATCAAATGATGTGCTATATTATCTCTTCAAAGCTCCTGTTTACTGATACTTCAAAGAGGCCATGATGTGTGTATTTATAGCACAGCAAACCTGATATGAATTAGGGTTTCTTTTTATTTTTATTTGGCAAACCAGAGAGCATGTTGTTAAGCATCACTGGGCAGAGCCAAAATACAAACCAACCCTAAATGAATAAGTACCAAAAGTCAATGAGATCATTATGTGCAGAACAGATTCATACCTTGGAACTAGGCTTTTCTATCCCTAAATATGGCAGCACCTATGTACTTATTGAAGTTTGATGGGTCGGCAGTGAGACGCGAGCCTGAAGTTCACACATGGGCTGTGAGGGAGACATCTGTTCTGATAGAGAAGCTTGGACGCTTTCTGGGAGAGATAACAAGTGATCTGAGCGAGGGAAACTGCAAGGGCTTGTTAGGGTCTGAATAGGAAAGCCCTGCAGGCTCACTGTGTTCAGTGCTTTGTCCTCAGCTGATGATGATGCTATTTGGGAGGCAGTGAAAACTTTAGGAGGTAGGATCTAGTTAGAGGAAATGGGTCACGGGAGGTGTGAAAGTTACCCTTGGTCCCCATCCCTCCCTCACTCTCTGTTTCCTGTCTGCCATGAGGAGAAGAGTCTCCTCCCCACCCCCATACTCCCACCACTGTGATGTTCTGCAGGACCCTAGGCACAGAATCAATGGAGCCAGAGACTCTGGGATAAAAATCTGCTCCACGGTGAGCTAAAATATATCCTTCCTCCTTTTCAGTAGTTCTGTTGGGTATTTTGGTTATAGGAATGGGAAAATGGAGGAGCGCAAGCTTTTATCAGGAAGCTCTATAACCAACTCTTTAGAGGATAGAGGCATAGCTCAGTTAGTAGAGCACTAGCTAATGAGAGATAGTGGTAGGTACCAGTCTCAGACCTAAAAAAGAGAAAAAGAAAAGGAGGCTCTAACAGAAAGGAAGAGTATTCCAAACTGGAGGAGGAAGGTTTGGGAAACAGTAAGTTGTTTTGTTTTGAAGATGTCATCAATTTCCAAAGGAGGGCCAGAAAGGAAGGTAGACTCTAAATTGCAGGGACCAACAAGCAATGGAAGACAAGAGCAATGTCTGAACTCTGGGAAGGGGAAGAGCTATCTGACCCTTCTCTTGGTCAGACCAATCTGATAACCAGGGGGAGAAAGTGGAGAGGAGGGAGAAGTAGGATTAGGAGACCATTGGGTTACTATGGTGACTTTCTGAATTCCAACTAACAGAGGGTATTCCCAATAAAAATAAAAATACCAGCTGGACAAGGCTAATAACTGGAAAAGGAGTCTAAGCTGTCTTTTGTGACAACTATCATTCATTAAGCACCTACTGTTTGCAAGACACTCTTCACTTGTAACTAGTTTATTGAAACGTGGTGCAATCAGGAAATACTCTTTTTTCTAGCTCTGTCTCTTCATACTGTCCCCTGATTCACACTCTTAGCAAATCACGTGACTAAGTCTAATCCTTCTCTTTGGAATGTTTGTCACTTCTTGTCCACAGTCAGAAAAGGACCCTTTGTGATCTCTTTTAATGCCACTCTAAAATTCATATCAGTATTCTCTTGTATTGATTAACCTCATTTAAATTTCATTAAAACTCTTCCTATGATGAGCTGGATGCTGGTGGCTTACACCTGTCATCTTAGCCACTCAGGAGGCTGAGATCTGTGAATTTCAGTTTGAAGCCAGCCTGGGCAGAAAGGTCTAGGAGAATCTTATCTTCAATTAACCAGCAAAAAGTCAGAAGTGAAGGCATGGCTCAAGTGGTTGAACACCAACTTTGAGTGAAAAAGAAAAGTGAGAATGCCAGGCTCTGAGTTCAACTCCTCCTCTCTCCCTACCCCAAATCTTTGGGGCTTGGTAATTTGTACCACAGCCAGTTAGACCTGGGATATAAGGTCTAATCTTCCTAATTACAAAGCATCCACTCCTGGATACTGTCCTTCCATCCTGAGCCTAAGAACTGGGGAGAGCGAGGCTCAGCATCGGCAGCCAGTGCCTATCAGGAGAAGTGGTCTGGGGTGCGGCAGTGAGCTCCATTGCAGATGGTGTGACCAACGCTGTGGGGGACAGTGGGAATTCTTTTTTTTTTGGTTGGTCATAGGGCTTGAACTCTGGACCTGGGCACTGTTCCTCAGAGGCTCTTCAGCTCAAGGCTAGCGCCCTACCACTTGAGCCACAGTGCCACTTCCAGTTTTCTAGTGGTTTATTGGAGATAAAAGTCTCACAGACTTTCCTGCCCAGGCTGGCTTTGAACCGTGATTCTCAGATCTCAGCCTCCTGATTAGCTAGGATTACAGGTGTGAGCACCGGCGCCCGGCTTTTGGGTATTCTTTTGTTACCACAAGGGCACAGACACCTGCACATTTCACTGTGGATGGAGAGGAAAGGTTGATTTTTTTTTAAAGGTGACAGGGAAAGGAAGCTTTGCCCTACAGGCAAAAAGCTAGCCAGTATTTGTCTCTTTCTGATGATTCTGAGGAAACAGATCTACTTGATAATGTTGGTAATTTGCCAAAGAGGTGAAAGCTCATTTACTGATACTATCTCTTGGCTCACTTGTGAGGTGGTGAAGAATATTAACTACATCCTAAAAATAAACATAGGGATAGAAACATCCAAGATACAAGTGCAAAAATCCAGCTTCAGATCCTCCACCGGCAGGGAGCTCAGAGTGAGAACCAGTGTCTGTGCCAGGAGGCAGGGGGCCGGGGGTGGGAGTGGGGGTTCATCTTCTCTTTAGGGGCGTTATCTCCAGGGTCAGGAGCTGTGCTGCATCGTAGGAGGCCAAAGAGTCAGCAATGGATGACTGCGATCAGAGGTCACATGATCCTAACAGCAGCCCGACAGAATTAAAAGAGGTCTTGATTTGACCCTTGCCGTTTATGCTTTGTCTGACCTTGGACGGGTTACTACTCTCTCTCAGCCTCAGTTTCTTCACCTGTGCAAGATGGAACACATATTGTTGTCTGGGAGTTAACTCTGAAAGCACATGTTGTCACGGCCATAGTGGCTCCAACAGGCAGACAGCCTGGTGCAGGTTTCAAGAAAGGTTGGTAATTCAGGAGTGGAGTTTTATGTCGATCCTTCCATTGGGGTGGGGCTGGTGTTCCAGAGACGGGTCTATCATAATTTGCTCTGGGAATCTGTGACTTAAAGGGGCTGGCAGTGTGGAGATTCTCTGGTTTCTTTTTGTTGTTTTGTCCATACAATCTTTTTTTTTTTTTTGTCGGTCATGGGGCTTGAACTCTGGGCTTGGGTACTGTCCCTGTGCTCTTCACCTCAAGGCAAGCACTCTACTGCTTGAGCCACAGCACCACTTCCAGTTTTCTAGTGGTTTATTGGAGATAAAAATCTCACAGACTTTCCTGCCCAGGCTGGCTTTGAACCTCGATCCTCAGATCTCAACCTCCTGAGTAGCTAGGATTACAGGCGTGAGCCACTGGCGCCTGGCTCATACAATCTTTCCCAGAGATGGTGATGAGCTTGCGTGTCAAGGAGCTTCTTTGATGGCAAAGCCAGTGGGAAGCAAAGAGAATTAAGGGTGTGCTATAAGATAGATAGATAGATAGATAGATAGATAGATAGATAGATAGATAGATAGATAGCAAACTGTGACTTCTGAGTCACGTAGTATCACATATGGTATCATCCATTACTGCCATCATGATGATACGTAAGAGGACACTGACCCCAGGGATGAGATGTGACTTGCTTGGGTCTACACAGCACATTAATGAGGATCACCAAGACTGGGACATGGATCTCTGCATGCAATACTCTACGTACAGAATGTGTGTGTATGTATGTATGTATATGCATATTATATATATATATATATATATGAATAATATGTCATTTTCAGGAAAATGGATGGACCAGGGAAAAGTGTTGTCAGATCCCAAGATACAAAGTATGTATGTTTTCTATCATATATGGACGATAGATCTAATTTATAAATATATAGGTAAACCTATATAGTATCATATGTGTATATACAGGGTCATATACATATATACACAAAAATCTCTTTTTTTGCCAATCCTGGGGCTTGAACTCAGAGTCTGGGTGCTGTCCCTGAGCTCCTTTTACTCAAGGCTAGCACTCTACCACTTGAGCCACAGTGCCGGATTTTTCTGTGATTAATTGAAGAGTCTCATGGACTTTCCTGTCCCGGCTGGTTTTGAATTATGATCCTCAGATCTCAGCCTCCTGAATAGCTAGAATTACATTCATGAGCCACTGGCACCCAGCTACAAACATATGAACTGAAGCATGACATACATAGGGGAGGATTCTAATGGTGTAGCGCCTTTGAATAACAAACTTGCACTTGAACCAAGAGTACAGGGAGCTGGAGCATGTTGTCATGCTGGGAGGGGAGGAGAGGGAAGGGGGGGGGATGAAGAGAGGAAGGCCAGGTAAATAAGGCCATTATATTCAATGTGCATATGTGAAAATGGACTTATGGGTGCTAAGGGTATGGATGGGGTTGGGAAAGATGAGGGAAGAACAATGAAGGGATACATTGATCACCATGTGCTGTATTCAAAAATCTGTTGAACTGAGACCCCTTTGTACAGCTACTTAAAACTGAAAACACAAACCTTTATTTATACCGTACTAGAGATTGAACCCAGGGCCTCATGCATTGTAGGCAGATGCTCCACCACTGAGCTACATCCTCAGCTGTGGCAGTGGCTTTTATGATTGTTGAGTTGGGAAGAGGATGGACTGGCCCCACGCTGGAGTCCAGCGTGGATGATGTGACTTCCCAGTTTTGTCCTTGAAGCGCTTTTCACTTTCAAAGTAGCCAGAAAAGGCCTGGGGTTGAAGAACAACTGCATTCAGATTCTATACACACACACACACACAGACACACACACACACATATGTATGTATATATTGTCAGTTGTGGGGCCTGAACTCTGGGCCTGGGCGCTGTCCCTCAGCTCTTCAGCTCAAGGCTAGCGCTCTACCACTTGAGCCACAGCACCACTTCCGGCTTTTTTCTTTTTGCTTATGTGGTGCTGAGGAATCGAACCCAGGGCCTCCTGCATGCAAGGCCAGCGCTCTACCACTGAGCCACCTTCCCAGCCCAGAGAATCATCCTTTCATTCCCTAAAACGGTAGCGTGAGCTATGCCGGATGCTGGGTGACTCGTGCTTGTCTGAGCCCTCTGCCTGCTCAAGGATCTGTAGTTCCACTCAGGCAGAGATGGGTGGGGTCCAGTTGTGGGGCTGGCCCTGGGCTGGGCTGGGGAGCAGCTCTGTGCTCTGTGTGTGTGTGTGTGTGTGTGCGCACACACATGCCAGCCCTGAGAGCTGTTCCTGAGCTGCTTTTGTTCAAGGCTAGCACTCTACCACTTGAGTCACAGCACTATTTCTGGCTTCTTCTGATTGGAGTTGATGGGAGATAAGAGTCCCACAGACTTTCCTGCCCAGACTGGCTTTGAGCTGTGGTTCTGGGATCGTACTCCTGAGTAGCTAGGATTACAGGTGTGAGTCACCAGTGTCCATCCTGGAGGAGCAGTTTTAAGAAGCCAGGAAGCTCTGTTCCATATGAGAGGACTAGGAAGCCCGAGAGACAGCCAACCCGAAGGGGAGGAAGTGTCATGTGGGGAGGGGATGTGCTCCCCACAGGCTAGCAAAGGGTGGGAGGCTTTGGGCTTTGATGACTTTCCTTAACCCTCGGAGGGAGCCGGGGTCTGTAGCATGGATTGGAATCATGGCATGGGTGTCTTCCGCTCTCCTCGAATGCGGGGGTGGGGGTAGCTAAGCTGTGGGGACCCCCCCCACACTGTTGGTTATCTATGTCTCAACATTGTCCCCAGCCCAACACTCTCCCCTTAGTATCTTCCCTGGAGACCTTTGCCCGTAGGAAGACACAGGGACGAGCAGAGAGACATCAGTGCCTCGGTGGGAAGGTCTGGTAGAAATCCTGCTCCTCCCTTGCAAGTCTCTTCTTGTTTAGAATCATAGCTCTGGAAAGAAAGAAAGGCCACCGAAAGCATAGGGGTGTGACAGAAGCCAGTCACATTTATTGAACACACGTCGTGTGCGGCAAGTGTGTGAGCCAAACACAAAACAGAAATACAACAGAGGTCTAACAGCTCCCGTCACTCGTCTCGGGAGGAGGACGTCTTACTGGCAGAGGAGACACAGGTTAAGTATATAGGAACACGTATGATCAAACCCGAGGTATACACACAGGGTTCATTCTCTACATGAAGACTAGGAGACACTACCATAGCAACTGAGGCACAGGAAGCCACTGTGACACACACTTTCATTAAAGAGAAAAGACAACAACTCTTTATTCCAGTGCTCTGGCCTATCTCTCTGGTGATGAAAGGAAGCTCCCAGAAGACACTAGAAAATGCCAGAAAAAAGTATTTTTTTTTGTTTGCTTAACTCTGCTGGTTGCTTTAGTTCAGATTCAAATTAGTAATCCACTTTAGCATGAAGCAAAGGCAATTAACAAAGAAGGAGAATAGTATTATATATATATAAATTAATCAGTAAAATCAGACCTTTCCAAAAAGGTCAAGTACAGATCCTGAAAGTTAATAGCTCTTCCCTCTTCTCTCTCTCTATAAAAGTTCCTATTAAGCAAAAGACTTCCCAATAAATTAAATTAGCAGGGCTGATTTGTTTTATATCTGGAAAAATCCTTTTATATTTTGACACACTTTAAAAATTATTTTGAAGTTGGAAGTCGCGCTGTAGCTCAAGTGGTACAGTGCTCACCTTGAGCTGAAGAGCTGAGGGACAGCACCCAGGCCCAGAGTTCAAGCCCCACGACCGACAAAAAAAAAAATTTTGAAGTAGGGCCACTAGATAAAATATAGGATGTATTTCAGTGCATGGAACCTAGCCATTGCTCATCTGAAATTAGAATTTAGCTAGGTATTATTTTTATTAAGTAATTCTGCAAATTGTTACTTTAGGTTAACTCACATTTAGAAGATATGTTCCAGAAGTTCCTAATAAGGGCTGGGGGAGGTTGGGAAGCAATTTATCTTTTTTTATAAGCTAATACTGTGTGGTGGAAAGACTTCGTCTTCTAACAGGAAACTTATAGATGATATAAGACATACTCACATGTTAGAGGCATTTTATTTCTTGTGTCACTGTAATTTTCTACTTGTTTTGGGCAGTACTGGTTTGAACTTGCCAGGTAGATGCTCTACCACTTGAGCCATGCTCCCAACACAAACTGCAATTTTAACAATTCATGTTTTTGTTGGGTGAAGTTTTGCCTTGGCATCTTTGATTGAAATAGCTGGTGATAGATGGTAACGTACGACTGTGGTCTGAGGAAAGGGCAGCCTGGTTTGAAAATATACCCATCATCCTCTCAATAATTTCTCCCAAGCATGTGACTAGTATTTGCAGAAAACAAATGCAATGCTTACATCTTGTGCAACATGTTACCCAGTCATTTCTGGCCATTCTCTCTTTCCTCCTTCCACATGGATTTTTTTTTTGTTTGTTTGGCAGTACAGAGTTTGAACTCAGGGCCTCAAGATTACTAGACAGATGTTCTACCATTTAAGCTATGCCTTCAGACCCCCTCATAGGTTTGTGGGGTACACTGGCCCCAGTATATGATACAGAATATCAAGCCCAGGTCAGTGGATGGTTACGTCCTCAGAGAAAGAAGCAAAGGTCAGCTCACTTCTCAGATGCTCGACATCTTTCTTTCTTTGTAGTTTTTGTTTGTGGTTATTTGCTTCCTTCCCACACAGGTAGGCATCTTCGGTTATCAATGCCCACATTAATTCACTGCGTGGGCAATGTTTCTCTTAATAAAGGAAAGACATGTTGGTAAATAGACTTGACAAATTCTATTCTAGAAATGTCCTTACTAATCGTCTCTGAGTGCATAACTCATTCTATTATGAACTGAGATTTCTAAGTTAGAGGAGGAAGATTTCAACACTCATTTTTCAGTGATGCTCCTATGAAACTCCAACTCCTTTTTGAAGGAATGTAAAATAATAACACTTGTTGAATTTCAACATCCATTAAACAATTCCTTTCTTTAAACACACCCAAGAATACTCTATGTTTATCTGTGAAGAATATAAGCATATGTTCAGTTTACACATCTGTATAAAATTACCCAAATATTAGCAGATACATAGATTATATTTAAAAGCAAACGCAGTGTTGGCATTCAAAAGTGATTCGTTAACTCAATCCAAGAGGGCCTTCCTTCTGGGACTGGCTATGTACTTTTCCACCGTTGGCCAGCCACTTACACTTACAACTCTCCTTTGTAGCTAGAGATCTTTCTGGAAAAGAGGAAGTGCAGGTGTGTATGAGAAATTAAGTTGGGACAAAGAAGTTATGGGATTTAAAAACCACCTTATAAAGAAGAAGTTAAATAATACATACCACTAAAGAAGAAAAAGCTGCCGGGCACTGTGGTTCATACCTATAATCCTAGCTAATCAGGAGGCTGAGATCTGAGGATCATAGTTGGAAGTCAGCCTGTGTGGGAGAACCCATATGACTCTTACCTCCAATTAACTAGCAAAAATCTAGAAGTAGAACTGTGGTTCAAGTGGTAGAGTGCCAGTTTTGAGTGAAAAAGCTAAAGGACAGTGTCTGGGTCCTGAGTTCAAGAACCAGTACACCAGCACCAAAAACAAAAAGTTCTTTGCCAATACTCTTTTCTTTGTGGAAATAGGAGTTTTAAATTCCCTCTTTCAGACAACCTTCCTTTGGTTCTTCTGACAACCATGGGAGCTTGCATCTCTGAACCCCTTCATCTACCCCAAGATGGGAACAATCCAGACTGTTGTCTTACTAGGGAAGCTGGTCAGAGAGGATCCTCTCCCTGCGCTCTTCACCTGGTGGCCACAGAAGGTGGGTGGCCCTTGTAGGAATGTGAAAGAGGGGTGGGCTGCGGGAGGAGGGGGCAGCGCAGCTTCCATAATTCTGCATGAGCAGCAGCAGAGGTGGCAGTAGCAGCATGTAGAACTGTGCCACTGTGGAAGAAGGCCTCCTGCCTGGGGTGTTCTAGAATCTTCCAAAGCTCAGGAGCGTCCACATTTCCATGCTGGACATGTGCTTGGTAGGTACCTGTGTGGCAGGAGGCCGGGGTGGGGGGCGGGAGGGCGGTTCTGATGAAGGTTACCAAGAGTGCCTTGGCTGCTCTATCTGGAAACTGAGGCACAAGCCTTTCCCTGGTTGGTGCCACCTTTCTGGGAACAGGATGAGGGATGGATAAACCGACTAGGCCGAGGCTGGAGGCCCCCCCCCTCCTTTCTTCGCTGGTGCCTCCTGCCCATCCCCTTCTCCTTCCCTGGCCCCCAGGCCCCGGCGGGCAGGCCCAGGGCGCGCTCAGGGGGCCGGGGCCGAGGCGCTCATGTGGCTGTAGGAACCCCTGGACAGGGAGGCCCCCACGGTCTTCCCGTCCTCCTCCTCGGCCCCCTCGCCTCGCACCCCTGCGGGGCCGGGGCTGGGGCAGCAGGGGAAGGTGGCCATGAAGCCGAGGCGGAAGCGTTTGTTCATGAAGCAGTAGATGATGGGGTTGACGCAGGAGGAGGTGTAGGAGAGCAGGTGGATGAAGGAGATGGGCGTCCCGGAGAGGCGGCGCTCGGCCGAGGCGGTGTCGAAGGCGCGCCAGGCGTTGGCGCTGAAGATGGGCATCCAGCACAGGAAGAAGAGGAGCACGATGACCATGAGCATGCGGATCACCCGCTTCTTGGCCACCAGGCTGGCCGCCGAGCCGCTGCTGCGGACGCGGTGCACCCGGCCGACGCTGCTGCCGCGGCGGCTGCTGGACAGCGGCTGCAGCCGTAGCTGCGCGGGACGCCGGGACTTCTGCGCGTAGCAGCCATCGCTGTCCTCCAAGAGGCCGCCGCTGCCGGGGCTCGGCTTCCTCTCTGGGTGAGCAAGCACAGCCCGAGGACTCAGGACCACCGTGCTGAGCAGAGGGGCCCTGCCCGCCGCCCAGGCCGGGGGTCCCTCCTGCCTGCCGCCCTTCCCTCCCTCAAGGCAAATGAGCTGCTTGGGTGGGGCCAAAGCCACTGGGGTTCAGTGGGGCCAAAGCTACAGGGTTCTGTAGACCACTCTGTGCATCGGAAAGCAAACCCTGCACAGCGCCTTGGAGTGCGTGCAAGGACCGACTCCTACTCGTCTCCTTTCTTTCCACCTGCTTGCTACAACTCCAGAGGGTTGTAGGAACTCCAGGGGGAAAAAAAGTGGAGGGGAAAAACCCACTGAAGCTAGAACCACCAAGTTATCCCATAGTCAAGAGTGGAGGAGGGGAAAGTTAGGCCAAATCCTGCTCATAGGTAACTGCAGGGGCTGGGGAGAGAGAGGAGAGGCACAGGGAACGAGGATGAATAACTCGGCTTTCAGGTTTAGGTCTAATCTTTTTTCTTTTTTTTTTTTTTTGGTCTGGTCGTGGGGCCTGAACTCGGCCTGGGAGCTGTCCCTCAGCTCTTCAGCTCAAGGCTAGCGCTCTACCACTTGAGCCACAGCACCACTTCCAGCTTTTTTCTTTTTGCTTATGTGGTGCTGAGGAATCGAACCCAGGGCCTTAGGCATGCAAGGCAAGCGCTCTACCACTGAACCAACTTCCCAGCCCTAGGTCTAATCTTTTTGAATCACTTTTAAGGCATAAGTACAGAATTATTATGTAATTATTGCCGGATGTCTGTCTGAATACATTACAAAGAGTCTGAGATACATGGTTCTGCCCTTATACTTGGGTTATGTGTCCACCTTTCCTTTTATTCCAAGCAGTCCATTTTTGAGAGAAATGAGTCCCCATTTTGCAGATGGAAAATAGAGTCTCCTGACTGCCATATGACACAGAGTCTCAGAAAAATGCCCTCAAAAATCTCCACTGAATAGACAGGATTATAGGCTTATGCCTATAATCTTAGCTATTCAGGAGGCTGAGATCTGAGGATCAAGTTTCAAAGCCAGCCTGGGGAGAAAAAAAAAATCCCTGAGACTCGTGCCTCCGATTAATTTGCCAAAAACCAAAAGTAGAAATGTAGCTCAAGCGGTAGGGTGCTAAACTTGAGCAAAAAAAGCCAGGCAAAAGTACAAGGCTCTGAGCGCAAGCCCCAGTTACCAGCATACACACGCGCACACACACACACATCTCCACTGTGCTCAATAAATATACACTGAATGTCTCCATTTCAATGATAGAAAACAAGATTTTTGTACCCATTTGGCAGAAATTGTTATCTAAACACTGCTTACCTTTGGCAGATTTCTTCTGGCTCGCATCAAATTTTATTCCTTGGTAGAGTTCCAAAGAGATTAATCCATATGCCACCACCATCACAATTCCGGGGATAACAAAGAGGATGAGCAACAGGAACGTATGCCTGATACAACGAAAAGAAATTCAATAACCAGCATCTCTGGACATTCGTACTCAGCTGGGTAGGAATGACGAGGGCACATCTTTGTTTTAACTGGTCCCAGCAGACACATCCATCACTAACGTGTCATGCCCTTGGAAATCCCATGTCTGGAGGCTCAGACATTACAACTTGTTTACTTCTTTTCTTCTTCTCCTTTTTTTTTTTTAAAAAAAAGATAAAGTCTTTATGAAAGACAAATTGGAAACATTTGGCATAATTCTGTGCCTGAAACAAACTAATATTTGAAAAATAATAAAAAGCCAGGAAAAGTGGTATGCACTTGTAATCCCAGATACTTGGAAGGCTGAGGTAGAAGGATCATTTGAGCCTAAGAGTTCAAAGCCAATATGGGCAACATGGTGAGATCCTATCTCTACAACAAACAAAAATCAATAGCAACAACAGGACAAAAAGCCCAATACAACCACAAAGAACAAATAAAACTTTAAATGAGAATGTGTGAGTTATATTATAAAGCTGTTACCAATATCATAATAATAACAGTAAGAATGAGAGCTTACATTCATTTTGTGTGTGTGTGTATCCAGTCATGGGGCCTGGGCGCTGTCCCTCAGCTCTTCAGCTCAAGGCTAGCGTACTACCACTTGAGCTACAGCGCCACTTCCGGCTTTCTTTCTTTTTGCTTATGTGGTGCTGGAGACTCGAACCCGGGGCCTCAGGCATGCAAGGCAAGCGCTCTACCACTGAGCCACCTTCCCAGCCCCGCTTACATTCATTATTAAACACACATGAAATGTAATATGTGCCGTATGCTAACCTAAACACTTGACATATATTCCATCTATTTAAGTCCCATAACAACTTTGGAAGTATCTACTATTATCCTACTGCTGATTTTAGCTGAAATATTTTGAGACTGAAGGAGATGAAATAATTTACCTAAACTCTCCTCGCTTGTGGTGGAGGTAGAATTTGAACTCAAGCAGTAAGGGTTCAGAAGCAAAGCTCTTACATATGAAGCCTTTAAGATATGAAAGGACTCACAGGCTTGGGTAGAGATAGTAAGAAATCTGTTTGGATTTTACAAACTGTGGTATTCTGGCTGCTCCCATTTCCTGAGCAGCTCATGAATATCCTTGGTTGCTGATTCTCCTCCCCGCTGTGAAGCTGGTGTGGCATTCTCGAGCCTGCCTGGGTAGAGCTATGCTTTCTCTAAACTTATTTGACTCCTGAGGAATCACAGCCTCTGCATGATGAGTCTAGCCTCTAAATCACTCTTTGCTGTTTGGCATGTGTAAGATGACACGGGGCAGCCATAAAATTGTCAGTGGCTTACAGTGGCGGGGCCATTTCTCATTGCAATTGGATATGTTTTGATAAGATTTCTTTTCAGGTCTTAGAAATAACCTTCTCATTTGCAACATAATTCTGTCTGTGGGTGTGTGCGTGTGTGCGCGCAAATGTACTCTCACGCTAATTGATTAAAAGGAAAAAGGCAAAGAAGGCAGAGAGACTCTGTATGGAGACTATTCTGCATTATCTAGTTCCTGCTTCTAAAACATCCTCACAATGAGTAAACACAGCACCCTGCATTTGTGTCACTTTTTTTTTAATGCCAGTTCTGGAGCTTGAACTCAGGGCCTAGGTGCTATCTTTGAGCTTTTTTTGCTCCAGGCTGTTACTCTACTACTTGAGCCATACCTCCACTTCTGACTTTTTGGTAGTTAATTGGAGGTTAGAGTCTCATGGAGTTTTCTGCCAGGGCTGGCTTTGAACCTTGATCCTCAGGTCTCAGCCTCCTGAGGAGCTAGGGTTCCAGGTATGAGCCAGATTTGTAAAATTTCCTATTATTAACTCCTTGTGGAGCTAGCGTCTAAAGCTTAGCATGCTTTTGTGAACTAGCCCATGACACCCCTGTGTCTGGTAGAGTTCTGGGTGAGCATCCTGGTGAGCTATAAGAAAGGCCACGTGGGATTTAATTTTTTAGAGCATTGTAGCTTTCCAAGTGTTCTAGTCTAAAGGCCTTCCAGACCATCTGCAGATCAGGCCTGGTGATTCCGTACAGTCTCTGCTCTCGCAACCCTTGAAAGTTTGGACCAGCTGATCTTTGCATGCCTCGGCTTCCTCATCTCGAGTGTGAGTGTGGTAACTGTACCTCACACCCAAAGGGGTTTGAGAAGATTGATTGAGGCCATTCAAATGGTAGCACTCCAGCTCAGTATTTGACTCTTAAGGCTATTCTAGAATGATCTTCCTCTGGAAGTCTTGAGGACATGGCCCTCCAGAGTTTTGCATTGCAAACTTACACCAAGTTGTATGTAAAAGGGGCAGGCATAATCCAACTTACCAGGACTGCTGCATTGCATCATTTGGCAGGAGAAAGCGGCACATGTTTGCAGTCTGGTTGTTATTTTTGGTAAAAGGCACCAAGTTGCTGTAGATGGGGTAGGGCGTCATGATGGTGAAGGAGAGACACCAGGTTGCTGCAATCACCTTCAACGCGTGGGATTTTGTTTGCCAGACCCGGGACTTTAAGGGTTTGCAAATGGCGCCATATCTCTCCAGTGAGATGGCGACCAGGTTGAAGGTGGAGACGCTCACAGAGGTGCCTGGGGAGGGGCACAGAAGCCAGGCACGTTGGCACTGAAATGCAAAGCTTATTTGCACGTTAGCTGAAAGCATATCTGCTGGGCACAGGTTTAATACCAGAGGAAACTACTCCAGGGACAAAGAAATATTGTGTATGTCTATCTTAAAAGGATGATTGATTGCCAGGGGCCGGTGGCTCATGCCTGTAATCCTAGCTACTCAGGAGGCTGAGATCTGAGGATCACAGTTCAAAGCCAGCCCAGGCAGGAAGGTCCGTGAGACTCTTATCTCCAATAAACCACCAGAAGACTGGAAGTGGTGCTATGGCTCAAGCAGTAGAGTGCTAGCCTTGAGCTGAAGAGCTGAGGGACAGTGCCCAGGCCCAGAGTTCAAACCCCACAACCCACACACACAATAAAAAGATGATTGATTCCCAGCTTTGTTTCCAGAAGGTTTTTTGTTTTGTTTTGTTGGTCGTGAGGCCTGAACTCTGGGCTTGGGCTCTGTCCCTCAGCTCCTCAGCTCAAGGCTAGTGCTCTACCACTTAAGCCACAGCACCACTTCCAGCTTTTTCTGTTCATGTGGTGCTGAGGAATTGAACCCAGGGCCTCAGGCATGCAAGGCAAGCACTCTACCACTGAGCCACCTTCCCTAGCCCCTCCCAGAGGTTTAAACACATAGTGAAGATTATGTGTTTGCAAATCTTATGGCCAGTTTTCAGATATGTTATTGAGCTTTGATTGTAATCAAAAGATTTATTAATTAATAACCAAGGGAATAAAAATACATTGCTATCTCACAGAAAATGAAAGAAGACTCCGAGCCAGGTGCCAGTGGCTCATGCCTATCATCCTAGCAAACACAGGGAGCTGAGATCTGAGGATCATGGTTTGAAAGTAACCCTGGGAAGAAAGTCTGTAAGACTCCAACTCCCTCTCCAGCAAAGAACCAGAGTGCGGGTGTGGCTCAAGTGGTAGAGCACCACCTATAAGCAAGGAAGCTCAGCAGGAGTACAAGGCCTTCTCTGAACTGGAAGCACTGGTTTTCTGAAAACACACTTTTAAAGAGTGAAACAACACGTTGTGTGTTGAAAAAAATACATAGACAAAAAGGTGGGAGAGAAAAGTTTGACTGTATAAAGGTGTCTCTGGGCATAGAAATGAGGTCTTCCTAGTCACTCAGCTCTTCTGTGATTTATGAAATGAACATGTATCATGATTACAATAAAGACATTAGAAAAACCGTAATATCTCAAACCTCAGGATTAAGATAGATTTGGGATCAGAGTTCAGAACCTGGCAAGGTTAGAGCCCCAAGATGTATACAGATATGTGTGCTTCTCTAAAACTATGTTTAAACATTCTTTTTTTCTTTTGAAGGAGGCTTAGCCCTTGATTTTCTCAAAGTCTTAAAGGAGTTTATCATTCTCCCAGCGCATGAAGTATAAGCTCCTGGGAGCTTGTACAGCCTTTGCTGTGACGTCATCCTACAGGTCTGACAGCATTTAGAAAAGAGAGGGCAGCCCAGACTCCTCTGTGTAACGTCCACTGGCACTCTTCATTTGTTTGTTAATGTCAATGGTTAACAATAGTATTAAAGAGACCATAAAGCTGACAGAATTCAAATGACTAGAATTAGAAAATAGTCGCAATGACATTTTAAATACCTTCAAAATGATCTGCCTTTCCTCTTTTTTTTGACTGTTCTAAAATGTTTTCTTAATTAAAGTGACATAACTCAAGGTTCAGCAACATAAAATGAACCGTTGGGTGAACTCACAATGTCACGTGACCACGGGGAAACTCAACATCACCCTCCTCCATGGGCTCCAGGGAAAGCTCTAAGAGAGAATTCCCAGGTGCATGGACAGGCCTGGGGTGCTAGAAAGTTCTAGTGATCCTTGCTTTATTATGGAACACTGATGCTTTTCATCTGTAGGCTCTTTTAAAAAATGATTTCCAGAGGACTTGGGCACAGTGACATGTTCTTGGTGACTTGTTTGTGGCATGAGGTCAGGAATTCATACCATTATATTTGTGCTGGGTCCTGCTGCAAATGGGAAAAAATTTTTTAAATTTTCTGGTCATTCAAGGCTGCCTGGTGCTAAGTGTGTAGTGTGTGTGTGTGTGTGTGTGTGTGTGTGTGTCTTTGTGTGTCTGTGCGTGCACATGCGCACGCACGTGCCAGTCCTTGGGCTTGAATTCAGGGCCTGGGCACTGTCCTTGAGTTCTTTTGCTCAGGGATAGTGTTCTACCATTTGAAACACAGCTTTACGTTTTGGTGGTTAAATGGAGATAAGAGTCTCACTTTACTGCCTGGTCTGGCTTTGAGCCACATCCTTAGCTCTCAGCCTTCAGAGTAGCTAGGCTTATGGGTATGAGCCAGGGCGTAACCAGCATGATGCTGCTCTCCCATCACCATCTCTCCTCTCCCAAGTAGTTTGTTCCCAGAGCAGGTGAGGATCAAGGCAGAGAGAAGAGAGCATAAGAAACAAGGTTTTGTTGAACTTCAGAGGGTAACAATGGCAAACTCAAGCAGTGTTCCACCTCTGCAGGGGCTGCTAATACTCCTTTAAAATCCCAGCTGCGGGGATTGCTGCCTGTGTGTCCTTGAGCACATTAAGAACCTCTCTGTGCCTCTGTCCTCACCTTGATAATTGGGCAAGAAGGGCAGTATTACTCCACAGCATGGCTAGTTGATAAGATCATGCAAGTAAAAACCCTTAACCCAATAAGTACATACAAGTACTCAGAAATAGTAGTGCTGGTGAGTTTTATTATAATCATTTTAATTGTCAGAAGCAGAGCACTCAATATCTCTACCAGGTCCCAAGAGCATATGCAACTCCTTCCCCGGACATAGGTCTCTCAGTCTGTCTGTCTGTCTCTGAGATGGTTCTAGTGCTTGGGAAGTTAACCCTGAGAAGAGAATCTAGACCTGTGGTCTAAGTAGTTTACAACTGTCTGTGTTCTGTGACAAAGCAAGGGACACAAAGAAGGAACCCTTCTGCACATTTCATGACCACACCGTCCCCAGGAGCTGTGAACCCAGCTGGAGAGAACTCAGGACACAATCCTGGCTTCCAGAGAGGGCTAGGGCACCTTGAAGCCACTTTTAGGTTCTTTCCCTGGGGTCGGAACCCAGTGAACTCCACATCCTCTGTGTTCCTCTATCAATTCCAACATGCAGAATGTGTTTGGGGTTTGAACTCTGGGCCTCGGCTCTGGACCTGAGCTCTTTTGCTTAAGGCTAGCATTCTACCACTTTGAGCCAGAGCACCACTTCCAGTTTTCTGGTGGCTAATCGGAGATAAGAGTCTCATGGACTTTCCTGCCCAGTCTAGCTTCGAACCTCAATTCTCAGATCTCAGCCTCCTGAGTAGCTAGGATTACAGGATTGAGCCACATAGCATCCAGCACCCATAACGTTTGATGGACCTACCACCACACCAGCACCTGTGCCCATGCCCAGAGCCTTGTACCACCAGATGTTAGTGTATCAGGCCCCAGTGGGGTCCCTCTGCTGTGGTGCCTAGGGTTGGGAAGGTCGGGACATGAGTAAGGTCTTTGCTGAGCTCTGCCTAGGCTAAGCACTCACCCATGAAGTAGGTGGTGGTCTTGCACACGGCGCTTCCAAAGATGAAGTCCCTGAGCAGGTTGGGGATGAGGTTGAATGGCATGCAGAAGAGACAGAGCATGAGGTCGCTGACAGCCAGGGAGAGCAGGAAGATGTTGGTGACCGTCCTCATCCTCTTGTTCCGAATCAACACGGTGATGACCAGCGTGTTCCCCAGCACGCTGAGCACAAAAATCAAGGTGTACAGGAAAATCTGCACAGCCGGCTGCCACTCTGCGGAGGAGAGCAGGGTTGGAAGGATCGAGATTGTGAGAGCTGAACTTTAAGATCCAGTGTTTATCCTCCCTCCCACCCCCACCCCACCTAGGAGGGAAGGGGTGCACCACAGGGGGCCCATGTATTCCTGCCCAACTACTTTTGTGCTGAGACAAACTGAGATCATGAGGCCATCCAGATGCTTTTTAAAAGGTTGGTTTGTGAAAGGATCTCTCTGGCAACCACTTTTGCCTAAGGAACAGAATTTCTAACTTGCGAGGGTTTCCTTTGCTTAGATGCTAAACGATCACTTCTTCATAGTGGGTGCCCCCACCCCCGAGGAAAAGCCGTCTGTCTGGCTCTGTCCTGCCCAGTGCCTGTTTAAAAAATAACACTTGTTAAGTTCAGACTTGCTGGCTGGCGTGTCTTTCTGCCTCCACTCAGCCCTTCCTCCTCCCGCGGGGGTCCCTCCCGTCTGAGCTCCTGCATGTGAGTCCCCAACTTTCCCACGGAGGGACAAGAACTCCGTGGGATTCCCGTTTGCTTCTGATCTTGGATTCCAACTTGGGAGGCTGGGGCTGGATCCCACCTGCTCTCAAACCCTGGTGGGGAGGCTTTTCTTGATCAGCTTTGCCTTCGCTCGTTTCTCCCTCAACCTCTAGGACTTGTGAATGGAAAGAGTCGCCTACCTTTGGAGGGACGAGACTGATCCACGCAGAAGAGCGTCTCGTTGTCCAGCCCGAGCTCGCAGAGGAGGGTGAGGCTGCTCCCATTCGCCAGGAGGCTGTCCTCCGCGTCCATCCTCGCCTGCTGCTTTCTACCAAGTGCCTGTGAGCCGGGGAAACTGCTCACTCCCAGCTCACTCCTCTAATGGTCGCAGAGTCCAAATGCAACCGGCCATGGAGGGCAGACAGGGAGGAAGTGATTTCCAGGGGTGGCCTTTTGCCGCCATTCCCAAAGCCACCTGGAGCTCACTCTGCTCCGGCTGGCTGCATGAGCGCGTTTGCATTACTATGGTTGAAAAAACAGCTGGTGCAGGTTGAGCCTGCTCCCACACCTTCTGCTCCGGGGCCCGCTGTGAGTTAACCCTTCCAGAGGGGGGCTACTTTTGCAACACACACACACACACACACACACACACACACACTCACGCACACTCACCCCTAGCACCTTTCCTTTCCATACATGATCCTATCCCTAACCCAGACATTTACAGACTGAAGCCCACATGGGTTATGTGAGACAGGACTAACCAACAGCGCCGACACCAGCACCGAGGGCCACGGAGGGCCCTCATAGAAAGGCCATTAGTGCCTTTTGAGCTTGGAGCCCTGCCCAGCCACGTGTGTGGCCATCGCTGCTGGGTGGCTGGTTGTTAAGTTGTTACCAACCGCAGTGGAATGTCTTAGGGTCTCTGCCCTTGATAATTGGGAGCAGGGGATATGTCTAAAGATAGGCTCGTGGGTCCTTCCTTTAAAAGAAGGTTTCTCCTTCATTCATGTCTCCATTCATTCAGCCCGTGTTCTAGCACACCAGTATGTAATGAGTAAGATCACTGCGCCCTCATTAAGCATCTTAAAGGAAGTTCAGCAGGGGGGAATGGGGAGGAATCCAAGAAGGGTGCTATGGTAGACAGATGGTTGGGAAAGGTCCCTGGAGGAGGGGATCCTACCCTGTGATGTAAATGAAGAGGAGGAGGAAGGCTGGTGAAGGTTTGGGGGCAGCTGCTTCTAGGTAGAAGGAGCAGTAATAACAGCAGGGGTGACAGCCAGTGCAAGGGTCCTGAGGTGGGTCTGAGCTTGGCCTCACTTAAAGAGTAGATGGAAGTAGATGTGAATGAGAGGTGGATGATTAGATGGGAAATGCACTTGGGGGTGAAGCCCTCCCCACCCATTGTATAACTTACCGCCTCAGTTTCCATGTTCTGTAAGCAGGCTCACTTGGGCAGAGCTGAATTCTTTGTGGAGTTCATGAACACTGGATTAGTGTTACATGCAGGACCACTGGCTGGTGGTCCCTCACTTCTTTGAAATGACAGACAGCTGCCGTTTGGGGGAATAGTGCCCGAAGCTGAAGGGAGAGGGATCTTGGGACACGCTGGTAGTTGTCAGCAGGACAGGCTGTGGCATCACACACACGTGGAATCCAACCCTGGCTCCGCTGGAAATCCTGAACAAGTCTCTGAACCTCCCCCAGGCTGGCTTTCTTCATCGGTCAGAGATGAAGCTGACTGCGCGGATATTTATGATGGAGACTGACGGACGCAGCACAGGAAGTGTTGGCACATCACAGATGCTGCGTGCATAGCTTGCCACTGATGATGATGGTGATTTTCCTTTTACAAATGAGGGCCCTGGGGAGACTTCGAGGTGACTGCCCCCTCGAGCTTCCTGCGGCTTGGCTTCTGCCTTCATTATTCCACCACTGTGCAGTCCACTGGCAGCTGGAGCCCAGGCCTCCACTTCCCTACCCGGCCACATGGTAGGAGAGCCAGGCTCCAGGCTGATCTGCCTTGAGCTGAAATGGAGCCCAACTGTGGGATCCCTCCCTCGCTCCCCTCCTCTCCCCTCCTCTCCCCTTCTCTCCCCTCCTCTCCCCTCATCCACCTCCTCTCCCCTCCTCCCCCTCCTCTCCCCTCCTCTCCCCTCCTCTCCTCTCCTCTCCCCTCCTCTCCCCTCCCCTTCCCTCCTCTCTCCTCCCCTCCTCTCCTCCTCTCTTCTCTTCTCCTCTCCTCCTTCCTTCTCTCCCTCCCTCTCTCCTTTCTTTCCTTCTTTTCTTCCTTCCTTCCATCCTTTCTTCCTTCCTCTATCCATTCCATCATCCTTCCTCCTCCTCCTCCTCTTCTTCCTCCTGCTCCTCCTCCTTGTGCCAGTACTGGGGCTTGAACTCAGGGCCTACATGCTACTCCTTAGTTTGTCCTCTCAAGGCTGGTACTCTACCTCTGGAGCCACAGCTCCACTTGTGGCTTTTTGCTGGTTAATTGGAGATAAGAGTATTATGGACTTGCCTGCTGGGGCTGGCTTCAATCTGGGCTTCCTGAGTAGCTAGGATTGTAGGTACCGCCATCAGCGCCCCCTCCCCCAACTTGTGGAAGTGAGGGTGAGTGCTAAGACCCCATCCACGCTGCACACACAGCGAGGGTTGCAGTGTTGCCATTCTACGAACTTTGGGGCATAGCTGTTTAAACCAGTGTCAGTGGTTCAAACAAAACAAGATTTCCCACCCCTAAGGATTCCCATCCTTCAGCTCAGGCCTGGGAATCTGCATTTCTACCAGATAGCCCTAGTGATTTGGAGGCCAGCTTGTAGAAGCTCTGGGAACCATTGAGGGCAGGAGGGCAGGCATTGGACTGTATGGGTCTAAGCCTGGTTATCACATAGTGGAGTCTCAATTTGCTCATCTACAACATGGGGATAAAATACAACTACCTAGCTGGGTGCTGGTGGCTCACACCTGTAATCCTGGCTACTCAGGAGACTGAGATCTGAGGATCACAGTTCAAAGCCAGCCCGGGCAGGAAAGTCTGTGAGACCCTTATCTCCAATAAACCACCAGAAAACTGGAAGTGGCGCTGTGGCTCAAAGTGGTAGAGAGCAAAGCCTTGAGCTGAAGAGCTGAGGGAAAGTACCCAAACCCAGAGTTCAAGCCCCACAAAAAAAATAAAATATAACTACCTATCAACAAAACAATAGAGGAAAAGCATTTCAAACAATGCATAACATAGTGCCACACACGAATTGTTCTTATTAATGGATAAGGATAGTCCCAGAGAGGTTGACTCAATCCTATCATGGCCAAGCCAAGGGCTTGGATACTATCCCAGCCCAGCCTGACATGCGAGATGCTTGGTCAGTGAGAAGGAATGAAGAGTAAGTAATTAGGAAAGCCACTGTTTCATTGCTTATTATGCCCTTTTATCACTCAGTTACATTGCGTCTTTTCCTGTCCGACTCTGGGTTTTCACTCTGCCTGTGTGAGCCAGCACTATTAATTATCAGTTAACCTGGGGGAGAGGGGTGGAGAGGGAGGAAGGGAGGAAGAGAGGAAGAGAGGGAGGGAGAGAATTCCAGTGGGAGATGTTGAAGTTCTCCAGGGAAAAAGCAGATTCATGTCTAGGATGTCAGCCTTCATTTCACTCAAGGTGCTGGGTTGTATGCTAGGTGCTAGGAGCCAGTGTGAGCCGAAGACCTGCTCTTGAGAGACGCTCAGTCCACTGAGGTAGACCAGGCAACCTGGAAGTGTCCAGGTTGAATTGGTACAAATTGGCTAACTTGATTCAGAACACTTTCAATGTCTCTCCAACCCCAGACACACAATAGTGGCCGGGACTAGCTAAGCCTTTGAAGCTTCTTAGAGCCCACAAAGCCTTGTGGGTATTGGAGCCTAATTTTCCAAGCCAGAAAGAAAGAACGTTGGGCTTCTGGGTAATGAAATTATGAACTGCTTCTCGGTTTTCCATTTTAAGGAACAATTATTCTGAATCACCGACTTATCTGTGTGTATTTTCTTCCTAATTAGAATGTTAATGACATACTCATCGCCAATTTTTAAGTACAGAAAAATGGTAGGTATAAATAGAACATAAATAAACCTTCGCGACCGCACCCACACGATTTCTTCTCAGGGCAAAGTCCCCTTGAAAGAAGCACAGCCCCAAAGGCAGAAGCGGTTTTCATGTGATCGTGTGCACGGGAGACCCAATCCACAGGCAGGGCGACCTGACCTTTCTTCAGATTCTCCGCTTCTCTACAGCCCTTTCCCCCAGAGCTGCTGCTTGCAATGGCACTGGCTACATTCCCTAGTCCCCACCACCATGCGAGTCTCCCCAAGGCTGCGGACTGCCTCTAACTGGCTCAGCCTTCTGGAAGAGACCAGCAGGACTTCCTCTTCTTTACCGTGAAGGCCCAGTTGGGCTCCCACAGGAAAAGTCCACGCCTGAGGCTTCCCTCATCCCAGGGGTGGGGGTAGCCTGCTTCACCCCCCCCCCCCATGCTCTTCCCCCAGCGAAAGCTCTTGGAGACATCTCAGTGGATCCTTTCTGATCCACAATTCCCTCCTTGCTACCGAGGAAGGGCGAGTCCCATGACTGTTAGAAAAGGCTGTGATTTAATAAGCAAATAGCTGGATCCAAGTCTCTGTTTCCTCAGATGCTCACTGGGCTCATAGCTGTATTTCCCTGGCCACAGGGCTGCCTGGTATCACAGGGCGGGAGAAGCAATGCCTGCAGGTCATGTGACAGAAACAATAATGCGTGATGGTTTACGCCTTAGACGACCTGACCTGGTAAATGGTCAGGAGGCGCTCATCTTAGCCCTGCCTGTGAATTCGTGCTTTGAAAATAAAACTGAGATGGGGTGCCATGGCTCATGCTTGTAGCCCTAGCTACTTTGGCAACTGAGATCTGAGGATTGTGATTTGAAGCCTGCCCAGACAGGAAAGTCCATGAGACTCTTATCAACAATTAACCAGCAAAAAACTGCAAGTGGAGGTGTGGTTCAGGTGGTAGTGCACCAGCCATGAGCAACAAAAGCCAAGCAAGTGCTTGAGGCCCTTTCCAAGTTCAAGCCCTAGTACTGCTCCCTGCCCTCGGCCAAGCCTAAACAGACAAACAAAAAAAATAAAAAACAAAGTTGAGATGATGCTCTATGGACAGTATTCATCCTGGGTTCATTCAGAATGCAATTTTAAGGCAAAAATGTTCTTTGGAATAAATGTTTTTTTAATATGCCAGTACTGGGGCTTGAACTCAGGGCCTGGGCACTGTCCTTTAGCTTTTGAACGACCCCAAGTTAAATGCAGTACTCCTCAAAGCTGCCATGCACAGTCAGGCCTTCTCCCATCTCCCACCCTGCTGAGCTGGGCAATTGCTTCCAAGCATTTTTTTTTTAAAGAACAGATTTACTATTCTTTTGTCAGATTTTTCTACTTTCATTTAGCTAACGTAACCATTGTGATCGGCATCTCATTGTTGCCCTGACTTGCATGGCTCATCCACAAATATGCTTCTTATTTCCTCTGCCCCCACATTTGTTTGCTCCTTACATTTCTCCTTTTGTCACTTAATGCATCTAATATAAGCAAGAGTATGTGTATAGGCTCTGGCTATTAAAAATTTTTAAATTGTTATTATAAAAGTGATGTACAAAGGGGTTATAGTTTCATAAGTGAGGTAATGGGACATTTCGTTATGGACAATATCTAACCATTTTTAAAAATCAACAAATACTAAATTGTGCATCTATCTACTAAGTGTCAAGAATTCAGACAGGCTTTGTTTATAGTGGTTGAACAAGATCAAGTCCCGCCCCTTCCTGAGCTGTGTCCTATGGGAGACCAATGTTAAACCAATGAACAAATGACTACACTGATAGTGGAAAGTCCCTCCCCTTCCTGAGCTTTGTCCTATGGGAGACCAATGTTAAACCAATGAGCAAATGACTACACTGATAGTTGAAAGTGCTATAAAGCAAATCAAAGCATGGGGAGGGAGGGGAGTGGTGGGTGATCAAAGAGTGCTCACTTGAGGAGGTGGCACATGTGGCAATCTGGGAGAAAATTCCAGAGAGAGCCTTTATTGTGGTCTTAGTGTTTTCATCACTCAATGGAAACTCTATCTAAGGAGATGATGGTATTTAATTTATACATGATTATGTGTAGCAGAGCTTCCCTCATCTCCTTATACAGCGATATGGTCCCCGGTTTGTATGTGGGCACCTGGCCGCCTAGACTCAATGGTGGATTTTCCAGCTTTGTTTGTAGCAAGAGTCACCATGCAACACAGTTCTGGTGAAGGAGAGGTTGACAGACATGACAAGTAGCCTCTGAGAAGTATCTTTGCCAATAGGGAGCCTTCCCTTTTCCTTTCCTTTCATCTTTACTTTCTCTACAGTACAGATGTGATCACTGGAGCTGGGGGAGCCATATTGTGCCTCAAGGCACACCCTTATTGTATAAAGCAGAACAAAACAGTAAAAGGAGGTTGGAGTAGAAGGATCGTTGGTGATCTTGGAACTGGCATTCCAGCCACTCTGGACTGCTTACATTTGAGTTCATTTATGAGAACGAACTTTTTTTTATTTCTTAAAGTCAATATCGTCTGGCTTACTGCTATTTTCAATGTAATCCAAACTAAACACTGTGAATTAGGTTCTGCATATTCTGCTTTATTAGCATAAATTAATTGTGTAAAGGTGTTTCATTGTGATATTTGCATCCATGCATATAAATGTACTCTGATCAAGTTCAGCCCTATTGCTCCTACTCTCTAAGTCTGCATATTTTAGTTCTTAATCCTTTTTCACACATCTCCTGACCTGTACTCAACACATACTATGGTAGATTTCACTCTGCCAACTCTTGTTTTTGGAGTTTGGGAGTGGTTTTGTGCGTGCACACACATGCCAACACTGGGACTTGAACTCAGAGCCTTGTGCTCTTGCTTAGCTTTTTCACTCAAGGCCCGTGTTTCATCCACTTCCAGCTTTTTAGTAATTAGTTGGAGATGAGAGTCTCACAGACTTTCTTGCCTGGGCTGGTTTTGAACTGCGATCAGACCTCAGCCATCTGATTAGCTAGGGTTCCAGGCATGAGCCACCAGCACCTGGCTTGTCTGTGGTTTGGGATGGCCCTGGTGTGATCACATCTCCCCACTAGGCTCCAAGGGCCTACAAAGACCCTGTAGGAACTCTGCTGGTCCTCATAAACCTGCAGATGTAGCTATGGTTCTCATTGGAAGTGGTTCTGGAAGAGATTGTGATGTCAGATCCAGTCCCTGTGGGATTTCCGCATTTCATGACTTGCTACTGAGTAAATATCACAGAGCCAGTCTCTGATAGGCAGCTCAGCAGCTGGGCCCCAAGGTCCTCCACTCAATTGTGGAGGAGGCTCGTCAGTCATCTAGGCTCAAAGGCACGAGTCCATGAAAATCATTGCATAGCATGTATCATACACTTGGGGAGATGTCTGGGAGTTCCCTTGGCTTAGGAGTCAGCAGAAAACCTAAGTGGAATTAGCTGAGAATTTTCTCTGCCTTTCTTAGAGGACCACTTCCGGAAGCATCCATGAGTGGTCTCTAGAGGTGAGCACGTGAACTCCCTGGTCTGCATCCTTACGTCAGCTAGACTCCAGGACTGATCTCCGTCTCTTCTCCTCTCTTCTCTCTCTTTCTCTTTGCTTTGATTGCCCTGGGGTTTGAACTTAGGGCCTTTTGCTTGTGGGGCAGGTGCTCAACCACTTGAGACATGCCCCCAGCCTCGGTTTCAGAGCTCACTGTTTGCCCAGGCAAAAATAAATAATTCTATTTATGCATCTCATTTTGTTGAGCTACTTGGCTAACCTCCTCTTTGTATTGGTCCTATCGTGCTCATCTTTTCATTGATTGAGATGAAGTTGGAAGCCTTTTTATTTGGGCTGGCCTTGACCTTGGATCTTCCCAATCTCACCCTCCCTTAGGCACTGCTTCCTCAGAGCTTCCTCCATGTTTTTTTGTTTTGTTTTGTTTTGATGGTCATGGGGCTTGAACTCTGGGCCTGGGCGCTGTCCCTCAGCTCTTCAGCTCAAGGCAAGCACTCTACCACTTGAGCCACAGCACCACTTCTGGCTTTTTCTGCTTATGTGGTACTGAGGAATCAAACCCAGGGCCTCATGCATGTGAGGCAAACACTCTACCACGGAGCCGCCTTCCCAGCCCAGCCTCCATGGTTTTTGAGAGTTCTCAAAGCAGGCCTTGGATGCCCCCACAAGTCACGTGTGAGCTGTCATTACCTTAGGAAGTCTATTACTTCCAAGTGCCACCCTGGAAACAACCAGCACCCAGTTCACAGACAGGATAGGATGCCCCTTTGGTCCATTCCCACAGGGGCTGTTCCTCAGACCCTACAAGCAGAGGTGAGAAGGGCCAAGTACTAAGCAACACTTGGGCCTGACCCCAGGAAGTTACCAAGAAAACTCTCATCAAGTCTGACCCTAAATCCAATGCAAAGGTCCACTCAGCCCTCCATCCACGCCCTCTTCTATACTCTCTCCCATCCAGATTGCTTTTCCCTCTGGAAATCCAGGTACCAAAGGCCCAGGAACACCAGTGGGTGTCCTCCATGGGGGTGGTGGAAATCTATGCACCACCTGGCCAGCCCAACACCCTAGTACCTCCATATACATCACTGCCTGGCAATGGAAGATTCCACTAAGCCAGGCCACCCCTGCCACCCCTTGGTCACTCAGAGCTAGAGCTGACATGCCTTGGAGGTGTGAGAATGGAACCATGTGCCTCTCACGGGGATCTGGTCCAGCCACGAGTCCACTTTCTATGTGGAGCTTGAAACAGTGACCAAATCCATTAGCTAGGCTCACAGTGGCAGAAATTAGAGATACAAGTGCCTTGAAGTATCCAGGAGCCAAGTGCCTGGCTGGCCTGATTTTTGAGGAAGTCAGGCCACGGTCCCCTTCACGACCCAATTAATCATGGAACAAACGTCAGATTTAAGGATTAAAAAAAACAACACGTGGATTTTCTATGGCCAACTATAACAAAAGCTTGGACTTGAAATTCAGTGGTTTCAGAAAACCCTGAGCCCACCATAGGCTAAGTTCAGTTCCCAAGGACACAGCCCTCCCCCTTGCTGTGCCAAGGGACCAATGTGCCCGGGTGCCTCTGCCCAGGAATTCCAGCTCCCGGAGGGCAGCGCCTGGGGGCCCCATTCATGCCATTTGCATCCCCTTTTGACAGTGTGCGGTGGATCACTATGCCAAAACAACCAACAGATGGCAGGATTGATGTCACCTGGGTCGCTTCATCATTCTGACAAATGGAAGAAAATTTCGAGGTCTGGAATGGTAGGGTTTTTCAGAATGGGTAAAGTCATCTATTTCGTTAGTACTGTAACTGTTTTGAGAACACAAGGCTCTTGAATGAAGGGCTCTTTTGAAGCTATTCAGACTGGCAGCACCCTCCTCCTCCCTAAAAGCAGGAAGTAGCAAATATTCCCTGAGTTTTGTTGTGCTTCACTTGACCTTCACCTTGGCTCTCCAGATAGATACTCCAGGACTCCCATGTTCTACAGGCTGGCTCACTAAAATTGTTCTGGGCTTTTTTTTTTTCTTTTTTGGAGAAGGGGGTCTTGGGTTCTGCTCTTGGGAAAAAAAAGTGTCCCCTTCATGTGTTAAATCCTCCCCTCCAGATGATGTATTTGGCTGGGCACTAGAGGCTCACGCCTGTAATCCTAGCTACTCAGGAGGCTGAGATCTGAAGATCATGGTTTGAAGCCACGCTAAGCAGGAAATTTTGTGAGACTCTTTAACAAACTACTCAAAAAAGCCAGAAGTGGTGCTGGGGCTCAAGCAGTAGAGCACTTGCCTTAAGCAAAAGAAGCTTAGGGACCGCGCCCAGGCCCAGAGTTCAAGCCCCAGGACCCACCAAAAAGAAGAGAAAAGAAAAGAAAAATGATGCATTTGGAGGTGAGATCTTTGGGGGAGGCGATGAGGTCATCAATAGGATGTCCTTATTCTCTTCCCCTCTGCTATGAGAGAGTAATAAGATGTCTGTCCATGAGCCAGGAAGTGTAGGAAGTAGCCCTCACCAGATTGGAATCTGTTTCATCTTGGAGTTCTCAGCCTCAGGAACTCTAGGAAATACATGGCTGCCTGGTATTTTTTTTAAATAAGCAAGTCAATCTATAGTAATACACATACACACACACAAACACACACACACACACACACACACACACGATTGCTGGTACTCGGGCTCTCACTCAAGCTCTTGCTTGGTTTTTTCACTCAAGGCTAGCACTCTTCTTGAGCCATACCTTGACTTGCAGCTTTTTGCTGTCTCACACTTTTCTGCTGAAGCTGGCTTCTAACTGTGATCCTCCTGAACAGCTAGGTTTATAGGCATGAGCACCAGAAGGGGCCTTATTCTTTCTAAGGAAGTGCTCTACTGTTTGGGTCATGATCACAGTCATTTAGCTTTTGTTATTGTTCTTATTATTGGTAGTACTTAGGCCCTTTTTCCTAGGGCTAGCCTGGGACTAAGTTCCTCCAACCTTCTGAGCAAATGGGATTTCCCACATACCTTTACTTTTATCAGTCTTTTCCATTTTCCCAATCTGATTAAAAAGATTAATTTGTATTTTGAAAGTACTGGTGATACTGACCATCTTGCTCTCTCTCTCTCTCTCTCTCTCTCTCGTCTCTTTCTTTCTTTTTGTTGGTCATGGGCCTTGAACTCTGGGCCTGGATGCTGTCTCTCAGCTCTTCAGCTCAAGGCCAGCTCTCTACCACTTGAGCCACAGCACCACTTCCAGTTTTCTGGTGGTTAATTGGAGATAAGAGTCTCATGGACTTTCTTGCCCAGGCTGGTTTTGAACCACAATCCTCAGATCTCAGCATTCTGAGTAGCTAGAATTACAGGTGTGAGCCATTGGTGCTTGGCTTAAAAGTTTTTTTTTTTGTTATTAACTATACAGTCTAGTGGGTTTCATTATGACATTTGAAACATCCTTTTGTATTTAATTGATTATTTGTATTTTTCTTTCCTGAATTATTTGCTCATTTCTTTTGCCCATTTTCCTATGGATTTTCCTTTTGTCACAATAATCTATTATAAACATTCATTTAACTGAGCTACTGATATTTTCTTAGTCTATCCCTTGTCTTTTGTAATTTATAAAGCTGAATTGGAACCCTGACACTAGCATTTGCCTTTAAAAAAATTGCTAGTACTGCAGTTTGAATTTAAGACCTCAGAAGAATGCTGACAGATCTCTAGCCCTTCATGACTTAATATTTCCAATAGGATGACAAGTTTTCCCCTAACTAGCCTTGGACTGGGTTCTCTTATCCATGCCTCCCGTGTAGCTGAGGTTATAGGCATGTACCATCACATCCAGCTTGTTTGTGGAGATAGGACTCTTGATAACTTTTTGCCTGAATTAGCCACAAAGTATAATCCTCCAAACTTCTCTGTCTCAAGTAGCTAGGATTACATCTCCAAGACACAGTACCTGGCCTTAACATTGACTTTCTGATGACGTAAAAAAATATTTCTAACTTAAAAAAATATTCTTTCACATGTAGTTAAAATGATGTCTACTCCAACTTCACTGACTTGGTTATAGATCTATTTGCTCCAGGAAAACAAAAATGAATGACTAGAACAGGCATCACGTCTAATTTTAGTTCATAACTTCTGCAATAGGCCTGTTTTATTTTCACTTCCAGCCGATGTTGTAGAAATCAAACTGTTAACACAGCAGGAGAAAGCCTGAATAGAGGTAAAATTCTGTCTCCTTCAAAAACTTTAAAAGCAAATTTGTAGAAGCATTTTTCATAATAGCCTAGGTCTAGGGAGCTTCAGAGACATCCTGTCCATTCTGTTCTCTTCTTCCTCCTGTCCAATTAACTACAAACCATTGTTCTCAAAACCATCCATTTGTTCTGGGAGCCCATGCACTTTCCTTTGAAGCTGAATGATCACAAACTTTTCTGTGACCAGTGATGCATTAAAGATCACCGGCCCTTCTCATGTACTTGATTCCTCCAAGTTTCTTGACAGGTGAGACAGAAAGAACTGTTTACTCCAAATTTCCAAATGAGGAAACAGGCTCAAGGGCAAAACCACTTTTAGTCTTGCCCTCTCTCTGGAACAGGTTCCTCTGTAGGTGCCTCCGTGAAGATTTTGTCAAACCATCTTCAAGTCATGTATACACCAGCTAAGTTCCCTGGAGCAGAAACATGGCCTTCTAAAACTGAGAGCACAGGTTGGGTGGTAGAGTTTGTGACTACAAAGTGTAAGGCCCTGCGTTCAAACCCCAGTACTACAAGAATGAGAAGGAAAGAAGGAAGGAAGGAAACTCTACTTTCAGTGCATCTTTAATCTCTCTCTAATTGAATGCATGGAAGGAAGGATAGGTGGATGGAAGGAGGGAGGGCTGGCTGGCTGGCTGGCTGGATTTACTCGATATCATGCCTGGTAACAATTGGTACCCAGGTCTTTGTGATTCATACCAAGCACTCATTCTTAAAATGTATTTATAATTTTAAAATAGTCATATAGAGAAATTGACATGTTTAGATTCATGTAACCATCTCTACAATCAAGTTTACATCACTGTAAAAATCTCCCCAGTAATATGCTTCATAGCCATGTCCCTGCCAGCCTCTTGTCTGTTCTCCATTGCTCTTTTCTTCTGAGAATATCTTAAAAATGCAATCAGATAGTATGAAACATGACAATAAATTCTTTTCCTCTGCCTGATGCATCTGAGATCTATCCACACTGTGTGAACCATTAGTTTGTTTCTATTATTACTATTATTATTATTATTTACTGATCAATATTCCTTTTTATTACTACTGACCATCTGCCATAGATGGACCATGGTACATTTATCCATTCATCTCTACAAGACAATTTGAGTCATCTCAGTTTGGGATAATGATGGGTAGAGATACTATGAATTCAAAAGCTGAGTTCCAATTTCTCTAGGAGCAATCCCTAGGATAGAAACTGGTTTTATGGTAAACCTATGTTTAACCTTTTTAAGAAATTGCTAGAGCCGGGCGCTGGTGGCTCACGCCTGTAATCCTAGCTACTCAGGAGGCTGAGATCTGAGGATTGTGGTTCAAAGCCAGCCTGGGCAGGAGAGACTGTGAGACTCCTATCTCCAATAAACCACCAGAAAACTGGAAGTGGCACTGTAGCTCAAGTGGTAGAGCGCTCGCCTTGAGCTGAAGAGCTGAGGGATAGCACCCAGGCCCAGAGTTCAAGCCCCACGACCGACAAAAAAAAAAAAAAAAAAAGAAATTGCTAATGTGTTTTCCAAGGTGACCATCTCAAATACTATTTTCATACATACAAAGAAATAAGCAAAAAGGAACAAACAAACACAACATTCTTTCCTGTTCCAGAATCCTTTTCCAGTCTGTCCTTTCTCTGTTCAGAATGCCAGGCGTCTTCCTGATTGCCACAGCTGAGGACACAGAGGTCCAAGGACACAGAGGTCCAGGGACACAGAGACCTATCACCTTGTGTGCCAAGAAGTGCTGAAAAGTACATCCTCTTACCTTTCCCTTTCTGGATCCCCAGTGCCTGCCCTCCTATAAGCTTTACCTTGCTTTCCTGTTAGAGACAGATGGGAGGCAGTGGGGCCACATTGGGCTGGTAACAGTCCCCCTCTCTGTAGTATAAACTTGGACTTAGTAACTGGAAAGTGGAACATTGGTGGGGAGCCGAGCTTCCATCGGAACCTCAGGGGGGGATGGTAACCTCTGTACCTCTGTGTTCTGAAGTCATTTTGCACATACTGTTCAGCATGAGCCCACCTCTTCCCTTTCTCCCTATCAGTTTCCCTTGTCGTTCTCTTATTCAGTCAAGCTAAGCACAGAATGACAAGTTTCGTGCATCCAAGCTCAGATCTGTCGTGAATAGTTTGGCAAAGCAGGCCGGACGCTTTCAGATAAAGGGATTAGAGAGCCCCAAGTACTGTGTACTGTGGTCTCTCATCCTGGTTTCCTTCTTTGGGGCTCATTGTGTAACCCTCCTAAATTGCCACCGACATAGCAGTGGCAGGGAGGCAGGGAGTCCTGATATAATGCAGGCTAACAGAGGGAAGATAGTCCTGCCCCCCCCAATCTGCCTCTTAAAATAATCTATGTGTAATATTTCCAAGACTCAGGCTCTTTATCTGTGACTTGAGGCACAGCCCTGCCAATGAAATAGGATGATGTAAGACCTCATACCCTCAAATTGTGCTAGTATTTGCGTTGCTTCACTCTTGACAAACTTCATAAACACAGGGGACACAAAGAAGAACACCTTTGGACTCTCTGAGAGAAATCTTGATACAATGCAGACCTGCGTTCTGCTCACAGGCCTGGCCAGCCTGCTAGTGGTGGATCTAGCTTTCTGTCTAAGCAAAGCTAGGAGGCCTTCTGGGCCTGGGTCCCTGGAGCTGGATTTCCGGTGGGCCTGCTGGGATTTCCTCACCTTAGGAAGAAAATGGCTCCCAGGTTTCACAACTGAGTCTTTGGTGCTGCGGCTACCTGCAGTGACTGCATAATGGAAGTTCCTCCACCCCCATCAGGCCCCACTGCCCTCCCCTGGTGGCGTGGAGAGAGAGGAGGAGGTCTGGGGGTGGGGTGAGATTATCTGTGGGGATGGGGAGTCTAAAGGGGTGATGAAAGATGACTGAAATGACCATATTGTTATATCCCAGTCAAAGTCCACAGAAGTGGCCATTTCTCCGGCATCTTACCACCAGGCCAAAAGGGCTCACTTCAAATGTATTCTCCAAACCAATAAGCCCAGGCAGGGCTCTACAAACTTTTTGTGCAAAGAGGCAGATAATAATGGCTCCATGGGCCATGTGGTCTCTAGTAAGACTGTTCAACGCTACCTACCTTGGGTGTGAAGGGTTAGAAGTCCCCTAAGCGGTATGTCAACACTACTGTGTTCCAATAACACTGTATTTACAAAATCAGACAGTGGCTTGGGTTTGGCTATAGACACAGCTCACTTTGCTGGCCTCTGCTCTGGGCACTGTGCTTTAAATGTGTTACCCAAAGCTGTGTGTTGGAAACTTAATCACCAGTGGGCAGTGCTGGGAGGCGGGCCTAATGGGAGGTAATTAGGTCTCTCTCCACTCTCATAAGTGGATTATGTGATGACGTCATTATGAGAGTGAACCTGCTGTTGTAGGAGTGGGTTTGTTATGAAGGACAAATTCGCTCCCTCTCTCTCCCTCTCCCTCTCCCTGACCCTTTCCCTCTGTCTCCCTCCCTCCTTTGCTCTTCTACTATGCCATGATACAGCAGAGGCCAACTATTCCATCTTTAAATTCTCAGCCACCAGAACCCAGATCCAAGAATTTCCTGTCTATTATAAATTAGCCAGTCTGGAATATTCTGTTATAACAGGAAAAAAAGGCCTAAAAGAGCAAGCGGATAAGCCAGGAGAAAGAGTCCTGGTCCGCATCGCATCGTAGCAGCTCTGCGCTGCTTCTGACTAGTCTTTGAGGTGAGAGAAAAATAAAGACTCCTCAGCAATACGGTGGAATCTTCTTGCTGTACCAGCCTATCCTGTGCTTGTCTGATTGGCTCTCTTTATTTAAAACTTGCATTTAAATGTTCCCCTCTCAGAGAGAGCTTCCTTGACCAATCATTGTAGCTAGCCCCTTGGCCTGCATCATTTTTTAAATCATACTTGTCATTATGTGAAATTTTAATACGTAACGTAATTTGTTTGCTGTCTACATGCCCCAACACATCCTGTGAGCGCAAGGAACATTTCTATGGTAGTGTTTGATTCCCTTGCCTGGTAGGAAGGCAGCACGTAATAGACACTGGATAAATATTTGATGATTGAGGGAATATAAAACAATGAATTGCTTTAACAGATCTGGGAAATTTAAAATATGGGAGGATAAAGAGATAAAAAACATTTTTCATCTTTCTGTCAGCCAAAAAAGAAATATGGACTGTGCACTGCCATTTGGGGTCTAATTTATTTATTTATGAATTATGTAGGCCTTTTTAAGGACGAGATAGAAAATAGGCAAATAACATCTCAGCTCTTGATGAATTGTCTCACACCATCACCTTGGGGTCTACTGAGACCGTGGTAAAACGGGGTGAGGCCTGGATCAGAGCCTGATATTGAGGATGAAAGAAAACATGCCAGGATTTATTGGCTCTCCCCAAGACCTCCGAGGGCAAAGATCTTCATGGCTCCTCAATGCTGCCAATAATCCTTGACACCCATTCACCCTGGTGAAGGACTCAAGGCGCCAACCTTCTTGCCCATCAATCCAGAATCTGTGAGTGACTCCAGCTATGAGTTAAGGCATATACAAAGGATTTGGGCCCAAATGAAAAAAAAAAATGGTCTTCCCTGCTGAAGTTGGAGGAGCTTGGGAGCAGGGGAGGAGCGCTGGTCTCCTCTCTTGTAGTTTCCCGAGTGTACTTTTGATTAGACATCATTCATTTATGTTTTACTACAGTCTGGATGACTGGGGACTGAATTCAAAGACAGGGCTCTCAAAAACTGTACAGTACTACTGCCATTCTAAGAAAAACAAAACCAATCCAAAAAGGAAGAAATTGGAAGGATGGCCCTAATAGGGAGGAATCTTTGTTAATAAATCATAGAAGAGGGTTTTATAAGGCACTGAACATTCTAGAACTTTACTCTCAGTGAGGCCAGCTCTGCAGGAGGGTGGGAAGCTGCTCTTGGGAATATTTATCACGTTATCACCTTCGCTCTCCTCCAGCTCTTGTCTTAGTGGCAATGTGTCTCACTTGTAGGACCTGACTTCTAGACTGTTCCATCTGGTTTTTGCTTCTGGCTGCCTTGGGAGGGGCATTATTTATGTTTCACATTTTTCATACTCCCTCTGTGCTTTGGATTTTTTTTCTTTCTCTTTTTGCCTTCTTAAAACTAGACATGGTAACAGTGGATATTTTCACCTTTATTATTAAAGCGTTGGAAAGCAGAGGACTCCATGTTAACCTCTTGAGTTGGGAATCACACCTGCAGGTGAGTCCCTCCCCCCCTCCCCCAACCCTCAGTGCCCCAGGTAGATAGGGTCTTGATAAAACTTGCCGGATTCTTCCAGAATCTTAAAGTAAACACTCTTTAGAGTCCCAACAAATATGCTGTGCATACAGGGTACACTTGTCTTTGCTGAGATAGCCTAGCAAGATCGGGAATTGAAAGTGATTTCATCATGTGCTCAGTGAGTGACCTTGGCCGCAGTGCTTACCTGTTGGGGCCTTGAGTCCCTTATCTCCATGGGACAGAGAAAAAAGGAAAGACATGAGATTATGAACATTTACAGTCTTCTACACACACACACACACACACACACACACACACACACACACACTCACTCACGCACTACAATCAAATACAACAGCGAGGGTTCTTTACCTTCTCTGTCAAATTTTGGGAATAATGGAATGCATGTCCCCAAAACACTGACACTAGATTTAAGAGGAAAGAGGCCTTGCACTGATAGTATCTAGGAAAGAGTAGAAAACACCTTCTCCCTTGGAGCCTATAATCCTGTGTGATGTTTCCCTTTAGTTCAGTGAGACTCTTGTCAGATTGGTAACCTAGAGAACTATGAAAGAAAACATGTGTGTTGCTTTAAACCACCAAATTTGTAGTAATGGTAATGGCAGACATAGAACTCTCATACAACACCACCAGCCAAATGCTCAGAAGCCATAATGGTATGTGCTAGGGAATGGCCATCCAACACCATCTCTCACTGATGTGGCAATGTCTCTCTTTAACTACCCTCAGAGAGTCCCTGCAGGGAGGAGCTTAGCAGCTAACATTGCCTACAGAAGGTGTTCCCTGGGCTGGTCCCATCCAATGGTTGTATATGACAGGAAGAGTCCCCAACCAGGACTCTCCAAGAGTGATCATTGAGCTAATGCTCAAAGTCAGTGCTACCAAGATTTCCTCAAAGCTGCATTGAAGAGGGAAGGTCTTCTTATAGTCAAGCCTCCTTTTTCCCTCTTTCTTTACAGATTTCAAACCTCCTCTCCTGCTCTTCCTTGTCTCCTTCCCCTTACAAGCATGTCTCTTAGTAAATCTTGGCTCTTCCAATTCCATCTGGTATCAGCATCTTATAGGATCCAGAATGGTTCTTCTAAGGCCCAGCCCCCCAGCATCCTGCCCTTATACTTTTGTTTTTTCCTGGCTTATACCACGTGCCATAGCTTCCTTCAATAGTGTGATCTCATTTCCTCTGTGGCAGAATCTCCCTCTGTCATTCCTATCTTCCTTTGCCCTGTCCAGCCCTGTGATTACATTGGACCCACTTGGATTATTGAGGATAATTTCCCCATCTCAGAGACCTCAACCTAATCACTTCTACAGACTTGGTTGCTATGTAAAATGTTCACAGGTTCCAGAACTAGGTGTGGTTATCTTTGCGGGGTATGTTGTTTTGTCTACTATTGTAGCTATGAGTTTTCGTTCTTTTATGGTGGTGGTGGTGGTGATTATGGGGCTTGAGCTCAGGATCTGTGCACTATCCCTGAGATTTTTTTTTTATTGCTCAAGGCTAGTACTTTATCACTTAGAACCATAGCTGCACTTCTGATTTCCTGGTGGTTAATTGGAGATAAGAGTCTCATGAACTTTCCTGCCAAGGCTGGCTTTGAACTGTGATCCTCAGATCTCAGGCTCCTGAGTAGCTGAGTAGTTAGATTACAGGCATGAGCCCCTAGTGCTGGTGAGTTTTCATTCATAAGTCATCCTATTAGATACACACTCCATAGCCAGCCAGAGATGGACAGGGGAATAGTTTGGTTGTGTGGCAAAGAAGAGAATTTCAAAGTTGGGTTTTTATCAAGTATGATACAAGAAATTATTGATGGGAAAAGCCTATTGGCTATATCCTTGAGCTATTCTTTTTGTTCAGGAAAGACCAATTGGAGGGCAGGGTTAGCTATAACAAAACCCCTTCTGTACACAGAACCCAAGTATAACAACTTTGGGGAAAGTTTTCATCAGAAATAGTTTTTTTTTCCTTCTGTTGCCCAGTAGCCTGTAAGTATGAGGAAAACACATAAATCTTATTCAACTGACTAACGCTCCTAAGGAAACATTCTGAATAAAGCATAAGATTATTTAATTAAAATTGAAAATCTTGATCAAGGTAGTGAATTTGTAGAGGATTTTCTTCTTTTGAATAAGAGCAGCAATTTTATTACTTTTAGAGAAAGGATTATGGGACGGCCTTCATCAATGCTTAAAGGGTTATCAACATCACAGAATTCATAATGGAATAAAAACCTACGAAAATAATGAATATAGGAGATCTTTAGCTTTAGAAAGATTTCTACTCTGCTCTCTCCCCATCAAGGAGTATTTGCTGGAGAGAAAAAAAAATACCACCATGGTTATAAATAACACTGCAAGAAAGCTTTTAGTCAGTGTGCTGTGTTTACTCTTTATCACAGAATTCGTAGTGTGTATGAATGTAGTGCGTATAGAAAGGCTTTTAGCAAATGCTTTATCTTAGCAGGCACCAAAGAATTAATAACAAAGACTATGGGTGTTCATGGAGGGCAGAGTAGCACTGTCCAGAGGTGCCCGCAGTGACTGAGAAAGCAGACACTGGAGAAAGCTGTCGCTCTGTCTTGTTTGCCAGGAAACTTCTCACTGGAGAAAAGGCCGGGGAATATAAGGATTGTAGGAAATCTGCAGAATGCAGACATCTGTCAACATTACAGCATTTATACTGGAGGAAAAATAAAGTACATACGTGACAAATGCAGAGGCCTTTCACAGACCTGGGGCCATTGGCACCATGTATAAACTTTACAAGAAGGAATAGAGACTCATCATCAGCCATGTTTGTTCCTTGCTGCTATCACAGAATGCATACCGGGGAATACTGTTGGAACTTGCCTTCTATAAATTTCACTGATTTAATGCTAGAAAAAAAATCACAGCTATGGGAAATAATTTGATATTGGTAATGCCTCTGTTAGAGCTCAAACTTAGGGACAAGCAGAGAATTCTTCCTAGGGAGAAACTCAAATCATGGAGCCAGTGAGTGATTTGAGTACACAGACGAAAAAGCAAGAGAAACGCAAGGAAATGTAAATGTGTGGTTTTCATTCCTGTTTCACAGTGAGTGTTGGTAAATAAAGCCAACGATGAGAGAGATGTTCTTAGTCTAATTTAGGTAGCTATAACTATATATCATCAAGTACAGAGGAGGCTGGAAACCCCAAGATCAAGCTGCCATCAGATTGTCTGAAGAGGCTCCTGGTTCATAGCCGGCACCTGCCGGTGTGTCCTTGCCTAACTGAAGGGGTGAACAAACTCTCTTGGCCTTTTTCTTAGGGACCCTACACCCATAGCTTCACCCCCTTGAGAGTGTCACCTCCTGTACTAGGACATTGATTGGCTTTCAGCATATGAATTATGGGGGAGGGAACATGTATTCTGAAGATATTAAGATCGTTTGGAGTCAAAGTATCAATTGAGACAGTGGCCTCAACTTTTTGTGTGGAGCAGAAAGCCAGCTTCCATGTGAGAAGGAGAGGCTGTCACATTTGTTTTCAAAGAGTTTATCTTTTAATATTATATGCTGTAGGAATCACAAGTCTGTTGTTTTTTAAATGCCGCTCCTGGGGCTTGAACTCAGGGCCTGGGCACTGTGTATCTCTGAGCTTTTCTGCTGAAGAATAACACTCTACCACTTGAGCCTCAGCTCTACTTCTGGCTTTTTTTTTTTTTTTGTACTTAATTGGAGATAAGAATCTCAAGAACTTTCCTGCCTGAGCTGGTTTCAAACGGCGATCCTCACATCTCAGCCTCCTGAGTAGCAAAGATGACAGGTGTGAGCAATGGGCAGGAGACTCTGTTTTACCACTGAAGTGAAAAGGCCCCTTCCCTCCCAGAGAAATCAGCACTATTGCATAGCCCTGCCCATACAGGCCTTCACAAGCTAAATGTTGGACAAATGTTTACTTAACATAAAACAAACCTTAATGCCTTTATCTCTCCAAATGTGTATAGTTCCCACTCAAGTGATTCTGGGAGCCAGGGAACAAAGGCAGTTTGAGGAAGCCTTTATTTACACTTTGAGGAGAGAGTCCAACATATTTTCTTGCCTACGGAGTAGCTGGTGCCTGGTCCCTGAAGCTGTTTCAACCCCTGGCTGTTCTCAACCCCTGGTTACCAAGACCCAGGGCTGTACCACATCCTCCTGACATTTCCTGGGCTTCCAGGATTCCCATGGTACCAGTTTAATCCTCTTCTTTTTGTGTGCTAGTCCTGGGGTTTGAACTCAGGGCCTCATAATCACTGGCTCACTCTCTCATGGTGAGTGCTCTACTACTTACCTTCAACCCAGCCTTTTGCCGGTTATTTTGGAGATGGAGCAGAGCAAACTTTTCTGCCCAGGTTGGCCTCAAAATGAAGTCTTCCAGATCTCAATCTCCTGAGTAGCTAAGGTTCTAGGCAGGAGCCCTCAGCACTTGCTTTTATTCCTTCATTTAAACATGTGTGGCCCAGGTTAATTTTTTTTCATTCATATTCTTTGTGAATAACATACTCTTTTTTCTGAATTCATTTTGTGTCTCTATTTTTCGTTTGTTTGCTTGTTTTGGCCAGTCATGGGGCCTGAACTCTGGGCCTAGACACTGTCCCTCAGCTCTTCAGCTCAAGGCTAGTGCTCTAGCACTCGAGTCATAGCGCCATTTCTGGCTTTTTCTGCTTATGTGGTGCTGAGGAATCGAACCCAGGGCCTCATGCATGCAAGGCAAGCACTCTACCACTGAGCCATCTTCCCAGCCCTGTGTCTCTATTTTTTAATTGGGATTTTTTTCCTATTGTTTCAGGTTCGTGGTGGTATTTATATCTTCTTTGAATAGTGTTTTCTAGATTGTGTGATTTCATTTACATTATTATCACTCACAATAATTTCATGAGAGGAGCACTTTATACTTCTGATGCAGATGAGACGCGTAAGACGCAGTTATTTTTGGTGATTTGCTCAGTCTGACTGTTGTGTTGTGTACTCAGCATCCATTATCTCTTTACTTGGTCCTATCCTGATTTTTATGGGAGTCAGCTTCTTCGCTGTCAGCGTGTGTGATCCTCAGCCATTTGGAAGTGAGTATTAGATTAATTCACCCCTTGTGAATCATTGAAAATTGGTCAGCATGGAACCCCTGTGAGCCAGTCAAAGTTCACCTTGAGAATGACCTCAAGAGGAAGGTCATTCCTTTCACCGGACATGAAGCTTGAAGGTGGGCCATGGAAGAAAAGAGGCAACTGTAAGGAGATGTGATGTTTTAGAATATAGCACTAATGAAGCGTCCCCTCACCGCACCTGGCTGGAAGTTTCAACTGAGAAGCCAAGCTATTCCCTAGGATCTTGAGGGTCATAGGTTAGACCACTAGCTTGAGTTTTTGTTGTCAACCCCCTGATCACACCTCACACATTGAAAGGGGAAGAGATCATGTGATCTAGATCACCTGACTCCAAGGAGTTTGACACTACATAGGGCCATCTTTGAAGAATTCCCATCCATTTCAGTCCTAGACCAGACGCCAGTCCTAGACCCCCAGAAGTTCTAAGTTTCTCCTAGCTGCATTTTTTTTTTACCTTTTAAAAGGATCATTCTTAATATCTTCCCAGGGTAAAAATAGAGTTAAAAATTCCTGGCCTATAATATCCACAGTCAATCTTTTCTGCATTCTGAGTAGAGCAGTGACCTTTTCTCACTTTTCCGGGGCTTCCTTTATTCTTCTAAAGCACTAGAAAATAATAGTTAATGGCTCTGAAATAATATCTTCCCACTTCGGAGAACCTTTGCACAAATGCATCCAGCCCAAATGATGGGACTGCTCTCGGCCTAAACACTCCAGCAATTCCTTATTTGTGCAGAGATGAAAGAAAAACCAATAAAGGCTACTAGCTTACATGATATTTCCTGCCTCTTTCTTTCACTTTTTGTTTAGTTTTTCTCTCTTTTTGATCTCACCAAAATTAATACCTTTTTATTGAAAACATTTCAAACAATAACATGGTTAACAATACAATCCAACTTATTATGGACTCCCTTCCTAGTACACATTTCCAGACACAATCACTATTAACAAACTGGATTTAAAACTCTTCAGACAAAGCTGGGCACTGGTGGCTCACACCTATGATCTTAGCTACTCAGGAGGCTGAGATCTGAGGATCACAGTTCAAAGCCAGCCTGGGCAGAAAAGTCTGTGTGACTCTTATCTCCAATAAACCACCAGAAAACTGGAAGTGGCGCTGTGGCTCAAAGTGATAGAACACTTGCCATGAGCTGAAGAGCTGAGGGACAGTGCCTAGACCCAGAGTTCAAGCCCCACGACTGACAAAAGCACAAACAACTTTTCAGACAATTTTTATGCAGTTCAAAAATGAAGCAGCACACACATGCATGGAGGAAATAGTCTCTCTGCCCATTCTCAATTTTTGTTCCTTTTAAGGGGTCCTTGGGATTGTTTTTATATGATTATGCAATACTTTATTTTACAGTATATGGTATTTCCAGATCAACACAATAGAATGCTATCTTATTCTTTCCAAATGATGCACAGTGGTTTCCTAGCTTGTTTATGCTATGATTCATTGAACCATTCCTGAGCTGATTGTATAAATTTGATGTTTTTTATTATTATAAATGGTACAGTAACATATATCCTCATACATACATCTTTACACCTAATACTATGCTAACATTTCTGATGGTATAATTCTACTAAAGTGGAATTTCTGGGTCATAGGTTAAACATACCTATATTTGTGGTAGATATTATTAAATTAGGATTTAAAAAATCCACATCAATTTGTACGGCCATTGATGGATGGCAATGTTTGTTTGTTCATATGCTTGCCAACACTGGAACTAATTGATTTTCCAGTTTTACCAGGCAAATGAAATCTTGGCATAATTGTAAATTTACTCCTTTTATTATTGTGAGGAATTTGTTGCTTTTTAGTTTTTATTTGATGAATTTCCTTGATGTGTCATTGGACTGTATTTTTTTAATTACGTTAAGTTGTTGGTTCTCAGGACTTTTTACACACACATACACATACACACAGAGAGACACATAACTCATTGAACTCTAATCCAAATAGAAGATGTTCCTCCATTTTTTATGTGGTCATATGTTTTCTTTCTGCAGGTGTTTTATTTTTCTGATATAGTGGTCCTTTTGGATTCAATTCATGATTAGAAAAGTAGTCTCAGATCAAATGTATTTTTTCCTCTAATACATTTTTAGTACTTTTTGTTTACATTTCTCCATATGGCAGGAACTTGATTTTTGTTGTTATTGTTGCTGGTCCTGGGGCTTGAACTCAGGGCTTGGCACCGTCTCTGAGCTTTTTTTTTTGCTCAAGGCTAGCTCTCTATCACTTTAAACCATAGAACCACTTCTGATATTCTAGTGGTTAACAATTATTCTGAAACAATTTAGTAAGTAGCCTGTCTGTTTTCTTCTGTTGAAGTATTACCTTAATCATATTTCCCAAATCTGTCTTTAGTCTTATTTTTTTGTTTTTGCTTTTGCAGTCATCAGGCTTGAACTCAGGGCCTGGGTCTGTTCCTGAACTCTTTGCTCAAGGCTAGTGCTCTATCACTTTGAGCCACATCTCCACCTTGGTTTTCTGGTGGCTAATTGGACATGAAAGCCTCACTGGTCTATTTTTTTAATTCCTTGTTTTGTCTTAACAAAACTCTATTTGTTATTCTGAACCACCATTGCAGTTTATCTCTGCTCTTATATGGTACATTACATATACTATGGATAATTAAAAACATATGCTCTAGAACCAGATTGTCTGAGTTAAAATCCCAATTGCATCATTTCTAGCTGGTAACTTTGGTCAAATTTAAGTATAACCCACAATTTTTTTTGTCATCCAACGAATATGACTAATAATAGTATCAGTCTTCTAATATTGTAATGATTAAAGGACTTAAGACATGCTGAATATTTAATAGAATATTTTGACTTGTTATAAGTGCTGCTTTCCCAGGTAACTTCAAGTCTGAACACCTCTATTGTATATTCCTGCTGTCAATACATTTCTCAAATTTCCATTTAAAAATAAATAAAATCCAGGTGCTTGTGGCTCACACCTGTAATCCTAGCTATCCAGGAGGCTGAGATCTGAGGATCATGGTTCAAAGCCAGCCTGGGCGGAAAAGTCCCTGAGATTCTTATCTCCAACTATGCACCAAAACAGCCAGAAGTAGAGCTGTGGATCAAGTGGCAGAGTGCCACCCTTCAGCGGGAAAGCTCAGGAATAGTACCTAGCCTCTGAGTTCGAGCCCCAAGACTGGTACAAAAAAAATTAAATAGACAAGATTTAGAAATATTAAGTAACTTTCCTGATGAGGGAGATGGTAGAATCATGGTCTTAAACTCTATTTGTCTCATTGCAAGATATTACCCCTTCCCATTCGATTATCGTCCTTTTAAATAACTGGCTTTAAGCACTAGTGGTAATGGGTGCCTGGACTTCTTGCATTTTCCAACCATCATATCTTTACCACCCAAAAACGTAATGTTTATGCTCTTTTCACCTCATGACCTCCCTGTCTATGTCCAAATTAGTTCTCAAAAGCACTTACTATGCACTAACAGTTGGGAAAATATAAACTCTAAAAGGCAGTATTTGTTAATCTGGTGATTTTTATAATGTGTCACCCAAAAAGAGCATTCAACAGAGTCTGCTAGGAAAGGCTTCATGCCAGTTTTTTATTGGTGTACTTTTTTTCTTTTCTTTCTTTCTTTTTTTTACTTATGGTTGGTGTTCTACCACTTGAGCCAAACACAAGTCCAGCTTTTTGCTGGTTAATTGGAGATGGAATATTCTCTATTTTTCTCCCTGGCTAGCTTTGAACTACAATCCTCTAGATCACAGCCTACTGGGTGGCAAGGATGACAGACATGAGCCACCAGCACCTGGCCTCATTTTAAGTGCAATTCCTCGTGTGAAGGTTGGTGAGTGTGGTGTCAACTCCTCCTCTGTGTGTTTTTAGTTTATGCTATCATCCTCTTTTTCCTTTAACAATTTGCTGGGCATTGCCCTTCACTTAGTTTCAACACTTCTAGATGGTTCACCCCCAACTCAAAATGGTTCATTCCAAAATCAAGGTGGTTCATGTTGAAAACCCACTGTGACTGAGCCTCGCTAGATGTTCATGGTGGGGATACATGAATTGGAAATACAGTCTACAGAATTAATCAATTTACAAATATCATTTTATTCATGCATTTAGGAGAGCCTTAGAGGGCCTACACATTGTAGACACTGTGAACACAGTGCACATGACACCTGCCCCATCAAATAGACAGCCTCGCCAGAGACTTGGATCTTACAGAACTTCACAAAGTTCACATGGCTATATCTCTTTATCTGCTCTCCGGAGGAGTAAACAAAGCGCTAGGTAGCAGCTAGGGACCTGGTTAAGAAGGCCTCTTTTATGGCCTCGCTAGCTATCCTGATGTGCAGATCTCCTGAGTGAACTGTATGTGTTTCTAGTTTCAGCTTCAAGACACATTTAATGAAAAGGAAAAAAAACCTAATCAAGAAGCATCACTACTCTTGATTGCTTTTCCTGAGCCCCCTCCATCTTCTATAAGAAGCGTAGCTTCCCATGGGCCGTGGTAATCATGGGCTTTATTGAATTGCTGTATATCTTCAAGTCTCTCATCAGGATTTTTGGAAACAAAGCTTGAGCAGAAAATGGAGTCATTAAAATGATGTTATGTGTCCAGCAGAAATGATGAAATATTTAGAGAACCAGTTGGAAAACCATGGCAGGGGCCCAGGTTAGCGGAAACAGAGCCAAGATCACATCTCAGAAACATTCTGCCTAAGCCACCCCCTGCGACCGTGGCCACTGGATTACAGTCACTATTTCCACTCCGAACCTTATTCTTGCATCTTTTTTATAAGAATAATTCTCCGAATGAAAGAACTGATCACCAAAATCTGGGTCAGGTGTCCATGTCATTGCAGTCATGGTTCGGAGAGAAAGACCCCCTTTGAATTAAAAATCAGGATGGGCAAAAGGACTTAGTAGCTCAAAACAATAAGTGTCCACTATATTGGGAGTCCTCAGTGATATTGGCACAAGTGAAAGGCACAACCACAAAGCAACTCTGGGCATCTTCTCTTGGTTCTGACGGTGGGGTGTGTAGGGAACACTAACCTTTGAGTAGGTATTCATGAGGAAGAAGGAACACTCAAATTACCTTCATAACAAAAGGGATTCATTGCCTTCAAAGTCTGAGAAGCCAGGTGGTAGTGGCTCACCCCTGAAATCCTAGCAACTCAGGAGGCTGAGATCTGAGGATCGTGATTGGAAGCCAGCCTGGTGAAGAAAGTCCGTGACACTCCTATCTCCACAATTAGTCACCAAAACGTGGGAAGTAGAGTTTTAAGTGGCAGAGAAAAAACCGCTAAAAGATAGCACCCAGATCCTGAGTTCAAGCCTCAGGACAACACACACACACACACACACACACAAGCACACACATACACAAAGTCTGAAGATATTTTTACTTTGAATATGGCTTAATCCAGAGATTCCACAGATTGCCTCTAGAAGCCATTATTTCTGTCCCTGATCTCTAGTCTTCTACGTGGTTGCTAGTTTGATCTTTTTCATCTTGGTAGCAAGACAGCTGCTTGTAGTTGCAGGTCCCATGTCTGAAAATGCCCATGTCCAGAAGCAACAGTTTCTCCCTGGAAAGTTCTAGCAGCAGCCTAGTTGTATGTCATTGGTTCTGACTGGTGAAATGCCTGTCCCTTCACACACAGTTGGCAGTGAAATATGACTGATCGGATGCCCGGGTCACACGCTGCCTGAGAGGTACAGACTCACATTCACCGGAGGCACAAGAATGGGAAAGAGTAGAAGAAGTAGTCCTTTCAAGATGAACCGGAAGAGAACATATGTATGGTGAAAGCCAAAGTCCTCCAAGCAGGGGTGGAATAAACTGCAGACATAGAGGTCTGACCAGCAGATGGGAGGCAGCGTCAGCTCCAGGCAGCGAATCCCAGTGAAAAGGGATTGAAGTTGAAGGGGCCTGGGAAAGGAGTAAGCAGAGATTGGGTTTACATACTGGGCTGGAGAGTGAGAGCTTTCCCAGGTCCAAAAGACATCTATCCTGTTGCATGGGAGTTGACCATCTATCAGCCTCAATGAGGGATGCTGAGGAATAAGTGATTTAGCATCTGTGGAGCAGAACTAATTCTCACAGAAGCAGGAGGGGAAGCAGAGAGCTAGGGGAAAAATGGCTTCCTCTGCCCAACTTCACTTGGTCCTTCAGTTAGTTTATATTTCTCCAAGGAACCCTGCCCTTTCTATTTGTTTCATTGGCCATGCCAGTTTCCCCTTCTCACCTTCCTCTTCTGGCCCTGATGCACAGCTCCTTTGCACTCTCAGGAATCCAGGTCAGGATGCAGCAATCAGGCACTGACCTCCGCCACACTTTGGCCTTTAATCTGTCTCTGACCCTTGCAATGGAATGAATCGTGCTCTCCAAAATTCATGTCCACAAAGACCTCAGAATGTAACCTCATTTAGAAACAGGCCTTCTGTAGGTATAAGGGTCTTGAGATGAGATCATTCTGTGTTTAGCAAAAGGGCCTACATTCAATGACTGATGCACTTTCAAGAACTGGCTGGGATGCAGAGACACAGGGAGGAAGAGGACGGGAGGATGACTCTGATAGTGCAGTGATGTATCCTGAAGCTAAGAAATACCCAGAACTGCCTGCCACCACGGCAGCTAGTGAGACACACGGAACAAATTCCCTCTAGGAACTGGCAGAAGAAACCAACCCTCTCAAGATTCTATGTCAGCTTATTTGGCTTTCAGGACCATCAGAGAAGATATGTCTTCTGTTTCATTTGTAGCCCTAGGAAAGCCATCCACTGCTCAAGACTCTGCTATGGCTATTGGTCCATATACAGAGTCTGCCACTGGTGAATGGTGGAACTCGGACCCAGATTTGATTCTTTTTTGCCAGTACTGGTGACTGAACTCAGGCATTATACTTTTGCTTGGCTTTTGCACTCAGGTCAGTGCTCTACCACTTGAGCCATGCCTCCACTTCTGGTTTTTTTGCTGGTTAGTTGGATCTCTCAGATTTGTCTGCCTGGGCTGGCTTTGAACCACAGTCCTCAGATCTAAGCCTCCTGAGTAGCTAAGATTACAGGCACGAACCACCAGCATCTGGCCTGAATCTAGTTCTTATGATATCAAATTGAACACTGCTTATGTCTGGAGCTGGAGACTTGTAAGTGAAGGTCATATAGGAGCACCCAGTTAAAGAAGAGAATGAGGCAGCAGGGAACAACTCCCCACCCCCATATCAACCATAACCATTGTCCAAGTTTATCATAGGGTTTTGAGTTGAATGTTGCCATTTCCATATTTTCCATATTTCTTTATAAGGCAGGAGGGAAGAAGGGAGGGAGAGGGGAAGGAGGGGCAGAGGGAACTTTTGTCTACACCATGTGTTCGATACAAAGGAATGGAAGAATTTTTTTCATCATCTAGGTTTTTATTTGCTTACCTTACTCTGCTAAATAGCAGACTTCTCTAATTGCCAGTGGGCTGCTTGCTTGGCTTAGTGCGGAGAGGGTTAGAGATCTCCTCAGTTGGCTTTGTTTAAGGGAAAATTCAAGAGGTGACTCAGAATGTAAAAATCATATTACCTAAAATGATATGAATAGCAGTCAAGGCAAGAACACAATTATCTGCGGGTAGAATCAGAAACAGAGATTCATTGGCACAGCTCAAAACAAGGTTTGTGGTTGTCTGCTCTCCTTCCTTTCCTGGACAGTTTAACTGACTTGGTTAATCAAGCATAATTGAGAACACCAAAACCATCCTCGGAGTGTTTAGAGAAATTTGATGGCATTTCAAGTTAGCTGATTGTGTATGGGGGGGGGAAGACATTATTATTACTCAACAGTTTAGATGGGAGTAATTGATTAGCTATTTGGAAGGCAAAAAACCCCACCACCAAACACTTTTCTTAACGTCACAAAGGACTTCTCTGTGTTCTTTTTTTTTAATTGTGAAAATACCATACAGAGGGGTTACAATTACATGGGTAAGGTAATGAGTACATTTCTTATCAAGTATTGTTGCCTCCTCTTTTGTTTCCCCTTCCCATCCCTTCTCTGTGTTCTTAGTGGCAAGCAACAGAAAGCTCTTCAGTCTGTATAAGTAGAAGAGGAAATGATTCAATTACTAAAGGATAGGGTAGTCCTGAACTCTCTAGGAAGGATAAGCATCATGTCTCAGGACAATGAACCCAAGGACAAAGTCCATACTACAGCACAGCCTGCTCTGGTAGAGTCTCTATGGCCACCTCCACATCCCAACCAAGACCTCGCTGCTATAAACCTGGGGTGGTGCCACAGAATCTCGGCCACCCCTGCCTCTGAAAGCCAAAGGCCTGAGCCAGCAGCCTCCCGGGACAGAACCACTGAGGCCTCACTCCTGCTCTTCACTAGTACCTTTTGGTTTTCTCCTCCTCCTCTTCTTCGTTTTCTTCGTCTTCTTTGTCCTCTTCGTCTTCTTTGTCTTCTTCTTCTCTTCTTTTTTAAAATTGTTATCGTAAATGTGATATACAGGTTACACTTACATAAGTCCGATAAAGAGTGCATTTCTTTTTGGACAATGTCAACCTTTCCCTTGCTTTCTCTCAGTTTTCTCCTCCCATCACCATCCACAACTTACATAGTTCATTTTCGACAGTGTCTAGTGAGTATCAAGTGCCACATTTGTTCACTCTTTGTCCCACCAAATAAACAAAAGGGAAAGGAAAACCCCCTTTTTCCATTTCCTGGAGTTCATTTTGATAAATATTATTTTACATGATCAGATGCATATATGTATTGCACCTTTGTGATCCTCTCCTAAGAATATCTTCCTTTGTATCTTCCTTTGTCTGTAGCTGCAGACAGCCAGAGTCAAGTGAATAAAATATATTTAGAGGGCCACCTTCAATCACACAGTCCTCACATGACTTAATTCTATAACTCTTAGAATTGCCTAAAACCCAGCTCACTCTGTGTGAATGTTTAGAAATCTGTATAATTTATCATGTCCCGGTGGATTTTTTTTTAAATCTTTTACCATCCAGTGTGTTTACTTGTGGATTTATAGGCACATTCTACTTACCACAAATGAGGGAAACCATGCAATTTACGTTGCTTTGGGTCTGGGCTTACTTGACTTAATATAATTTTTCCAAGTCTTTCCATTTCCTTTTGAATGGTACAATATCATTCTTTCTGATGGATGAGTTGAATTCCACTGTCATCACTAGTTTCTAAGTGGAACATCACATGGAACTACTCCATGGTGGAACCTTCAGAGAGCTGATTATGTCCTATGTGCGAAGGTGCCTACAACAGCTGGTTCCTGGCTTGTTCCATGGAAGAAAACACAAACTGATAAGGTGAGGACATACTCTACATGTGCACACACGTGTGTATGCATACACACATACTAAAGGATGAAGCAGGCCCCGGTGACTCACACCTCTAATCCTAGCTACTCAGGAGGCTAAGATCTGAGTGTCTCAGTTCAAGGCCAGCCTATGTAGGAAAGTCCATGAGATTCTTGTTTTTTTTGGGGGTGGGGTTCAGTCGTAGGGTCTGAACTCTGGGCCTGGGCGCTGTCCCTCAGCTCTTCAGCTCAAGGCTAGCGCTCTACCACTTAAGCCACAGTGCCACTTCCGGCTTTTTTCTTTTTGCTTATGTGGTGCTGAGGAATCAAACCCAGGGCCTCAGGCATGCAAGGCAAGCGCTCTACCACTGAGCCACCTTCCCAACCCCTCCACGAGATTCTTATCTCCAATTAACTACCCAAAAGCCCAAAGTGGAGCTGTACCTCAAATGGTAGAGTACTAGCCTTGAGGAAAAAAAGCCACCCAGGCCCCGCGTTCAAGACTTAGTACCAGTATACAAACAAACAAGCAAAATATAAAGAATAATTGCTGGTCAGTGCAAAATAAAATTAATCTTTACTATAGTACTTAAAAAGTAAGTTCTAGAAATTGAGGAGTTAAAGAGTCGCCTGTTCAGAAAGAAACACTGAAAGGTCTAGAAGAAAATGCAAGAGACAATTGAACCAATCATCGGATGAAGAAGGACTCGCTGAGCATAAAAGCCACAGAAGAAATCACAAAAGAACCAATCAATAGATTCAACTACTTAAAAATCCAATATTTCTTCTGTCGAGTAAACCAGGAACAATTTGACTGATCACCCCATGGTGGTGTTTGCCCCTTTTAAAAACTGTGGATGCAGACAGCCAAAGCCAACTGAATAAAATATATTGAGAGGGTCATCCATGATCACACAGTTTAATCTCCACGTGACATTATTTCTATAACTCTCAGAATTGCCTAAAACCCAGCTCTATTCTACTTCAGAATCGATGTTCTACTTCAGATCGATAGTTCTCAGGAAGTTTTTTGTTTCCACAAGTCTCCTAAGAATTACTCTTACATATTTGGAAAGCTTAATTTCTTTTATTGTCTAAATTACATTTTGCCATTTAGAGGAACTTAAGTAATCAATGTCTAGACTTACAAGATTCTTTTAATTAGAAAGAGCGATGACTTGGGTCAAAGTAGATTCTCTCCCACCCTCAGTTCCTTCAGCTCTGTTATGAGGTTATTGCTGAATGAATTATTGCTAAAATAGAGGCAGACACGGGCAGTTAACAAGAACCTTCTTTATGCCTTTTCATTACAGTGACTGGACAGTATTTGGACTTGGTTTTCATGGCTACCTAGCTTGTGACAATTGCTTTTTACTGGCAACACAAAATATATTGCCTTTTGATTTCCCGGCAGATTAACAAAAATGTAGCATGAAGATGATTACAAACTTAATCTACAAAGAAAATGAAGGAACAAGTCCAAGTCTTGTGATGTAATGAGCAGAGGAGTGCAAAGCTGGTGACATCAAGCTTGTTTGTGGAAAAGGGTAGGGGTGTGTTCCGCCCCAACCACACCTCTGCCTTCCGTGCTGTCCTGGTCAGTGGTGGCTGAGATACGCCACCGATGGAGAGGAGAAAAAGAAAAGGCTGTCTGCAAAACATGATTGTCACTATTTCCGTGTTAGTGGTCCAAGATTTAGGGAAAGCAGGGATTTGCATACAGATGTGAAAGCCAGGGCCGATTCCCTAGCCCGGGCTTTCCATTCTTGGCATTCCCACTGCATAAACCTTCCAAGTGTTCACATTGCACTACCAGTAACAGAAAAAGTCAGAAAAAGAACCATTTCTGGCATTTATATGTCAAGTACTTTGCAGTGGCAACTGGAAAGGCTAACTATTCTTAACCTTTTTGCAAGATGGTAGATGTGTTGGGTGCCAGTGGCTTGTGCCTGTAATCTTATCTACTCAGCTTCCTATGTCTCTTCTCAATTTCTACTGTTCGGATAAGCAGTCTTTAAAACTTAAACAAAGATTGCATGTGTCTTTTTATACACGGGTTTCCCCCCCACCCAAAGGTTGTATTTTCCATCAATGCAAAGTCCCCAAAGAAATGCTATCTAAAACCTCACTTAATTTTTCATTTTTTTCTACTTAGGAAAAGTTCTTCCCTAATTGAAGGACACAAATATGTGTCAATGAATAAATTAAGTAGCCAAAGAAGAATTTGAAAATTGTGGGGTGACATTGACTTTTTCCCCGCACCTCATTAAAGGAACTGAGGCTTGGTTGACACACTGGACTCAATTATTCCCATGATGAAATAATCTTATAGGCTAACAGAAAGGCATCAGATATAAAATGAAGATATGCTTTGGTATGACTTGAGTCCAACTGTCCTGCTTGATTCTTTTATTATCATTAGCACCTGCCATGGCTATGTTATTACTTTTGTTGTTATTTGAAGTTTTTTCTTTTCTTTCTCCTCATTAGTCACTACAGTTATGTTCCATTAACTTCCCATGAATATTGCCTTAGGGAAAACTGAATTTGATTTTTAGGGAAAAATACAGTGTCAGGTTTTTGCAGGCTTCCGGTTGTGATATTCTTGTCAACTGATCAGTACGTAAATTCATTCTCTGTGTGTTTCTGTTTAAAGATGCCTCACGTATCGTCAATCATTAACAACAGTCATATAAATCAGGCCTGAATAAAACAGCCCCAGTGTACATATTTTCTCTTTAAGGTACATCGCCATCTTCACCTTAGCACTTTGGGGAGGGGGGGATTTTAAACAGAAATCATGGCCACAGCAGCATGAAGAGCAGAGCAGCATGGTATGAGATGGACCAACAAAAATGTTAAAAAAAAGACTCTTGTTTACAGTGTGAAAGCCGAAGCAAAAGGCAGAGCCTGGCTTTGTTCCTCTCGGCTGGGAGCTGGCTTGTGCGGGCTCAAGTGGTTCCTGCTTCCGCCCTGCCACGTATGTTCACAAATGACTTCAAGAGCACTAAGAGTATTCTCTGGAGAGTTACAAAATAAGTTTTAATGCATAAGGAAATTCACAATTGAGGGAATCTTTCAATCACGGGGGGGGGGGCTATAGATGATTTTGTTGTTAGTCCTGGGGAATCTTTCAATCACAGGGTGGGACTATAGATGATTTTTGTTGTTAGTTCTGGGGCTTGACACTGTCCCTCAGCTCTTCAGCTCAAGGCTAGTGCTCTACCACTTGAGCCACAACACTCCTGCCTTTTTCTGCTTATGTGGTGCTGAGGAATCGAACCCAGGGCAAGCACTCTACCACTGAGCCACCTTCCCAGCCACAATAGATGATTTTCGCTAGGATTTATTTCCCACTTTTCACAGGGCAAGCAGCCTGTCAAGTACCTGCCATCATCAGATAATCACGAATATCTGCTCATCAGATCTTTATAATTCACCTGTTACTACCATTTACCATGAGAAAACTGAGTCCCATGTACAAAAAAAATAATTAGTAGTAGGTTGTACAGCTAATGAGCAGGCAAGCGAGATTTATACCCGGGTGTGGTGAACTCTACCCCAGATGGTGATTACTCTGATCCAGGATGGGTCACTTCAGCCTGGTGGGGTCTGGGTTGCAGTAAGAGGGAAATGGATAACGTCCCACTGTAATCTTCACACTCACCGGCAGGGGGGGTGTGATGCAAAATGCAGAAAGTCTCAGACACATCTGGTTGTACTACAGTGTGTGTGTAGCTTTGACTAAGTCACACAGCCTCTGGCATGGGCTGGATCTGCCCCTCTCCCTTGTCTGTAACTCTTTAGACCCTTTGTGCTTGATTCAAGCCACTGCAATCTGAAACACTGAAATTTCCATCTTTCACTCCTGAAATTATCTGGACTACCTGTTTTTTTCAAAACTCATCCAGTTTCCCAGCAGCCCTCCTTTCCCCCCCCCCCCCCCCCCCCCAACCTTTCCCCCCCCCCCCTCCCCCCCCCCCCCCCCCCACCAAAAAAAACCCACTTTGTTTGGAAAACAGTGTGAGAGACACCACTGTGCAGGTTATTATAATAAGCCTTTAGGCTGGACTGTGCTTTCATTGTCTTAACTGGTATGTCAGGGCTTGGCTTGATGCATTACGACCACCGGTTTCACTATTCTCCTGTATACAAACTTGTCTGGGCTCCCTGGTTATTTCAGGGTCAAATATTATCCCAATGCTGCCAGAAAACACGATTGCCTGTTGTAAGCTGGATGTATTTTCTTTGTGCTGTTTCAGGGCACATTATCTGTCTACCCAGGATACTTTCTATTCAGAAATCTCAGGGAGCAGAAGGGGATTTGGCAGTTTGCTATTTGTTTTCTACTGGGCTGGGTTTGGAGGAGGCTGAAATGAAGTCAAATCTAAGCCCAAGTTTTGTTCCCAGTTCTCAGCTTTTCCTTAAGTAAGAGGCATGCTGACTCTGAAATAAGACCATTCAATGTAGAGGAGTACAAAGGGAAAGTGAGTTTGGTTTGGTTTGGAGCAAATTTAGCCTCATGTCAAGCCTCTCTTAAAAATTGTTTTGTTCCTTTGAAGCATGTGTAAGACAGTTACAGGATGCTGGTGGCCTGTAATCATGCCTGGAATCCTAGGCATTCAAGGGGCTAAGATCTGAGGATTGTGGCTTGAAGCCAGCCTGGGCAGAATTGTCCATGAGATTCTTATCTCCAATTAACCAGCAAAAAGCCAGAAGTAGAGGTTTGGATTAAGTGCCATCTTTTGAGAGGAAAAATAAAAGCCTGGCAAGAGTGCCAGCCCCGAGTTTAAGCTCTGATACCAACACTCACACACGCACGCACACACACACATATACACACAATTATTTTATCTGTATTCATTTGTGATTCTAGAGTAGGAGTGAAAACAGATCTCGTGAAGCATTTGGACATGATGCTAGGTGCTTTCACAGGAAAGTCTCATTCCACCTCCATGTCCACTTGAATTCTAGGTTATTACTCCATTTTGTTGATAAAGAAACTGAGGTCTAATCCTGCAATGCAGCTTGCCCACAGCCTCTTGGTTGTGAGATTGTTTTTAAACCTAGGGTCAAAAGAATGATATATTGGACTACGTGTGTGTGTGTGTGTGTGTGTGTGTGTGTGTGTGTGTGTAAGTGAAAGAGAGAAAGACAGAGAGACTGGGACACTAACTCAGTAACTGGTGATTTATGCTCATTGTCACCTTGTCACCTGGGCCAGACCTCTAATGCAGGAAATGTTGTGGGGTATAAACACCCTAATTGGAACAGTATGTCCAGAGCCTCCACATTGCAGGGTAAAGTATTCAATCACTATCCATACAAGACTTGCAAAAGATGTTTTAAAATCTTGTTTTGTGACAGGACCATGGATGACCTTGTAGTCAGGGTGGAGGGCCTCATGTAGAGAGTTGCTATGCTGTGTCCCATCTTCCTCACACAAAGGCGAGATGGGGGAACTGACTCCCCACCTCAAGCTAAATGTGAAAGCTTGGCTGTGTCTGCAGGAGTCAAAGGTCCCATGGATTGGCATTTGATCCACATCCAACAAGTTCTGTATGCTGGTGGCTGAGTGAAATGGCCTGGGGTGGCTAAGTGGAAAGGCTCACACTGGGCAAACAGTAGCTCATGGAGAGTAGAGCTTGGGGTGTCCACTGGAGACACATTGGAAGCCTGGGGCCACCTTGGACTCCATCCAGATAACTCTATGGAAGCTTAATGTAACTCCAACAGAGAAACTGGACAGCCAGCTTCCCATAGGCTCCAGAGAAAGTGTACATAGCCAATCAGAGGTGAGCTCTTCACATTAAGGAGCTGCGGTTGTTAGGGGAGTTAAGGAGGCAAGTCCTTGTATCATCCAAGAAGAATTTGGACACACAGGGAAGTCTTCAACAGAAGAGATTCATTTAAGCAAAAGCTTCATTTAACTGAAGCAGAATTGATCATAAAGTGATAGACAAGGAAGGACAATAATCAAGTAGTCAAGTGCATGGAACTCTGGATCTTTGGCATTTTTATGAATGGAGTTTAGAAACATGATGTGGGCTGGAGGTGTGGCTCCAGTAGACTGATCATACCTCATTGTAATATTACAATAATTATTTTCTAATCTTAATTAAGGCAAGGGGGACGTCTGCTTTGGGGTAAGGTGGATGATGTTTATTTTTCCTTCTTGGCTTCTTTCCTGATGGTTCCACACAGAGTTCAACCTTGAACTTGTTCCTTGTTCACCCCAGTAACTGTGAACTCATTTTTCCAGTTGGTTAAGTCAAGACTCTTTGAATGAAGAGGCGCTTTGAATCATTTTTTGACTCAAAGTTTCTGAACTCTTTCTTCCTCTCACAGTCCACCGGGATTCATCAATACATCTTGTCACCTCTATCTTCCAAAGAACCCACCAGCTGACCAACTTTTCTCAACATTTGCCACCTCCCACACTGTCTGAGCTACCATTGTCTCCCAAGTGTGATCTTCCTGCCTTTATTCTCTCCCAGCTTCCCATCTCACATGGAAAGAGAACTAAAGATGGTCTGTGTCCTACCAGGTGCTAGACACTCACCTGCCCCACTGCTTTCCTAATGTCATCTCATTTCTTATCTCTTCTCTGTACACTGGTGTTCTCGTTAGACTACCTGCTTTCTGTTCTTAAATATGTCAAGGCCACTTCTGCCTCAGGGCCCTTGTACTTGGTTCCCTTAGCTTGTGATGTGTTTCTGCACATATTTCATGGACTACTTTATGGAAAAGACTTTCTTGACCATTCTTTCTTTTTTGGGGGAGGGTCTGGTCGTGGGGCCTGAACTCTGGGCCTGGGCACTGTCCCTCAGCTCTTCAGCTCAAGGCTAGCACTCTACCAAGTGAGCCACAGCACCACTTCCGCCTTTTTCTGCTTATGTGGTGCTGAGAAATCGAATGCAGGGCCTCACGCATACAAGGCAAGCACTCTACCACTTAGCCACCTTCCCAGCTAAATTCAAGATTCTTGATTGAGGGGTGTGTGTGTTTGTTTGTGTGTGTGTGTGTATGTGTGTGTGTGTCCATGCTGGGGCTCGATCTCAAGGCCTAGACTCTGTCTCTTCGCTTTTTGTTCAAGGCTGGCATTCTACCATTTGAGCCACAGTTCCACTTCAGCTTTTTGTTCTTTGCTGGTTAATTGGTGATAAGGAGCTCACAGTATCCTGCCCTGGCTATCTTGGAACTGCTATCCTCAGATCTCAGCTTCCTGAGTGGCTAGAATTATAGGCATGAGCCACTGGCACCTGACACCTTTGCCTATTTTTGATCAAATACCCTAATGGCTAAGTCCTTGTGTGGGTGGTAGTCTGTTTAGTTTCTTACTACCTACATATATTTTTTTTACAAGTGTGTCTTCTCAATGTCTGTAAGTAACAGGGAGTTTTCTTAATTCTCCATCACCATCTCCAGCCACCCCTTCCTTTAGCACTGCTTTGTGCAGCTAATAAATTTTGATAATGATTTCCTTCATTAAATTAGGAAGATGTAATACAAGTAGACTGACAGCTGGCTGAGTCACCTTGGAGAATCCCACTGATTGGTATCCTGTGAGACAGAGGTCAAAATGATTTAGTTCTTATTATGTGGCCACGTGAAACATCTTTAAGCTTGTTTACATTGCTCGTTGATTGCTCCACTGAGCCTTGTTGCTAACACATTGGTGAAAGTAAATGTAATTCAAAGTCACCTTTACCCAAGAAAAAATGACCTATCAAAAATAAAACTAAACTTCAAAAGAGGAAAGTGGGATACTTTTGGGGGAAAGCAAATGGCTGTGATTTGGGCTGCTACAGATGCCATTGGGGCACATGACAGGGAGATCCTGCACTGGACTATGTACTACAGAAATATGGCAGCTGGCACTCCCACTGGTGGAGCCATAGGGGGTGGTAATACCACCATGCCCATTTAACTGATATTTAAATGAACTTCACTGTGCTTTCTTTACTGCCTTGGGCTCTAAGAGATTGAGCTCAGTTCCAGGCCACTGCCCTATCTGCCTGACATACCAGCCTGTCCCTGGTCAGATACCTCTAGGAGAATCACATGCAAACAGAAGAGGCTCTCCTTACCTGGCATTAGAGATTTCAGTCCTAATTCATTCCATCTTAAAAGGGATTTGACATCATCTTGGACAGAAGCCAAGTAGAATGGGTTAAAGGGATGGAAATGTATAAAGAAAGCATAAAGCCAGATGTAGGCAGCTCACACTGGTAATCCTAAGTATGCAGGTGGTTGAGTGTGAAAAGATCCAAGGTCGAGGCCACCCCAGGCAGAAAAGTTCATAAGACCCTATCTCCAAAAGTCAGGGATGGGGCCATAGCTCAAGTGGTAGAACACCAGTCTAGCAAGCTCAAGGCCCTCAATTCAAACTTCAGTACCTAAGGGAAAAGAAAGCATAAAAACCCATTTGTTCATGGTAGAGAAAGGAAGCTAGTCAAAGCAATGCATTTCCTAATCTCCATGCTCTTAACAATGTTGCTTTAGTTCATTCTGGGCTATTATAACAAAACTACTCTAATCCATGACTTTGAAATAACTGAAATTGCCAGGTGCTGGTGGCTCATGCCTTTAATCCTAACTACTCAGGAGGCTGAGATCTGAGGATCACAGTTCAAAGCCAACTGGGCAGAAAAGTCTCTTATCTCCAATTAATCACTAGAAAACTGCAAGTGGTGCTGTGGCTTCAAGTAGTAGAGCACTAGCCTTAAGCAAAAGAACTCAGAGACAGTGCCTACGCCCTGAGTTCAAGCCCTATGACTGATAAAAAAAAATAACTGAAATTTATTTCTTACAGTTCTAAGAGTTGGGAAATCCCAGACTAAGGTGTTGACGAATTCCATGTCTGGTGAGGGTGCTTCCTGGTTTATACATTGACCACTGAAGCATTAAAAACCAGTTGTTTAAGGATACAGGTGGACCTGTTGCAACAATGAGAAGTACAAGTTGTCATGTCCAAAACGAGCTTTACAACGTCTCTGGGTCATCTTTTATAAAGGTACCAATCCTAGCCTTGCAAGCTCCACCTAATCAGTTCCCAAAGGCCACACCCCCACTTGCTGGTGCCGTATCATTGGGGATTAGCACTCAACCTGAATGTATGAAAGAGAGGGGACACAAATATGAAGTCCATACCAAATATGCTTCCTAACCCTCTGGCTCTAAAATTACTTTGTATATTGCAACAAAAATAGGGGTACAGTAGAAAAGAAAACACCAATCATAGGGTTTTAACCCTTTATTGAATTTTACAATAGATATTCTACCTGTGCACACATAGAGTAGTGAGAAGACAGAGACAAGCATCCTTTAAGTACATTCTCCATAAATAATAGGGTGAAATTGGGATCGTAGTGTAACAATAGATAAGATCTCCTATTTATATTATACTGCTAGCCTGCATTGTTGAATGTTTTCCCCTTTGATTGCATTGTAACAGAAACATCAAATGCAGCTCATCTGACTGACATAGCATTTGTCTATTTTACTGATCATAAATGATAACTATTAATTTTCTCTGTTAATAGATAATATAGTCTACACAGAGCTCTGTGAATAAGAGTTGAGTCAAGTCAGAATTATGTCTGTTGACAGAGGTAGGTTTTAAACATCCATTGGAAAAGCAAAGCTAACTCTGAGATTTCCCAGCTAGAGTAGTTCACAAAATCAAAGTGAGTCCTGCTGGAATCATGCAGCAACTGGAGTGACTGGGGTTGGAACCATACCCCATTGCTCTAGGGCTCTATATCAGTTGCATGTTCTATTTTCTGGTCTCTCTGTTTATTCTCCTTGTTCAAGGTAAGTCTTCCCTATGCAGCAGAGAAGATGGCTACCAAAGCTCAAGTTTTAGATTTCTAATCACTTCAAACCCTCAATTTCATTGGAAAAAATCCCAATCCTAAAGAAAAGCTGTGTTTAGACTGGCCTGGTCACTTTCCCATCTTCAATCCATCCTCTGTGACCTGGGAAATGGGAGACAGCGGCCTTTGATTGGGCAGTGACTGAGGGACGACTAAGGTATCTATCTATTGGAGGGAGAAGTTCTGCTTCTCTACTTTGAGATATGCTGTATGGGCAAAAACAACCTAAGGTCTCTTCAAAAGTGTTATGACCAGTGATATTTGCAGAGTTTGTGAAGTTTGGTACCAATGAGTTGGTGTGTTAGTCAGCTCTCTCTTATTATAACAAAATACCCAAGATAATCAGCTTCAAGAGAGAAGAGATTTATTTTGGACCACAGATTTAGAGGTTAAACCCATAATCAGTTGTCTTTATAGCTTTTAGAGCCAAAGTAAGTCAGTATTTTACAGTGGAGAGGATGTGGATGTGATATTATTCACCTGATGGTGGCCAGGAAGAGAAAGAGAGGAAGTGACAGATATTCCCACCTCTGGTGACCTATGACCTCCTGCTAGGCTCCACCTCTTAAAGGTTTCTAGCACTTCCCAATATGATTAACGTAGGGACCAGTCATTAGAGAACATTTAAAATCTAAAAGTTGACTATGCCAAAAGTTTAAGACCCAGTATCTCTATTCAAGGAGTTTCAAAAATGATTGAGGAGGCCCTAGACCATTACTCATGCTAGTTTACACATACTGTAGAGCTTCCTTCCCTCATCTTCAAAACTAGATCCATTCTGTTATATATGTACCCAGAAATCTATCCCTTTCCTTAAGGCAACTTACATGTATACATTTACCTTCTATGAGTAAGTTGGCTTCTTCCCAGAGGATAGACTCCAGGAGGCAGAGACCCTGAGGATTTAAACTCATCACTGTATCTCCAAGCACTAAGCAAAACACTTTAAATAGAACATGGCTATACTTGCTAAAGCTGTCTAAATAAGTTATCTTATTGGAGCAAAAGCATACTTAAAAGCCAATTACTGTAGCTGGGTGCTGGTGGCTCACGCCTGTAACCCTAGCTACTCAGGAGGCTGAGATCTGAGGATTGCGGTTCAAAGCCATCCCGGGCAGGAGAAACCGTGAGACTCCTATCTCCAATAAACCACCAGAAAACCGGAAGTGGCGCTGTAGCTCAAGTGGTAGAGCGCTCGCCTTGAGCTGAAGAGCTGAGGGACAGCGCCCAGGCCCAGAGCTCAAGCCCCACGACCGACCAAAAAAAAAAACTAATTACTGTTGGGTTCCAGTGGCTTATGCCCATAATCCTAGCACCTCTGGAGGCTGAGAACTGAGGATCATGGTTCAAAGCCAGCCCAGACAGGAAAGTCCATGAGACTCTTTTATCTCTAATTAACCATGTGGCACCATGGCTCAAAAGTGGTAGAGCACTAGACTTGAGTGAAAAAGCTCAGGGACAGTACTCAGGCCCTGAGTTCAAGCCCTCTGACCAACAACAACCAAAAAACAATTACTGAGCCTTGAAGAGGGTGTAGATTGAGCAAGGGGAGGAAGATAACACAAACAGAGATGAAGAGGGAACTATGACTTAATGGGCATCACCGTGGCCAAGTTAGGATAAAGTTTCAAGAAAAGTGGTTACATAGCAGGATTTTTGTGGTGTACCAGAAAACAATAAAAATATTTCAAAATCACATTCCCCTAGGTTTATTCTGGAACAAGAACCCCAATTCCACTCAATTCCTGGCTATACTGGTTTCTCCACGGTTGAGGAAAGGCACCTCTCAAAACAAAACTTGAACCCTGGCATTTGACCCGATGGGTGTTGTAGATCTAGGGTCTTTTCTGCCTTTAAGGAAAATAAATCATTTCAAGGCTTCTGTTTGCTATTTGTTTTGTAAAAGGTCATAAATTGGTGTTTATTTCTGGTGGGAGACAGAAGTGATTAGATCTTTATGTAAAAGGATGCAAAAATATTATACCAGAATCAAGAAACTAAAAAAGTGAGTTAGGAAGCTGAGGTTTCTTTACTCTGGCTGCACATTAAACCACATGCCAGCTTTAGAAACAGAATGTTTCTAAAGTAGTCTGGCATAGGAGAATCAGAATCTCCACTGGTGCAGTGCAGTTGAAAATCACCAGGTGACTCCAAAAATGTAGCCAGGGAAGAGAACCAGTGAACTAAGTTGCATTATTTAAAGCAACACTTGGTCTTTCTTTGAGGGCAGAAATTGTAGGAGACTTTTTTTATCTTTAGTGCATGGAATATGGGAGACAGAAAATATAAACAGGATCTTTAAACTGATGAAGGACTAGGCGCAGTGGCCTCCGAAGTGGGCCATAGAGAGTCAAGGTGGTGCCCATCCCCAGTCTCATTTCCATCAATACCTCCCATAGAATGGCAAAGCCAGTGAACTTCAAGAGATGCGGCCTTTGCTTTATGACCCACATACTTATTTTGTCTTATGTGATAATTTTTTCACAATGAAAAATGATCAGGGGAATGGAGACTGTCCACACTTTAGCAAGTATGTCTTAGAATGACAATGGGAACCATCTTCAGAGAGATGACAAGCATCTCAGGCTCCATCATCTTGAGCTATGGCTGGCCAAATTTCCCACAGTAATGAAGAAAGAGAGCAAGAGAATATCTTTAAAAGTAACATGAGATGGGTATAATTCCCCTGCATAACTTAAAGCTTTCTGAATACCAGGAAGATGAAGGGTGTCTTGTCTGAGGGAGGTGGAATTTAAAGGGACCCAAGGGGAGGGTGGGAAGATGAGTGAAGAGAGGAACAGGGGGAGTGAATATATAATACTCAATTTACAGATGTGAAAACGGATCTCAGTCATTTGAGAGGATGGGGAAGAATGATCGAGGGGTGACTCTAACCAAGATGCATTGACATGTTGAATTGAAACTCATTTGTTCAACTATTTAAAGATAAAAGAATAAATTTAAAAGAAGACAATGATTGTTCAATGAAGTTTCCAGTGCAGAGGATAAAAGAAAATCTTTTCATCTGAGGTAATTTTTTTTTCTTGGTTGGTCATGGGTCTTAAATTCTGGGCCTGGGCGCTGTCCCTCAGCTCTTCAGCTCATGGCTTGCATTCTACCATTTGAGCCACAGCACCACTTCCAGTTTTCTGGTGGTTAATTGGAGATAAAGTCTCATGGATGTTCCTGCCAGGGCTGGCTTTGAACCACAATCCTCAGATCTCAGCTTCCTGAGTATCTAGGATTACAGTTGTGAGCCACCAGTGCTCAGCACACTTGATGTGATTTAAGGTCCATGGGAATATCCAAGTCACCAGCTTCAGAGTGCTAAAGTAGTATTGCAGGTTGGTAAGAACAGAGTCTGAGCGTGCATGGCTCTGTTGGAGATGGCAGTAGGAACAAGTGTTGTAGATGCAAATACCAAGCAGCACAAGCATCCTCAGTGAGCACATGGTCCAAAACTTTGGTGTATGTGGGAAAAGAGAGAGGGGGGCGGGGAAAGAGAGAAAGATAGAATCTCAGCTAGAGAAGTTTACTAGACCAAGTGTGTATGCTCTTGTGTGCTCGATTATAAGACAGGATGGAAGGTACATGCTTGAAGAAGGTACGAAGGAGAGCTAAAATTTTTGGTGGCGAAGAGTCTGGGTGTGAGCCCTTGTTGTAAAAAAAAAAAAGTGGACCCTTTTTGTCCGAGATTGAGACTTTAACTTGGTATCTGACTCTATTGTTCTGTATTGACTGGTGCTCTATACCTGAGCCAACCCCCAAAATATCATTATTTTAAAGATAAATGGTCTTAAAATTTTTATTATTGTGTGACTCCTATCAGTAAATTTCATTTTATTTATTTATTTATTTGTTAATGTTGGTCCTGGCACTTGAACTCAGGGTTTGGGTGTTGTCCTTAAGCTCTTTTTTTTTTTTTTAATTCAAGGCTAGCAGTCTACCATTTGAACCACACACACAGTTCCTCTTCTGGCTTTTTGGTGGTTAATTGGAGATAAGAGTCTCAGGGAATTACCTGACTCTTCTGGCTTAAAATCCAGATCCTCAGACCTCAGCCGCCCAAGTAGCTAGAATTACAGGCCTGTAATATTTTTAAGGGCCAGCAATATTTTAAAGGGCCAAGTCTACTTACAAGTATGTTCAATTGATTACAAATTGCTTACATGTACTGTTAGGAGATTATAAAATTGTGCAAAAGTGGATTGTTAAGATGCTGTAATATTAAAATATTTTAAAATGGTGCTGTTTATGGCACATACATTTTTGTACTCACAACAGTATTTTCCATTATTATCTATGATCCTTAGTAATAATAATATCTCTAGTAAGCAGCAATGTGATGGACTGTACTTCATTTAAAATAATCCCAGTTTAACAATTTGTATCATAGCAATTGATAGGTCTGGCACTAATTTGGGGTCCTATGGATACTTGATTTTTATGTCTGTCACAGCTGGAAAAGAGACCTGACCAAAACACATAGATTGAACTGTAAAAAGTATATCATTAGCTCTGCTTGCTAAATCAAGATGCCTACTTTTCATTCCATCTATCACTTCTGCCAGAGTTGGTACTGAAATTCAGTTAGGAAATTTCCATATTCCCTGAGGTCAATCATTTGTTCTTATAGGCTACCTGTAAGGCATTCTGCTTCTATGTTTCTAAGAAATGGGTTTGAAAACTAGAGAAATTATTAGCTTAGGGAAAATATTTTTTGTTATATGATAACTTGTAGAGTAAGATATATTGGTCTAAACATCAGCAGAGAATTTTTAAGCAATAAAACCTGACTTTCCGAGTTTTTCAAGTGGGGCTATGGCTGTTTTTATAGGAAACAAGCCAACTGTTTGAAGCCTCATCAAGTAATTATGAGAAACTTCCAATTTTCCAGGTAGCATAAATACAATTTCAAAGCATAAATGCAGCTTAGAAAATGACTTTTTAACTCATTGTTAAAAATTACTTCTACCTGGAAGGGACAGATTGAATACCTTTACTTTGTTTTTTTCAAATATATCTGCTAGGCAGTATTTTAATGACACGTATTTGTTATCACACTTACATGTCAGCAAATCTGCAATATTTATGTTTTTGGCAAAGGAAAAAAGAGTATGAGTTTTAAGTTGGACAATGGCTTTATCTTAAGATAAACCCTTTGTAGGTGGGGTCTGGTATTTATTTACCTTTGTACTGCAGTAGTGATAAACCAGTGGTCTATGGCATAGGTCATTATTCTTGCTCACAGGTTTGGGTGCCTCAGCTCCTGGCCGAGGGTGTGATTGGGTTGAACTCTGGGCCTTCACTCTGCCCCATGAGTCTCTGTGCGTCTCTGTACATATTCATGCATCTCCGCCCATCGCTGCTCCATGTATCTCCACAAGGCCAGCAGCCCCCTGAGGAATGGTGGAGATGAACAGGGTCAACCCACACTGGCAAGCACATTTCAAACCTCTGTTCTGGGACAGCTTCTTATACTCCACTGGCTATGACAAAACCCCTATGAAGTCTTAATGCAAGAGGGGTGAGAAGCCTCTGCCCACAGTGAGCTTATGTCCATGTTATGGAAGTATAATTTTACAGCAAGAGAATGAGAGGAATAATTCAGTTTACCACGGGTTCCCAGGATTCCTGGGGTCATGTGTCATCTCATGGAAACATGTTCTACACATCTCACCATGGGCATTCATCTTTGAAACTTCCCTTCAATGCATTTAGAGATGTCAGCAAGGCTCTTGGCCTATCAAGAGCAGTATGAACACAGGTTTTCACTAAGCCATCTTTTTGTGTATGTATGTTCTGGTATACGGGGCTTGAACTCAAGGGCCAGGAATTGTCCCTTAGTTTCTTTGTGTAAAGTTGGTGCTCCATCTCTTGAGATACAGCTCTGCCACGGACCAGGTTCTGTTGGGACTACGGAGGACACCTAGGGGAGGAACTGGAATAGGTGGGGAGATGGCAAACAGACAACTCACACACAAGAGGAGTGGATGCTGAGTGTGATTTAATGCAGAGGATAACAAACTTTTATAGCAAAAATCTCCATAAGAAAGGGCAAAAGGTTATATAATCTTGCTGCAGGGCTTCATTCTTGGGTGGTCATCAGCTGGTCGCCTGATAGGCACTTGTTTCTAGCTTATCTCTAAGAAATATAATGGCTTTTGATGTTTGTCACCAACTAACCATTACCTTATTTCTATAGAGGCCTTAACTGTCCCATAAGATCTTTTCTGTTCCTTCTTTAATAGTAAACACCAAGGAGACTTAGATCTAGCAAGTCTCTTAGTAAATGGAAGAGAGTAATAGGAAGTTCTTTCTCCTAAGTAGTTATCTCAGCAATTGCCATTCTTTGTTTTAGCCGCGCCTACAGCTTTTTGTAAATCTCTTACAAACAATTTCTTACGCTGAAGTGACTTCGTGAAACCCCCAATACTTTTATATTTGCTTATGGCTTGTCTACTAGCCTCCATAAGAGGGGTTTCAGGGTAGCACTTAACTCTGGTGAGTTAGTCATATTTTTAAGACACTCATCAGATATTGGAGTTGTCAACACTCTTAAGAAAGAGCTTTGTATAGGGAAACGTTGACAATGAGTAAGTACAATGAACAGCAGAAACAGTAAAAGATTAATAGGCACTTTTATACAGTGAGGAAAAGAAAGGCAGAAACACATCTTTCCCAGGGGCTTGCCAGCCTTTTTCCAGGAGTAGGCCTCTTAGAAGCCCCATTCTCTGAGGTAGACTTCGGTGAAGTCCCAAAACTCAGAGATAGGTCTCTGAAGCCCCTATCATGGTCTGATAGATGGTTTCCCATGCTAAGCAGACTCCACTGGGGTCAGCGTGGCACAGCTCCACTTCCTATACCGTCTTTTTTTCCCTAGTTGGTTCATTAGTTTATTTCTGGTCTTTTTTTTATTGTGAAAATACTGTACAGAGGGGTTACAATTACATGGGCAAGATAATGAGTACATTTCTTATCAAGCATTGCAGCCTCCTCCTTTGTTTCCCCTTCCCATCCCTTCCCATCCTCCCCCCACCCCCCACCCAATCCTCCCCCGCCACCAAAGTTGTAAAGTTCGTTTTCTACATAACGACTTGTACATCTCATATTTTTAAAATTATTTTTTATTTCTTTTAAGTCATTTTGCAAAGGAGTTACCGTTCAACAAATCAGTTTATGAGTGCAATGCATCTTGATCGATGTACTCTGATCCTCCTTCTCCCTCATCCCTCCCAGCCCCTCCCCTTGATTTTCTTAATGCTATAGGATAAGCATTGAATGGTATGACTACACTCTCCCCCTCCTTTTATATCATGAAAGCCACTATTTAACTCAGTCACAACTGAGACCTTTATTTCTTGAGTTCTTTCTCTTTCATCTCTTTCTCCCATCTCTCTTTCAAAGTCACACACACATGAACGCAAACACATGCACACAAACAGCTTGTGTTATTCATTGATTGTTCATTCATTATTTTTGGTGCTGAGGACTGAACCTAGGGTTCTGTGCCCAGCCCCCACTGCGTTGTTTGCCCACCCTCTAAGTAGTTCATAAGCTCATTATTGAACATACACCCACCCTAAGCTTTCAGGTGAAGCCGGCTAGCAGCATCTATATCTTCCTCTAATTGAACAAAACCCTTTAAAAAAAACTGCTTGACATACGCAAATGCTTATTTGTTTACATCTTCAGTAGTTTTTTTTTAATCTCTTACAACAGTATTTCCTGACAGATGTCTGTTTGAAGCCAAAACGAAAGGAGAGCAGGTGCCAGCTTTTCAGCCTTCTAGAAGTCATTTCAGCCATAGGGAGTAGTCTTGTGACAGTGAGTAGTTTAACTGACTTCTGAAAGGATCCATCACCTCCATCCCAGGGGACCACGCAGAGGCGGGCAGGCACAGGAGAAAGATTATTATAATATTTATTAGAGGAGTCATATTTCCCCCGGAAATATGGGGGCATAGTGACCTCCGCTATCTAGGTAGCAGGAGGGGGTGGGGTTAGGAAGTGAGGTAGATGGGAGTTCAGGTGGGTCTGGGCGGAGAGAGGGAGAGACCAGCCGCGTGGCGGGAACTCCAGGGCAGGGGAAGCTCCGGTTGTGTGGAGCTGAGGACCAAAGGTGGGCATAATGCTCACAACTTCAGCTCAGTTTCAGAAGGTACATTTCTAGAGATAACCTTCTAATGTTGGTCTCACAATTCCATTTTGCAGCTTGTTAATTCAGTCCATTAGATGGATAGTGGTAAACAGTTTCTTAATAGGTCACTTAAAATATATGTTCAAAATTAGGTTCGAAAGATAGCCATCATGGTTGGACAGATAACCCCAAGGTACTGGCTTCTTGTCCCTGGAAACTTCTTGGCTCTGTTCCTCTTGTTTGGCTTTGTGACTCAGCAGCAGATTTCCTGCCACTTGGACTGCCATCTTCCAGTAAGTTGATTTGTTTTCAGTCTCATCGTCAGTGTTGAAAGCTTCCTTAACAAATTCTTTGTTAAGACTATCCTATATTTATATTCCAAGCAGAATACAGTCTATGCAGTCCAATTAATTTTTTTATTGTAAAAAATAGTGTACAGACGGGTTACAGTTACATGAGTAAGGCAATGAGTACATTTCCTAATGAGCGTTGTTACCTCCTTTGTTTATCCCCTACCATCCCTTCTCTCCTCACCTCCCCAACTTCTCCCTCCCCACCTCCAAGTTGTAAAGTTTGTTTTCAACATAGAGTCGTGTACATCTCATTGTTACAATGGGTAAACCTGTATCCTTATTTCAGCATTTTTAAAAATTTCCCTTCCCCTCCCCAAATTAGAAAAATGTATATACAAGAAGCAGGGCACTAACATCAAATACAGTGAAAACAGAGGATGTACTGCGGGGGAAGTACATACAAAAGAAGCAAAAAAAAATCACATAGTACATTTTAAATAAGTTAAAAACAGTATCAAGAAAAGAAAAAACAGTTGTGTCCCTATCTTGAGGTTCATTTCACTTAACATCATCTTATATGGTCATATGTACATAGCTTTTGTCCTTTTCTGCTTGTCCTAGACTTATACTAGTTATTGCAAATAAGGGAAACCATGGGACCTAGGTTTCTTTGGGCCTGGCTTACTTCACTTAATATAATCTTTTCCAAGTCTTTCCATTTCCTAGTAAATGGGGCAATGTCATTCTCTCTGATGGAGGCATAGAATTCCACTGTGTATATATACCACATTTTCTTGATCCATTCATCTACTGAGGGGCATCTGGGTTGGTTCCATATCTTAGCTATGGTAAATAATGCTGCAATAAACATAGTTGTGCTGGTAGCTTTAGTGTGGTCTTGTTTGTGATTGGTTGGGTAAATACACAAAAGTGGGATTGCTGGGTCATAGGGGAGCTTTCTGTGGAGCCTTCTGAGGAATCTCCATACTACTTTCCAAAGTGGTTGAACAAGTTTATACTCCCACCAACAATGCAAAAGCTAAAGCCATTTCCTCTAAATTTTTTTTTTTGGTACCAGAAGCGCTGGCAGTTCATGGTGTAATTCTAGCTACTAAGAAGGATTGTGGTTCAATGACAGCCCAGTCAGAAATGTCTTTTAGACTCTTATCTTCAATTAGCCAGCAAAAAGCCAGAAATGGAGCTATGGCTCAAGTGGTAGAGCACCAGTCTTGAGCAAAAAAGAAAAAAAGCCAAGTGAAAGCTTAAGGCCCTTAGATTAAGCCTTCATACTGCACAAAAATATTTCTCTTGAAATTTTTGTATTTGATTAAAATCTGTATCTTTGAAAGATGAGCTGTGACTAAGTCAATAATGCCAGAACTGTTCATCTTGCAACCATCAGCTCTGGCCATGTTGAATGAGTCATTTAAAGTTAAACCCATTTTTTTCTCTTGCTGAACTTAATTGATTCTTATTTATGCAAAGACAGAGAGAAGATGTTTGCATTTCCAGGAAATAGAAGAGATCATGACACTCTATAAAAAGTGGTACCAGACAGGACAATGGCTAACAGAATTGTGTGCCATTCAGGAAACAAGAAAGCAACATGAGCAGGTTAAAAGCAAATTACAAATGGAATTCTTTTTAATAATGTGTCCAAAGAATTAGACAAGGAGCACTAGGCACCATGAGAAGAATGAGGGATAATTTAGGCTGTGGATGTAATGGGCCCTGAGTCACTGGGAACAGGCAAGGTTTATCTGCACGTACCAGCCCTATCCAGAAACTGGTAACAATCTCTAGAGTTTTTCCTCATTCTGTGATTTACAGAGTTTTTCTTTTGGTGGCACTGTCCATCCTTCTGGCATTCTCCTGTGGTTCTCGTAAGCTTTCACCCAGTCTGATCTCAGAATCCCATTTTTTAAAAACTCAGCTTCAGATCTTTTATAGAATAATACAGGGGCAAGTTGGAAAAAAATTATTCAAGCTAAAGTAAAAATGACTGATCATTCTGCATGTGTGACCTTTTCAGTGGCATTTGTATTTTTTCCCCAGAAGGTAGAATATTAAATTAAACAGATGAATCTTGAATTCTGTAAGTCAGAGATTTTCCTGGGGGAAGGAAAGACACAGGAATGGTCCCCTGTGGTATCTCTAAAATAGTTTTTGATTTATGAAGTCATTTTTACAAGTCCTTTTGCCAAGTCTGCATAGCTGATAACACACATTCCGTAGAGCGATTTAAATGAATTAATTAGAATCCAGATTTTCAAAATAACAAAAACTACAGATTCTCAGAACTTTGGAGACCAGGAAGATCTTAGAGTTTTTGTGGCTAAACCTTTTATTTTGTAGATAAGAAAATTAAAGGCAAGGAGATATGAAACATTTTAATTAGTTATAGCACCAGGATCCAAATGTTGTACTAATTAAGGAAGGTAATACTATCAGAACTAAACATCTAGTTGACTGAGAACCACTCTTAAAATGTATTATTTTTCAGACAGAGACTAAGTGCATCCTGTTTGATTGTTTTGTTGTTTTCATAAATATTATTGAACTACTCTGGAGCAGTGGTAGATGCTGGGGTTCCAATTTCCATTTTTTTTATTGTGAAAATATTGTACAGGGGGTTACAATTACATGGGCAAGATAATGAGTACATTTCTTATCAAGCATTGTAGCCTCTTCCTTTGTTTCCCCTTCCCATCCCTTCCCATCCTCCCCCCCCCCCCCCCACTCAATCCTCCTCCCCCCCCAATTTCCATTTTTATTTATTTTTGTGCCAATACTGGGACTTGAACTCAGGACCTCACAATATTGCTTGGCTTTTTCATTCAAGCTGGTACTTTACCACATGAGCTATACTTCCACTTCTGGCTTTTTGTTGGTGGTTAATTAAAGATAACAGTATTGTGGACTTTTCTATCCAGGCCGGCTTTGAACCACAGTCCTCAGATCTCAGCCTTCTAAGTAGCTAGGATTACGGATTTGAACCACCAACACCCAACTTCAGTATGTTATTCTTGCATTGACATAATCATCATTTTTTTATTCCTAGATTTGCCATTGGCACTTGTATTAATCTTTCACAATTCTCTATATTTTTAATTTATTTTTCACTAACTTTAATATAGGATGCTAGAAGAGTCAGCAGAGTTTCTTTCATGTAGTTACTTTGTCACATAACCAATATTGCCTCCCTTACAGTACCATATTGTCAATCTCTTGCACTTCTTGTTGGCTTTAATGTAATGGATTTTTATGGAAGGTCTTTAGAGATCATTTTTGTCTGGTCACATTGTTTTCAAATGAAACACAGATACAAATGATTGTATTTCTAATTTCTAAACAGAACCTGGATGCCTTGTGCTGGCATCCAGGTCTCTGTCTATAATAGCACAGTCACTGTTTTACAAGCTCAAAAGCCTTTAGTAGCTCTGAGGGACACTGATCCCTATACTTACCTAGGACTAGTAAGTGGCACTATTCCTTTGGCATGAGGAGAAGAGAATTAGCATTTCTTTCCCTAGGCTTCATGAGCTCACTGGAATGTTCTCAGATGAAGTGCTGGTCTCCGAGAGTTTGATTTTCCATTTGGCTCCCTTGTGCTTAGTTTAGCCTCACAAAGAAGGAAAATACTAAATGATAAGGCTATTAAAATCTTGAGCATCTGTTTATTTTTATGTTTTTTCTCAGTGTTTCCGTTTTGTGTTTAAAACTCAGGCATTAATTTGAAAGAGCAATGATAACATTCAAGATCAAGGTCAAAGTATTCCTAAGAAAATGAGCTGAGAAGCCAGGATCTCAACATAGTGTGCATCTCATGTTGGTTGTAAAAGTTGAAGATTGAGTATTTACAATCCAGAGGTTGTATCTACTTTGAGTCATCTGGAGAAAATTGAAAACACAACGATGTAACAAAGTAAAAAGAGGGGGCTGGAGGCATGGCATGGCTCAAGTGGTAGAACACCTGCCTAGCAGGCTTGAAGCCTTGCTTGGGATACTGCCAAAAAGAAAGAAAACAAGATCTACACACACACGATCTACACACACACACACACACACACACACACACGCACGCACACACACACACACGCACACACACACACGCGTGCGCACACACACACACATACACACAAAGTTGATGGGGGTGTTTTGATGACATAATAATAAGATATATGTTTGCAAGTGATATTTGACTGCCTGATATTTTTTATCATCCAAATTTATAGTCATGAACTGTGTTGAGTTCAAACCTGTATTATCATCAAGAACAATTTGTTTCTACAAGAACATAATTGGAAATTTCAACCACAGATTTTGATGATTACTAGCTTAATGAGGGAACTAAATTTAGTTGGCTATGAATCACCACAACTCCTATAAGCAAAATTAATGGAAAGGAAAATATGTTAAAAGAAAGGATTGGAGCAATCCATCTGCAACTTGTAATCAGAAGCCAGCCCACTGTCAGTGTAATGAGGTGTGTTTATTTTATTTTATTTTTTGCCAGTCCTAGGGCTTGAACTCAGGGACTGGGCACTGTCCCTGAGAGGCTCTCTATACTCAAGGCTAGCATTCTGCCACATGAGCCACAGTGCCACTTATGACTTTTTTTTTGAGTAGTTGATTGGAGATAAGTATCTTGGGGACTTTTCTTCCCAGGGCTGGCTTTGAACCATGAACCTCAGATCTCAGCCTCCTGAATATCTAGGATTACAGGCATGAGCCACTGGTGCCTGGCATGAGGTGTATTTTAAGTGTAAATGCTTATTAAGAAAATTAAAAGCCTTGACATAATGACAGAGTCTCTGGAATGCTAGGTCTAAAGCGCTACTGATTACCAACGAAAAGGAAAAGCCACCATACCTGCAGTTTCAAGAATCCACACTCCTCTCTCTGGGACTTTCCCCTTTTCTACCATGTAGTCCCCAGTGAATCACTTAGCCTCTAAACTTCACAGCCATTGTCTTAGACCAGACCACTATAGCCACATACCTTAGAACAGGTTATTTATAAATAATAGAAGTCTACTGCTTATAGAAGTTTAGAAAGTCCAAATTTAAGGAGATAATGGATTAACAGTGAGAGCCTACTTTCTGGTTCACGGATAGTTCATCTCAGTTGTGTATAAGGGAAGAGGGTTTTACTTCCAAAAAGAACGAAAACAATAACACACACACACACACACACACACACAGAGGATATGAAGGTTTTTCTGGGACCTCTCGTAGCAGAACATTAATTCTATTTGTGACAGCAGAACTTGCATGACCTAAGTACCAGTCTAAGATCCCATCTCAATACCCTTGCCTAGAGGTCAGATGAATCCTGAAGGGGCACCAACCACCAGACCATAGCAACCCAAAGTATAGATAGTTGTGCAGTGAGGCTTGCAGGAGATAAACATGTAAGACGCTTAATACTCTTTGCCTCTTGGAGTACAACAATGCTTCTTCTAAGAAAGCATTTTTCAGTTTATAAACAGGTGCTTATGAGCCAAGCCGTGTTGTCCCCTTCTATAACCACGTTACTCTGAGGTCAAAGGATGGAGATTTGTGCAGAAGAACAGCAGCCACTTGTAAGAGGACATCTTGTGGTATCCTTTTCCTCACTATTTGAGTTTGTACTAGAATCCCACATCTGGAACAGAAGACTAAAGATTAAAAAATCTCATTATCAGCTGTGTGCCAACCTATTTCACTAGTCATCGAAGGCTCACCTGTATCTGTGCTGTGTTTCTAAAATCACAATCTCTTATAAACGGTGCCATTGTATCCATATATTTGTATCCTTTCTTCCTAGGGTAGAGGCCTGTCCTACTCATAAGAAATGGGCTGAATTTTATCCTCCCTGAATTCATAGATTGAAGTCTTTTTTTTTTTTTTTTAAATCGGTCATGAGGCTTGAACTCTGGGCTTAGGCCCTGTCCCTGCACTCTTCAACTCGAGTCTAGTGCTCTACCACTTGAGCCACAGCACCACTTCTGGTTTTCTGAGTGGTTTATTGGAGATAAGGGTTTCACAGACTTTCCTGCCCAAGCTGGCTATGAACTGTGATCCTCAGATCTCAGCCTCCTGAGTAGCTAGGATTACAGGCAAGAGCCACAGTGCCTGGCTAGATTAAAGTCTTAACTCTCCCATTTGAATATATTTGGAGCTAGATAGAAAATAAATACAGTTAAATGAAGTCACAAGAATGGGGCTATAATCCAACAAAGATAGTGTCTTGTAAGAGAAGGAAGAAACAACAGGAGTGTGCGTGCCCACAGAAGAAAGAGCATGAAGACAGTGAGAAGACAGGGGGCTTTAACCTGAAGAGAGGATCTAGGGACAAACCAAAGCTACCAACACTCAGAATAAGGTTCTGTTGTGTAGGGCATCTACAACATGGTGGTTTGTACTGATGTTTTTGGCAGATGCAGTTCTCTGTGGTGACGGTTGTAGGTGGACACACAGCATCTCTCAGCCCTTCCTCCCAGTGTGTCTCCCTGTTCTTCCAGAGAGCATAAAATGTTCTCTACCAGTGTCTAAACGTGAATGCCAGTCCTCAACTAAATAATCTCATGAGAGATGTGGAAGGTAGAAGAGCGGCAGTGACTATCTTCAGTCTTCAGCTGCTACAAATGTAGTTGGAAAAGCACAGCCAGGAAGGGCCTGAATTTCTCTATAGTAACATAGTAGTATTCATGCCTCAGCCCTGACTGAGGGTGTGGAGGGAGCCCTGAGGGGGAGTCAAGGTGACTTTCTAATCACAAGATGGCGCCCAAGGCAGGGATCCTGAAACTCAGTATTTCCGGGCTGGCCTTCCGGTTCCCCATCTCCCAGTTAAGTGGACATAGCCTTGTCTTGGTGGGTCTCACTCGGAGAGTTGTTTTTGGCAATGCTAGGAAGGCCAGGGAGGCCGAAAAGACTTTCCAGCTGTTGTGTTGTATTCCAGTAGTCTTTTTCTGTTTATGAATGAGTGGTGTCGAGTTTTTACAACTGGACCTTAACTAATAATCCTTTGTTCTTGGCAATAAACACACTGTCTGACATATGTAAAAAGATGGCCATTGTTGATTATTATTTAAACCAGTGGTTTTAAATTTTATATATCATATATAATATGTTCTATATAGAATTATATATTTATATATAAATTAATTAAATACATCTTATCATCATATATATTACATTTAATCACTACCTAGGAAACTAATAGAGAATGTGAGGACCCAGGTTTATTGAAATAGAGTAACACTCTGATCTTTGTATTTTCATCAAGTTTTTGCAATTATTTGAATACACCTCCGCCAAGAGAGAAAAACAGTGTAACAAACATTCACTGAGACTGCGTAGGGACACTTGATGATCACAGTCTCATTTACTTTTCATATTGACCTTAGAAGATAGAAAGTGCCCCGGCCCCATTTCGTAGTCGAGAAAAGTCCAAAATCACACAAGTATGAAGCAGAGGTATTTAACCCAGTCTACCTGAAAACAAACCCCAGGCTCGTGATCAAGATACTCTTCTGTTTGAATGAATGTCTTCATGTCTTCTGTTTAAATGACTCTCATTTAAATTTAAGTCAGATTTCTTTGAAGATTTTTTTTTTGGTTGGTCCTGGGGCTTGAACTCAGGTCCTGGGCACGGCCCTCAGCTTTTTTGCTCAAGGCTAGTGCTCTACTATTTTGAGCCACAGTGCCACTTTTGGTTTTCTGGTTGTTAATTGGTGGTAAGATTTGCATAGACTTTCCTGCCTAAGCTGGCTTTGAACCTCAATCTTTAGATCTCAGCCTCCTGAGTAGCTAGGATTACAGGTCTGAGCCACCAGTGCCTGGCTCAAAGATTTTTTTTTAAAACCTAACAATATCCCCTCTGTCTGACCAGGTCTAAAGAAAAAACTGTATTCAAAACTATCTTTCCAAAGAAAGTCTCTTGGGTAAATGCCTATAAACTTCAAAGTCTAATAAGACCTATTTAAATCAAGGAATGGATTGAAGATAGAACTGCTCTCAGATTTATAATAATTCTCTGAATTTTATTATTGTCTTTGAAATGAGAAATAGCAAAACTGGCCCTTAGGTCTATCCATTTACTAGAGAAAATATTACACATTTTCAAGAAGAATAGACGAAAATGCTGTTATTTAGCTACAAATTCCTACATTCTAGAAACACTAATCATGTTTCTTACATTTTTTAAGATTGCATCTCTGAACTTAATAAAATCTTATTATTCTTCTAATCTCTAGAAATTAATAACACAGAGGAAGATTTCAGATGTCCAGAGAAACTTTTCACAGAGATATGTAGAAGTACACAATGGGCAATAGGAAATAGTCCTCTCTTTTAAACCCTGCTGGCTTTTTAGACACTATACCCTCTCAGATTTAAATATTATCTTTGTCAAATGTAAATCTCATCATTATTAGAAGGGAGGATTTATGAGAACTTCTGAAGTTGTCATTTTTATCATGAGCTTGGTTTGTCAGAAGAAAGGGAACTTGACTATTTTTTTTGGAAATTCTTTTCAGTTTTTAACTTGACACATAATAATTGTGAATTTTTATGAGATACAGTATCTTCCAGCATCTGCATCAGTGCTTATGCTTAGGATACTTGGTAAATCCATTTCTTCAAATTTTTCTTATTAATTGATGTTGGGAACTTCAGTTGAAGTTCTACTAGCTATTTCTGTGTGTACAATTGTTGTCAACCACAGTTATCCCAATGCGCTATAGAACATTTGAGTTACTCCTGAGGATCACAGAGGCTCAATAGCTTTGCACATATAACCATAAAAAATGACGTTTGTCAAAATGGATCCCAAGAAATGGAAACAAGAGGTTTTATGTTATTTTGCTTCTTGTTTTGTTCTTCTCCTTTGTCACATTATTTTTTTCATTTCTGTACCTTTTTTCTTGTATGTAAGTGTATCTGTTTGGGGGAGGAGAAGGGGGAACACAGAGATGGACAAAGAGTGAACAAATGCAGTAATGATACTCTCTAGACACGACTTTGAAAATGATCTATACATCTTGTGGGGGAAAGGGATCAGGAGGGAAAAACTGGGAGAAAACAAGGGAAGAGGTGACACTCTTAAATAAGAACTGTACTTATTATTTGACTTATGTAATGGTCACCCCTCTGCACCTGACTTTTACAATGATGATTTTTAAAAAGATATATTTTAAACGAGAAGGTGCTCCTTCCCTCAGGCTCGATATTATACTCATAGCCACGCTTCCTCCCTGAACTTGAACATATTTGAGGGAAAAAATGATCATTCGTCTCAGGGAACAAATATGAACAAGTTGGTTTCAGATCTCAGTTTTGCGATTGTGAAACTTCACTGTGACTTTTCACGATTTCTCTAACTTCAGATGTTAGCTTCCAAGTCTGTAAAAATTAGAGAAAATAATTCCTACCTTATGAGATGTTCCAAGAAGTTATTAAATGAAAGGATATTAACTTCTTTCTCTGAAATCATGGGACTAAAAAGAAAAGAAAGAAGATAACCTCACAGACTCTAAAATGAACAATCTAGAATACTGGAAAATCACAGGCCACATAGTCAGGAAATGTGGAGGTGAACTTGGAGCTCTTCTTCTATCATGGTATAGTACCTGAGCAATTTTCTTAATTCTCTTCTTGGAAAGACCAACTTCCATTCTTGTCAAGAGAAAATGAGATTTGTGGCTTGCCAAGTTTGTTCTGATTGTTAATGCTTCAGGAATGTAGAACTAATTTGTTAAAAAAAATGTTATACCTGAATGTTATCCTGAAAACCATGTAATGTCCTTTTGTTTTGTGTCAGTACTGGGGTTGGCATGCAGGGCCCATGCGCTCATTGACTTTTTTACTCAAGGCTGGTATTCTAGCTCAAGGCTGGGGTACCAGCCATGCCTCCATTTGTACATTTTGGTGGTTAATTGGAGAGAAGGGTGTCACAGACTTTCCTGCCAATATTGGCTTCCAGTTGTGATCTTCAGATTGTAGCCTCCTGATTTGCTAGGATTAGAGGCATGAGTCACCGGTGCCTGGCTCATCTAATGTATTTTTTTAACCATCTCCACTCTCTGCCCTCTTCTTCATTTGTATTATCAAGTGATATAGTTCTAGCCAGTGAACCAAGTAGAATGGAAACATTTATTTGCCTGATGTAAATGTCAATAATGCTTTTTTACAGTCATCCAGGATCTTTTGACATTATGGAGTAGCACCAAAAAAACACCTTGACTGAAATACTAGTAATGAATCATATCTCCCGAACTGCACCTTGACTTGTGCCACGTTCTCTTGCTCCTCACAAAAGGCACAGTGGACATGTTTTATGTGTAATTCCATGAAATGCACGTCATTTTGTTTGGAAAATCTGCAGGAAAAAAATCTCATTCCTTGTCTGAAACCCTGTACGATGGACAGACTTCTTGGAAGGGGCTGGAACCCACAAGAAGTAGTCTCCAAGAGTAGAGTTCAGTTCAGAAGAGAAAACATGGACAGAAGATTGGTGCTACAAGGTAGGAGCCAAAGGGCCCTAGAAAACAGAAATCAGAATGGAAGTACTGGAGAGAGAGTCACAGAAGAATAAAGTTCTGTGAACACAGTCTAACCAGGACAAAGCCAATTAAAGGGCAAGGGTACATATACTTGTAATAATTGTAACCTAAGCTAGGATATAACTCCCAGTTATATCCTAATCAGGTGTTGCTCTGAAGGCAGAGTGAAAGTGATAGAAGCTGGGCTCTAATGGCTCACACCTGTAATCCTAGCTACTCAGGAGGCTGAAATTTGAGGATCATGGTTTGAAGCCAGCTTGGGCAGGAAAGTCCATGAGACTCTTAACTCCAATTAAGTATTGAGAGATAGGAGAGAAAGGATGGTGTGGGGGGGGGGGGAAGCCAAGAACATCGATGTAAAAAATCCTTATATAATAACCCTTTTTTAGTACAAGGAAGTTTTCCTACATGCATGCAAGGTATATAAGTCAATTTTACACCTCTTACATTCTCCTTTCAAACTTTTACCCTCTTCTTTTTCTTTTCTTTTCTTTTTTTTCCATTCATGGGGCTTGAACTCTGGGCCTGGGCACTGTTCCTCAGCTCTTCAGCTCAAGGCTAGCACTCTACCACTTTAGCCACTTCTGGTTTATGAGTGGTTTATTGGAGATAAGATTCTCAGGGACTTTCCTACCCAGGCTGGCTTTGAACTGTAATCCTCAGATCTCAGCCTTCTGAGTAGCTAGGAGTACAGGTGCGAGCCACTGGTACCTAGCTCTACCCTCTTCTTAAGACAGTTTCAACAGGTTTCATTGTTCTATTTCTATATATGTATGCAGAATCCTTTGGGACCCCACTTCACTCTCTCCTTTTGTCCTCCTCCTACTGCTACCCACCCACAAACAGGATATTTCTAGCATTCATTAAAAATTCTTATGCATGCTAGGAAAGTGGCTCAGTGCATGCATGAGGCCCTGGGTTCGATTCCTCAACACCACATAAGCAGACAAAAAGCCAGAAGTGGTGCTGTGGCTCAAGTGGTAAAGCGCTAGCCTTGAGCTGAAGAGCTGAGGGACAGCGTCCAGGCCCAGAGTTCAGACCTCACGATCGACCCCCCCCCAAAAAAATTATTTAGGAATGCCAGTACCATGCTTGAACCCAGGGCTTCATGCTCTTGCTCAGCTTGCTTGTTCAACTTACGTTTTAACCACTTGAACCATGCCTCTAGTCTGGTTAGTTGGATGTGAGTCTTGTAGAATTTTCTGCCCAGGTGGCTTTGAACCACTCCTCCAGCTCTCAACCTTCTGAATAGTTGGGATTACAGGTGTGTGCCTCTGGCACCAGACCCTATCGTTATCTAAATGGATGAAGGACTACCTTTCACAAATGAGAGAATATATGTGACATTCAGTGCCAGCCAGCATTCCTTAAGTACTTGCAATGTTCCAGGTACCATATTAGCTGCAGACCATGTGAATAAGACTTTTGCACAAAGGTGCATTGGAATAGAGGAGCAGAGACATGAGCTAGGAAGCAAAGGAAAACAGAACAGAGAATGAACGTAGGTGGGTGTCGTCCCTGAGCTTATTTTGCTCAAGGAAATCCCTGCATCACTTGAGACACAGCACCGCTTTGGCCTTTTTCTGAGTAGTTTATTGGAGATAAAGAGTCTTGCAGACTTTGATGGCCAGTGGCCATGAAAACGTACAACTCAGTGTTGGAAATACACTGAAACCCAGGAAGGAATGGGAAGGGGGCTTCATTTTCTGGTTATTGAATTTTTCAAACCCTTTTCATATTACAGGCACCTAGGGTAGTCTCATAAGTTTTGTATAAATCATGAGGATTCATTGAATATTTTTTGATCCTACTAGAAGTATGATCAAAATGTCTTGAAATGACTAGACAGGTACTCTACCACTTGAGCCATAGCCTCAGCCCTTTTTGCTTTAGTTATTTTTCCAGATAGGATCTCACTTTTTTTTCCCAGGAAGCCTTAGACTGTGATTCTCCTACCTATGCTTCCTGGGATGACAGCTACACATCGTCATGCCTAGCTTATTTGTTGAGATGGGGGAAGGGGTCTCACGAACTTTTTCTTAAGTTGACCATGAACCACAATCCTCCTTCTCTTTCCTCCCAAATATCTGAGATTATAGGAATGAGCTTCTGTACCCTGCTCCCCCCTCCCAAAATTTTGTGCTAAGCACCTCTGTTTTAGTATAGTCTTGTCTTTTCTCTTTCATCTGTTGTATGATTTAGTTCAACTTTCCATTTGAAAGGTTTCTCTCTCTCTCTCTCTCTCTCTCTCTCTCTGTCTGTCTCTCTCTCTCTCCCTCTCTCTCACCACCACTCTCTTTTTGTTTCAGGTTCTCTGGTCTTGCTTCTTACATCTCACAGAACTTGTTCCAGGCTCAAGTTCTGGTAATAGATTCCTGACCCCTAAATAGCAGAGGGTATGAGTGCTTGTAAGTCTTACTTCAGCCTTTTTTTTTCCAGTCCTGGAGCTTGAACTGTTAGCTTGGGTGTTGTCCCTGAGCTTATTTTACTCAAGGATAGCCCTGCACCACTTGAGCCACAGCACTACTTCAGCCATTTTCTGAGTCGTTTATTGGAGATAAAGAGTCTTGCAGACTTTTCTGCCTGCATTAGAACTGCGATCTTCAGATTTCTTGCCTCCTGAGTAGCTAGGATTGCAAGCATGAGCCAATAAGGCCCAGCTTCAAGGTCTTTTAATGGTCACTTTAATGTAAGTACATCTTACCCTCTTCAAACTAGCCAGTCTGGAGCAGATTGTGAACCAGAGCCTGGCCAATTGGAGCAGAGGGGTGGGGTCTGCTGCATTAGGGATGAACAGAGAGCAGTCTGCCTGCTCTGTGTGCTTGCTTGCCAGATTTTTGGCTGTTGGCTCACACTTCTGCAGAAGTGTCTTCCCCAGCAAGTTCCTTTCAAGATGGTTTCCTGATGTGACCCCCCATCTCCCGAGCCATCTGTAACACATAATATGAATATTATTACTGCATTCCCCCTCTTTCGCTCTTCATTCATCTATCCCCTCTTCCTCATCTTCCCCTTTTACATCTCAAGTAGCAACTTCCTGATATTCTTTTGATTGGACTGTGAGTTTTTCTAAGGAGTTACACCATTTGAATTAAGAGCTTAGATCCTTGATGCCTTTGTAGAGACACGGACCCAACCTTGGGTAATAACAAATACTCTATGTCTCAAATTACTGTTTGCTGGGTAGTCTTCCCTAAATTTTTCATGTGGCTCAGAGTTTACATGAGATGACTCATAGAGCCCTTCAGATTACCCACAGAGCCCATAGCATAGTCCTCCTCATTCCTATATAATTCCTATAAAATCGTATAATTCCTGTATAAAAATCCAGCCAGGCACCAGTGGCTCAGCCTTATAATGTTAGCTACTCAGGAAGCTCAGATCTGAGGATCATGGTTCAAAACTAGGCCAGGCTGGAAAGTCCATGAGACTCTTATCTCCAGTAAACTGCTCAGGAAAAGCCAGAAATGGCGCTGTGGTTCAAGCAGTAGAGTACTAGCCTTGAGCACAGAGAGGCTCTAGGACAACATTCAGGCCCTGAATTCAAGTCCCAGGACCAGCCCCCACTCCCCTCCTCCCCCCGAAAATCTTCCCTAGTTCTATTCAATTGCCTGATACACAGGTTGGAGCTCAGCCTGGATTCAGGCATGAGACATAATTCTGTTTGCCCAAGGAGGTGACAAGCAGAATCTGAAGAGTCTCTTCCTTTATGAAGGCCTTTTGTAAACCTTAGGGTTTAAGCTTCTTGAAAATTTTCTGTGTGGAGAGCACTAAGAAACAGTGCTCTCAACGGTGGCCTCAGAACATGTGGCAGGCAGAATACCATGGAGTCTGGAGGGACTGAAAATGTGTGAAGCAGAGAGGTCAGGTCTGGCCGGTGCCATATTGGCCACATGGTGAAAGGCAGGGTCTGGCATCTTGTCTTCATGCTGGGGGAAGTGACCCCTTGCTCCCAGGTGCCCGAATCCCTGGAGGCAGGGGCTGGCACTTGCCTGATAGGTTGCTGGACCTGTCAGTCCAGTGTCTGGGATGGGGAATTTCCTGTGACCCTGCTTCCTGCCCTGACCCTATTTAGGCCTGGACAAGCATAGGCCCTTTACCCCATGCCACGTGTCTCCGCGTTCGCATTCTGTGTCTTGTTTCCTGGCTCTTCTCCAGTCACCATGGCGTCTCTATATAGGTCTCCAATGGAGTTGAATTGGTTTGTTGGTATTATTTTTGTTCTTTCTTTCCTCTCTGGCCTGTTTCCTAAGAGTGTTAAGTGTATTTGTGGGCTGAGGGCCTTTGTAACCCTGCAGATTGCTAATGCTCTAATTAAGACTCCAAGATTCGATCTTTCAAAATGCTGCTTCTCTGAATTCTCACCTTACAACACTGGAAGCAGGAATTTTCCTGAGCCCACACATTCCATTCCCCGAGAACAGCTGCAAATAAGAAGGAAAGACCTTGTGGTCCTGTGTCAGCATGTTGGGGAAGACTACCCAGAGACATCATCATGAACCCTCTGATTTCCAAACATCATAAGGCTTGTAACATTTGTGATACATGGGACCATATGATAATTTTTAAGTAAGTTCTTGAGAATATGAATTTCAATTTATCCTGTGATAGCATCTCCTTTGAAAACATCAACTGAAATACTCTTCTTTGTGGAAGGCAGCGTTAACGCAAGCCCTAGTCCCACGAGTAATAATGTTATAGGGTATGTCTGGAAGGCATCTGAATTTTGTGTTGGTCTGGAAAAGTGTTTCCAAAAGTGCATTCCCTTCTCTACAATGAGATCTTAGATACAGAATTATATGTAGAACTGAGCAAAAAAAAACATTTTGGAGGAAAGGTGGGGTTGAGCCATGCCTCTGTTCTGAATGCAAGAGTTTGGAGATATTCCTCTGTGTCTTTTTTCGAACAGTTGTAAAAGCTCAGATGACATTCGATGAGATTGGATCCTGTTTACTACTTACCTTTAAGGTTGAATCATGTTTCATTCTGAAATGTCAGAAATGGGGGATGTTTTCCCAATTTCTATTTGCTAAGCATATAGTACATATTTCCAAGGCAAAGTCCTTATAGAGCGGAGATCGAGCTCTTCACCCAGTTCCTATGGAACAATGACTTTTAAGTAACAGAATTTCTATGTATAATGGGTGGGAGACTGACGGGACTGTCCTACTTTTACAGCTCCCTGTGTACTGGCTGCATCATCTGTTTGGGACTGAGGATTCCTTGAGAGGAGGGATCATTTTCTTTTGAATCATCTTTGTATTCTTTGCCATTCCTTGCCTAGAGCAGGTGTTCCCAAAGATCTTGCCAAATCAAATTGGAAAAGGAGAGCAGAGGACATTCTGGAATTGAATTACACTCCAACACACCTGCTTCTATGTATGCAAGATACATTTTTAACATTTAGCATTAGGGGATTGTTTTGGCTTGGATATGCTTTTAGAATTATTCATTGTTGCTTTAAGACATTAATTCATCTTCTCTTAAAAATGATTTAAAAAGCTGGGTGCCAATAGCTCACACCTGTAATCCTAGCTGCTCAGGAGGCTGAGATCTGAGAATTGTGGTTCAAAACTAGCCTGTGCAGGAAAGACTGTGAGACTCTTATCCCCAATTAAGCATCAGAAAACCAGAAGTGGCGCTGTGGCTCACATGGTACAGCACTAGCCTTGAGCTGAAGAGCTCAGGGACAGCTCCCAGGTCCAGAGTTCAAACCCCAGGAAAAAAAAAAAAAAAAAAAAAAATTCTATGCCTCCATCAAAAAGAATGACATTGTGCCATTTGTTAGGAAATGGAAGGCTTGGAAAAAATTATATTAAGTGAAGTAAGCCAGGCCCAAAGAAACATAGGTCCCATGGTTTCCCTTATTTGCAATATCTAGTATATGTCTGAGTTAAGCAGAAAAGGTCAGATAAGGTGATTTTAGGGGAATGAACCCTAAGATATGTATTAAAATGTTTTTTTTTCTTTCATGTGATTCTTTCTAACACATTTATAAGATTATTTCTTTGTTGCTTTGTACGTCCCTCCCCCACAGTATAACCCCTGTTTTCACTGTATTTGATGTCAGTATAATTTGTGGAGGAGAAGGGGAAAAACAAATCTTTTAAATAGGGATACATGTGGACCCATTGCAACAATGAGATGTACAAGTCGTTATGTTGAAAAATGAACTTTACAACTTTGGTGGGGGGGGGTAGCCGGGAGGATTGGGTGGGGGGTGAGGGGGAGGATGGGAAGGGATGGGAAGGGGAAACAAAGGAGGAGGCTACAATGCTTGATAAGAAATGTACTCATTATCTTGCCAATATAATTGTAACCCCTCTGTACAGTATTTTCACACAAAAAAAAGATTTAAAAGATGGGCACTGGTGGCTCACTGCTATAATTCTCGTTACTTAGAAGGTTAAGAATGGGGGGATTGGGTCTGAAGACAGCCTGGGCAGAAAAATTCTCAGCCTACAGCTGGACACAGTGGAGCACAGCTGTCATTGTAACTAGAGGCTGAGATTTAGAGGATCCTGGTTCTAGGTCAGTTCAGGTAGGAAGACCTCACCTCACTGATAGAAGCTGGACATAGTGGCATGCACTTGTCATTCCTTCTATAACAAAAAGCCAGGACCCTAGATCAGGCACATGCCCAAGCAAGAAGCAATACCCCATCTCAAAAATAACCAGAGCAGAAAAAGGACTCAGTGGCAGAGACTGCCTAGCAAGAATTAGGCCTGGAGTTTAAACTCCAGAACAGCTCTGTCCCCCTAAAAGATTTAAAGCCCTATCTATGAAAATTGTTCTGGGCACTTTCCAAAATATTGCTATATTTACTTCTTACTACCTTACTTCAATACTACTGGGAATTATTTACTTATCTCAGTTCCAATATTTTATTTATGTTTATAAGTATTTTAATGTTAGGTACATTTATTCCTCACAATATTCCACCCTGTTGGTATTTTACCCTCTTGTTTTAGATGAGACTCTTATAGTTCCTAGGGCTTGAGAGGAAGGAGCTACAATATTTTCTGAATTTAGACACCTTACTTTTTCTTCCATGCCACAGCTCCATCTTCTTTCCTTTTATGTTCTATGGCCCTTCTTAACCTTATGTAAGCACATTTATTTCTTTGGTCACACATTCACAGTCTCAAACGAACATTCATCCTAGTTTTTATTGTTCCAAGTGAGTTTGTGTTGGAGATCCATGGATAGATAGGGAGGTGCTATGGTAGGACTACAAAGAGTTGACAAGATCTACTATTCTACAAGTTTGAATTCTGAGTTGTGGCAGAATATTTCATGAAGGAACAATAAGTGTGCGTTATTAATTTCTAAAGTTGGTTTAATAAAAAAACACTTTTGACCAAATGGATTATTAAGTCTGTTATTTATTATCACCCAAATGATGGTGTGAGGAATGCCAACCTATAGTATATAGAAGCCAGGGGCCAATTCTTTTGAATTCTTGTTGTTTACCTGTTCATCTCCTTAGCCATTCACAATGTATCCTTTGAACCATCAGCATCACAATCTTCTGAAACCAGTCAATAATAAATGTATTAGATACCAGAGATGTACTATATCAGAACATTTGATTTAACAAGTTCTCTTATGATTATTCCTTAGCACATTAAAGTTTGATACAGCTAGTCTAGAGTAGCATTAACAGCAGTTTTGTTCTGTTTTCTTGAAATGCTACTTTTGCTTTGCTTGAAATGCATGCACACACACACAACTGAAAAATTCTTGATTATTTTGGTAAGATTATTATATGGTGTGCATTATTCCTTAGCCATCTTCCTGGAAATTCCATCTTTGGAATTCATTGTCAGTTACTTTTAATTCTAAAAAACATTTCATATAATTTCTTGACACAAGAACCATATTTTATTAACTCTTTGAGCTCACGCATTTCTTTGGGTGTAAGTGCTTTGTAGGTTGAATACTAAATGATCCAATGAATGAATATATGGAGAAATCTAAATATAAATTACCTGAAAACTGACAGTGTCTTATTTATCCTTTAATTGAGGACGCTTTGCAGAAAACTGCTCTGTTTCTTGGTTAATAAGTAGCTTTAGATGAGAAGACATTGTATATTGATTTCTAGAGCATGAGTGCAAAGGATGGAAGCAGAGAAAATGAAATACAATTGAATGTTACATTCAGTGCTAGGCAGCATCACAATTGTGTGTGTGTGTGTGTGTGTGTGTGTGTGTGTGTGTCCTGGGACTTGAATTTATGGCCTGGGCACTGTCCCTGAGCTCTTTTGCTCAAGGCTAGAGCTCTATCAGTAGATTCACCGCTCCACTTCTAGCTTTTTGCTAGTGTACTGGTGAGATAGGAGTCTCACAGATTTTCCTCCCCGAGCTGGCTTTGAACTATGATCCTCCTGTCTCAGCCTCCTGAGTAGCTAGGATTACAGGTTAAACCACCGGTGCCTCACAGCCTCACAGTTTTTGTATCATTAATTGCCACAGAATCCTGTGAAGCAGGCTTATTTTACAAGGGCAGACATGGAAGGCCTGAAATCAAAGTTCTTCCAAAAGTACACAGTTACTCTCAGAGCCTGATATTTCTTGGATGTACTTTTCAGTATCATTGCACTCAACAGCCCAGTTATTCAAAAAATTATTTAAAAGATTATTTAGCAGTCCTAGGAATTGAACCCAGTGCACCCCCATGTCTAGGAAGGCCACGGCTCCTCCACAGCTCCTCGGCCCTATTTCTGCAGAGATGGAGAGGTGGAAGGGAAATGTACAGGAAAATACAAATCAAAAACCACCCAATTCTCTGGGTTCTCCGGGTGCGTAGAAGACTTTGCAGCTCTGAAGAAATGAGCTTTTGTTCTCGTTTTTCAAATCAAACTATCCAGGAACAACGAAACGAAATGAAGTCCACCGGTCTTTATATTTTATTTTTCCTTCTGCAGGCGGAACTCAAGCGCTGCGGCCTGCGGACGCGGAGGGGACAGGAGACAGACGGACACCGAGCCGGGCCGTTGCCTAGCAACGCCCGCTGGCGGAGTCCGGGAGCAGCGGGAGGCGGTGGCCGGTTCTCTCGGTGCCGGCGGCCTGTCCCCGCGGCGGGGCGGCCTGGGGCCGGGGCGATGCCGCCGGAGGAGTCCGATCTGTCGCTCATTATCGCCCACGTCGTCCAGAAGCTGAAGGGCTCCAGTCTGTACGCGCAGCTGGAACGGCAAGCCTGGGGGGGGGGGGGGGGGCGCCGCGGGAGGGGGAGGGG
>NW_012267224.1:10831059-10848348 GCF_000151885.1 Dipodomys ordii
CGGGGCCGCCCGCGGGTCGGAGGGGGTTGATTTCTGGGAGAAGGCTGGGGCGCCTCACGCCTTTCTGCGGCCCAGTCGTTCACCTGTCCTTGGAGTCCTGGGTGGGGTCCCTTTGGCCGGCGTTGCGGTGGATTCGGGCTCCTGGGTGCCGCGTGGCCTTTCATCTTGTGGGAGTCTGTGTGGTGCGCGTTGTCCTCTCTGCAGTGATTTCTCCACCCGTCCAGCACGTCTTGACGCCCTGCTAAAGTGATACTTCAGGCAGCATGAAGAGATGGGTGTGTGTGTGTGTAAATGGAATCATATGTGTGTGTGCGTGTGTGCGCACGTGCCAGAACGCTCCACCACCTGAGTTACTTCCTACCACTTCCGCTCCACTTGCCGAGTTTTGGTCGTCAATTGGAGATGAGTCCTACAGACTTCCTTGCCTAAACTGGCTTTGACTCTCCATCCTCAGATCTCAGCCTCCTGAGTTGCAGGATTACAGGCGCGAGCCACCAGCGCGCGCTAAGTGTTTTCTTTTGTCCTGGACGAATATCTGGGAGTGGGGGTGCTGAGCTGTGTGATAGTGTATGTTCAGTTCTCTTAAGAAATTGCCCAACGTTTCCCAATAGCGCTGCCATTTTACATTCCTGTCAACAATGATGAGAACCCCAGTTGTTGTGCATCCTTACTTGAAATTGCTGTTCATTTCCTCTGTTAACTACTTTTTATTAATTACTCCCTTCGTAGCAACAGAGCGGTATCTAATTGTAGTTCTGATTTCTCTGGTAACTGATGACACTAAATACTGAGCATTTTCAAATACGCTTAAGCGGTCTGTTCAAACCTTTTGCCCATTTAAAATTTGTGTTGTCTTTTTTTTATTGTTGTTTGTTTTTATTACATATGATGCAAGTTTTTCATGTGCTATGCATCTTACGAACATTTTCTCCCAATCTGTGACCTTTTTTATTTCCTATGTTATTTTTTCTTTTCCTCTTTCTTTCTTTTCTTTCTTCTGGGGCTAGAACTCAGGGACTTTGATTCTTGCTTGGCTTTTTCACTCAAGGGTGGCACTCTACCATTTGAGCCATACTTCTACTTCTTTTCATTTTCTTAACCTTTAAAGAACAAGTATGCTACATTTTGATGACATACTTAAAAAAATCAATTTCTTCTAAAAATTATTTGTATGTTTTGTGTCCTATGTAAAAGTTTTTGCCCAAGTTAACAAAAAAGTTTCTTTTATATTTGTTTTATAAGTTTTATACTTTTAGCTCTTTACATTTAGGTGTAAATATTGTATATGGTATAAGGTAAGCCTTTTTCTTTTTCCATATGAATGCTCAGTATTTCCAGTACCCTATATGTTGAGAAAACCTATCTTTCTCCACTAATTTTCTTAAACCATTGTTTAATGTCAGTTCCTCTCTTTATCTCTCTCACTCTGTTGTTCTTCCTTAGTACATTTTGGCAAGGATTTAGTAACATTTAGATTTAATAGAGGAACTTATCCTATTTGTTTCATAAGTTGTATTCTCCAAGAAATTTGTTCAATTCACTTAAAATTCTATACAACATTGGTCTACAATTTTATAATAAAAATTTTATTTCTTTTTGGCATCTATAAAGACTTTTCCTATCTCGGTCATTGTAATTGTGTGGTGTATGTGTATCAATTTTATTCCCCTCATTGAAGAACCAATTTTGTCTTTGCTAATTTTCTTTGAAGTTCAAGTCATCTTATTAGCATTAATTACTTTTCTTCCTTTGAGATCAATTTGCTGTTCTTTTTCTAGTTTATTGAAGTGGACTGTTAGGTCATAAATTTGAAGTCTCATTTTAAAAAATACACATTTAAGACTATTTTCTCCTTTTTGCTTTAATTGAGCTTCACATTAATGAATTAAATTTTCTTTGCCATTTTGTTCAAAATATTTTCTAATATTTTTGCTACTAAACAGGTTCATCACTAGGGCTATTTTGAAGTGTGTGATTAATTTATAAGCAGATGAGACATTGCGTAAATGTTTTTCTTGTTGATATCTAGGCTGAGACTGGCTTTGCTCATTTGCTTCATTTTCTTGATTTGCTGAGGTCTACATTATAACCCAGCATATTATTCTGAGGAATGTATGTATTGCCACAGATTATCTATACATATCACAGGGATAAGATCATAATTATGTCATTCAACTTTTTAATATTCTTAGTAAGAATTTTTTCTATTCTATTGGCTGACGAAAGAAATGTGATTGTATGTAGTAGTCCCTCCTTATCCATGATGGGTATATTTCAGGACCTCCTAAGGAATACTTAAACCAGGGATAGAATTGAGCCAAATAGTCATTTATTATCCCTTACATACATATGTATGTAACATTTACTGTAAGTTTAATTTATAAACAATACTAATTACTAATAGTAAAATAGAACAAATTAATAGATGAAAAATTTATTCTTTACTGTGGATCTTAGTGACTTAGTCGTATGATTTTCTTTCCTTGTTACTTTTTTACTTAGAGGATATACTTTATCTGTGGCATGTCTGAATTGTCAACATGACTGCTCTTGTACATTGGGGCTGTGACTATGTAAAATATGGATTACTTGAACACAACCCCTGCCTTCTGTGACATAGTCTAGTAACTCAGTTGGCTACTACACACTATTGGATAGATAGCATATAAAATGTGGATACGCTAGACAATGAGATGATTAATGTCCCAGGAGGGATGGTGTGGCACAAGACTTCATTGTACAATGCAGTATGGCATGTAATTTGAAACTTGAATTCCATTTGGTATATTTTGATCATAGTTGACCATGGGCAACTGAAAACATGAAAGGAAAACTAGCTCAGGGATAACTATTACATTTGCCTATTTCTCCCTGTTTTTCCCCCTAATTTTTACATGTATATGTTAAGATTATTTTTATTGTATTATTAAGGCTGTTTTTATTGCATGCATACAGACATATTGTAGTATGTTCCTGTGAGCTTAATTCCTAAATCATTGTGTATGGTGTTACTGTAGCAACTGCTTTTCTTTCTCTTTTATTTTCACTTTCTATGACTACACGTAAGGTGTGTCTCTTGAAAGCATCATGTAGTTGTTTTTAAAATCTAGACTGACAATGATAGTCGCCTGATTGCATTTTTGAGTCTTTTTACATTTAATGAATTTACTGGTTTGGTTTATATTTCTCATCTTAATAATTGTTTCTTATTTGGTTTCATTTGCTTCATATTGTGTTTTCTTCCTTTGTTCTTTGGGAATATTAAAATAATTCTATTATGTTTTCATCTCCATTAACTTAATTTTATTGTTGTTATTTTTTCAGTTCATTTTTTGTATGGTACTAGGATTGAACTCAAGGCTTCCCACCTGCTAGGCAGACACTCTACCACTTGAACCACACCCTCATTCCTTTTCCTGTTAGTTTGTTTATCAGAAAGGGTCTTGCAGTTTGACTTGGGCTGAACTTCAGTCCTCCTACCTTCAACTCCCAAATGGAATACAGGTGTGACTAACCATGACTGCCTCGTTATGAGATAGGATCTCAGTAACTATTTTGCCTGAATTGGTCTCAGACTGGCATCCTCCTGTCTCTGCCTCTGGAGTAGATGGGATTATAGGTGTGTTCCACCATGTTTGGCTTTATTTTATTGCTCTTTAGGTAACTATTAGCTGTTGCAATTATCCCTGAAAAGTTAAAATCTAAAAAGTATTGTGTTTATTATTTTCTTGAAATGCTGGAATTTAGCTCATTTGCCCCTCCTGCCTCTTTTTGTATTCTTTTGACATGTATTTTAAATCAATGTGTATATCACATCCTATGAGATACTGCCATTATTAGTTTGAAGTATTAGCATTTTGTCAGTACTTACTAGAAACAACAGTTTTGTCTTTCCTGTTTTCATTATACTCTCTTGTTTTTCCCTGGGAATTGTTATTTTTTTCTATCATAAGAACTCAGTCACATATTTCTGTTAGTGTGGGTAGCCTAGTGGCAAATTTCTTTTTTTCTTTGTGTGTGTGTGTGTGTGTGTGTGCGCGCGTGCGCATGCATACGTATATGTATGTGCATGTAGTGTGTGCACTAGGGATTGAATCCAGGTATACTCAGTGTTCCAATGAGTTCCATGCCAGGTCCTAGATTTTGCAGTTTTTAGTTGCCTGGTACCTTTTTGCTGGTCCTGGGGCTTGAACTCAGGGCCTGGACGCTGTACCCGAGCTTCTCTGTGCTCAAGGCTAGCGCTCTAGTACTTGAGCCACAGTGCCACTTCTAGCTTTTTCTAAATAGTTAATTGGAGATAAAAGTCTCATGGACTTTCCTTCTCTGGGCTGCCTTGGAACCACAAGCCTCAGATCTCAGCATCCTGAGTAGTAGGATTATAGATGTAAAGGCTACTTTTCTCAGCAGGTAGATTTCTAAGTTGACAGTGATCTTCCTCCAGCATGTTAGGGTGTCATTTCATTTTCTATTCTCTATTTTCTACTGAGAAGTCAACTGTTCCTGAATTGGTGTGTGTGTGTCCCCGTGTCCCCTTCCCCCCCACCTCCCATTTCCCCTGTCCCCATCCCCACCCCCATCCCTGCCCTACCTGGTTGCTTTTAACATTTTTTCCTCCCATTTTTGGTTTTCAGCTGACTGGTTTAGAATGCTTTGGTACAGTATTGTTGTTTGTGTTATTATTAAGTTTGTTTTGAATTTGTGGGGCTTCTTAAATTTAGAGCTGATATCTTCCACCGGCTTTGGAAAATTCTTGATCAATAGATAATGAAATATTTATTCTGCTACCTTTACTTTGTCTCCTGCCTTCCTGACACTCCAGTTTATACATTAGAACTATTCACTGAATCCTTATGTCTCTAATACTTGTTTTTATGAGTATTTCACTGTTCTGTATTTCTTCTGAACTTCTGATTCATCTTATTTTCTTCTGTTTCAATCTTTGGTAAATCTATCTCCTGAGTTCTTATTGACAAAGTGTGTATTTTAGTTCTAAAATTCCCAGATTCTTAAAAATAGATTTCAATTCTCATGTAAAAATTTTTGTCATATATTTCAGTCAGTTCTTTCTCTTCTTTTCCTGGTGATAGCCCTGAATCATTCATAATGATTTTTAAATCCTCATCAGTTAACACCAATATCTTAATACTCATGGATCTCTCTGTATTTTTTTTTTTCTCTCTTAGCTTTTGTTCATCTGACTTCATCTGAGGGACATACTATTTAATGCTGTTTTTTCTATGCAAAATACTGTAGAGTCTGCAGACACTATTTCCCATTATCAGCCTCCCTTACATAGGTCAGATAGCGGCTGGTTCCCTTCCTCCTATTAGGGATGTATGGAGTCTAGGTGGGGGTCAGTCTTCTGGTCTCTCCTGGCTTTCCAGGGCTTCCAGCAAAGGATTGGCTCTTTTCCCTTTGGCTCATACTCCATTCCTTTTCTTGCTATATTGCCAAACAGTGTTCTCTTTTTTTTCCTGTTTAGTTTTGTAGCCTTCTACCCAACAGAACTTCAGTATTCAAAATTTTTCTTGTAGAGAAAACTATCCCTACAATTAGTCTATTCCAAAGTGGTACTCATTTCTGTATTTGCCTTTAGTAACCCTCCACCAGATTTCATACTGTGTCCTATCAGTTTTTATACATGTTCATAATAGGATAATAATTCTAAAGAGAATGGAGCTAGTTTGTGTCTCAAGATTTTCCCCTGCTACTCTAGTTCTTATTTTCTGAGCAACTCCAATCTGCTTTTAAATTGTGTGTGTGTGTGTGTGTGAGAGAGAGAGAGAGAGAGAGAGAGAGAGAAGGGGGAGGGGGAGAGAGAGAAAGGTAGTGATAGGAGGGGCTTTACTATTTTTAGGCAGGGGCTGGGAAGGTGGCTCAGTGGTAGAGCGCTTGCCTTGCATGCTCGAGGCCTTGGGTTCGATTCCTCAGCACCACATAAGCAAAAAGAAAAAAGCCGGAAGTGGCGCTGTGGCTCAAGTGGTAGAGCACTAGCCTTGAGCTGAAGAGCTTAGGGACAGTGCTCAAGCCCAGAGTTCAGGCCCCATGACCGGATCCCCCCACCAAAAAAAACTATTTTTAGGCAGAAGTGTTATCAGTTCTTAATTTCTCTATCTGACTTGGAAATATTCATTTTGTATTGGACAAGTATACTTGTCACAATAGGTTAAAAAAAAACAACAACTATGATTAAAAATAGCCTTGCGGGGCTGGGAGGGTGGCTCAGTGGTAGAGTGCTTGCCTCACATGCATGAGGCCTGGGTTCGATTCCTCAGCACCACATAAACAGAAAAAGCTGAAAGTAGCACTGTGGCTCAAGTGGTAGAACACTAGCCTTGAGCTGAAAAGCTGAGGGACAGTGCCCAAGCCCAGAGTTCAAGCCCCCCACCCCCCACCAGAACAACACAAAACAAAAAAACAACCTTGCCATTAAGGAAGCCAAAGTCTAATGTGGGACTTTTGCTTTTCTTTCAAGTATTTATTCAATATAATAGATATTCACTGTTGTTTCGTACTTGAAAATCTTCAGATTTCAGAAAATAAGGACCATTGACAAAACATTTTGCATCTGTTTTCAAAGCTTTTTGCATTTCAGAATTGCAAATGAGGGATATGGGGCTCTATATAAAATAAAGCCTCATTTTATCTCCTCTAGTATGCTGAAAGCATATTTTGTTACTCTTTATTTTGAACTATAGTTATATTTACTAAACGTGATCATTTATTTGATTGTTCAACAAATATTAATTGAGAGTGTGATGTGTCAGACACAATTCTAGGTCGAGGGGATATAACAGCAAATGAAATAAAAGTTGTTCCTTTATGGAGAGATGATAGTAATATACATAAATGAAGACAGGTTTGAAATCCCTCACCTAAGGACACCAGATATATTTAGGAATTCACAATTTTTTTCAAATTTTAGCACAGTTATTCATGTGTATTCTGTATTCTACCTAATATTATATTTCTGCAGTAGAATTTTAGGTAATTCATGTCTATTCTATATGCTAGATACTTCCATCAGGATCTGGTAACACTTTGTTAATCCATTGCTATTTCTGTAACAAAATGTGTGAATTTTCACATCAAGAATGATGACTAAGGACTAAGAATAGCCTTATGACCTTTGAGGTCAGATCAGGTTTTGTTACCGGTACAGATTTTTTAAAAAAATATCATCACTGTAGATTTTGCTATCAATTTGGCTAGAAAGAGACATTTGTTTTTCAACACTTTTTCAGGTTTTGGAATTTCCAGTAAAGGATTATGGATCTGTATATACACCTTGAAGTAATAGAAAGTTGGGCAAGGGAGTAGACAGAATGATAAAGCAGAGTATACTAAGGTGATTACATGAGAAACTAAAGAATGTATATTTGGCTGATCCGTACACAATATAAAAGATAAGTAATATTGTGGCTTGCAGTTGCAGATCTTTTAATAAATAATGAAAGTAGGAATGATGGTGTGAGCCAATAGTCCCAACTGCTCAGGAGGTTGAGCTGAGGGAATCACTCAAGTCTAGGAGTTCAAGGCCATCTTGGGTAACAATAAGACCTCAAGTACATAAAACAAAATCTTCAACTTGAAGAACTGTATCAGTTTACCTTAGGACAAACATGTAGTAGAAGCCAATTCTTTTTTAAAAATATTTTTTATTATCTTTAAGTAGTTGTACATAGGAGTTGCCATTTGACAAAGCAGTTTATGAGTACAGTACATCTTGATCAATATCACCCCTTCAACATTCTTACCCATCCCTCCTGACCCCTCCCTTCCCTCACGTTTCCTGTTTGTAGGCTGTCTATTGAATTTTGACTGCATTCTCCTCTATTGTCTCTATATTCATCTACCCCTTGACCCTATTAAATAAAAGGTGATTTTATAACCAGTTTTGATGATACTTCTAAATAACTGTTTGTCCTGTAAGATTTAGTCAGGAAGATCTTTTCTGGTGGTACGTCTTCTGTACTGTTTTAATTTTTTGTTTGGGTATACTCAGTTGGCAAAACAACTTAATTAGAAAAATCAAACCACTTCATTCAGATTTTTTTCTCTGACTCAGTTCTTTAGCATATATATATGTATATATGTAGTTGACTACTGTCTTTTAATCTTTAAAAAATTCTCTTATATCAGTTAAATAGGGGTAGGATTTCATTGTTACATCTCCATGCGTGTTAATGCTGTATTCCAATCAATTTGACTCCTTTTTCACACTCCCTGTACCCTTCCCTCTAAGAAATAGTATTCCCAACGGGTTTCCCTGTTCTGTTTTCATATCTGTGAATAGTCTGACAGTATTCAGTCTTTATTCTCTATCAACTGCATTTTATTATATTCTCTTACAGTAAAGTGCCTATTTTTTTCTGAATATTTCTGAGTTATTTTGTAAGGAAGTCATCTCACATCTTAAACTTAATTTGTAAGTTTACTGATCTTCAGACAGTGAGGGTGATAGTCTAATTCCAGATTTGATGTATAGTACCTTATTGGCATAGTTATTTTGTTTTGACATGCATTATTTGTATTTAAAGTGGATATTGGATAAAACTCCAGATGTTATTTACATTCCATGAAGGGCTTAATAGGTCTGGTTAACTCAGATTGTTTTATTACTCAGATTTGCTGAGAGGAGGAGCAATACATAACAGGCTGTTGTGGAACCCCAAAGCATCTCAATGTTAAAGTCTCTTCCTAAGAAACTCATGCAACTATATCTTAAAGATATAGAATATTTAATGGTATTGAAAGCCTTGTGTGATAATTAGTTTCATATCTTTTAAAAAATATTGTAAAGGTGATGTACAGAGGGGTTACAGTTACATGAGTCAGGTAATGAGTACATTTCCCTTTGAACACTGTGACCCCCTCATCTTTTATCTTTTAAAAATTATCTCTGTAGGATGTATGGTTTGGCATATACTGGGGGAAGATCCGCATTGAATGACTGCAGTTGATACATAACTTCTGAATTCAGGGACTGTTTAGCTTGGAGCAGGAAATGGTGTTATTCTTATTCATTTCTATATTAGCTATTGTTTTGTTCTTTAACCCTGGAATGTAAGGCAGTGAATGATGATGTACAACATTTCATAGTAAGGAGGTTCTTGTGTACACAAGATAGATGTGATTGAGAGATAAAGTTAATTTTAAACTGCAGGTTTCCCTTGTGGAGAGCATCTCATGCTTTATTTTAGCACAGGTGTTATAGCACTCTCGAGTTAGTAAGATCAAGTTGAAATGAGGGAGAAAATGGTTACTAAATGTGAGCTACCACGGCTTCAGGCATAAGGTCTATGGCAGCATGAGGCTAAGCAGTAAAGGTGGGCACAGTGGATGAGCATGGTGGATGCTGTCAGAAAAGTGGGTGTCAGCGAGCAAAAGCCAGTGAGGAATCCATCTTCAGATATGATAATCCAGAGCAGGGTTGGAATTATACAACACAGATTGAGTGTAAGGCATGGGTAGCTTCATAGCGCCAAAACTTCCAGTTTGAGACTAAAAGTTATTCCTGTCTACTGGGACTACTAGAGTTTCAGAATGAAGTCTGGTCTATGGTTTTAGAAAGAATCAGAACTATTAGGAAGAAATAGAGATACCTAATTCAACATGTTTTAATTGAACATCTCATTTGTGGTGGTAATAGGCTTTTGAGAGAAATTAGACCAAAGTCCAAAGCAATTTAGCTAATGGTAAGGATGTTTGGTCACTGATGTGGGAAATGACAGTATCCTGTTGGAATAGCACTTCTCTCTTAGCTTTTGTTTATACCCTTAAATATACCGTGGGGCTGGAAATCATTGGCTTGTGCCTGTAATCCTATCTATTAAGGTAGGAAAGTCTGTGAGAATCTCTATCTCCAATTAACAAGCAAAAAGCTAGAAGCGGAGGCATGGTTTAAGAAATAGATCATGAGCTGGAAGAGATGTTCAGTGTGAATGATGTCTTGTTTTTATTTTCTTGTAAGTTAAAAAATTATTATTATAAAGGTGATGTACTAAAAGGTTACAATTACATAATTTAGTTAAGAGTACATTTTTTTTTACAATGTTACCTCTTCCCACGCTGTCATTTTTCTTTTCATACCCTGTCAGTGGCATAGGATATGTTCAATTCATGATTGAAAAAAAATCAAATGAATAGGGTATAAATATATTGCAAGAAAATAACTGGAGATTCAAGAAGTGTTTAGCCCCCCCAGGTGGGAAGAAGGAGTGCGTTCCTAATGGAGGAGTGGTGAGAAGGTGAAGCAGGAGGTGCCTAGGACAGAGTTTTTCTAGGAGACAGGTAAGATTATATGGCTGGATGGAATTAGAGGGCTCTAATTCCTGAATGAATCTGCCTTGATTCTATGGAGAGAAAGGGTGGTTGAGGTGTTTGAGGAGCTTAAACTGTCCTGGCAATTCCCACAAATTCTCAAATTAATCTGATTCAGAAAATAGAAACATGGTTGAGATTTTCTATTTTTTTCATCATTATTTATTTTAAATAAAGTCAAGCCAGTACAATGGCTTGGCTCAGGACTTTGAGCTCTTGGTTAGTTTTTTCCCTCAAGGCTGGTGCTTTACCACTTGAGCCAGATCTCCACTTCCACCTTTTTGAATGTCTCACATGGGTGTGCCCAACCTGGCTTTGAACAGTAATGCTCATCTCAGCCTTGTGAGTAGCTGTGATTAAAGGTGTGAGACACCAGTGCCCAGTTTGGAAATTTTTATTTTGAATATAAACTCCAAAATTATTTATCACAAATCTAAGAATCAGACCTAGAGCTTCTGATATAGCTGCTATACTACTGCTTAGCCTAGTATTACCACAAGGTATATTGTTGATGTTCTCATCAGACATTTCTGGCACAGACCACAGCAGTGCCATGTACCTGTATTTGCCTGGCAAACACTATTGTGGCACACTGCTGTAGAAGTGGCTTCATTTGTGTGTGCCCTGTGCCATAAGCAAAAAGACTAATAAAGAATTAGATCCCCATCAATGGCACATTGAATTTGATTGAATTCAAACATATCTGTATACACACATAAGTATATGTGTGTGTGTGTGTGTGTGTATATATATATATATATATATATATATGTATATATATTTACAGAGAGAGAGAGAGAAACAGTAGCTTTTTCTCTGGGGACTCATCTAGAAACAAGTTAATTTGGGAGTGCAGTCGGGATTATGAATCAAAATTTGATATTTAATTCATTTGAGAATATTGTTTCTTAATATAATTTCAAATTAAGTAATTTTAAATGAATAGAACTTTTTAGAATCCGTAGATATAATAGAGCACAGTTTAAAAACTATTTGCAACTAAATAAGAGCAGGATTTGCCATCAAAGATCTGGAACTATCTCTCAATCTTATTAGCTTAGCCAAACCACTTAACAATTTTGCATCTCAGTTTTTTCTTTATTCAATATAGAAAATAATATCCAAACTAGATTATTGTGAAGCTCAACTAGAACTCTTTCAGAGTAATTTTTAGGCTCTGCCATCTAATATAAATTAAAGTTATAAAATAAAAGTTGTGCCAGATGGCAATAGACAAATATTTGTAAAAGTTTGCCAGGGAAAAGGATATGGGGTCGAGGTGGTTTTTTTGTTTATTTGTTTTTTTAAATCTGTATTAAAGTTAATATTGTCAAAATGGAAATAAATTGTCCAAAGCAAATTCAATACAATATCTACAAAACTCTCAACATCATTCTTCACTGAGATAGAGGAAACAATCCAAAAATTCATATGGAACCACAAAAGGCCCCAAATCACAAAAGCATTACTGGGCAGAAAAAGAAGTGGTGGAGGTATAACGATTCCAAATACCAAACTCAACTACAGAGCTATAGGAATGAAAACAGCTTGGTATTGGCACAAAAATAGGCCTGAGGACCAATGGAACAGAATAAAAGACCCAGAAATAAACCCACAGACCTATAGCCATTTAATGTTTGATAAAGGAGCAAAAAACATAGCCTGGAAGACAGTCTCTTCAACAAATGATGCTGGAAAAAATGAATATCCACAAACAGAAACTGAATCCTTATGTATCACCTTATACCAGTATTAATTTAAAATGGATCAAAGACCTCAATGTAAGACCCCAAACTATGAAACTATTAGAGAAACATTAGAACTCCTTGGCACAGGCAGGAATTTTCTGAGTAGAAACACAGCAAATCAAAGAAAGAATTGATAAATGGAATTGTATCAAATTAAAAGGTTTTCATATGGCAAAAGGACATAGGTAAGGAGCTAAAAAGATAGCTTACAGAATGAGAGATCTTTGCCAACTATACAGCAGAGTCCTAATATCCAGAATATACAGAAAGCTTAAGAAACTAAGCCCACAAAAATCAACTCAGTCTATCAATGGGCAAATGAGCTAAAGAGAAACTTCTCAGAAGGAGTAAAAATAGCCAGCAGACATACTAAAAAATGTTCAGTATCTCTGGCCATTTACGTCAAGAAATGTAAATCAAAACAACACTGAGATTCCACCTCACCCTAGTTAGAATGGCCATCATTAAAAATTCGAACATGGTCAAGCACTAGTGGCTCACGCCTATAATCCTAGCTACTTAGGAGGCTAAGATCAGAGGATTGTGGTTCGAAAACTGCTCTGGCAGGAAAGATCATGAGACTCTTATCTCCAGTTAACCAGCAGAAAACAGGAAGTGAAGCTGTGGCTCATAAATGGGTAGGGCACTAGCCTTGAGCAGAAAAGCTCTGGTACCGCACCCAGGCCCTGAGTTCAAGCCCCATGACCCACAAAAACAAAAAAACAATGAGATGTTGAGGAGGATGTGAACAAAAAATAGGAAACCCAGTACACTATTGGTGGGAATGTAAACTTGTTCAGCCACTCTGGAAAGCAGTATGGAGGCTCCTCAAAACAAAACAAAAATTAAGTATAGAACTACCCTGTGATCCAACAATTCTACTCTTAGGCATTTATCCAAAAGATTACAAACTAGGATACAGTAAGGCCACCTGCACAACCATGCTCATTGCAGCACTATTCACCATCGTCAAGGTATAGAATCAGCTCAGATGCCCTTCAGTGGACAAATGGATCAAGAAAATGGACAGATGGACCAAGAAAATGTGGCATATATACACAGTGGAATTATACTCATTCATTAGAATGATATTGAGTCATTAGCAAAGAAATGGAAAGACCTGGAAAAAAATGTCAAGCAAGTCAGGCCTAGAAGGACAAAGAATGTGTTTTCTCTCATACGTGTAAACTAGAATTAATTTATAAATACACATTTTGGGTTGGTATCCAAGTGAAGATAAGGGTATTAACCCAAATACAGTAGATTCAGGAGAGAACTCAAATGATGTAATTCCTTAGAAAGACTATCCTAGAGTCCAACAAAATAACCATCAGGAAAGGTACTCAAAGGGAAGGGGGATCAGTGGGAGGAGGCAGATGAATGAAGAAAGGGGAAATGATGCAGTCATAAGATGCAATGCCTGTCCTACAAAATTAGGAAAATTGAGGTAGTAGGGGTGAGGTTGGGAAGGTTGGGGGAAAGTGATGAAAGGATTGACATTGATCAAGATTCACTGTATTCATTGATTGAATACACTGAATTCAACAATTCATGGTTGAAGGGCAAGCTCTTTTGTACAACTACTTACAGGTAAGCTAAGCTTTCTTTTAAACAAAACATTGCAGTAGAAGAGATAAAATATCTCCCTCCAGCAAGACAGTGTAATGGAAACTCAGTTTTTGGTCCTGAATACAAATCTCATCCATTTATTTATGGTGACACTGACATTCTCTACCCCCTTTCTGTACCCTTAAAACATATGACCTGCTTCCTACCAACACACACAAAGTCTGAGTCTTTACCCCTACTAAACCATCTTCATCTTTAAAGCCTTGCCATGAGTCATCTTAAGTTTCTAACCTTGGTGAAACTAGGGGACTCTAGAGAGGCGAGCAGCTCAGACAGCGGCTGAGGCCACCTGCTCCACTGAAGGGTAAACAGGACCCAAAAAAGGCTACAGAAAGGGTTCCTCGCTTCCTTAGATCCCTAACTTCTCTATGTCTCCATGCAAACCCTGGTCTATCAGACATCCTGTGCCTAAAGACCCAGAGAACATCAGGGTTAAAAAAGACCACAAAGTTGTTGGTGTTTTTAATGAGCTAACTCTTTAAAGCCTAATTCTTCTCTCTAAGCTCTTCTTTGTTTTCTGGTTGGGAAACACTAACTTGAAAATTCTAACTTTCCAGCTCAAAAATTATGTACCTACCCTGGCCATTTCCATCCTTGATGTACCTACCTTATTTAATTCCACCTTTGAGATACTTTGTTGAAGCAGTGGCTTCCTAATTATGAACTAAAATTCACTCCCTTTAAATCTGCTTCTACCTCTCTCCCTAACCCAGGGTCACAGAACATAAGTTGAATCTCTTTTGTGAGAAACTTCCAATGTTCATCACTGTTTCTTTCCTGATGCCTCTCTTCTCCAGGCCACAACAGCTTCTCTCCCACAGCCCCTGCCGTTCTTCTTTGGCATTAAGTCTCTTCTTACTACCTGACCATTCTCTGAACAGTGTCCTGTCTAAGATGTTCTCTACTGTTGTGGCTTCCTAACAAACCTATTTCACTCACTCCATGTGAGCACTCATTCAGAATCTTATTATTTTGTGTATGTGTCAGTACTAGGCTTTGAATTCAGACTGAGTGCTGTCGCTTAGTTCTTTGCTCAAGGCTGGTGCTCTGCCACTTGGGCCATACCTCTACTTCCTGAATCATCTTAATCCCATGCTCCCTATTCTTTTTAAAAATTATTGAGATCTCTAGGGTCCTTTTGTTTATGTGGATTATGTGCACCCATACTAGAACATTGGAAATTAAAATGGAAACCATTAAAAATAGTTGTTTGTTACTATGCTCACTCCTTTAAAAATTAAGCTTGTAATTACAATATGGTTCCTGAATTCTGAATATGTCCCTAACAAATGGAAATACTAACTCAAAGATGGTCCATAACAATATTATTCACAGTAGCTAAGAGGTAGAAACAATCCTGATGTCTTTGCATGGATGAATAGACAGAATGTCTAGGATTACATGTCTAGGATTACAAGTGTGAGGCACCAGCATCCGGCATCAAGTATTTTTGAATAACATGAATTGTAGGAATAACAACATATAAAAATATACTCACAAATAAGAACTAAGATTCATTTAAATGTTTTCAGTTTTTAAAAATTTTGTAACTCAAACTCATAAGTACTTTTCTTCTAAATAGCCATCTTACTTCAGTATGCAGAAGTGACTTGTGTGGACTTACAGAATATTATAAAGATGCATATTCATATTTAATAACATTAATAACTATTTCCTAATTCTTCAAGAACACTCAAGTGAAATTCCTCACTGTGACTATACAGTGGTAGCAAATAAGCACCATAGACTTCTAAGTAGAGTATCAGTTCCTTGATTTGCATATTAGTGATAGGCTGCAAATTGCTAATTTGCATACAATTTGGTATAAAAGTTTGCACAATAAACAATGCAAAAAAGAAGTAATTATTGTTGTTATACAATACCTTTGCTCAGGAATGGTCTTAGAAACCATCAGAGATCCATAGATCATATTTTAAGAACCAACCACTGCACTATGGGCTAGAGACATGGCTCAAGTGATAGAGTACTTACCTAGCAAGCATGAGACCCTGGGATCAAATCCCAGTATTGCTGAAATAATAAAATTAAATAAAGTTAAATAAAATTAAATATTGTACAGAACGACCACTTTCAATGTGTTTGTACAGCAGATTTCCTCTTCTTGTGTAATTTATTTTTAAAAAGGATCTTGTTAACCAGGTGCTGGTGTCTCATGCCTGTAATCCTAACTACATAAGAGAGTGAGATCTGAGGATCATGGTTCAAAGCTAGCCCAGGCCGGAAAGTGTGTGAGAGTCCTATCTCCACTAAGGTACCCAAAGAAAGGCAAAAGTGCAGCTGTGGCTCAAGTGGTAGAGTGCTAGCCTTGAGCAAAAGAAGCTCAGGAACAGCACCCAGACCCTGAGTTTAAGCTCTAGGTCTGGCACTCACACTCACAAAGATCTTGTTACTAAATCATGGTTTAACCTGGTATGTCTTACTGTGTTGTCCTTTTGTTATTGTTCTACTGTATGTGTGTATGTGTGTATATGTGTGTTTGTGTGTACATGTTGCTGGGAATTGGGCCCAGACACTGTTTAGGCAAGCATTCAACTACACCCTCAACTCACTATCCTGTTTTGACTAAAATTTTATAAATAACTTAGATGGCTAGTGAATTTAGTTTGCCTTTGGTGTAACAAGTGTTTTTTAGGAGTTCTAGAAACCTTCAAGTATTGAAAATGTTTAGAAGGAATAACTTGTTTTAAATTGTGTTTTCTTAGAATCATTTCCTTTTGCATAATGAAGCTTTTAAAGTCCTTCCTGGGAATCATAGACTTTTCAGTTGAAAATAATTTTATGTATTTCCTTAGTTATTTTGAGAGGAAATTAGCTTGAAATGTAGAACATAGTTTGGTGATATAATTTTATTGGTAATAATTAATGTCAAGGTAATAGGAAACAAAAACAAATAAGACCTGGTCCTTTTCTTGAATTTAGTCTAATCAAAAAGATAAATGATCTGAATATCATATTGTAATCTGGTACATGCTATAACAGAGAAACATAATGTTCTAACCTATCTACCTACCTTCCTTCCTTCCTCTTCTTTTCTCTCCTTTCCTTTCCCTTCCTTTTCCTTTTCCCTTCCCTTTCCCTTTTCTCTACCCTTTTCCTTTTCCTTTCCTTCCCCTCTCCTCCCTTCCCTTTTCCCCTTTCCCCTTTCCCTGAATGTTCATAAATTATTCCTTTCCTTCCCTTTCCCCTCTTTTTCTCTTTCTCTTTCTTCCTCACCTTCCCTCCTTCCCCCTTTCTCTCTCTCTTTCTCTTTTTCTTTCTTTCCTTTCTTTCTTTCTTCTTTTTCTCTCTCTCTGTTTCTCTTTCTTTCTTCCCTTTCTTTCTTCCCTTTCTTTTTCCCCTTTCTTTTTCCCTTTCCTTTTTTTTGGTGGTACTCCCCAATACCACCAACTCATGGCCCATTCTGGCCCACTTACTAGCTTACTAGACCGGCATTTTGTGGAGATGTTGGAGATAATATTAAGAGAACATATTTATAACATCAGAATCTTCTCCTAGTGAGAAGATTACACATTTTTTTGTGAGTGGACTGCAGGATACCACGACAGATCTTTTTTTTTTTTTTTTTTTT
>NW_012267224.1:10848738-10878175 GCF_000151885.1 Dipodomys ordii
CTGAGGATCGCGGTTCAAAGCCAGCCCGGGCAGGAGAGACAGTGAGACTCCTATCTCCAATAAACCACCAGAAAACCGGAAGTGGCGCTGTAGCTCAAGCGGTAGAGCGCTCGCCTTGAGCTGAAGAGCTGAGGGACAGCGCCCAGGCCCAGAGTTCAAGCCCCACGACCGATAAAAAAAAATAAATAAAATCTTTATTAGCAACATGTATGAGCCCAAATGATTTACTTGTTACCTCTTCTTCTTTTTCTAAAAACCAGGCCAGTCTTCAGAGACCTGAGATTAGACTTGAATCACTAAAAGAAGATATTAAGGAATTCTTTAAAATATCAGGTTTGTATTTTTCTCCTTAGCTTTTAAGTATCTCCAGATTTTAGTTAACTCATCCAAAATTGGAAAACTGTGGTTGAATAGGTTTCTCTTTGGACAGAAATAGAACTATAAGACATCAGCAAAATGGTACTGAAATCCAGGAACGTTGTTGGAATGACTATTTTGAAATAATCAGTTTTAAATATTGTTTATTCTCTGGATCAAAATACATCTCAACTGTGGCAAGTATTTGCTTCACTAAGCAACTTTTCTTTGTACTTTTCAATTGTGGCTTCTCCCCCTCATGCATTGTTTTTCCTGTGTCTTTACTATGCTTTCAAAAAAAGCCCCCACAGACAACAAAAACAACAGCAACAAAAATTGTAAGTTCCTACACCAAGCTCTGCACCTGGATCTGTGATACTGAATAGAAGTAACTCAGAGTAATGGCCACTTTATGGACCAGTGAATTATCACTACTTATTTTGGCTCTGTCTTTGGTTCTTATTACCCTCCTCTCCTGTTCAGAGCATCAGTAGTAAAGTAATAAAAGATTTTGGTATTCATTGATGATTTTGCTCCTCACTATTAGCCCATGTTTTTGGTGATTGTGGAGGAAGTACCAGCTGACAGAGTATTTGTGGCTGACAAAGTTCTTTCACAAATGATTCTCAAGATTTAGTGAGTTAAATTTAATTATGGTGCATGTTCATATAAAAGCCAATATACACTTACTTTTATTTTTTTCCCTTTAAAAACAGGTTGGGAGAAGAAACTTCAGAATGCTGTTTATAGTGAACTCAGTGTGTGAGTTTTTTTCCATCTGTTTTTCAATGTTGTTTTCTTGTTACATTTATTTTGTAAGTAATAACATCAGTATTGTCATGTATACGTATTACATTGTTATTTTTTGTTCATATGTACATAACATTTTAAGTAAATTATAATTCAGACTTACTGCTTTCTTGCTGAGAATTAATAATTTTGATTTTTTAAACACCATAAATTATATTATCAGTTCATTCATCCAGTGTAATTAAAGCATTTCTCTTAATATTTTGGATAAGTTACTAACCGAAGCATACTAACATTCTTTTTATTGTTGCAGTTTTGAATATTATACTTTTTCTATCCTTACAAACTGAACATTCTAAACACAATTGCCTTTTTTCTTTGTAAAATTGGTGTCATTATTAAGAACCTCAGTGTTTCTGTTTATTTAGATTTACCAGGGTCATTTTACCATTACAAAATATAGAGAGAACATTTGCTTTGTGCTTTATTCAACACCCCATTATTCATCAGCTATTCATTGGATTCCTATCATATGCCAGCACTATTGGAGGCACTAGTATAGTATAGAAAAATAAGTAGAATTCCTGTTCTCACTCTGCTGTTACACTTTGGACCAGCAGTTTTATGAGGTCAGTTTGTGGTTCTCCATTACGGGAAGCTGATTGCGCTATTGCAAGTATAAGTCCTATGACTAATTTTGATAGGAGTTATGAGTGGTTGAAAAAGAGATTATTGAACCATTATACTTTCCCAGTATTTCCATATGTGATTTCATACAAGTCTGAACATCAGCCATTATTTTCCATCTGTTCTGCCTTTTTCTACTCTACAAACCTCCCAAACATATCCACCTTAGAGTCTTTGCTTCCTGTTTCTATACCTGGAATATTCTTTACCAGATCTTTGTATGATTTGCTCCTTCTAATTCATGTTTTAGTCCAATAATCTGATTATAGTTTCCTGAATAGCTAGTATTACAGATGTGAGCCACCATAACTAGGTGAGGATAGTGTCTTAATCATTAGCGTACACTTGATACCTAGAAAGGCTCATGTACTTATTGACTAGATGCATTTTCTTAATAACACTATATATATATATATATATAAACACTATATATTTTGAGTATAAAACAATGTTATAAGAAAATAGAATTTATAATAATTAAAAATTTAAATTTTAGGGCTGGGAAGGTGGCTCAGTGTTAGAGTGCTTGCCTTGCATGCATGAGGCCCTGGGTTTGATTCCTTAGCATTACATAAGCAGAAAAAGCCAGAAGTGGTGCTGTGGCTCAAGTGGTAGAGTGCTAGCGTTGAGCTGAAGAGCTGAAGAACAGCACCCAGGCCCAGAGTTCAGGCCCCATGACCAACAAAAATAAATAAATAAATAGATTTTATTACATTTGTAAATTTATGTATTATATATTAAAACATGGCTCTTTTCAAAATGTTAATGTTATAATTTCAGTTATGTAAAAATATAATCATGTATTCAAGGAAATTGAGAGAAATAAAATTAGTTAATATATTAATGGATATTTTTAACCTTTAAATTCCTCTGAATTTGTCATATTTGTATGCAAAAAGCAATAGTTAAAAGTTCCATGAAGCCAAATGCTGGTAGCTCACACCTGTAATCCTAGCTATTCAGTAGGCTGAGATCTGAGGATTCTGGTTGGAAGCCAACCTGGGCAGGAAACTCCATGAGAATTATCTCTAATAAACTACTCAAAAAAGCTGGAAGTGGCACTGTGGCTCAAGTGGTAGAGCACCTGCCTTGAGCAAAAGAAGCTCAGGGACAGTGCCTAGGCCCAGAGTTCAAGATCCAGCACCAGCAAAAAAAAAAGTTTCATGATTATTTACAATAGGATAGTTACATAAAGATTACTTCATTTTATGAAGTCAGTCTATAACACATTTAGCTTTCAACATGTTATTACAGTTTTAATCTAAAATTTCTTCGTGAGTATAAACTGGATATGGTATGTGCCTGCAATCTCAGACTTGGAAGGTTGAGATAGGAGAATCAAGAGTTCCAGGCCAGCCTAGAGAGAATGGGATTTTGTCTAAAATAAACAATAGCATGATAAGAACCAAATTTTCATAGGTCTTTGTATCTGGGTAAATACATCAAGCCGCTAACAAGTTCTATTTCATTTATAACACAGATGCAGAGATATATAAACTCGTGCCCAGAGGACTAAGTATCAAGAGTAATGTATGATATTTAGCTACCTCTCTTTGCTTCTAGGTGTCCCTTACCAAGCCATCCTGCTGCACCTCCTGAACATCTGAAGGAGCCCTTGGTGTACATGAGAAAAGCACAGGTTGGCTAGTGTTTATTTTCCTCTTATTTTCCCATTCCAAGTAATGTAGAGTAAGGTGCTTATTGATGTCAGGAGTATATATTACTCATTGTATAAGAGACCGGATGAGAATCTCTTCAGTGATGTAATTAGTATTTGCACACTTTTCCTTTTATTTTCAGTAACCAAGGATACTATAATTGACTTTAGTAACCTGGAAAAAAGTTGAATAGAAGGGAAAGAAATCACATACCATTAATTTTCCCTATTCTGAAATTTAAAACATAACAAAAGCATTATATGGCAGTCTATTTCCCATGGCCTGTGATAGTAAAATATGAATGCACCAGCACCTTCTTCTTTTAAAACTTAGCCTTTGAAGCCAGCACTACAGATACTGTCTCTAAAATACATTTGATTTCACAGCAGGCTTTCCTTACTAATGAGATGGTAGCAACTAAAAGATCAGTTCAAAAGAATGGAACAAGCCGGGTGCCCATGGCTCATGCCTGTACAACTCCTAGCTACTTAGAAGGCTGAGATTTGAGGATTGCAGTTTGAAGCCAGCCCGAGCAGAAAAGTCCCCATGAGACTAACCTAAAAAACAACAAAAACCAAAATACCAAAAATCTTCCAAACCCATAGTAGAGCTGTTGCTTAAAGTGGTAGAGCACGAGGCTTAAGCAAAATGAGCTTAGGGGCAGTGCCCAAGTCCTGAGTTCAAGCCCCATGATCAATCAAAAAGAAAAGAAAAAAAATGAAACAAAGTGTTTGAAACAGAAAATTACACAAAGCTGTTAAAATAGGAATTTGGTGTCTTGAGTCCTGTAACCTTTCCTCCCCTGGCACACTGCTCATGAGCCTTCTCCCAGTGCTTGCATAGGGCTGTGCAACTGCTGAGATGCACTTTGGGTATCAGAGTTGACTTCAGACATTAATTGTAAAAAAGCTCAAATATATCTTAAGTAACTCCCATGAACCTGTCACTTAGCCTATCACAGTTATCATCAAGGTTTTGTGGCTCTTGAAAATTTTGTTACTATAAGATTTTTATTTTCCAACTTCAGTTTAGTTTAAAAAATTAAATCAATGCAATATAAACAAAAGCATGGAGGTATTTGAGGAAATACACAATATATTTCTGCTGCTAGCTGTTATCCAGAGTGTCACATATTAGTTAGTTTTGCATAGCTGGGGCCAAAATACCAAACCAAAACAGTCTAAGGAAAGAAAGATTTATTTTGCTCCTGGTTTTAGAGGTTCAGTCCATGGTGGAGTGGCTTCACATGCTGAGTGTCATGGTGGCAGGAGTCTGTGATGTGAGGTGTAATCTTCAAGGTATTCCTCCAGTGACAAAGTCCCTCTAGTGAGGCCCCAGCTCCTAAAGTTTTCAGAATCTCCCAAAATAGTGACACCAGCTTCGGATCAGTGTCTAATAGCTGAGCCTACAGGGGACATTGCATATTCACATCATAACAGACTAGATAATATTTATCAATTTGTCATAAAAACAAAAGAGGTAAATAATATGTAAGTAATATTGTGAGGCCTTTTGTTGTAAAAATTCCAATACAACAAAATAAAACTACAAAGACTGGTCTAAGTATTTTCTTTGGAAATTCCAGCAAATATAGAAAAAAATTATGTTTTAGCATAATAAGTGTAAGGAACAAAATAAAGATTTTCTATCATGACTGAAGAGGTATGATAATCTGTTGATGGCAGAGTCTTGCTTCCTATATGGATGGCATCCCTCTCTTTTCTATCCAGACTTTGCTACTGGATCTGAGATCAGCACAATAGCCCCCTGGCTAAGTCTGCTTGCCAACAGTTTTTATAGGCTGACAAAGGAAGAGCTTTAAAATACATTTCTAGCCAGTTAAACCATCAAAATAAGAATAACAAAAGCATACTACCTTGCACATCAGCAGGGTAGTCTAAATTGCAGACTTATCAGCCAAAATGTTGATGAGTTATAGTGTAACCTAAATTCTTATACTTCAGTAGTGGGAAAGTAAAGTGGTACACACTTTGGAAAAAATTTGTCACTTTCATATGAAAAGAAACATGTATGTCTAAAACCTACAAACAGATATGTCTTCATATCTTGGCTCTACAGAAAAACTCACATAAGAATATTTTTATAGCTGTATGCATATGAGCCCCAAACTGCAAATAGCCCAGTGTTCATTAATTGGAAAATAATAAGCTTTTTTTTGACAATAGACTATTATTGTAAAAGAAGGAGAAACACACTATTGGTACCCTCAGTAATAGGAATAAATCCCCAAAGATTATACTGAATAAAAGAATGCTTATACAATCAGTGTGTGCAGTACATTGATATGAAGTTCTAGAATGGAGAAAATCTATGCTAGAAAATTTCAGAACAATGACTGACTCTGGTAATTTGAGAGTAGAGATTTTGTTGTGGGTATAGTCATTTGTGGTATCCTGATAACGGTTTAAGCTAGATCTTATGGATTGAAATACTTAGACTGTGTATTTTGTTTTACATTAATTTTCCTTCAAATGAAAAAAGAGGAGCCCCAAAATGCTAAACTCTACTTCATGATACATATTCAAGTATTTAAGGGAAAGTATGTTATGTCCACAACTTGTTTCGAAATGCAAACAAAAAAGATGATGGATCGTTAGGTATAAAGAAAGATGCACAGACTGTCAGAATTTAGGTTGTATGCATATGCATATTCAGTGAAGTTTTTCTTCTAATTTTTTCTGTTTTTGGACATTTTATAATAAGCTATAGGGAGAAAAAATAATAAATAATGACCAAAAAAGAACATCTTGTGGCACAGAAAAATTCTGCATTAATAAAACATTTTACTGGGAAATAGCAATATACATTCATTATACATTATTAGGGCTGTATTTGCATTGTTAAGCAGTTATAATAGAAACTGTATGGCCTGAGAAAACCCTAAAATATTCTACTTTCTGCTCTTTTACAGATGCCTTTCAAGCCCAGCCTAAATTATTCATTTTTTAAGAGCAGTGTCTGCTTTTCTGCCTTCAACATTGAGCATAGCCCACAGAACACTTTGGATAAATATTTGAACTACTTGATTCTTTAACCACAGTCATACTCATTACTCCTGTCTCAGCCAGAACTTTCCTTGCTCTGACAAATTTCTGAAAGAACAACTTAGAGGAGGAAGTTTTGTTTTAGTTTGCAATGTCGGAGGTTTGAGTCCATGGTCAGTAGCTTCACTGCTCTGGGCGTGGTGGCACATAGAAGGTGTGGAGGATCAGAGCCGCTTATCTCCTGGTGGACAGGAAGCAAGGAAAAGGAGAAGCACCACCTCTCAGTATGCCATCTTTTCATAAATTCATCAATGGGTTAATGCCGTGATTAGGGCACAGCCCTCAGTATCCAGTAGCTTCCCAGAAGCCCATCAGTTTTCAATCGTGTCCTCAGTACATGCACCTATGGCAGGGGGAAAGGGTAGATTTCATATTCTAACTGCAGTGCTCTTCTGCCAGTTAGTGTTTGCCTGTTTTCCTGCTTTTGTTCTCTTTGGAACATCCAATTTTTGTATTCCAACCATAATACTCTACTGCCCATTCCTGTCTGTCATCCTGCATTTGTTCTCCATGAGGCATCCAGTTATGCCCTTCTTGGGCAGCTGTCTCCTCATCACCTGAGAGCTGTTTAGTCTGGATCTTTGCTATTCATTGCACTTTGTAATCTCTTCCTCCCTTGACTTCTCTCTTGTGTGCCTTTCTAGTCCCCACCCTCAACCTGCTTTTATCTTGTAATCTTCTTCCAAGCTGTGGGCCACATTTTTTGTTTTTGTTTTTTGGAGGGGAAAATCACATAATTCTATTAGTCTAAATTTGTTTATTTACTTTTAATAGTTTTTTTTGCTGTCACTATACTTTTGCACTTATTATGTAATATCTGCCTTTTATTTAGATTGGTTTTAAGTTATTCTGTGTTTGAGAAGCTCTGAATTCTACCCATCTCACACATTTTCAACATTAGCCACTTTATTTATTTTTTATTTTTTATCTTTTTTGGGTCCGGTCGTGGGGCCTGAACTCTGGGCCTGGGCACTGTCCCTCAGCTCTTCAGCTCAAGGCTAGCGCTCTACCACTTGAGCCACAGCGCCACTTCCGGCTTTTTTCTTTTTGCTTATGTGGTGCTGAGGAATAGAACCCAGGGCCTTGAGCATGCAAGGCAAGCGCCCTACCACTGAGTCACCTCCCAGCCCAAAATTCTTTTTTTTTTTTTTTTGGTCTGGTCATGGAGCCTGAACTCTGCTGGGTGCTGTCCCTCAGCTCTTCAGCTCAAGGCTAGCACTCTACCACTTGAGCCACAGCGCCACTTCTGGCTTTTTTCTTTTTTGCTTATGTGGTGCTGAGGAATCGAACCCAGGGCCTCAGGCATGCAAGGCAAGCTCTCTACCACTGAGCCACCTTCCAGCCCCTCAACATTAGCCACTTTATTGCAAATATCCTGGGAGACATTGATCAAGATGCATTGTATTTATAAACTGCTTTCTTGAATAGCAACTCCTTTGTATAACTACTAAGATAATAAAATATATTTTTAAAATGTGTTGTTTTACCCAAGTTTCCACAGCTCCCCTCTTTGGAGCCATATCTCTTTTTGCCCTTGCACTCTGTGACTGGTTGTCTTCTGTGAGCTCAGACACAAGATGTTTAACACTGGCTGATTGTGTTGTTAAAGTGAGCATTTCTTCCTGACTCCTTTTTTCTCTTAAGTATCCTGATTGCTATTAAAGCAATTTAGATCTGAGACATCTTTCATCTCAGTTTTCACATACAGATAGTTACTGAGGTCTATAAATAACTTTTGTCTGTACTGTATTCCTATAGTCTTCTCTTTTCATTACCAAGGCTATTACTGTGTTGATGTTGATGATGTTGTTAATGAAGACTTTCTCTTCCTCCCTCTCTCTCTCTCCCTCCCTCCCCTTCCTTCCTTCTTTCCTTCCTTCCTTTCCTTCCTTCCTTCCTTCCTTCCTTCCTTCCTTCCTTCCTTCCTTCTTTCTTTTCTTTTCTCTTTTGTCATGGGGCCTGAATTCTGGGCCTGTGCACCGTCCCTCAGCTCTTCAGCTTAAGGCTAGTGCTCTACCACTTGAGCCACAGCACCACTTCCAGATTTTTCTGTTTATGTGGTGCTGAGAAATCGAACTCAGGGCCTCATGCATGCAAGACAGGCACTCTACCACTGAGCCACCTTCCCAGCCTGATAATGAAGATTTTTATGTACTTACTTTTTTCAGACATTGTGCTTTAATTTACTTTCTTGTCTTATTCTTACAGTTAGCTTTCAGTCTGTCTTTCCCATCAGCATATATATATATATATATATATACTTCAGTACTATTAATTTTAATTAGAAGCAGATAAAGCTTTATAATATATCCACTGCCTTTTAATAAACCTTAGTGACTTCCAGTTGTCTAACAAATGAAATTCTTGCTCCAAAACCCAACATTTAAGAATTTTTATTATCTGTTTCTAGCTTCTCTTTCCACATTATAAATCTCTACTGTCTTGTAAAATGTATTATGTAATATCCAAATGAATTCTGTCTTTCCCATCCTGGAAAGCCCTTACTGCTTGCTTTATGAAAGTTCCATCTACTATGTGAGGATCAGCTCAGATGGTATTTCTTCTTTGATGATGCTCTTGAGACCCCTGCTGAAAGAGATTTATCCTTTGAACTCTTCTAGCTCCTTAGCATCTTATAGTCTATATCATGAATTGCCTCTATTATAGCAATATGTATCTTAGAATATATAATACAGTATATAGTATATTATTAATATATTAATAACATATCTTAGTATACATAATATAGTATATCATTATTAATATGTTAATAATAAATCTTTCTGACTTTTGTTGTATTCCTCTTCAAAGAATTAACCGTTTAAAAACATTTTTTGTATACTTGTCATGTCTAATACACAGACCTTTATGTAGTTGGAGCTTAGATAATGTTAAGCTATTAGTAAAACAGTTTGCCATCTTTTCTACTAAATATTAATATTTATTACTTACTGAATGCTTTCTGAGTAGAAGACACTAATGCTATGGAGGTCAGAAAGAAATTAGAGCTGAGTGCCAGTGGCTTACACCTATAATCCTATCTACTTCAGGAGGCTGAGATCTGAGGATCACGGTTCAAAGCCTGCCTGGGCAGGAAAGTCCATGAGACCCTTATCTCCAATAAACCACCAGAAAACCAGAAGTAGCACTGTGGCTCAAGTGGTAGAGTGCTTGCCTTGAGCTGAAGAGCTGAGGGACAGTGCCCAGGCCCAGAGTTCAAACCCCACGACCGACATAAAAGAAAGAAACAAAGAGCGAGCGAGAGAGAGAGAGAGAGAGAGAGAAAGAGTAAAGAAAGAAAAAACAGATATGGATCCCGCCTTTAGGTAACCACTTGGCTGAGTTATTGAAATGAGACTTGACACAAGTGATTGAGACTTGGCTAGAAAGTGCTGACAGAAGGAGATGGCCAATTGGCTGGGAAGGTGGCTGGCTCAGTGGTAGAGTGCTTGCCTAGCATGTTCGAGGCCCTGGGTTCAATTCCCCAACATCACACAAGCAGAAAAAGCTGGAAGTGGTTCAAGTGGTAGAGCACTAGCCTTGAGCTGAAATGCTGAGAGATAGCACCCAGGCCCAGAGTTCAGGCCCCACAACTGACAAAAAAAAAAAAAAAGAGATGGCCAGGAAGCTTTGCATGAGGACTGGGAAAGACCGGAGATACGGTTTTCTCTTTGCTCCTTATTTAAAAAATGAAAAAAGTTATACAAACATAGTTGTGTTTTTCTCTCCCTCTCTCTTTTTTTTTTAATTAAATGAGCCCTGGGCAGGAACTAGTTTAGAACTGTACCTTGGAAAAAATTGACTCCTTTTGTTTTCTATGGAAGTTTTATGAGTTAATTTTAAATTCCCTTAGTCCTTGATTATGTCTTCAGCTCTTTGTAGCTTTTGGCAAGGTTGGTAGGAATGTAATTTTCATGAATGAAGAAATTATGGGGCTTTTTTGTTGAGACATACAAAGAGGTACACCCTAAAAAAAGGAGCCTGGGGACAAATGGCTTAGAAATCTGAGCATCTGCTTTTCTGTGGATGAGTCAATAGATTTTATTATTCTTACTAGGTTGATGTTTTAGAAGGCTTTTGAAAAGTAAATTAGTATGATATAGTTCTTGCAATTAGTGAGCTGATATTAATTCATACATTATTAACTTGTTTGTACTTTATTGTGATTTTCTTAGCTTTAACCTATATTCTTTTCTGTCCCATGAGTCCATCAATGGTCACATGGCATTTGGTTGTCATGTCTCTTTAGGCTCCTCTTACCTATAACAGTTTCTTACACTCTTATTATTTTTGATGGGCTTAACAGTTTTTGGAAGTACTGGTCAGGTATTTTATAGAAATACTTCTTGTTTAGAATTTTTCTGATGTTTTTCTCATGACTACACTGGGATTGTGGTTTTGAAGAGAAAGATGATGCTCCTTCCTTGAGAGAATTTTCTATATGGAAGAGTTCTCTTTTTCCCCAGTTATTTGTTCAGTGACTTATTTATATCAATATAGACTTACAAGTCCATTATCTTTCTTTCTCTGTGCATTCTCTCTTTCCCCTCCTCCCTTCTCTCCCTGCAAGGGGGGGGGGATTTATTCTAGTGTCATACATGCTAGGTACACACACTACCATCTCCAGCCCAGACTCCTGGTTATTTATGTTATACTTGGAGTTTTAATCCAGTACTCCATTTTGTTGCTCACATTTTATTTTGACAGTCTCAGAGAAGTATTTAAAACAGTCTCAGAGAAGTGGTTCTACAGTAAACCGTTCAATCCATATAAGATACATTGGGAACTACTTTGCTGCACCTTTCAAAGTTGAAGAGACCAATGTACTCTGAATGATGTCCGATCCGCTTATCTCTATCTCCTGAGTAGCTGAGAGTATAATAGCAATGTGCCACCATACTGATCCTTGTTTTGTTTTGTTTTGTTTTTTGAGTTAGTGTCAAATTGTGTAGCCCGGGCTGGCCTTGAATACAAAATCCTCTTGGCTTCATGTGCTGATTATATGCACCATCCTGACATATTTTTTATATTGCTTTATCTAACTTACATGGAAGAAAAATGTTATTTCCATAATCAGAGCAAAATTAATAAAAAGCTGAATCTGGGTAATGTTGTAAGTGCCACACCAAATTCACCTATGAGATCCTGTCTCAAAGCAAAAAGAACAGAGTTTTTAATTATACAGTTTCATTTTTTATAAGCTCTATGTTTATTATATGGTTTATAGATATAATGACATTCATTTTTTTTGCTTACATTTCTGCTATAAAAAGTAGCAAGAGCCTGGAGTGGTACACACCTGTAATCCCAGCTTCTCAAGAAGTTAAGGTAAAAAGAGCAAGGTTTGAGGTCGAGTTAGTATGAAATCCCACTTCAAAAACAAGATAAAAACAAGCATGAGGTCCTGGCCACACAAAGAAAGGGAGAGAGGGAGGAAGATAAGGAAGGAGGGAGAAAAAAGAAAAAGGAAGAAAAAAGAAAGGAAAGGAAGAAAGAAAAAGGGAGGGAGGAAGAAAAAAGGAAGTAGGGAAGAAAACAGGAAAGAAAGCAAGGCTACAATATTTGTTTAAAAGATTTTTAGTGCAATTGTTATTCTTTCATAAAACTTTTGCTTTTCTTGGCTTAGAAACTACCTTATTCATAATACTTTTGAAATCTCTGAGTCAATATTGTAGATTCAAATTCACAGAGAGTGATTTGAAGCAATAGCAATTTTATTTAGAGAGGCTATGGATTTGAGTAAAAGGTAAATGTCTTCGTATTTAAACATTTTAAATGTAAAAGGCTATTTTTTACCTTAAATAACTTTTTTCTTTTGGAAGGGGGCAGGAGAGAGTCAGGGTCTCACTGTGTAAGCAGATTGGCCTAGCTTTTATGAAGTTAACATCCTTTTCCTTTCTTCTTTTGTTCTGGGTTATATCTTAGTTCCTTCTTCAGTTGAACAGCAAAGAAAAAGAAAGATTTATCCATCATTTCTTTAGTTCTTCATAGTCTTTCTTAGTCTTCATAGCGCTTCATTTAAAAAGTTTTCTCATCTGGGCACTGTGACTCACACCTATAATCCCACCTACTCAGAAGGCTGAGATCTGAGGACTGAGGTTCAAACCCAGGCCAGACAGGAAAGTCAATGAGATTTTTTTTTTCGGGTCCGGTCATGGGGCCTGAACTCTGGCCTGGGCGCTGTCCCTCAGCTCTTCAGCTCAAGGCTAGCGCTCTACCACTTGTGAGCCACATTGCCACTTCCGGCTTTTTTTTCCTGCTTATGTGGTGCTGAGGAATCGAACTCAGGGCCTCATGCATGCAAGGCAAGTGCTCTACCACTGAGCCACCTTCCCAGCCCTCAATGAGATTTTTATCGCCAAGCAAGGAACAAAAAAACCACAAGTTGACTGTGGTAGAGTACTAAAAGCTCAAGGCTAAAATAACATTTTAGGATGTTATTCTAAAAGCCCTCATTCTGTTTTGGATGCCAGTCATAATTGAGTAGTAGGTTTAATACTGAATTAGAATAGTGTTATTGCAGCCTTGAAAATGTAAACAGTATATAGGCCTAAGAGTGAATAAGATTTCTCAGAATACAGTGTGGATGAGGATATGAGAGTGGAATGTAGGTTGTTTTCTTATAATTAAAGTTTGATTATTAACAAGGTACCCAAATAAGGGCACCTAATACATTGTAAAACTTATAAAAAGTATAGCAAAAGGAGAGTATTGAAAATAAACCAGTAAATGGAGTTTTAAATTATATCCTTTGGATCCTTTGGATCTCAGTCTCTTGAGTTGGTAGGATAACGAGCCTGCATAGATGAAGTTTTTGTTCATTCATTGCTTGGGGTCATTGTGTTAATTTTTTAAAATGCCTTCACATTATTTAGAGTAGAAATATGTTCAATTACTGATTATTTCTTTTGTGCTAGACAAATTGTGTTATGTTCCTTGGTCAATGAAGGATAGGTGTTAGTAGAGACCTATAAGCAAAGGTACTCAATGCTGTCTGGAGTAGGAGACGGAATAAGGGAGACTTCATAGGGGAAATGATATTGAAGCTGTAACCTGAGAAGTGAGTAGAAAGTGGAGCAGAGTATATAGAGAGTATTCCACATAAAGAGATATCTTTATTTATTTAAATGTATATTGGAAAGCTATGAATAATGGTAGCTATGTTTAAAGTTATAGACTAATTATTTTTGCTATTGTATGTCACTGTTCAAAGCAGTTTACATATATTCCATCTTTAATTTTCTAACAATGTAAGAAAATTAGTTATTTTTTATTGATTCTTTTATGAGTAATATAAATATACATATATACAATCTATAGTTTTTGTCTTTTCTTATTATATCTGAAATTTAGGACTTTATTTTGGTTTTGAAACAAATGAAATGACTATAAGTGGCCTGTATACATTATGGCATTATAGGTTAGCATCAGTAAGAATAATATATTATAATATGTCATGTCTGGATAATATCTAGGACTCCTAAAATTAATATACAGCTTCTAGCTATAAAGAATAAAGGAGATAGAGACAGAAATCAATTATGTGAAATTGATGGTGACACATTCTAAAAAACTAAGTGGCCTAGACTCTTCAGAAAAGTCAATTTTATCAAAATGAAAATTAAATTAACTTGAAAGGAACATAATAAAAATATAATGCATGAATTTAGAATAGATACTAGATATTTAAAAACTACAAAACACATTTAAAGGATAACTGGAAATTTTGGAATATGGACTAAATATTAAACAGTATTATGAAACATCGTTAATGTTTTAGGTGTGCATTGTGATATGAAGGAAAAGCCTTTTTCCAAGTATGGATGCTGCCATTTAGGAGTGCAGTTTCATGTTTGGAAAGTTACAGTGTTTTAGTAGATTATTAATGGGATTCGTAAGTATTGAGTATTTACAAATTTCTTTAATTTACCTTTTTATTATGTGCTATTCCTTCCTCATAATGTTTATCATTTTTTCTTCTGTCCTCATTTTTTTTTTTTTGTTCACAGTTTTCTATGTTTCGGCCCATGTTGGGTAGACCTAATGCTTTTAGGCCTCTAGTAGGGATACCACATGACAAAGGCAGGGCGAATATGACAGTGAAACTGCTTACCTTAGGACCAGGAAGCAAAACAGAAAGAGGAAGAGGCAAGGGGTCCATATTCTCCTTCATGTTCATACTTCCAAAGACCTAGGAACCTCTCACTGGGCCCTACCTCAAAGGTTCTGCCATTTCCCACTTGTGTTATGCTGGGGCCAGGTGGGCTGTGCAGTGCTGCGTCCTTCTCAACCCTAAGGGTAGGCTCTCGCACACTATTGGGCCAATCAGTATTTGTTGAGTGAATTAATGGATGAGAATAACCAATCCCAGCAATCTATGTACCTCATAATAACTTCAGTATTTTTATTCAATATTTTTATTATTTTAATAAAAAACAATTTCTGCATTTTTTTTCAGGGAAGTTGGGAAAAAAGAATTTTGAAGAGTTTAAATAGTATGTGCACGGAATTGAGTATTCCATTGGCACGAAAGGTACTTTTAACATTTTATGCTTAATTTTCTGTTCATTAACTACTGAAAAATGTCATGAAGTTATATACTACATATATATATATATGTAACTAGTTTGTCAGCTTATTTTGAATTAAAAAATTTATAAATGCCCATTATATAGATTTTTGCTATGTATGCCTTAATGATATCTGTATTAAACATTTTGTCAAATAGAAATATAGAATCTAGAGTATAGATTATGTAGATAATTGTTTGTAAAGATTATGAACCCACTTTTGGGATTTTAATTACCTTTGGCCTCCTTAAATTTTGACTAATGTAGCACAGTCACCCTATTTCTTGAACTGGAGATGGAGTTCAGTCACATAATGATCTTGTATCATACCATCTTTCGGTTTTAATGTGAGGAGTGAGAAGAAGAATTATCATCTCTGTAGAACTGGAAGTCTATTCAGACCTTATAGTCAGCAGGTGTGCATCATCTGAAATGGAGGAGGGATGAGAAGAAGGAACAGTCACTGGAAGAATGGTATAGACTCAGATTGTCATGCACAGTAGGAAAGAACAAGGTTCCCTCTGCTTCCTACCTTTGGGTGGCTCTTGCTGTTGAAGACATAGTGGATGTACTCTTTAAGATACCCAAGTCCCTGAAGGTTCACAAGGATGATGTAAAGAAAGGAATAAAGCTACATGGAAACCTAAACATGTAGACTTATGTAATATACTGGTTTTCACAGCAAGACAGGAGGCTGCCAAATCACAGTCTCACTCTCTTGCCCACTCCCCCTTGCCATCATTGCTGAGGTTGCTGGATGGGTACAAGATGTAGGATGTAGCTAAGGAGCCACTTTTTCTTTTGAAATGTACTGGCTAATACAGGTATTTTGATTGGACTCATATCCTATCTTAACATTAGATATAGTGTTATAGTTAAATAATTAAGTGCAATTCTGAAAACATTAGCCATACCAAGTGAAATTATTTTTTCTTATGGTAGTTTATTTAAACTTTTAAGTAAGTTACTAATTTTTACTTTTAATCTGCACTGCTAAGCTTCAATAATGAAAACAATTAAAAATTACCTTTTTTTTTTAAGAGACCAGCTTTAGAACAGAAAGAACTTCTTAATAAATGGAATGAAATGGGAACCGATGAACCAGGTATATTAACTTCATTCAAAACATAGCAGTGGGGAAAAAATCGCATTCTTAAACAGGGATCCAAAATAATGATAAATAATTTATTGGAAGGAATGCAAATTTTGGAAGTAAGGTAAATGACATTGACATATTAATGATAGACTTTAGAATGTTTTAAAGAATTTATTTTGTTAAAGGAGGAGGCTACAATGCTTGATAAGAAATGTACTAATTATCTTGCCCATGTAATTGTAACCCCTCTGTACAGTATTTTCACAAAAAATATTAAAAGAATTTATTTTGTTAATTTAAAATTTAAAATCCAGTCAATTTTTTAATTTAAATTGAGAAGGTGATGTACAGAGAGGTTATAGTCATGTAAGTCAAGTAATGAGTTCATTTCTTTTTGAACAGTATTACTCCTCCCTCATTTTCTCCCACTTTTCCCTCTTCCAGCTTCCCTCCCACCCCAGTTGTATAGTTCATTTCCAATATAGTATTTAGAGAGTATCACTGTGAATTGGTTCACCCTTTGTCCTACTGTTTCTTGATTTCCCCTTCCCCTCTCCAAATCAGATAACTTTATATCAAAGACAAAAGGTATAGAAATAAAAAACAGTGACAGCAGGGAATAAACCAAAGGGAAAGAAGAAAGAAATAACTGCAAACAGTACAATAAAAAAATCTCGTTTGAGTTCATTTTGATAAGCATCTTTTTATATGGTCATATGCACATAACCATTGAACTATTTTGGTCCTCTCCTAAACATATTATAGTTATTACAAATAAAGGAAACCATGAGGTTTCAATGAGGAAATAAATGAGGTCTAGCTTACTTAATATAATTTTTTTATAAGTCTTTCCATCTCCTTACAAATGGGGCAATGCCATTCTTGATGGTGGAAGCATAGAATTCCATTGTGCATATATACACATTTTCTTGATCTCATCCACTGAGGGGCATCTGGATAGATTCCAGATCTTAGCTATGGTAATAATACTGCAATGAACATGGTTGTGCTGGTAAAATGCAATCAATTTTATAAAAATATATTGAGAAACAAGCATGCTTTATTTACCATAATAATAGATGCCTATAATTGTATAAATGCAGGTATCCCTTCTCCCCTCTTGTACCACTGCAAGAAACGTGGGTAAGAAGTGTCTTAAGAGATGAAGCAGTGTGTAATTAGGATTAAAAATGAAAACAGTTTAATACAACTATAGAAATTCACTAATACATTGTTTATACTCTTAAGTATTTTGAAGTCTTACAGAGAACCCTTACATTATATTGACATTTGTTTTGTCAACTCTATTACAAATAATATAATTAATGAAGAGGAAATTCTTAATTATTATCCAGGCTGTCAAGGTGAGGGATTGTCTCTTGTCTTCACTTTTATGTGTCCAATACTTAATGCAATGTATGACAAAAAGTACTCAGACAATGGTTGAAATAATCTACCTCAACAGAAATGTAGGAAAAATAAGTAAAGTTTTTTATGGATGACTTCATGTCATTCATTAACTGAATTTTTTTCTAACTCTATCCTTATTCTAGATTTAAGCCTTTTTCGACCTGTTTATGCACCCAAGGATTTTCTTGAGGTAAGTTCTACTGGATAAATATACATATATTAATGAAGGAATAGTGTGAGACATCATGTCTCCAGGTAGAGGGATCTCCATGAATAAAGCTGAGAATTATTGAACCAGAGAATGGTATGATCTAATCTGTGTTTAGAAATTGATATTGGAAAAACAAGAATATTTAGAAGTCAATTTGGAAGATTTTGATGAAATAGTATCTATGAGTCACATAGCCTATGGATGTGCAGCAGGTTTTCTCCCTTTTTATTCCTTTCCTTGCCCTAGGCCTCTAGGCAGGACGTGATGAGGGCCTGAACTAAGAACACTGCATGGGAAACAGAAAGAGTTTGACAATTTGAAGGAGAATTTAGTAGAATTTGAAACTGATTAGATATGAGGACTATGAGGAAAAGAAAACAATGATAGTCTCCTACTGTACATTGGGGAGTAGGAACATAGAGAATGTAGTGATAAAGGTAGAGAATACAATGAGTCCTCTAGTGAATTTGACCAGTGTAGTTGAGGGGCAGAGCAAACACTCAACTGAAACTCTTCAAAACCCAGTCGGAGCTCATTATTCAGTTAACCCATCTTTGATTTTACTCTTTCTCTTGAACCTTACCTATAACATGTAATTCCATCAGTTTTACCTTCAAAATGGTATCAGAATCTATGCATTTCATTTATTGTATTTATTTAGTGCCAGTGCTGGGATTAAACTCAGGGCCTTGTGTTCTTGCTCAGCTTGCTTGCTCATTGGCAAGCTCTCTACCACTTGATCTGTCTCCAGTTCAGCCTTTATCTTGTTAATTGGATATTTAAGTCTCAGGGACTAACTTTAATCCAAGGTCTTCCAGGTCTTAGCTTCCTGAGAAACTAGGATTACAGGTGTGAGACACCAGCATCCAGCTCAGAATCTATTCATTTCATAACATCATCATTACTGCTGTAGCCAGCCACCCTCAAGTCTTGTTTGGACTATGTAGAAGCCTCCCACCTAGTCTTTCTTCTCCACCCTCTACCCTTCTCCACCTAAAATCTGTTCTTAGCACAGGGAATCATTTAAATGCAACTCAGAACAATGCAGTTCTGCTGTCCAGTGGTTTCCTGTCCAAAGTGAAGACAGTGACCCCAAACGCCCTTTTTGATCAGATTCTCTGTTAACTCTTTGAGTTCTACTTCTGATTGCTTTTCCTCTTGACTTGCTTCCTCTGGTTTTCTTCCATCAGATGGAGCTATTTACTTTTATTTTCTCTTCTTGCAGTGTATTTCCCCAAATACTTGTCTGTTCTTTCCCTCATTCCCCATGTCTTTCTCAAATGTCACCCTTGAGGCCCTTTTGCTTGGAACGCCTATTCCTTTCCAGCATTTACCCTATAGCATTTCTCACCATATTGTATACTATTTCTAAATCTTTTTTTATTGCCTGCGGTCTGCCATTACGATGGAAGAGATACAATGAGGCAAGCTTTTCATTCTGTTTTGTTCATTGCTGCAACAATTGTATAGGTAGACCATTGACAACACTCAGAAGATTTCAGGGTTACCATGTAAGCTTTCAGCAAGAGCATATGCAAAGAGATCCACATTTCCAGCAGAGTTCCCATGGTCCTTTCTCAGTAATATAAAATGTGCTTTGTTCTAGAATTATAAAATATCGACATACATGAGAGACATTGGTCTAAGAAGCCAAAACTTCACTCATATGTTTCTTCCTGTCTTTGCAAATATTCAATCGTGAATCATCTCCCATATCCAAACTTATAGAACAGTTCTACATTGAAAGATACATAAATATTAAGATGATTTTTATCTGCCCAAAAAATACTTGTTTTTTATTAGTTCTGCTTCTGACATTTCTCTTTCGGTCTCTCCATCTCTTTCGCTCTCATTTCTTGTGAGTCTTGTTTAGAGGAAATAGGTATCTTACAATGTTATTCCTTCATCTTTCTTGAAACTTACCAAATTTTTGTTTTTGAAAGTGATAAGTATTGGTTCTAAAATTTTCCCTGGAAAGTATTACAATTAAGCATTTCCTTTCAATGATGAGTTTCATTGTGGCATTTTTATACCATACTTATATAATACTCAGCTTCTGCCACCTTTTCCTTTCTGTCTCCTCCCACACACTGATAACCCCCTCTTAAACAGTTCCCCTTTTGTATATTATGACATATATTATTTTGGGGGGAGGGGTATAGATTCCACATTGAATGAAACCATGCCATATTTGTCTGTCTCAGCTTGGCTTATTTTGCTTAATGTAATATTCAGTTACATCCATTTTTCTGAAAATAATGATTTCATTCTTCTATGTTGATGAACAATATTCCATTATATAGGTGTGCTACACTTTATTCAGTCATCACTTGTTGGGCACCAAATTCGTTCTGTATCTTGACTATTATAAATAAATGTCACAAACATGGGTGTGCCGGTATTTTCTTTTTACATCCCTTTAATTTACATTCCTTTGAATATATGCCTGAGAACTAGTACAGCAGGATCATATGATATCATTTCATGCTGATTTCTACTGTGGGTGCACTAATTTGTATCCGACCAACAGTATACAACAGTCAGTGATTATTTTTTATGACATTATCCTTGGTACGGTATTATAATAAAGCAGATTTTCTTCCAACCATCAAAAAAACCTTGTCTAAACTAGTATATGTCTGGTCAAGCAGAAAAGGTCAGATAAGTTGATGTTAGGGGAATGAACCCCAAGATAAGTATTCAAATGTTTTTTTTGTTTTCTTTTTCCTTTCATGCAATTGTTTCTATCATATTTATAAGATGATTTCTATGTTGCTTTGTATGTCCCTCCCCCACAGTATAACCCATACTTTCACTGTATTTGATGGTGGTATAATTTGTGGAGGGGAAGGGAAAAATCAAATCGTTTAACTAGGGATACAGGAGGACCCATTGCAACAATGAGATGTACAAGTCGTTATGTTGAAAAAACGAACTTAACAACTTTAGTGGGGGTTGGGAGAGGATTGGGTGGGGGGAGGGGAGGAGTATGGGAAGGGATGGGAAGGGGAAACAACAAGGAGGCAACAATGCTTGATAAGAAATGTACTTCTTATCTTGCCCATATAATTGTAACTCCTCTGTACGGTATTCTCACAATAAAAATAAATACATAAGGAAACAAACAAACACCTTGTCTAATTAAATTCTTAACTTTATAGAGAGTTTCATGTGGTAGATAATGAATTACACTATTAAAACCATATTAGTTAAAAGCATATCCATGGTTTTTGATATTTCAGTACAATTTTACACTATTGTAGTATATAATTGAAATACATGCATGACTCCAAATAGCTTTTAATCTTGTGGTGCTTTACCAAGAATATCACTATTTGACAAATATAAACATACTACAAAGAAACTAACCAATTCTGTTGGGTTTGTTTTAAAGGTTTTAATTAATCTTCGCAACCCAAATTATGAAAATGGTGATTCTCTTGGTTTCAGGACTCATTTGGGTTTAATCCAAGTTCCTCTGAAAGTAAAAGACATTCCAGAGTTGGTAAGTATAGACATTTAAAGATAAATTAGCATATTTTAGAAGATAGCCATTGGAAAAATGTTTTATATAACATGTATCTAAAATAATATAGTATACTCATTAAACAAATTAATAAAGTAACATTTCTTCTTATTGCAAATACATATATTTATATATTGTTGTTGTGGGGCTTGAACTCTGGGCCTGGGCACTATCCCTCAGCTCTTCAGCTCAAGGCTAGCATTCTACCACTTGAGCCATAGCTCCACTTGCGGTTTTCTGGTGGTTTATTGGAGATAAGAGTCTCACGGACATTCCTGCCCAGGCTGGCTTTGAACTGTGATTCTTAGATCTCGGCCTCCTGAGTAGCTAGGATTACAGGCATGAGCCACAGGCACCTGGCTTTGCAAATATATTTATAGAGAAAGTGAGTTACTTACTAAAATTGAGCATACATTGATGTGTAAATACTTACTCCTTATTTTAATCAACAGCAAAGATTTATAGATTTATAGGGCAGCTTTTTGGGATTCAGGTGTTTGGTATATGGCTATAAAAATGATTGAAAGAAATTCTGAGTTTTATAAAATGTACAGGTAGCCTAGCATATTTTATGTAAGTTAGACAGCCTTTATGAAACCCTTATCATGGTCAGGCACTGAAGGAGCAACTGGAGACTGTCTTTGCTCTGGAGATTGTTACGTTTTAGTGAGGGAATTCCTTTTGAAATAAAATATAGGAACATTCTTGGTGATGGATTTAGGATATTATCATTTCTCCTTCTTTTGTTAATTACCCCCAAAACAATAAGGAACACAAAATGCTATCTGGTCAAAGTAGGAAACAAGTAACTTTAATGTACTAAGGCTCATGATAAATGAATTACACTGGGGGGAAAAGGTCAAACCTAAGTGCCTCTGGAAGATGAGAAGTATGGAAGAAAGGTGTACCAGTAATCAATTAAATCTTCTGGTTTAGAGGCTACTTTTTTTATGCTCTGTTTTATTACATTCTAGCTGAAAGCATTTGGCAGGAGGTATACTTAGGTCTTTGAGAAGCATAGTGTTTCAGGTAGATCATCACTGAGAATCCTTCCAGCCATTCAGATGATCCGTCCAGCTCCCACAACACACACACACACACACGCACACGCATGCACATGTGCATATACATTCACGCACACACAGAGGGCAGTAACAGCAAGCACAGGGAAGTCAAGTATTTGACTCTATTTATTGTTGTACTCATGGGTGTACCTTCCAGGTCCCTTACAAGGCAGCTATGGCATGGTGGTCAAACCCAGGGCTCCATGTATGTGGTTAAGTGCTCTAACCTGGTCATGCGCAAAAAAGCTGAGTGAGAGTGCAATGCCTTGAGTTCAAGCCCTAGTACCAGCACAAAAAGAAGAAAAAGAAAAAAGGAGATTTCTTAAAACTTACATTATGAACTTTGAGGTGACCTTGTAACCAAGTCAGTAGTGTGGAGTTAGCAGGCTAGCACTGTGGCTCACTAGTGTGGTTCAGTATGTAAGAGCCCCTCTGCCATGTCAGGCACTGTGTTAAATCCAGTAGAGCCCTCTACCACTTGAGCCACAGCGCCACTTCCAGTTTTCTAGTGGTTTATTGGAGATAAGCGTCTCACAGAGTTTCTTGCCTGGGCTGGCTTTGAATCACGATCCTCAGATCTCAGCTTCCTGAGTAGCTAGTATTATAGGCATGAGCCACCGGTGCCCGGCTTCTATGTGTCTTTATCCCCAGTAAATTACCAAAAAGCCAAAAGCAGAGCCATGGCTCAAGTGATAGAGCACTAGCCTTGAGAAAAAGCTCAGGGAATAGTGTTCAGGCACTGAGTTCAAGCCCCAGCACTGACAAAAAGGAAAAAAAAATCTATATATCTACATCTATCTATCTATCTATCTATCTATCTATCTATCTATCTATCTATCTATCTATCTATCTATCTATCTATCTGTTAGACAGTAAAAATTAGGGGAAAGGAAATTTTACTAAAGGAGAAATATATCCAAGTTGCTTTTCATATATATGTGTGTATATAGATACACATATATATTCCTAAGTGTTTGTATCTTTTTTTTTTTTTTGCCTGAGACTGGAATTCAAACTCTTTATCTGATACCCATTGGCTGATACTGTACCCTGTTTGCATCTTTTCTATTCATGTGTATTTTACATGAAACCATTAAATGTTGTACAGTAACACCTGTGGTGAACAGAATTATAGTTATTTTGCTTCTTAATTTTTTTTTTTTTTTGTCGGTCGTGGGGCTTGAACTCTGGGCCTGGGCGCTGTCCCTCAGCTCTTCAACTCAAGGCAAGCGCTCTACCACTTGAGCTACAGCGCCACTTCTGGTTTTCTGGTGGTTTATTGGAGATAGGAGGTCTCTCCTGCCCGGGCTGGCTTTGAACCGCGATCCTCAGATCTCAGCCTCCTGAGTAGCTAGGATTACAGGCATGAGCCACCAGTGCCTGGCTTTGCTTCTTAATTTTTAACTGATGTATTTATTCAACTGTCCAGTATTGTCCTTTATTTTTTTAGATATTTGAATGAAACAAAGATGCAGTTTACAGTGTGATTTTGTTAAAACTGATTTTCTAAGTGAAAGTAATAATTGTTTACTATGAAGCAAAGCCTGTGGTGTGTATTAATTCTTCATATATTATTTTCAGAAAGAATGTTTTGTAGAACTTGGCTTAACTACAGGACAGCTGGGCATCGATGATTCTACACAAGTGCCTCCTGGTTAGTATTTCTCCTGCATGACATATAATTAATGTAAGTGATAACTGACAGTGAGTTTAAGGGTATATTCTTGTTACTAATCTCATGGATATTTTGTACCTGAATTTAGGTTGCTTTTGTCTCTTATTAGCTACTATTAATTATAGAACAGGATCCTGAACATTGCAATCATTAGATTTCTGAAAATTTTTGAAGGTATTTAAAATGATGTTTAAGTTATTAGACATGCAAGTAAGTTTGTCTTTTTGGAAGAATCTTCATTAGTGGTTTTCATATTTCCCTTTCTTGGCATTTTTATGTTACTAAGTTAAGTGAAAGCTGGTATATTGGACTCAGGCTTTTAAAATAGCATCTGTAATCATGTATTCAAGTTCACTAATTTCTCTTTGATACCTAAATAACATTGCACTTTTCAGAAAAGATCAGCAAGGCTTTAGTAATGCTAAGATGGAAGTAAAATTGACTAAAAATGTAAGAGGCCTGTATTGTACTGGAAAAAAGTCCTAGACAAGTAACACGTTTGGATTTGCTTCCTCCTTAGTAAGATAAAGAAGTTGACTACTTATTATTACTATTATGATAGTAACATTATATAATAGTTGCTGTTATTGCTAAATAATAATAAATAATGAGTGGTCATCAAATACATCCTGTGTGTGTTACATGTATGTCATCTCATTTAACCTGGTAGTACTCTTAATGATATATAGTATTACCATTTATTAAAACTAGATTGGCAAAGAAAAAGCTGAAATCCTATTTGAAAAATAGCTAAAAACCAATAAGGCAAAAAAAAATTTAAAAATTTTAAAAAACCAATAAGGCCTGGAGGCATACTTAAGTAGTAGTATACTAACCTCACAAAGAAGAGGCTCTGAGGTCAAACCTCAGTATTGCCCAAAACCTCAATCCTTTATTAATGTACAGTGCATATAGGGAGGTACATATCGTAAGAACTCACAGCTCATGAATTTTTCAAATTGAACATGCCTCCTAAAATATTAACTCAAAGCACAAATAGCTCTCCTTTTTACCAATCTATATCCCCCATTTCCAAGATAATCCACTATTCTTATTTCTGGCAGCATAAATTAGTTTACTGTTCTTGAATTTCATATGAATGGAAGTATGTACTGTCTCTATTTGATGACTGACTGGGTTTGTTTGCCATTTTGTTTTTGAGATTCAGCTATAGTGGAATAAATATTTAATCACTTTCTTGCGTGTGGGTTCATCCCACACATTTATGTCCTCATGTACTGTTGGGGAGAATTGGGAAAGTATCAAACTTGAGGACACTACAGATAAGTCCACTATAAGCATCCTAGCATGTGTCTTCTGTTGTGCATAGGCCGGGAACACAGTGCTCTGTCTAGAGTGCATGTGTTCAGGTTAGTAGACGGCTGCGGGAGGGGAATGCCAATGTCCACCTAGACTCTCTGCGATGCATGAGAGTCACAGATGTAGTGCCTCCTCACTAATGCTGGGTATGCCCTATATTCTTTTTTATTTGGGTGGTGGATAGTAGCATTGCATTTAATGTTCTTACATGATGCAAGCTAGGCATTGTACTGCCTCTTTAGAGTTGAAGAAGTAGGGTGTTAAGTAACTTGCTTAAGTTCAAAATATTAGTAAATGGTAGGTCCAGGATTCAAAACTAAGCAGTGTATCACTAAAGTATGCCACAGTGTGCTGCCTCCCACTGCCACTAGTTAGCCTTTCTTTGTTTCGTAAGAAGAAATCAAGCTGGGCACTGGTGGTCATGCCTGTAATTCCAGCTCATCAGGAGGCTGAGATCTGCCAGTCCAAGCAGGAAAGTCTGTGATATATTCTTATCTCCAGTTAACCATCAAAAAGCCAGAAGTAGAGCTGTGGCTCAACGGGTGAAGCACCAGACTTGAGTGAAAAAGCTAAGGGACAGTGCCTGAACCCTGAGTTCAAGCCCCAATGCCTGTATTTTAAAAAAAAATTATCTGATAGAAAAAGGTATCATGCTTTCTTCATAACCAATGACAGCAGAGTATAAAAAAGAAAGAAAAATAGTAATAAAATGTTGTATCATACTTTTCATTTTTGAAATGATTTTTAAGAATTATTTAACATTATTTTAAAGCTCATAGTAGCTCTACTTTTGGAAAGTTTTTCCTTCTTTGATTTGCTCATATTATACTAGATATATGTTGAGACATTGCTAAGGGCCAGTGAAGAGCTAGATAGGAGTGATCCCCTCTGCTCTTAGAGAAGATTCTGTGGTCATGGCAGTGAAGATTCAGTGTGCTGCTTGCTGTTAATGAGTGAAAAGGCAGTGAGAGCAGAGGAAAGAGCATCCGAGCCGGCCTGGAGATGATTGGTAATCTCTTCATTGATGCATTCCTTTTACTCTCTCTTCCTCTCAAACCTGGACTACTAAAAATTGAGTTTAAATTAGTGTTCATTCAAAGATGAACAGTATTTGGATTTCTGCTAGACTTGAGAATTGCTAGGCAACAGTATTACTTCAGAAGAAGAATGGAATCCATCATAATTACATTTATCTAGCAGTCACCATGTTTTAATCTATGTGTATGACTTTGCTTAAATTGGAAAGGTAATGTTAAATGTCTGAAAGTGTGAATACTTACGTTGACTAGAGGCAAGTTTTATATCGAAGATTGTAACCTACAGGACCATGTTCTTTTTGTTCATCGTTAAAACCTATTACTGTAACAGTAATAGTAGCCAGTTCCCACTGTTCACCTATTAAATTCAAAGAGCATTTCTCACAGTAGCGTATCAGCTTTCAAGAAAAGTCTGTCCTATTATATCATATTTAATAAAGTTTTAGAAATTAGACTTACCCATTATTTCTACAAATTCACAAGTTTTCATGTATTATAAACACCCTCCCACACATACACACTACAGAGACCACTTATAAGTGTTAATAGGGTTACATTTGTGTGATTATTGCTGATTGTATGTAATAATGAATCCTATTAGTTGAGAGTTTTGCTAACTAGACATTTTTTAAATATATCACTTGTTATTTCTAAAAGGAGAAAGCTGTTTTCATGCAGCATTTGCTGAAGTATGTTCTGGGAAGCACCTGTCTCATGTTTTCTGCAAAAGAGATCTTGTCAAATCAGATTTGGGAAGGGCTGGCCCATACCACTTCAAATACACAGTGTGTGGCACTATCTTGTTCTAATTTTAAAATAAGTTTTATTGACATGTAATGTACATGCTTATCAGTACACCAGTTAGGAGAATACACATCAGTGAATATACTCTGTGTCTCTGTTTCTTTGTTTAATGTTTGTAAAACTCATATCTGTTGTGTAGAATTATACACTTCTAACTTTTATTGTTGTGTTATATATAGTCCACTCTGTATGCGGACTATTTGTGTTGTTACCATTGTTTGATTTTTATCAATAGTGTTCTATGAATATTCTTTCACATGTCACTTGGTACATCTGTGTACACATTAGGGCATATGCTTGAGAGTGCATTACTAATTATCATATTGTATACATATGTTCAGTGTTAGTAGATAGTGCCAGTTTTCCAAAGTTACTACATCAGTTTACGCTTCAACCAGTTTTGTATGAGAAGCTCATCTGCTCACTATTTTGTGTATCAGTCTTTTTTATTTTCTCCATTGTGGTGAATGTGTATTTCATAATGGTTCTAGTTGTATTTTTCTGATAACCAATGTAGTCAAGTAGTCTTTTGTTGTTGTTGTTGTTGTTGTTTTGGGTCCAGTCGTGGGGCCTGAACTCTGGGCCTGGGCGCCGTCCCTCAGCTCTTCAGCTCAAGGCTAGCCCTCTACCACTTGAGCCACAGCGCCACTTCTGGCTTTTTTCTTCTTGCTTATGTGGTGCTGAGGAATCAAACCCAGGGCCTCGAGCATGCAAGGCAAGCGCTCTACCACCGAGCCACCTTCCCAGCCCCATCAAGTAGTCTTTTATATGCTTATTGTTTCTTTCATCACCATTTTTGTAAAGAGTGAATTCAAGTCTTTGGCCTATTTGTATCTGACAATTATCTGTCTTTTTCTATGAGGATTCCTTTATGTACTCTGAGTCCTTTGCCAGATATACATATTGCAAGTTTGTGCTTCCAATCTATGATTTACCTCTTCCCCTTTTCCCCCTCCCTCCCTCAGACTGGTCTTGGGCTCCTCATTCTCCTTGTTAATTGTCTTCCTCATTAATTACTAGCATGTGACATCAAGGCCTGTACCTCTTCCCCCTTAATGATGTTTTTTTTTAAGATTTTTTTTTACTTTAATATGTTTTTATTGTATACAGAGGGGTTACAGTTACATGAGCAAGGTAATGAGTACATTTCCTATCAAGCATTGTTGCCCTCCTTTATTTTTCCCCTACCTTCCCACCTCCACAACTACACTCTCCTTCCCCCTCCACCTAAATTGTAAAGTTTGTTTTTCTTTTTTAAAAAATATGTTTTTTATTGTAAAAATACTGTGCAGAGGGGTTACAGTTACATGAGCAAGATAAAGAGTACATTTCCTACAATGGGTCAACCTGTACCATGTGATTTTTTTTTGTTTCTTTGTATGCTCCTCCCCCACAGTATAACTCCTGTTTTCACTGTATTTGATGTTGGTGCCCTGCATCTTATATATACACTTCTTTAATGATGGTTTTTGAAGAACATGTTATTTTGATAAAGTTTAGTTTCTGAGTCTTTTTTTCATTATGATTAATGCTTAAAGTAATCCTTCCATAAAAGTCTTAATTGGCATTTTTATGGTAGGATTTTACCTATTTAAGATATACTGTTATTACAAGTACATAGTGGCAGATTAGAGTGGAAGTAAGACATTATAAGTGAAATTGTCAGCAGGCTTTTTTGAAAGTCAAAGATGAAATGTACAAAAATATTTTTATGTTACAAGAAGAAACTCTTTTTTTGTTGTTGTTGTTGTCATCAGTCGTGGGCCTGAACTCAGGGCCTGGGCGCTGTCCCTCAGCTTTTCAGCTCCAGGCTAGCATTCTGCCACCTGAGCCACAACACCACTTCCAGCTTTTTCTGCTTATGTGGTGCTGAAGAATCAAACCCAGGGCCTTATGCAGGCAAGGCAAGCACTCTACCACTGAGCCACCTTCCCAGCCCACTCTTTTTATTTCTTAAATAATTTTTATTGAGATTAAGTGATTACATAAACTTTACAAATTTCACAGTATTGTGGGATAGTGATAATTTAGTTAAAGTCACAAACACATTTAACAGTCTTCACAAGGCAAATTGTCATAGTCTATAAAGTTTGTGAATTCTTTTTTTTTGGGGGGGGGGTCTGGTTGTGGGGCCTGAACTCTGGGCCTGGGTGCTGTCCCTCAGCTCTTCAGCTCAAGGCTAGCACTCTACCACTTGAGCCACAGTG
>NW_012267224.1:10878225-11005975 GCF_000151885.1 Dipodomys ordii
CCACAGTGCCACTTCCGGCTTTTTTCTTTTTGCTTATGTGGTGCTGAGGAATCCAACCCAGGGCCTCATGCATGCAAGGCAAGCGCTCTACCACTCAGCCACCTTCCCAGCCCACAAAGTTTGTGAATTCTATAAGATTTGACAATCCAACTATTTCTTCTACATTGGGTGATATGTACATTTCTTTCCTTTTGCTTAGTATAAGCTGTTCCCTCTTTCCCTCTCCTTCCCACCCTCCCATCGCTGCCCTTGAGTTAATTAGTTCATTTTCATCAGTGTCCAGTGCAGCTGATGGGCCCCTCTGTTGTACTTTTTCCCCTTTCCCTGATTCTGTTCCCTCCTCCTAGCTTCCCTCAGATGTGCACACACATATACCATATATGTGGTCAAGAACATGGAGTCATTTAGAAATGATAGGACAAATTAAGTAGAGGTCCTTTGTTTCTTGAGTCCCGTTTACTTTGTAATATGAGAAGATACTCTTTTTAACAAAGACAACATTAATTCATTATTTTTTGCAATTTAATGTATGAACTTTAAGCAATCAAGAAACTCTCTTTCTAAATACAGAATAATGCTTGTGTAGTTTTCAGAACTTGGTGTGGTAGCATATACTTGCAATCCTAATATGTCAGAGGCCAAGGCAGCAGGATCATAAGTTTGAGGCCAGTCTGGCTACATAGCAAATCCTATCTCAAAAAGAAAGAAAAATTCTTGTAGTTTTCTATAATGCCATCTAGTTTTAAAAACAAATAAAAGTGTTAGCGCCAGGAAACAAAAATGCAGCTTTATTCTGAGTGTGCTAATAATATATCTAATATAATATAGTAATATGTCTAATAATTTTATTTTCTTTTATCCTTTTTAGAACTTTTTGAAAATGAGCATGTGCGTATTGGGCAGAAAGGTAAGCATTCAATCATATTTTAGGGTCTTTTTTTTTTTCAGAGCTGAGGATTGAACCTCAAGGCCTTATACTTACCAGACAAGTGTTCTTCTACTGAGCTAAATTCCCAACCTTCAGTCATAATTGTTACAGTTTATGAAAGATGAGGCTATTCTAGGTGAACGTCTCCATAAAATAGCCTCAACTGAAATTTATTCCTGAAAAGTTAAAAACCTAAAGAGGAGTAATATTAAACTATACGGGTAATTGAATGGGAATCTCTAGTTGGAAGGAAAACCCAGTAACCTTATCAATAAGTGTCAGATGAAGAAATATACTTGCTGGCTCAAGAGACCAAATTCAGATGTGTTCTTTAACGGGGTTAGACGAAAACATTGAGGGGAGGGGTGGCATTTCATTTAGAATCCAAGACGCAGCTTTTTCTGTGTACCCCCGCACACCTCTCGTTGGTGTCAGTGAGACTGTGCTCTGTATCAGGAGAGGCTGTGATTTGAAGTCCCTGCTGACTGCGCAGGGCCCTCACCAAGACACTGTCCTGAGGAATATCCCCCATCTTCAAAAGATGCTTTTCCTTGTTTTTATTTCCTACTTTATCTTTCAGCTATGTTGTGCAGACCAGGCTTTGTGTCAGAGTGGACCTTCTGTGACAGATTTTACTGTCTTGTACCAAATACCCTAGTCTAATTTTTTAAAAATCATTTGCTTAAAAGGCTTCATGTGTATGATTTGACTCCCATTGAACATCATTACAAATTAAAATATGTTTCATCCCTATCTTTTGTATGGCCCATTTATTTCTATTGTTCATTTAATTTTCATTTAGTGAAATTTTCCCCCTTTTAGGAGGAAATATAAAAAAATACTGCTTCACAAACATTAGCAATCAGTGTCTAACATGTTTTATTTATTTTTCTGTTCTATTTTGTGTGCCTTTCTAGACTGAATAGTTAATGTTTTCATTAAAGAAAAGAAAGCTGGAAATGAATACAAAAAGATGATTTTTTGATATGGGTATTTACTAAAAGTTTATGAGACCTAGGAAATTAAGAGCAGGAGTATACTGGTTCAGGGTCAGCCCTGGCAAAAAGTTCAAAAGATCCCATGTCATCCAACAGCTGAGTCCACAGCTATCATCTTAACTTTGTGAGAGGCTGAGATGGGGAGGATCACAATTGCAGGCCATCTTAGAAAAAAGCTTGCAATTGGCACTGGGCGTCAGTGGCTTACATCTGTAATCCTAGCTACTCAGGAGGCTGAGATCTGAGGATCACAGTTCAAAGCCAGCCCAGGCAGGGAAGTCCGAGAGACTCTTATCTCCAATTAACCACTGGAAAGCCAGAAGTGGCACTGTGACTCAAGTGGTAGAGTGCTAGCCTTGAGCTGAAGAGCTCAGGGACAGCGTCCAGGCCCAGACTTCAAACCCCACCTTGGACAATCAACAAAAAAAAAGAAAAAGAAAAAATTCTGTGAGACCCTATCTGAGTAGAAAAAAGTGGGTATGGTGGTATATACTTGTCGTCACAGCTATGATGGAAAGAATAAACAGAAGGAAATTTTTTTAAAAAAAGAAAAGAATAAACAGGAGGATTGGGGTCCATGCCAGTGCAGGCAAAAAGAGAGATCCTTCATCAAAAATAACCAAAATAAAATGGGATAGAGACATGGCTGAAGCTGTAAAGCTCCTGCCTACCAAGTGCAAAGGCCTAAGTTCAAACCCCAGTACCATAAAAAATAAGCTTATCAGAGCTTTATTTTGATTTTGCAGACAAGAGAAATGTCTATATTACATATTATATTTCACATACTAGGATATATATACATATATAACTATGTGTTATATAATAGAATATAATGATTCTTATTTATAAGTAGTATAGTACTACTACTTCCAAATATTAGAACATTTGCAACAATAGATTATATATAAGAAGTTCAAGGGTATTATAGATATATATGACTTTATTGAATATAAAAATTGTCTATAAGTGGTTTCAGATTCATAGAACTATAGTTTAAGCAAAGGGATATCAAGGTTCATACATTAAAAAGCTTTTATCCAGGACTGGGGTTAGGGCTCGGTGGTAGATGTTGTGGCTTATCATGTATAAGGCCTTAGTTTCAAGCCCCAGAACCCAGGTGATAAACCCAGGTTTAAGGCTAACAGCTCTAAGCTGAGATGGAGCTCTATCAAAATCCAGAGAGGAAAAGAGGAAAAGGGTAGGATATAGAGAACAAGTGTTGGCTTCCCCAAAGATTTACAATGGAAGAGTTCAACGGTTTTCTTAGGTTGTGAAATTTCTAATAAGATCTGATTATCCTTCCACAGTTCTCGTGGAGCAAGATAGTGCCGCTGCTCAACAGTACATCAGGCAAGGTAGCCCCACAGCACTGAGAGCGGAACTGTGGGCTCTCATTCTCAATGTCTCCAGTCAGCCAGAGGTAAGAAGAAAAGCATGGGGCACACTTGAGCTAGTCATGACTTTTATAGATCCACACTTTAACACAGAATAGTAGTCTATTCAGTCCCTCCTTCGTATTTTCAAAATCATTTTAATTTAAGGTTCTGTGACAAAATTTAACAAACGTAATTGGCACACTTAATTAAATATTTGTGATAAAGCAATAAATAAAAGTTTGAAAGTAAGTCTGATAATTTAGATAAATAAAAATGTAAGATAGAATTAAAATCTTATAATCAGAAGGAAAGAAATAAAGAAATAAATGAAGTCTTCATTCCTACAGTTACCATTCAACTGTACACTCTTCCATGATTCTAATATTATTAGAATATTATCATGGGAATATTATTTTTCTAAGTATAAGAACATTTTTGGAAATTTAATTAATATGAAAGGAAATCACCAACAGACAGATAAAGGATATAATAAAGAAAAATGACCTAAGAAGTTGATTCTGCCTGGAGTAGTATACATGTGTATCTGTGTGTGTGCACACGTCTGCGTACATGCATATGTGTATGTGTGTGTGTGAGAGAGAGAGAGAGAGGAGTTTTAGATCTCCCTCTATGAACAGAACTATCAAAAATCACTCAGTCTTGGGGCTGGGAAGGTAGCTCAGTGGTAGAATGCTTACCTTGCATGCATGAGGCCCTGGGTTTGATTCCTAAGCACTACATAAGCAGACAAAGCGGGAAGTGGCGCTGTGGCTCAAGTGGTAGAGCACTAGCCTTGAGCTGAAGAGCTGAGAGACAGAGCTCAGGCCCAGAGTTCAGGCCCCACAACCGACAAAAAAAGGAATAAAACATATGGTTTATATCAATAGAAATTTTAGAGATTTAAATTAAATTTTAGAAATTTAAATGATACAGCTGATCTTTTGGGTACCAATTTAGAACCATTTATAAAATAGATTTGGTTTACTTTTTTTTTTTTTGGTGAATGTATCATCTCTTGTAGAAAATTGTATTGTTGGTAACCTGCCAACTCACTGTTCAAGATTTAGATTAACAAATCCTGTCTCTTAATCAACTTAGTATTGATAAGTACTTACCAGGTACCAGGTACCTGAGTGATAGTAAGAGACATATTTATTGAAAATCTGTTATTCAGGCATGAGTTGTATTAGTGAGTAGACTTGATACTTTCTTAGTAATACTACCATTAATAATTTGTTTTAATTCAACTTTAAGGCTGCTCTTATAAATGTAATTGACCTTTAATTTGTTTAAATCATTTTACTTTTAAATTTAGGATGTCTTGTATTATGAGCAGCTTAAGACCAATGTGATACAACATGACCTTTTGGTGGACAGTCTAATTTATAAGGTAAGTGGAACTGTGGGGTTTTTTTCTACTAATATCATTAAAATGGAGAGTTCTTGAGAATAAATACTGTGCTCTTTTCTTTGGATTTTTTTTGTTACTTCTTCCCAATCAGTCCATCAGAATTTATTGTATTTATTATACAGTGGATCTAAAAGTGTGGTATCCTTTAGATCTGGAATTTTTTCATATAAGTAAAGTTGAAGATCCATAAAAATAAACAGGAGAAGACCATTGTGGGTAAAAGGGATTTAGGTTAAAATTTTTTTTCTTGGGTCCTTCATGGGGCCTGAACTCTGGGCCTGGGCACTGTCCCTCAGCTCTTCAGCTCAAGGCTAGCACTCTACCACTTGAGCCACAGCGCCACTTCCGGCTTTTTTCTTTTTTCTTATGTGGTGCTGAGGAATTGAACCCAGGGCTTCAGGCATGCAAGGCAAGCGCTCTACCACTGAGCCACCCTCCCAGCCCCTTAGGTTAATTTTTGAAATGGTGTTCTCAATAGTTACTCAGCATCTGATGCTATCCTAAGCATGTACCCATACTTTTTTTTTTTTTTGTCAATTGTAGGGTTTGAACTTGGCCTGGGTGCTGTCCCTGGGCTCTTTTGTTCATTTTGTTCCATTTCCAGTTTTTGAATGGTTAATTGGAAATAGGAGATCATAGACTTTTCTGCCCTGGCTGGCTTTGAACTGCAATTCTCAGATCTCAGCCTCTTGAGTAGCTAAGATTACAGGCGTGAACGACCTGTGCCTGGCTGGCTTCCTATAATTTCTAAAGTAGGTAATAATATACTTATTTATAATATGAATACTATGTAAGTCTTCTTTCTTTTACTGTTGCAAAAACCTGAGATAATTATTTGTGAAAGAGGAAAGGTTCATTTTGGCTTATGGCGGTTTCAATTCATGATCAGTTGGCTTTGTTGATTTTTGACATATAGCCAGGCAAACAACCCAGCAAGGCAGAAGTGATGGAGCAAGTCTATTTGTCCAGAAAGCAGAGGGGGGAGGGGTAGTCAGGTTCTCAGCATTCCCTTCCAGGGCTCATCACCAACAACTTGGCTTCCTCTCACCCAGTTTCACCTCCTAAAGGCTCTATTACCTCCCACAGAACTGTGAGTTGGGCCTTTAGGCGTCACTTGTCCAAACCATATCAGAGACTGAGGCTTGGAATTCCTAACCAAAGTTGCACAGCTGGGTGTAGTGGAACTGGATCTCAACTCTTAGTTACATCTCTTGGATTGTGCATATTCTTTACACGGAGGCACATCAGTAGCAGGCTTTAACTCACTGTAAAAGGTGTTGAGAGACATCTGGGGATAATGCAAATGTGTTGTTTGTTTATTATTGGAGAATAGAACCTATACAGTGATATGTTACATTACAAGAAACCACAATTAATTTCTGTTAAAATGTTATTTTTATTGTTCATTCATTGGCCATGCATAGGATGCTCATTAGGTTTGAGGCACTGTGCTTGTGCTAACTGTATTTTTTAAAAAGACATTTGGGCTCAAATTGACTACAGTCTTACAGGGTTAGAAGAGAGTTTTAAGGTTGTTCTGATTAGAAAGTAGGGATAGAATTAAATATGAAGGAACTGAAATACTATCCAGGAAAAGTCAAGGAACAATCTCTTAAAATGTGAGTTCATAATTGGAAGTCAAGGCTACTAGTCCTGCTAAGCGATGACTTACAAGGAATAATCACAAAGGCAAGGGAGAGATGTGGTATTTTGAAGGGAGAGCAAGTATGTGCACTTGAACAGTGAGCTTGGAGCTGATTTGAGGACAGATTTTTTGTGCTTGCTGCTAGGTGTTCTGATGGTAGCCGTTTTTCTTTTCTACTTTTAGGACATATAAGAATTAGATTTAAAGGAGATGAAATAAATATTATTAATGAAACCTTTAAATAGGAAAAGAAAGGCTGAGAAGGTGGCTCAGTGGTAGAGCACTTGCCTTGCATGCATGAGGCCCTGGGTTCGATTCCTCAGCACCACATAAGCAAAAAAGAAGAAAGCCGGAAGTGGCGCTGTGGCTTAGGTGGTAGAGTGCTAGCCTTGAGCTGAAGAGCTGAGGGACAGCACCCAGGCCCAGAGTTCAGGCCCCACGACTGGACCCAAAAAAGAAAAAAAAAGGAAAAGGAACTAGAAATCAACTAATGTGTCACCTATAGTGATCAACTAGCAGTGGGCAGTGGTAAAATATAATTGAGAAGCTTTCATAATCATACAGAGTAGTAAGTTTATTGCATTATTGTTTCTATTTTTTGTATGTATTCTTTAGAACTGCAGGCAGATTCATTTAGATTCCTTTCAGTACTCTTTGCTTTTAATTTTAGGATGTAAAGTTGACCGCAAGTAATGATGATTATTATTTTGTATTTGAAGATTATTTATATCAGGTAAGCTTAAAAATTAACATATATAATATTTTTGTTTCAGGTATTCTAAATGGTACTTTAGAGATGTCTCCATTAAGTAACTCTTGTGAAATCCAGGCCATATTTCTCAGATAAAGTGTTGTAGGCTGGGCACAGGTTACACAGTGTTCTTACTGAAGGGTAAGGTAGAATCATTGGGTTGTTCTTGCAGTTATTTATGCTCTAACCAGGAGGTGTTGGCACGTAAGTATTCTCTATTTGCTGTCAGTACAGATTTTGAAGTTGGATGTCCAATTCATGTGTAAGTCATACCAAGTCATACATAATTTTTATTTAGAATGCTGAATTAAAAAGTAAATATTTTGAAATCAATTTGCAGTGTCTGATCACCATTTTATCATTTTATATGCTATCATAGACTCTCAGATCTTTCCCTAAAGTAAAAACATTTATAAAAAGTTGAAAACCAGTAATGAACATAGTTATTTACAAGTAATACTAGTTTATCAATAACCTGTATGCTTCAGAAATAGAATGGAAATGGTTACTTCTGGAATGGGAATATGAGGACCCCTTAAAAACTTTTAAATATTAAACTACTAATTATTAAACCATTAAAACCTATTTTTTAAAAAGAACAATACATTTACTAGGTGCCAGTGACTCACATCTGTTTTCCTAGCTACTCATACTAAGGAGGTAGAGATAAGGAGGATCTCAGTTCAAAGCCAGCCCGGCCAAAACAGTTTGTATGACTCCATCCCAAGCAATAAAAATGGTTATGGCAGTACAGTTTTCATCTCAGCTGTGCAGGAAGCTGAAATAGGAAGAACATGGTCCAAGATGGCCAGAGCAAAAAATTGAGACCTTATTCAAAATATAAAGCCAAAAGGGCTAGAGAGCACCTGCCTAGCAACATAAGGTCCTGAATTCAATTTTTTAAAATTACAGTTTTGACAAACTGTGCTAAGGTTGTACAGCCACCTCAGGACTCTAAATGAAAACAACATTTATCCAAGAGAAGCTACTGAACCTTAGTAAAAGACTTTTTTTGTGGTGCTTGAGTCATACCCCATTTTTTTTTACCTCTACCCCCAGAGCAGCATATATTTGGTCAAGAAGTTAGGACTCTCTCTCTTAAGCATCTAGTCAAGGGCTACAGATTCTCCACAAGCTGACAGTATTTGACTTACCAACCTAAAACTTCAAAGTTGCTATTACAATGTATTCAAATAATTAATAGAAGCCATGCTTTAAAAAGTAAAGGAAGGCCAAGCACAGTGGCTTATTTACATAATCCTAGCTAATCAGGAGGTGGATATTGGAAGGATCACAGTTTAAGACTGAGAGGCAAAAAGTTCATGCCACCCCTTTTCAACCAATAGTTGAGCATGGTGTTACTGCCCTCCCAACTGTGTAGAATGGTGACACCAGAGGATCATTGTTCCAGGACAGCCTGGGCAAAAGTGTTTGCAAGAGTTCTCCTCAGTGGAAGAAGTTGAATGTGGTGGCATGCGCTTGTCATCCATCTACTGTGGGAAGTATACATAGCAAACTCACACCCCCTAGGAAAGGAGAAAGAGGAAGAAGAGGAGCCTGTCAACAGATGAATGGATAAAGAAAATGTGGTGTACATACACAATTCAGCCATAAGGAATAAAGTAATTACGTCATTTGCAAAATAAATGTCATGTGAAATAAGTCAGATTATATGAATATTGCATGTTTTCTCTGATATACAGAATCTGGGTTTTATTTTTTAAAACAAAAGGCTGTGAGAGTAGAACAGAGACTGTTAAGGAAGAGGAACAGGACCAGTGGGAAGGGGAGAAGGGACCTGAGATAAAGGAGGTAAATATTTATCAAAGCACATTTTAGGGCTGGGAAGGTGGCTCAGTGGTAGCGTACTTGCCTTGCATGCATGAGGCCCTGGGTTTGATTCCTCAGCACCACATAAACAGAAAAAGCCGGAAGTGGCTCTGTGGCTCAAGCGGTAGAGCGCTCGCCTTGAGCTGAAGAGCTGAGGGACAGCGCCCAGGCCCAGAGTTCAGGTCCACGACCGGCAAAAAAAAAGGAATGTCTTCCAAAGCACATTTTATACAAATGAAATGTCCTGACTCATCATTTTAAAATGCGAGGGAAATGGTGAAAGAAAAACATTAAACAAAGAAATGAATTGTGTGCTGTGACAATATCCTCTTCAGGTTTCAGTAGAACCGAATGGCATTTTACAACCTACATAAGTTCACATGTCTAATGTGTGTAAATATTCACAGAAGTGAACGTATATATAATAAAAAGATAAGTTCTATTCAAAATCCTCTAAAACCTCTTGGCTTATATAGCTTATAGTTAGAAGAATGGAGTTAAGAAAAGTCCCAATGCAACCAAATATTCTTTCTTCATGTATCCTTTTAATCAAATTATCAAATGTCTGTTCTGATACAGGCAGTGTGTTAGGTGCTAGCGAAAGTATGCTTTTTTTTTTTTTTCCGGTCTTGTCGCTTGAACTCTCTGAGCTCTTTTTGTTTAAGGATAGTGCTCTACCACTTTGAGTCACAGCACCACTTCCAGTTTTCTGGTGGTTAATTGGAGATCAGAGTCTCATGGACTTTGCTGCCCAGCTGGCTTTGAACTGAGAACCTCAGATCTCAGCCTCCAGAGTTGCTAGGATTACAGGCATGAGCCACCATTGCGTGGCTTAAGAATGTTTAAAAGCTCATATGTTAGTGATAATTGGGAGGAAAGACAAGTACATGATTTTCTTTTTATAAAACTAAGGATGTTCTGTGCTCATACAGTTCAAATTCTTGGAATGACAGAGTCCAATGGTGACTGGGGAAAGTCTAGTTATTTAAGGCAAAGAATTAGGAAGAGAATGGGCAAGACAAGAACGAGCATAAAGTCTGAGTGTTCTATGTTTGGTAAGAAAAGCTTCGCAATGAAGAGCTCCAGCAATTCAGGATAGAGTTAATGAGCACTTGACTTACAGCAAGGTCTGCAGGTATAGATGGGAGTGAAGAAGTGTGAAGCATGTCAGTAGTGTGATCTGCCATTGCCAGTGTCTAACTCCCTTGTTCTCCTCCCACTTTCTGATGAAATTCTCTAACAAAACCTTAACCCTGGTAACTGTAGCTCTCCTACAGTTCTGTGGCTGCACAATGCTTTTGACCATAGCTGGACATGCAGCCTTTCTACCTGCACCTCAGTTTCAAATTCACCTGCACCTCAGTTTCCCTGACTGCTGTGGACCATCTGCCCTGGCTTTCACTCAAAATAGGGCAATATCTTCATTGGGACAGTAGATTCCTTCCCCTGCTCCTAAAGGCATTGACATTGAAGTTCTCTCAGTATACAAACATGCTGTTATCTTAACAACAAGCAAACTAAAACAAATCTTTCCTGATCCATACTCCTTCCAGCTATTTCTCCATTTCTGTTTTCTTACTCAGCAAAACCCTTTTTAAAAACCCTTTTTAAAAAAATCAGTAAAACAGACAACAGGCTCACGCCTGTAATCCTCACTACTCAGGAGGCTGACATCTGAGGATAGCAGTTTGAAGGGAGCTGGGGCAGGAAAGTCCGTGAGACTTTGATCTGCAATTAATCACGAAAAAGCTGGAAGTGGTGCTGTAGCTCAAGAGGTAGCCTTGAGCAAAGGAGCTCTGGGCCCAGAGTTCAAAGCCCATCTAACTCTTATCCTCTCACTCTCTCTCACAAACATACCTTAGTTAGACTTTTGCCCAGTTGTTTCATCAAAGGTCATGAGTGACTTCACATTTCTGAATCTATTGGTCAGTTCTAATTATGAGAATTGGGGCCAAACCAGGGCCTTACAACATGAAGGGCAAGTGTGCTCTATATTGACATACTGTCTGCCTAATTGCTCATCTTACTTGGCCTGCTTGACAAATCAGTTGACCACATCCTCCACTTTCTTTACTCAGCCTCCAGGACTTTATGGCTTTCCTTTCCTTTTACTAGCTGATATTCTTACCTTTTCTAGTGTTATCATATCTCTAGTATCTTGAACAAAAACTCTTAGCTAAACTATTTCTCTATTTCCTGGTTCTCTTGCTCTCTTCCTCCCTACAGTGCATACAGTGGTCAGTCTGCTAATGTCTCACTAGTTCCTCAGGTTCTAGCTGATGTTTCTGTTTCACAAACTCAATTATTCCCATTTCCCTATCTTCAAGTTGGGTTACTCGCTTTTCTGCCTGTTCAGATCTGCCATTAAATCTTTCTAATGGGTTTTTCAATTTATTTATTGTGCTTTTCAGCTCCAGAATTACTTTTTTTTTAAATCTCTGTATTTATCTCCATTTTGTTCATTTGTCATCTGTTGGCTATCTCCACATTGTCCTGTAGTTTTTTTGACCATCTTTAAGACAGTTGTTTTTAAGTCTGTATCTTGTAGATTTTCCATCTTTATGAGAACAGTTTTTATTGAATGTTTTCCTTTAAATGGGCTATATTTCCAGTTTTTTTAAGGCATTGTGACTTTTATTGTGATGGAAAGTTAGACATTTTAGTATAATAAATTCAAAAATTGTGTTTTCCTCTCCTTGGATTTACTGGTTTTTGCAGGGCAGTTTACTATTTATTTACTTTATGGTTGTAGGTTATTACTATATCCAGGATTGATTTGAGGTATAAAATTAGTTTGTGGGGTTTTTTTCATTGCTTTTCTGAGCTTGAGTCTTTCTCTGAACATACATTCACTTCCTAACTTAACTTCCTCATATATGTGGGTTTTTTTTTTTTTTGTCGGTCGTGGGACTTGAACTCTGGGCCTGGGCGCTGTCCCTCAGCTCTTCAGCTCAGGCTAGCGCTCTACCACTTGAGCCACAGCACCACTTCCGGCTTTTTTCATTTTTGCTTATGTGGTGCTGGGGAATCGAACCCAAGGCCTCATACATGTAAGGCAAGCACTCTACCACTGAGCTACCTTCCCAGCCCCAATTTTACCCTTTTAAAATCTCATCCCAAGTAAATTTTTTTTTTTGGGTCCGGTCATGGGGCCTGAACTCTGGGCCTGGGTGCTGTCCCTCAGCTCTTCAGCTCAAGACAAGCGCTCTACCACTGAGCCACCTTCCCAGCCCCCCAAGTAAATCTTTTGTAGCTATATATAGGCATTTTATAGAGAATTGTGCTGTACCACCCATAGTTCATATTTATTCATCCAATTTATAATTTTTCTAAACAAAGTAAATTACTACCAGGTATAACCTCACCCTAGTAAATTTTTTACCTAAGTTATTAGTAATAAAAGTTAAATTTTCTAGTTAGGTTTGGTGAAATTGTTAACCCTCTTATAATTACATACTCGAATTAGTTTTGTGTTGAGTTGTCATTTCCTTATGGATGGAGAAATTACCATCTGTTTTTCTATTAAAATACAATTTGTTATTGTTAAGGTATTATACAGAGGGGCTACCATTTGAAAAGTCAGGTAATGAGTACATTTTTGTTTTGAACAGTGTCACCCCTTCCTTTGTTTTTCTCATTTTCACCTCCCATTCCTGCCCACATGTTCCACCTAATATATACTAAATACCATAATTACATTTGTTTACCCTTCCAACCTCCCTTTTGATATCACCTATTTCTCCCCTAAATAGACAAAAATAATCCCCAAAGCAAAAAAGAATCTCAGTAGCTTAAACTCAATAGCTTAAACTAGAATAGGAGTTGGCAGCACTTGTGTGTACCCCGGGGTGACAAGCCAGTACATACTGTCTGACATACCACCTCTGGCATTATCACCTTACAGTCACCGAACTGCTCCTTTCAGCCCGCTCGGACAGCTTGTCTTTTCTAAGGCAACAGGGACTCTAGGGGGATATATTTAAGCACAGAGCTTCTTCTAAAATTACTGTGCTTCCCTACCAGTCGCTAAACCAAGGGAAAATTAATACAGAAATTTCTTTAAGAATTAATTTTTTCTAAGGCAATATAAAAATATATTTGTAAGTATATAAATTACATTATTGTACTTTATTTGCATTATTCATTGTATTTTTAATTTTGATTAACTTATTGTTTGGCATAATGATTTACTATAAATTTAGTGACTTAAATATATCCTTTTGTAGTTTCCTGAAAACAGAAGTCTGACATGGTTTCATGTAGTTACGGGCAAGGCGTTTACAGGACTGTAAACAGCATTTGGAGACTCTGATTTCTTTGTCTTTTCTACCTCCTAGGATGCATCTGCATTCCAGGGCTCACGGCCCCTTCCTCCATCCTCAGAGCCATCATATAGCATCTTCAGACCTCTCTCACCTTGATCTTTCGGCCTCATTTTCATTGATAAAGATCTTTGTGATTGTATTGGGCCTAGATTATCCTAAATAATATCTCCATTTACCATCATCATCAATTACATCGAGTAGAAAGGAAATGTATTTTCTCAACATACTAGTATTTATGTGAAATCAACATTCACCATCCTACTTATTATTGCTGGACTACTAGAGATATTCTTTACCTTTTGAGATATGAGCAATAATCATTTACAATATGTAATGAAAATGAAATCAGGCAATTCATGAGCTTGACCACACATAGTCCTTTTCTCTATAATTCATAGAGTAATATTATTCCTTGGAAGATTCTGTATATGTCATATAAAGATTTCCACAAATATATCCTTATTGTTGCATGGAACTATTCCATTCATGGAACAATAAAGGGATAATTTGATATTGTCAGAAAAAAAACATAAATCTGAAAACAAAGTAAATTATGGCATAAATATACAATAAAATATGACATGGCAGTAAAAATAATGATCAGCTCTATGCTGATATGGAAAGATGTTATAGGTGTACTGAACACTGTGGGTGATGGCCTGCCATGTGAGCTGACAGTGCATGCTGAGGTCACCAGTACCTGAATCCAGCAATCACTTCTCAGTCCTCTCAACAGCATTTGACCTGGTTGTGCTCCCTCTGCTCTTTGAAGACACTACTCTATTTTCAGTTTTCCTCTTACTTGACTCTCTGCAAAGGCAAATCCAGCATTTGGAGACCGAAAGCGTATACAGTTTTGAGGCCCTTTTTAAGAAAGAATATAATATTACAGATACAGAAATCAGGAAAGCATGCACATATTTGTTCAAGGAGTTCACCAGAAATGCACACAGAAATGCCTTCTGAACTCATTTCTCCCCTAGAGCACTTTATACCTCCCAGCGGCCCCTGGCACACACTGGGACCACTGCTGATGAAGGGGCCCCGAAGCAACATGGTAAATTGGCCTCTATCCCATAGGCTGGTTCCCTCTGATATAGGAAACCCCCAAGTCTCAGATTTTGGTATTCAGTAACATCATTTTACTCCTCTGCTCAAATTCCCATAACAGCGCCTCATGTCACTCTCAGAATCAACACCCAGACACTGACTACAGTGCTTTGAATGGTTTGTCCTCTAACTCTCTAACTTACCCAGTCCATCAGCTCTGTCACACTGGCATCTAGGCTGCTTCTCTGCAATACCAGGCCTACTCCTACCTCATTAGCATCTTTGCAACTGTTGATTCTTCCCCTAGACATCTGATATGCTCCATTTCTCAATTTCTTTCAAGTCTTTGATCAGATGGCACTTTCCCAAAGAAGTATACCCTGACCACCCTCCCTAAATGGAAACTTCCTTCTCTGTTCCTCAGCACTTACCACCAAATCTTATTATGTACTGAAATTGCTTTTTATGTTTGCTGCTTATTACCTCCTTCCACCCAAACCGAGCTCTACAAGGAAAATATTTTGTCAGTTTTATTTTTATGTATCCTAAGCTTCACATATCTAGATAAGTGCCCCGTGCATAGTAAAGGCAAAGAAGATAATAAGCAAACTGATCTTTAAGAAGCTGAGCAAGTCAACCAGAATGGAGTAGTGAAGGATAAAGGTAATTAAAAGACATTGCTGCTTGAATATATGTATGTCAGACTCTTGTAGAAATGGAGAAAATATGGAAAAGGCATTATTCAAAAAGATTCTCTTAGAAATGGAAATAAAATTTGTAGTTAAAGAAATATGGGGGCTGGGAAGATGGCCTTGCAAGCATGAGGCCCTGGGTTCGATTCCTCAGCACCACATAAGCAAAAAGAAAAAGAGCCATAAGTGGCGCTGTGGCTCAGGTGGTAGAGTGCTAGCCTTGAGCTGAAGAGCTGAGGGACAGTGTCCAGGCCCAGAGTTCAGGCTCCACGACCGGACCCCGCCCCCCCCAAAAAAAGAAATGTGATGAATGAGCCATATAAATAAAACAAACCCCAAATTCACTATATTGGATGCAGAGAGATCTGAATATAGAAAAAAGTTAGTAGTAATAATGTAGCACTTGCAGCTAACATTTTAATAGTGCAGTGCACTAGAGCAGTGTCTAAACATCTTACGGACTGATGGCCACAATACACTGTAATGTAAGCATTATTATTACATACATATTATCTGTGATGAAATTGACACCAAGAAAAAGTCCAGTAACTTGCCTACTGTCATCAGTTAATAACTAGTAGAGCTGCCATTCGATCTTCAAGAAAATTCCAGTGAGAGAGAGAGAGAGAGAGAGAGAGAGAGAGTGTGTGTGTGTGTGTGTGTGTGTGTGTGTGTGTGTGTGTGTGTGTGTGTGTGTGTGTGTGTGTGTGTGTGTGTGTGTGTGTGTGTGTGTGTGTGTGTGTGTGTTTTGTTGGTTGTGGGGCCTGAACTCTGGGCCTAGGCGCTGCCCTTCAGCTCAAGGCTAGCACTCTACCACTTGAGCCACAGAGCCACTTCTGTTTTTCTGAATGGTTTATTGAAATCAGAGTCTTTCCTACCCAGGCTGGCTTTGAACCACAGTCCTCAGATCTCAGCCTCCTGAGTAGCTAGGATTAAAGACATGAGCCACTGGCACCCGGTGAGTTAATGATTTTACCACAAAAGGCATGTAGTAGAGGACGATGTGAAATTTTCTGTTTGAATCAAGGTGGGTACATTATGCTGTAAAACAAATCCCAGATCTTAGTGGCTTTAAACAAAGTTTTGTTTTTGTTTGTGTGAATGTCCATCCTGGGTAGGATGGGAACTCAGCTGTGTCATCCTTATGACACAATCCAGGCTGGTGGAGTGACTGAAGCACTGATGTTTACTGTGAAAAAGTAACCTGGGTGGCTGTGCTCTGGTTCTTGAAGCTTCCATTTGGAATTGTCAAGTGACACAAATCCACTTCATTGAGCAAAGAGCAAGTTGCAGTGCCGCACTTACCCCAACAAAGACAAACTGACATATTTCCAAAGGAGAACTAGAAGTGTAGACAGCACCATGTGCTTTCATAATTTAAGTGAATATGTATGTGACATAAACAGAGAGAGGGGTTGATTTTCAGGCAGGCATGAAATAAAGTGTGGTAGATTTGAGCATATAAAACTGTTTATGTCAAAAATAGTTTTTAAATTATTAGACAAAACCATTTGTAAAGAACAGACTTAGGGCGTTGATGGTATGGCTCAGTGATGGATAATACATCTAGTGAGCACGAGGTCCTGCATTGAATTTTCAATAACCAAATGTATATGTGTATGTAATTTCTAAATATGTGTAGTAGACCCAAAATAAGGATCATTAATACATGAAGATTTTAAACAAATGGATAATTTTAAAACAACCATCTTAAAATGGACTAAAATGATGAGTGAGAAAATGGCAAAAATGTAAATTGAAAGGTGTTCAACTAATTAGTAATTAAAGCACTACCACTTAAAGCAGGATATCATTTCTTACCTAGAAGATGTTGACAACTTGTTTTGATGAAGGTGTGTACTGCCTTACTACTGGAGTGTTAACAGACAAGCAAACAAAGTAGAAAGGTGCTCATCTTTCTTGAGACCATGGAGGCCAGCTTGGCAATGTGACTAAAAGTTTTAAATTTAGCCAGTATGATGATGCATGCCTATAATACTAACTACTCAAGAGGCAGAAGCAAGAGAATCCTATATCTAGACCCCAGCCCAAGCAAAGTAATCAAGACCCCGTCTCAGAAACAAACAGCAAGAACAAGGGGGCATGGCCCTAAGTAAGTAAATAAATAAGTAAATAATAAAACAGAATGAAGTCTTTTAAATCTAAAATTCCCATAGCACTTCACCACAGGTAGTCTAGCTTTAAGAACTGAAATAACTAAGAGTGTACATAAAGAGTGAGGTATAAAGCTCACTGCAGCATTGCTTATAATTGAAGGAAAATGAAAATAACAATATTCAGCAGTAACAGGTTACATAAATGACTGTACAGTGGAATAGTCTGCAGCTTTTCCTTTTATTTGAAAAAGTTATAGATGTATATGAAAACAGTCTGAAAGCATATATGTCCTACATTATATATCCCCATATTAATGGCAGATTTATAGATTTGTCACCCTTTTTGTTATCTGCATTTCTAATTTTATCATAAGATGTATTATTTCTAGAGTGTTTTTAAAACATAAGAAAAATCATGGCACACATTGGTCCACTTTCTACCACCAAGTTTAACTTATGCCCAGCCTCGATAATCTATCCTTAGAACAGAACTAGGCCCTTGTTATGTATCTTGGATACAGAAGGATTCCACTCACTCTTGCTGTGAGTCTTAACTCATGAACTCTCACCATCCCTGTTACCCACCCCCTTTACTTTTGCCTTTCCCAATCATTTTCGTTCTTTTTTTTTTTAATTTTTAACATCTTTATAATCCCAGCTCTTCTAAAGACTAGGACCCAGACTTACTGTCTCTCACTAATCACCATCCTGGGAATCAGATCATTGCTCCAAAATTTTATGCTAGTGTCAGCAATCCAGTTTATCCTAATGTATAACTTGACTGTGGTTCTGCCCTTCCTGTGTCTTCTCAGGTGGAGTTGCCACATTCTACCTGCTGATCAGGACAACCAGCTTCTATGCTGTATTGGGCAAGCATTTGTTCCATTGCCTCTACCACCCCTGCTAAACACCTTGGTTCCATCCCTAAACTTCTCAGCCTAGTATTGAGGCTGCTTCTAGCTCCCTGTACTCCCCACATTTTTCTAGGCCACTGTGGTTACTTACAGTCATCCTTATACATTTCTCAGCTGTTAGATTTCTCTGAGGTATTTCTCCTTTCCTGATAAAACACAAGAAACTAAACTAATAGTTAGAAGTATGCATTTTCTGCTGCCATTCAAAGTTTGGGTGGCAAACAGTGAGAAATCCTTGGGAAACTGGCACTCGGCAGTAGTGGTTGCACTGCTAACAATAAATAGAAGCTACCGATAGAGGGCACCCTTCCTCTTTGCCAGGCATGGCTCGGATTCCATCACCGTGCCTCCCAGTAGGACATAGTAAATTCTCTGATTTCATAACTGTTAACTGCTTGTGTTTTCCAATGTTATGTCCAGGTATTGCTTTGTTTTTCCCGGGATACATCTGTTCTGGGTCACTTTTCATACAACAGTGCTTCACCACCAAAATCCTACATAAGAGGTAATGTTTTAGTAATATCAAGGAAGTATGCTGTAAAACTACAGACTCGTGCTAGGAATGTTTGTTTATATCTTATACTGGTGTTCCTGAGTTCTAAATTGTTTCATAATTCTCCCAGATGACAGCACCATCCCCTCAGTCCCTTCACCCTCACTTCAGTGCCCAGAGCACAGCCAGATGGTTCTCGAAGCAGCATTTCAGGGGACTATTTTTTCTTCCATGTTTGCTGTTTCCTTGGTTGTTGCTTTTGCGCTTTGCATTGGTTTTTCTTTTCCTTTAGGACTGTAAGTTTATCTCACTGATTGGCTTTACAAATTTTCTAAGCTTTTTATAACCCTGCCCTCAAAATGTGCTACCACACTCACAAATTTGATATAATTTGTGCACATTAGCCCTCTAATACCTATTAGTGCTTTCTTCTCCTCTTCATCACTAACAGCCTTATGGTATCACTGCTTCAATATCCCACCATTACTTGAAAGCCAAGTAAATGTAGCTGACAGCCAGCTCCACTTCTCTTTGTTAAGTGGTGTAAACAGTGGTCCTTGAGCGGCTCATGTGTCTCCTCAGTGTGACACACTTTTGCCCCAGAATTGCCCACATCATCTTGGGTTGGAGTCAGACTTCCCCCCAACTTGAGAGGGGAAGTTGTATTGCTTCTAAAGTGAATCTATAGAGGCCTGAAAATCTGATTATCTAATGGACTGAACTATGGTTTTAGGGCCCTCAACTAATTCTCAGTTTAAGCGAGCTAACTAGCCTCCTTGATTATCACACAATGTACCATATTTTGTTTAGCCACCATACAGTCCTTGTATATGGAAAGATTTCCATTCCTCTATGCTTCAATTATACGTCCTTGAAGAACTAGCCTACCACTCACCATGTACATCAGCCTATCACCAATTCTCTCCACTGAACCTCTAAGCAGTTAAAGTCTGTTTTTAAAAATAGTAAATATATTCTGTTTTCCTGTGTTAGCCTAGAATCAAAACCACATGACTAAGAGATTATATCTAATATTTATTTTGTTTGCCTCTTAAATACCTAATGTAATAATCTATGTCTGTTTATTTTTTATTATTTCATTGTCACCCAGCACAAAGATAAGTCTGTTGTATATCTACTGTAACCTAACCCGCTCATATTTATTATTCTTCATCTTTTCTCTGCCACTACCCCTAACAAGAACAAAAAGAATTTAATTAAAATTGTTACTTTAAACCCAAGTGCAAGAGCAAATGTCATTTCAGTAGACTCAAAGGTGTTGTTGAAAAGAACTGTCAAGATAAAAGCTACCTAAGATAAGTGGTATCACTAGGGAAGGTGCTCAAAGGTAGAGTGACTACCTAACATGCACAAGACCTGGGTTCAGGCAGATGGCTCATGCCTGCAATCCTGTCTACTTAGGAAGCTGATACCTGAAGGATCCAGGTTCAAAACCAGCTCTGAGCAGAAAGTTTGGGAGACTCCATCTGTAAAATAACCAGCAAAAAGGCAGGCTAGAGATGCTGCTGATGTAGAGTATAAATTATAAGCCATGCAAGGGTGAGGTCCTGAGTTCAAACTCTAGTACCAACAAAAATGGTGGGAGAAAACTAATTTTAAAAACTATGTTAAGGGGCTGGGAAGATGGCTCAGTGGTAGAGTGCTTGCCTTGCATGCCTGAGGCCCTGGGTTCGATTCCTCAGCACCACATAAACAAAAAGAAAAAAGCCGGAAGTGGTGCTGTGGCTCAAGTGGTAGAGTGCTAGCCTTGAGCTGAAGAGCTGAGGGACAACGCCCAGGCCCAGAGTTCAGGCCCCACAACCGGACCCAAAAAAATAAATAAATAATAAAAACTATGTTAAACATTTGATCACAATGAACATGCTTTCCTAGAACAATTCTAATTTCAAATATTTATCCCCATTCTCTGGTCCTATGAACCATTTTGGGAGCTAGAAAATATGACTACCTTATAGTTAAAATACATTTAAATTTTAACTTCTCAGCACATTTCTAAAAATACTATGAAGATACTGCAAAGTTTAGGACCTGAGTTAATAAATAGTATTGTTTATATTTGCAAAGCCATTTTATGTTTATAGATTCCTCCCAAATTCTTAAGTAGCTTGAAAGCATTTGTTTATATTTTGATTTTAATTCACCTTGAAATTTGCTAATGTTGGCAGATTGGGGGCTGGCAGATTTTCAGATTTCATTCCATATCATGAAATAAAATAGACTAGTTTTTAAATTTCCATTACTTATTACTATACTTACAGAGCATTAATTTAAATTTGTATTTTACTTATTCATATTGAAACTCTCTTTCTTACAGGAAAACTAGGATTAGAGGAATATGCTGTCTTTTATCCACCAAATGGTAAGAGTAAAGCAATGGCTTCCTCTAGTGGGAAGTGAGAAAATTACAACTTTCATATTAAGAATGTGACTTTATTTTATTCTTTCTCTTTAAATGAAAAATAATTTATCACCTAAAACAAGCCTTCTATAGACTCTTTCTACATTTGTGCTAGGTTTGTGCTCAGCCACATACTTTCTGGTTTTCCTTAGGACATAGTAAATTTGTGGGAAAGCTGAGCTTAAGTCCAGGGCACTGAGTCTTCCTGTGAAGAACATTAACTAGTTCAATAGGGCCTTCCTCCTGACATTGTTGGAAGGTCAACATGGAGTGAATCACCTTGACCAGCGTGGCATTTAGGAAATGCAAAGATTATAAAGAAAGACCACTGAAGTCTTATTTTGGTTATATGAAGTGATCATATGATCTCATAGTTAATATTTAGGTTCTAACCATGCCTTTGAGCTGCTTAGACAGTTTTTAAGATATACTTCTTGGGAAAGCATTATATAGTGTCCTAATTATGATAATGTTAAGTTGCATCCTAAAGTTCTTTTACCCCAGCAGAGTTAAGAACATGGGTTTTGTAATCCAGCAGACCTGAGTTCAGATCCCAGTTCTACCAACTCCCTCTATGACCTTGGGTATGTTACATGACTTATGTGAGCTTCAGATTCATCAATGGTAGCATGTGAATAATAGATTAAGTGAGATGCAATATGGAAACCATTCGCACAGTGCCTGCCATGTAGTGAGTGCTGGGAGAAGGGAGGTATAGCAATGTGCTGATTTGTCACCTAGTAAGCCTAACTTCCTCGATTTCATGGCACCTTTTCTCCCTGTACCTTTCAGTGTTGTGCCCCGTTCCCTTCCTCCCTTGCACTCCTGCCCTGCTTCAAACGCCTCACTTTCACTCCGCTTCTCTGCTTTTCCCACAGGGCCTAGGGGCTCCCGTCCTCTTTCATGGGTCTGTCTGTATTTGTTTGTTACTCTAACATTTCTAGTTCCTTCTCACCTCTCCTGTGAGTGATGTCAAGCTTAAGCGGCCCCAACTTAATATATTATCTTCCTTTGCTCCCCAAAAGAAGAAAAAAAATCTCAATTAAAAAATAAGACCCCCCCCCATCATTATCTATTCAGTAACTCAGAGCCTAAAACCTGTTAGGCCTACTAGCTTCCTTTCAGTTTTGTCCCTCATTAAATAAGTCACAACAACCTTCCTGTTTCATCTTCCATATACATCTGGGACCCTCTCTTCCTAGCCATAACTGCCACCTTGCCCTCTTTCAGGCTCTACCACTTCTAGCTTACTAAGAGCAGCCTTCATCTAGATGGCCTCATCTTCTTTCAAAATCAGTCTGAGTTGAACAGCTTAAGTGAAAATCAGAAGACTGTTCTTTTCCTAAAAGTTTTCTTAATGTTTCTGGGATGCTTAACATCCAAGCTTCTCAGTATATACATACATACATACATACATATATATATATATATACGTACATACATATATACATACAAACACACATACATAGGAACACTCAGATGCACATACATACATTCAAAAATATGGGTCTCTCCAGTCTGATTCTTGACAGTCTGTCTCTTAGCTTCATTTTCACCATTTCATTTCACATCAGTAGCAAACTTTTTTTATTATTTTTACACACAGCCACATACTCTCACAAAAGTATTGAAGCACTGTCCTGCTTTCTACCTCATCACTTTGTCTGTCCCCAAGCTCATAGCCGATCATTGTCAAGGCCCAGTTCAGACATGACCTTCGGCATGAAGCTTCCTAGAACACCCTGCCTGCCTCTCGGCGCTCACACTGCCTGGTGAGGAGACCTTGGGCATCGCTTACTGTGTTATCTTGACATTGTTTATACTTTATTTCTTCCTCGATATTGCAGTTTTCAGAAGATCCAAGACTTTATTTTTATTTAATGTGTTTCATTTTTACCTCTAGTATCTAAGCATATATTAGTACTATAACGAGTGTTTATTCAAACTACATTAGATGCTTCTCACTTTAAACTTTATGTGTGTATAATATGTGCGTAAGTATATGTCACACACACATACACACACATACATATATGTTCATAAGCAATAGTGAAAGTGAATTTTAGAGACCCTTTCACAAGAATATATTAAAACTAGCCGGGCGCCAGTGTCTCACGCCTGTAATCATGCAGGAGGTTGAGATATAAGGATCGTGGTTCAAAGCCAGCCTGGGCAGCAAAATCCATGAGACTCTTATCTCCAGTAAACCACCTGAAAACCAGAAGTGGCACTGTGGCTCAAGAGGTAGAGCATCACCTTGAGCTAAAGAGCTCAAGGACAGGGCCCAGGCCCCCAGAGTTCAAGCCCCACAACTGACAAAAAAAAAAAAAGAATATACTAAAACTAAAATATTATATAAGATCACTCCAGCAAATCAGACTGGAATTGTTTTATATAAAAGCTAATAGCCCTGTAAAAACCAGGAAGGCACTTAAAGTGGACAGAGGGTTTCTTCCCAGCAACCCATATCCACACCTGCTATTACCTTCCCTAGGCAGGAAGAGCCAGCCACAGTGGCTTCAGGCAGCATTCTCACTCAGTTGAGGACTGATCAGTAGATTCATTACGTAGCTAATGTGCGACGTTTCTTAGCTAAGGAAGGCATCTCCCAGGAATTTTGTGAGCTTTCCACGTTTGTTGTTACTATTGTTGTTATTCAGTATTATAAATTACTTTATTCATCTGATGAATATTTACCTAGCCCTGTTCTGGATGACTGTGGGTGAGTGAGCCACACGAAAGAACACCATCAAGTACTTACTGTGAAGGAGCTCATAGTAAGGGAGATATTCAAGAGAGAGATAACAGAAGATATACAAGAGAGAGGGAGAGGAAAACCTGTCAGAGAGAGATGTGAATGATAAAGTAACCAGAAATTGTTGGAGCTTGGGGAAGGCATGGCTGTTTTAAAGGAAAGAGTCAGGAAAGGGGCCTCTGAGGAAATAGAACAGACCAGAAAGTACAGAGTAAGCCATGCAGAGAACTGGAGGAGCGCAGTCCAGAGGGAGTGTGTGGCATGTTTGAAGGTTTGAAGGTAAGAACAAGCCTGATGCCGAGGTATGACTGATGCCAATGAGCAGAGACAAGACAGGCCTCGCCAGTAACTCCTGTCCAGTAACTCTAATGTCTGGCCTTCCGAAACAGTTTATTTTCATTTTTCTTTTTCTTTTACTTTTTCTGGTGAATGGCCTATGCTTTATATGTTAGTTTGCCTAATAGTGAAAACTGGCTGTCTTGCCTGTTATAATGTGATAAATGGAAATTAAGACTCACTTCCTCAGCCCAGAATTTGTTGTTATACTTTATAATTTTTTAGCAGTTGCCCTCAGCTTTTTTTTGGGGGGGGTCCAGTCATGGGGCCTGAACTCTGGGCCTGGGCGCTGTCCCTCAGCTCTTCAGCTCAAGGCTAGCACTCTACTACTTGAGCCACAGCGCCACTTCTACCTTTTTTTATTCTGCTTATGTGGTGTTGAGGAATGAACCCAGGGCCTCATGCATGCAAGGCAAGCGCTCTACCACTGAGCCACCTTCCCAACTCCCTCACTCTTCTTATAAGGATCATATTCATTGTCTAGTGTGCCTGCTGAAGTGTCCATTATGTCAACTTAATAAGTCAGCTAGAGATTTGGCAAGAGATTTCATTAAATCTGCAACTCAAAAGTAAAAAGCAGAAACATTTCTCCTAGATTTTATGGATTGGCTTAGAGTCAGTCCTTTAAGGTTTTGTCAGGCCACTTACAACTCTACCTTAGTCTTCATGTCCTATTTTTACAGGTCCTAAAAGCCAGTCAGAGATGAAAACCTAAGGTCTTTTCAGGTCTCTTCTAGATCCCCCTGTATCCTGTACACAGGAGCTTTTCGAAGTATTTATTCCCTCCTGGCTGAGACTGCTCCTTCCCATGCTTTCCAGTCTGTCTAGCATTTGCCCATCAGTTACTCCTGCTCCTCAGGTGCTGTAGGTAGTGTATTCACCTTGAAATGCTCTTGACAAATGCTGCCTGGCAAGGCGCTTCAGTCATAAGGGTAAATCTGAGCCACACTCTCAGGTAGCTACTCGACAGGACAAAACACGAACAAGTTTTGTTGTTGTTTTTTCATACAAGCAAGCTACCAGGATTGTGAGCTACTATGTTCATGGCTGCTGCCAGACTGGAGAATGGTGTATGGAGGTGGTGAGTTAAAACACTGTAGTGCTCTCTTACCAAGATTTCCCCTGGTTACTATAGGATTATTGGATTCTAGTGACCAAAAAAGTTGACTCTACCATGCTTATCAGCTTAACCTCTGCTTTAAGGAGGGAATGAGTTTGGGAGTTCCTTATCCCACTCATCTAAGCAACAGATCTCCAATGACTGATTAATACCTTTAAATCATCAACCTGCCTGTTAGTAGAATGCAACTGCAGTAAAACATAATCCCAAGGAGTACAGGACTTTATTGCTTCTTGACTTTTGGCTAAGATCAAGTGGAGAACAGAACTTCAATAGTTTTGATGACAGATTTATCCAGGAAATAGGAGCATGAATGCATAGTCTGCTCAGTGAACAATGCTGAATAAATGCATGAAGGAATGACTATGGAAGAGTTCAGAGGAACAAGAGCAGAAGCAAGGAGATTTTTTTTTTAAGGAAAAATACAAATCTGGGTGAGATGTAATTTCAAGTGACTTCTAAAAACTAATTTATTAATAGTGTTTGTCTTTTACACGGTAGAAAACACAATTGCTAAAAAACATTAGATAGGGAGGTTTCAGAGCTTTGAAGCAGTGGTCAACCAGAGGCCACTCCCACAGCATTTACACTTAACACACACACACACACACTCTCTCTCTCTCTCTCTCTCTCTCTCTCTCTCCCCCCCCCCTCCCAGGGAACAGCTGACTGAAGACTTGTTCCAACCCCTCTGGAGGAAGGCAGTACTGCCAGCTTCCTATACAGCTCTCCAGACAGCCTCCTAGAGCACTAACCAAAAAGAGTAACAAAGCCAGGTGCCAGGGACTCATGCCTAGAATCCTAGCTACTTAAGGGGACGAGATCTAAGGGACTGTGGTTTGAAGCTACCCAGGGCAGGAAAATCCATAAGACTCTTGTTCCAATTAACCACCAAAAAACTGGAAATGGAAATGTGGGTCAGGTGGTAGAGGGACAGCCTTGAGTTAAAAAGCTAAAGAATGGTGTCCAGTCCTTGAGTTTAAGCTCTAATACTCACTCACACACACACACACACACACACAAATGAAATTATATAATCTTGTCTCTTTGCAGGTGTAAAGTTGATAAAGAGCAATGCATTGTGCCATTTATAATAAAAAATCTATTTAAAATATAAATTCAGCCATAAATAGAAAACATAGATGTTATTTGAAGTTCGATTTTTAGATTGACATTTAATATATGTTTACATTTTAACTACTGAATTCTACTACAATAAGGTATTAAGGGCATAGTCTGAAGTTTTAATTTAAACAGATAATGGACATGGTTAAAAGCAATTTGCCCATTGTCTTATCTCTACTTGTACTGATGTTTTAGTTATATAGAATACATAATAGTTATATAGAATATATAGAGAATAAAAATAAACAGAGGAATCAAGTATTTCAACAAATGAGTGAAATAAATTATAGAGTCCAAAATGAGGAGGGAGGTAGGTAGTTGATGTAAATCATCTGTAAGCATTATAGATAGTGGTAATACTGTAGAGAAAATATTTGGTAAGTGTGAAGCATGTTCACTGTGTCATTTTCTGATCCTGTTTGCTATTTCTGTCTTACCTAATTCAAGACTTATTTTTGTTGACAATTTTATCATTTGGTGCTTTGGCAAAGGCATGTTAAATCATCTCTTTATACAGTTACTCAAACAGAATAGGCAATTTTTTCGGATGCCTAAGAGAAGGCAGAATCTTAAAACAATCACTCAGAGCAGACTTATGCAACTTGGAGGTCACATCCAAGATGTGTCCAGCACCCTAATGCCTGTTGGAAGCACACTCTTGGGTGGTAGCCAGGTGGCTGAAACATGACCCTTGAAAGGCCGAAGTGATGAGAGGCAAAGGAAAGGATTTGGAAAAAAAAACTGGCCAAGAACATGACTGCCTCTCAGATCAAAGAAGTGTTCTAGGAGGTATGCACACTGAGTGTTAATGGATTCTTCACTGCTTCTTAGATCACCTGCTTTTATTTGCAAGAATTTTATTTCATGCCTCCTCAACAAAGCAGACTATACAGCCCCTTTTAGAGCCATAAGCCCTGGCTAATCTTGGTTAAGCTGAAGTATACCCTTATGTAATTCAGGCAAAAAAATAAGAGAAAGAAATAGAAAATGAGAGACATTTTCTTAAGTTTAAGCTCATACTTAATATGTACACTCTCTGTAAAAGCATAAAACAGCTGTGAGCTATTGAGCATCTGTGGTGGAATACACATTATACTGGCACACTTAAAATATGCTAACCTTACATGCTTAGTTGCAACCCATGAGCTTGATTTTGTTTATCTGCATTTTCAGAAATAAAAATTAGATTCAGAAAGTTAGATAAAGTCACACAGAATATGAACTCACATTCTGAATTATTGAAAGCCGCCTCCAATTCCATATCTTAGTTACTTATTCAGAAATAAATTTTATGCTTTAATATTTTATTTATGTCTTTATTACAGTTATAAATGCTCAAATTTCCATTGTTAACAACATGTGTTGAACATCTAGAAGGATATTGAAATTAAGATATACTGTGGAATATGATCCTTGTTTATCACTAATGCTTATGTATCAGCTACTGATTTCAGAACTTGGGGAAAGTGTAGTGAAAGCATGATTAACCAGGAGTAGTCATAATATGCATGTCCCTTTGTGCTGTTTACAGTTTACTAATTTGTTCATTGTGAGCTTCCTTCTTAGGGGCCGTGCTCTGAGATTTTAATATTGTAGAAGATGGAAAAAATAATAATAATGTCTTTCTAGAAAGAAACCTTTTCATTGAAATGTTTCTTTAGAGGTGAGGCTCAAGTGATAGAATACCAGGCTTGCATGAAAAAATATATAAAGGATAGCACTCTGGCCCTGAGTTCAAGCCTCAGTACCAGAACAAAAACAAAACAAAAGGTATTGGCTCACATAGTATGTATGGTAATAGGAAAGCAGTGTTCCTCGGGATGCTTAAGGCCAGGTTCAAGTTTGGAATTCCACTCTGTATACTCCTGAACAATATTACAAAGCTGATAAGAGTTTCAGAGAATGCAGAGAAAATGTCATATTTATTTTAATATCTCCAGAGGCCACAGATTAGGCTTTGAAATATTGGTTAATTGGACAAGCAAGAGCTCAGTACGTATTTGGTGGGTAGATGAATAATCACTGAGAAACCATGGTATTTTTCATGATCTCATCAGTATTTTCAGAAGATAATGAGCTTTTCCAAAGGTCGGTTGAGGAGCTGAAGGTTTGCAGAATAATTTGATGATTTCGATGTCATGTAGAACCATAGGCAGAGTTCATCAGAGCCTGGTTACAGGCCCGACAGAAGGGAAGACAATAAAGATTAAGAATGGTAGAAGCAGATTCTTTAGGGTTTTGTATGCTTATTATTCAAGCATTTGATAAGTATCTGTCTTGTTCTGTGCTTGTCTATGGGAATAGAGGTAAATAAGGAATAGTTTCTATGCTTAAAAGATTTGCTGGTAGGAAGAACAGTAAAATCTGATTATAGGAGAGAGCAAGATAGGGGAGGAAAGTAACATGTTGGATATTGATTTTGAATCAAATGTGGTACTATGTTACATTCATTATCTTATTCAAGCTTCATCATCTCCTTGGTATTGTCACTGCTTTCAAGGTGAGGCAGAGTGTAAATACAAATGGAGGCCCACCTACAGTAAGCTTGAATAGTAAAGGTTTTAAGTCTAGTTTATTTTCTTGCATTGACAATGATGTCTTCATAACAGTTTGGAAGGCAGGTTCAAATGCAGAATTCTCCTACAGCTCACCACCCCTTCTCACCTTAGGCAGGTTTGATGCTTCCACAAATAGTCACACTTTAGCCACCTCTGTGTCCTGGGGTATATACTCATCAGGAGAACAAGGAAGCAGGGGGAGCTGATGTAGGGGCCTCTGGAATGGGAACTTCAGAGTCAGAGCTGTGAACTCTAAGGAAAGACATGGGCTCTGGGTGTCAATTCAACCCAAGCAGGGCCCTCAGCCCAAGCAACCTCTCTTAGTCTTATATGTCTATAGGCAGAAAGCACTGTAGTGAGAATTGCATGGCTGTATGCACAGAGCAGAGCCTCCACTAGTTGGGGCAAGTGAGTTCACCCAGGAGTACACAAGTCATTAATGCTTAGGGATGAGGCTAGGAGACTGTCAGGACGATTTTTCTAGGAGCCATAGTGTATAAAAATCTTGAAAGGTGAATGAAATACCGGGCTGGAGGTAGAGGAAAGCATTGCCTTATGGCCAGGTCCTATGCTCAGGGGCTGAAGAGGTGGTAGACAAACGTTTGAGAGGGTTACAATCTTATTTGTAATACAGTGAAGAGAAATGAAGCTTCCAGCATTAATTGAAGGGTTAAGTGTCCTACAAAGACCAAAAAGGAGCATATGACATTTAGATATCAGATGTAAGGGAGAATTAGACAGCAAAAGTGGCTCGCTGACTGATAGAGCGAGGTAGAGTCATTTATAGAAATGGTGTCCAAGTTGAACACCAGTAGCTCAAACCTGTAACTCTAACTATTCAGAAAGCTGAGATCCATGGGCTGGAAAGGTGACTCAGTGGTAGAGAGCTTGCCTTGTATGCATGAGGCCCTAGGTTCGATTCTTTAGCACTACATAAGCAGAAAAAGCCGGAAGTGGCGCTGTGTCTTAATTGGTAGAGCACTAGTCTTGAGCTGAAGAGCTGAGGGACAGTGCCCAGGCCCAGAGTTCAGGACCCACTACTGACCAAAGAAAAAGAACGCTGAGATCCAGATTGCAGTTCAAGGCAGACCAGGCAGAAAAGTCCACAGATTCAATCTCCAAAAGTAACCAGTGAAAAGTCAGGATAGAGGCATGGCTCAACTGGTAGAGTACCTGCCAAGCAAGAGTCAAAGTACTGGATTGTAGATTAATATTAAGAATACTTGTAGAGGGAAAATGAGAAAATTATGACAGGATCTTAAAGAGAACTATTCAAGAAGAACAAAAATAGAGAGAGAGAGAGAGAACCTAAGCAGCAGAAGTTTCAAAGAAGCAAGGAGTCTGACCTGCAGGGTGGTCTATATACCATGGTAAGGTCAAGTTTGTGAAGGACCTTTCAACCGCTGCAAAGCCATTAACGGTGCTACAAAGGAGACCCCTGGATTTAGCTGTTGGAAGTTAGGGGGTGTGGAGATGAAAAGCCTTCTACACTACTTAAGGTTATTGAGAAACTGAAGGGAGAAAATACAAATATTCTTTTTTAAAGTTAACCTTGGTTTAAAAGAAGGAGAAAAATTTTACATTTTAAGGAAAAGGATCTGGAAAAAGGGATTTTTGATGATGATGGTTGTGGTGGTGATGATGATGATATGTAAACATACTACAATATCTCTAGCTGAAAGTTGGTAGAGACTGAAGATATGGGAATTTCTGTAGGACCACCCATGTTTTACCTTCTTGCCTCCGTAAGAAACAGATCTCACCGCTGTCTACCTTATGGCTAGCTGTGTGCAGCAAACATACCAGCTTATGACAGCAGTGACCTGAAGCCCAGCACTTCCACCCACCCTCTCAGGTGATTCTCACCACACAGCTTCAATGTCTTTTATCAGGAAGGTTTCCTCTGTCCTTCCCCAGCCTGGGCCTCCTCCTCCTCCTCCTCCTCTTCCTTCCCTGCCATTATTTCTCACCATAGCACTTGATCACTATCTGACACGATTTACTTATTGTGTTACAGTTGTACTTTCCCTAACAAAAGGTCAGCTCCAGTCCCTAGAATAGTATCCCACACATAGTAGAGGCTTAATATATACTTGTTGACTGATGTCCACCAAGGCAGAATTCCAAAGCAAGCATTGGCAAACTTTTTCCATGGCCAGCCAGATGGTAAATACTTTAAGTTTTGCTGGCCACTGATTTTCTCTGTCCCACATTATTATTATTATTTGCTTGTTGGTTTTTTAAATAGTCCTTTAAGAATTAAAAGGCAGTCTTAGTTGACAGGCCCCAGTGCCGAGTGCCCTTAGCTTGCTCACTGTGAAAATTATGGAAGCAGGATTCAGAATGCAGGTAAAGATGTTAGCGCCTAAAAAGGAAGGGGGTATGTCTCCCTTGGAAGCAGAAAGTGAGGGGAAAGAATGAAGGATAAAGGACAGACAAGTCAGAGAGCTCCTGTAGTAACTTTACCCTCTGAAGGCCAGAAGTAAGGTCTACAGGCAGATGTTTCCCAATAGAGTGGCTTGCCAAGTAGAGCTGAACAAGAAAACGGATAAGCAATGCTGTGTCCAGCCAAAGCTGGACCATGTCAGTCTGTGCACTGTGCTCTAAGACTAGAAGAACATGGGGACCTGAGAGCCTGGGAATTACTACATGCAAAAGCTGAAGAGCCCGGCTGCCAGAGTGAGGCCGACTGGCTCACAGTTTTATTTTTTACAAAATTACTTCTAGAAACAAATACGAAATCGTTTATAAAAGTTAATATCAACAATTTGCATTTGTTACAAGCCTAAGCTATTGATTAATGACTCATCTAGAGCCATTATCTCATTTAACTCTTTTAAGTAGGGACTAACATTATCTCTGACTTACAGATAAGAAAAATGAGGCTTAGGGCAGTTAGGAAAATTGCCCAAAGGCACTTAAAACTTTCAAGTGACAGCCACTGATGAGCCAAGCAGTCAGGCCGACCCCAGCCTTGCTTTTTCATCTGTTGCAATAGGGTACTGATTAATGAGCTGATACTAACAAGAAAAGAGGTTTCCAGTGACAATTACTGCTCTCACCCTGCCTTATTCTATCTATGTCCTCATAGGACATAGATAGTGTCTATATCAAATTTTACTGAAATGTGGAACCTGGAAGAATAGGGACCACAGATAACAGAATGAGAACCCAGAATTATCTCCAACTGGAATGTTTCACAAACATAACAGAGATAAGAATGCAATCCTTTATTGAAGTCCAAAAACAACTGTCCAGATGGGCCAGCTTTGCTGTGGATCCACGGGGAGGGAAGATGCTTGGACTGTAGCTTGTCCAGAGGGAAATAAAATGGAGAAGTTCCTTTGAAAAACATTTTAAGAAACTCAGTCTTAGAGGAAAAATATCCCTGATTGTTATGGGGCAAAGGAGACAGAAAACATTTGTGAACATTTACAGGTACTGTAGAAAGTAAATTAGTAGTCTTTGTAGTCAAAATTAGGGGTACAACATAGGCATTGTAGAGAGCCAGAATAAGAAATAACCATTCCCAAATAAAACTGTTCAAATTGTACTGGTTATATTGGAAATTAATGTGCCCTCTGTTGCTGGGCACATTACATATTGTAAACTGTTACCTATTCATAAAACAGTCTAGATAACCTGCCAACAAGAAGTTTTTGCCTCACAACAAAACACTTCTATACTATTTTTCAAGGATATAAACTTCTCAGCTTCTGTACTGATTTCACATTGATTTAGTTTACTGTTAGATATGCAGTAGAAGAAGCTGAACCCATGGCTCGTGCCTGTAATCCTAGCTACTCAGGAGGCTGAGAGCTAAGGATCATGGTTCAAGGCTAGCCCGGCCAGGAAAGGCCATGAAGCTCTTTTTTTTTGGGGGGGGGTCCGGTTGTGGGGCCTAAACTCTGGGCCTGGGCACTGTCCCTCAGCTCTTCAGCTCAAGGCTAGCGCTCTACCACTTGAGCCATAGTGCCACTTCCAGCTTTTTTTCTTTGTGCTTATGTGGTGCTAAGGAATCGAACTCAGGGCCTCATGCATGCAAGGCAAGCGCTCTATATCTGAGCCACTTTCCCAGCCCATCCAATAAACCACCAGAAAACCAGAAGTGGCACTTTGGCTCAAGTGGTACAGTGCTAGCCTTGAGCTGAAGAGTCAAGGGACAGTGCTCAGGCCCAGAGTTCAAGCCTCATGACCACCACCACCATATATATATATATATACACACACATACATATATATGTATATATATACATATTTATATATGTATTGTGGTTAGCATGCTGAGGTTAAACTTGGAATATTTTTTTGACAACAACATATATGTGTATAGAATCCTTGCCAGATACTGAATCGGTACTATGTTCCCAGCAATATTTCTTCTAAACTGCTCCAATGCTACAACTTTTAGTAGTGTTGCTAAACACTGCTGTTTTCTGTAAAGTGACAGTAATAAAGATGTGCCTGTAAAAGCTCAGTAATCTCTTCACAGATTAAATTCTAATAAACAAGATGAAGTTGTTTCAGAAATAACACAGTCTATTGACTTTGAGGCCACTGTTTTAGTTCTCAAGCATATATATATACGGACAAAATATTTCATCAAATATTATCACAAAGTTTTTATGACATGGATAAAATTTTCAGTTTTTGTCCTTTGAACAGCCTAATAAATACATATATCCTACTCATTGAAAACAAATATTCTTTTTTTTTAGGTGTAATCCCTTTTCATGGATTTTCCATGTATGGTAAGTTAGGCTTGAAAATATTCATTATTCTTATTATATTTTGGAAATTTAAACATAAAAATAACACTGCATTATCACATCGTCCACACATTTAACATTTTAAAGCATTGAGTTTATATTATAACATATCCTTTTTTAAAAAAATACTGAAAATAGTCATGAGAATTGTGTGGTTGAAGTTATCTTGGCAAACTAGAAATAGAACATACTATGAAAGTTGTAAACTTTACCATCTTCTATAGAATTACACATACTAATATTTAGCTCTAATAGTGTAAAGTCCAGTTACATGAATTCCTGAGCAATTCTCAAATGAGTCTTTTTAAAAAATAATATGTCAGAAAAAGTCTGAAGTGGGGGGCCTCACAGAGTTCAAGGTTGTGATTTCTCCAGACTGCGTATACAGTGTACACACAGCAGCCGTTACATGTGAGCACTGAGCGCCTCGGGCATGCGGGTGCAGGCGTGGAGTCAGAGTGTGGCAGACTTGCGTGTCGTCCAGTGAGGAATGGAGGAAGCCTAACAAAGCTAACAAGCGGAGGGATTCCCTGCACTGTAATGCCACGTAATTTTGAAGTTTTCATGTGTTCCGTCTAAACTTAATGTTGTCTCCTTTATTTCTACCCATTAACTTCAGAATACACAGGGATATTTTGTAACAGGAATCAGCAGTAAACTAAACTAATATTTGCCTTTATAAACTGTGTGTGCAGCATCAGACAGTCATGGTGAATGACCTAATAATACAACTTTAAAACTAGCGTGCAGTGAAAAGAATGCAAGGCACTTAGGGACTTTACCTGATGCTATCTTGATGCTATCAGTCACAGACTTGAATTACAGCATACTCTGTTCTCTTGAGCCATCAAAATTTCTTAATGAAACATACAACATGATAATGACTTCTAGCATAAGCAAAATCTAAAGTGGTTAAGAATATAAACTTCTACCCTAATAATAAAAATATTAGCTCTTGCAGAATACAGTGGCCCAAGCCTGTAATCCAAGCTACATGAGAAGTGGAGATTGGATGATCACAGTTTGAGGCCAACCCTGGCATAAAAGTTTATGAGAGTACATCTTAACCAATGCCTGTCAGCTCCAGCAGACACAGGGAACCACAAGAAAGAGGATCACAGCCCAGACAGACCAGGCAGAAACATAAAGCAAAGTCCTGCCTCAAAAATAACCAATCGTAAAAGGGGCTGGAGCATGGCAAAGCCATGAGATGAATCCCCAGCACCAAAAATAGAATAAAAAGGCCTTTTATCCTTTCAGTAATTCTAGCTGCGGGAATTGTTCAACTTACTTAATTTTTAAAATTTCTCAAATTGATTGAAGGCCTTGATTCTAAAAGCTATTATAATGCATCTTATATTTAATTCACCTGACCTTCAGAGTTAAAAGTGTTTGAAAAGTAGCTAGAATTCTTTGGGACACAAAGTAAAACAATCGTCCTTCTGAAGGCTAAGATAGGAGAACTTCAAGTTAAAGGCCAGCCTGGGTGATCTAATGAGAGCCCATCTCAGAATGAAAAAAGCAGAACGAATTGTCGAATTGTTAACTTGCTGATAGAGCTTCTTTTTTTTTTTAAAAAAAAAAAAAAAGATTTGACCACATGTAGCTCTTTGAAATTACTTGGAAGTTTTAGTATTCCCACATAATCCCCTTACATCATTCTTACTCTACTGTTAAGTTGGGAATATAGTATTTGTAACTTAACACTTCCTTTACAGTTTTTAACTACAGTTTTTAACTGAACTTTCTTACATGCATATATATATATATATATGTATGTATATATGTACACACACATACACACATATATCCTTTTCAAAATTAGAAAACAATGTATGGTTTGCAACCTGATTGACTGTGGTTACTATGTGATGTTTGTTTCCACGTTTGCTCTTCAGTATTCTCAGGAGCTGTTTTTCTTGCAGTTGCGCCACTCTGCTTTCTGTACCATGAACCTTACAAATTATATCAGATATTCCGAGAGATGTATGTTCGCTTTTTCTTCAGACTCCATTCCATCTCTTCTCATCCTTCTGTAAGTTCATAAAAAGTAATATCAACTCAAACTTGAGTCTGCTCTTTCTGTGAAGAAAAGCCTCCTCAAATTAAGAACAAACAAACATGTGATGGCATGCCTCCTTCAACTGAACTTACATTGTTTTCCTTGCCTACATTGTTTTCCTTGACAAAGATGTTACCCTGGCGTTGTACATGTGGCTTAACTAGTAAAGCACGAACCAATGAGTGAAAGCATCAGGTACCAAGTTCAAGTTCTGGTCTCCAGCAAAAATAAATAAAAACATGCTTCTCCTTATCTATGAAGTAAGGTCGGCACTCCATCACCTGAGTGCCATAAGGAAGTCTGTACAGCACCAGGTACTTCTCAGCTAGTGCTCAGCAAAGAAATGGCTGCTTTTGTTATTTCTTCTTTCATAATGAAAATCAGATTTGTCTTATTTGTCAGTTTCAGTTATTGTACTAGTATTAGCCTCACTCTGAGAGAGGGAAAAGCATAATTACTGACCGTGGAAAGGTTTGTTTTCTGCTCCCTCACCTCCTGAACTAACTGGAGGCAAGCAATGTTCACCTTGTCCACTTATGCTGCTCCCCTGTGGATCTGCTTAGTTCTGCTTGTGGGTAACTGGGCAGCCTCTCCATGAAAAATATTCCTTTGGAATGTACATTAAGCCTACCAAACTACTCTGAAGAAAAGATCATGTTACTGCTACTAAATCAAATAGCTAGGTTTTTGTCCCCCAAGTTTAAGACTATGTATTCCTACCCAGCCAGTATCCTTGTCTCCAGTTCTGCTCTCTAATAGTGCTTGTGAATGTTAGCAAACAACAGAATTCCAAGATGGCACAGATAAACATTCAGAGCACTGACAAGTGAATTTGATTTAGTTTTCGTACAAATAATATTCTATCTTCTAACAGTTCACAGTATCATATTTTACCTTCCTACTGTACATCTTGGATGCTTCAGAATTTTAAAGCAAAAGAAAAACCTGTTACATAATGCACGCCCCTCATAGTTTTCCAGGGTGCTACACTGAAGCCTGATGAGGAGAAACTTGGGATCTCTCTTCTGTATCTTACAGCTAGCCCTGAGGTGTCCATTTTCAGCTAATTGGTTGGGCCAGCCCTGCCTCTACCCTTTCTTTATTAGCAGAATAAAGACAGGAGGTTGCCTCCTTACCTGGCTTGCAACCAGAGTGAACCCTGTAGAGCCTTAACAGCCTGATTTCCTTAGAAATGCACAAAGAAGATTGAAACTTCCTTACTGGGATCAACCCCAGGGAATCCTGACTTATAAGAAAGACTTTATTAGAAGTTGTCAAGTTATAAACACACTTGGAAAAAAAAAAATCTGCTTAAATTGATGTCTGATTTTTTTATACAATATCCATTTTAAGAAGTAGATCTACCAAGCAAGCAAACAAAGCAATCAGACATTCTGGTTTTATAATTTTCTGATGCAAATTTCAAGCAGTCAGCAAGCAGGACTTTTCCTATACAGATTTGAAAGAAAGAATGAGAAGAACAGGAAGTATTTTCCCCAAAGGGTAAGTGTAGAGGGGAAAGCACTTATGGGGACAGAGTAAACAAAGCTCCTGCAGTGCTGGGGAAATACCTGGAAATTGGCATGCATCAAGAAAGTAGCAGGTTTTCTGTAAAATAATGTTAGCCTTCGACTCCCCAGCTGTTACCTAGGGATGTACATGGGCACTGATTGTGGTTAAAAAGTGACTCAGCAGATCCCTAAGTGTGACCGTTCATAAAGAAAGATAAAATACAGTGTGAATATTCATATTCTATATGAGTAAGTTGCTGGCATACTTAACATCTGAACATTAAATTATTTGTCTTTGATTGTAACCAGGGCATTGTATCCCTCTGCTTGCTGTTTGAAACCCTTCTTCAAACATATCTCCCCCAACTCTTTTATCATCTGCGGGAAATTGGGGCTCAGCCGTGAGTATTTTTCTCTCTCTGCAGCAAGTTTGTTACCATGGTGAAATTTAAATACAGAAAGCTCTTTTATCATTATGGCAAATTACATATGGAGATGTAGTAATTCTTTGGGGAAATTAAACCAGCAATTTTCCCAATAAAACAGTAATTATAAAATAGTAAAATTGTGACTATCCTGTGCAGAAATTTCCTGGAAGAGAGCTGGAAACATAACTCCATGGCAGAGTGCTTGCCTACCATGTGTGAGGTGCTGGGTTCATTCAGTCCTGAGCAGGAGGAGGAGAAAATTCGTGGAAGAATTACCAGTGTCCTAATCAAAGTCTTGTGTCCTAAGATTTTTGTGTCTGGTACAAAAATCACCAAATTGAACTAATTTCTATTCATAATGAGCATATTATCCAAAACGGAGACAAATATTTGTTTGAAGAAAACAAATTCAACCTGAGAAAGTCAGTGTAGATTAATATGAAAGGACAACTTACAAAAACGATATAGGTTAATGTTTGCTGTCTCTTGTTAAAGGAAGTAAGACCAGCGATGGTCCTGGTCCTGTGAGTTCTCCTTCTGAAAGTTGAAGCTTCATTCGTGGTGACAGTATGTGACTATATTTAGTGGTTCTGGATATCAGTAATGTTGGTTCCCTTCCCTCCTCCCCCCTTTCCTTCCTTCCTTTCTCCCCCTTCCTTCCTTCCCCCACCCCTTCCTTCTTTCCTTCCTTCCTTTATTGCCAGTCCTAGGGCTTGAACTCAGGGCCTGGTCTCTGGGCACCACTTCTGTTTTTTCTGAGTACCTTTTTGGAGATAAGAGTCTTAGGACTTTCCTGCCCAGGCTGTCTTGGAACCACAACACTCAGATCTGTCTCCTGAGAAGCTAGGATTATAGGCGTTAGCCACCTATGCCTGGTGGCAATGGAAACTTCCAAGTGATTTTATCAACATTCTGAGCCTTTCTTCTCTGAGCAACTATGTTCACTATTAAGGCGAATATATATGAAATTTCAGGGATAGCCTGTTTCTGGTCTCACTGCTCACTCTTCTCAGTGGCCTTTACTTCCTCTTTGTTAAATAAACTCTTAAAAAAAAAAGAAATTGCTTTAATCTTTTGAGGCCACAGAAGAATTAATGAAAAATAGAATGCTTATCTTCTCCATACTCCACTCCCAGCCGATGAGATGGCTGGCTAGTCATAAATTCAACCCAGGTTCAAATTCTGTTCTGTACAATCCTGGTAAAGTTATTTAATTTGTGCTGTAATTTCATTCCCTCCCTCCCTCCCTCTCCCCTTTTCTTCTTCCCTCCCTCCTTCTTGTCCTCCCTTCCTTCTTCCCTTTCTTCCTTCTGTGTTTTGTCTCTGACACACTGGGATGTGACTAAGCACTGGCCTATCCAGGCAAGCTCTCTGCCCCTGGAGCCATGACTCCAGCCCTTTACTGTTCACATGGTTTCAAATGAAGTGTCTTGCTTTTTGTCCCTGGTTCTATGCCTGGCATGCTTCATTTTTAATCAAGATAATTTGATTTTTTTTTCATCTTAAGAAGATGAAAATTGCTGCCTCACAGAGTTGTTTCAAGGTGAAAGGGTTGTAAGAAAACAGAAAATAAGAGTGGCATGTGTGTATGTACACACATGCACACTATATCTCTTCTGTGTAAAGCGCCAGTGGGTTTCAGAAAGATTAGAAATGTTGTCTGTAAAACTACTTCATATTGTCCATTAATTCTCTTTCCTTTGTTGCCGTTAAAAGAGTGTTCTGTTCCTGGTAGGAGGAATGTGGCAGAAATATGTTATAGTAAGCCCAAGTCTTTATTCCTTAAACTTGATAGTAAACTGGACTTGTTTTCTACTATTATAACTGAACTACATGAGCTAATAACTAGTCTTTTAAAAAAGAAAACTAGGTTGAATGTATTTGGTTCATTGTTAGAAATAAGATTCTGGTAGTGATTTCTAAGGTACAAATTTATTTAAGTGACTTATGATTGGAACAATTTTATTTCAGAGATTTAAAATTATTTTTCAGGAGCCTATGGCTCATCCTGTAATCCCAGCTACACTGGAGGCTGAGATCTAAAAGTCTCAGTTCAAAACTTGCCCAAACAGGAAAGTCTGTGAGATTCTTATCTCCAGTTAACTACCAAAAACAACTGCAGCACAAAGTGGTAAAGCGCTAGCCTTGAGTGAAAAAATTCAGGGACAGTGCTCAGGACCAGCATCAAAAAACAACAACAAGAAGAAAACATAAAATTCTTAGAAAATTTTAGAACAGGTCCAGTGAACCTATGTGTAAATTATTGCATAGTGTGTGCATTTATATAAATTATCACATAGTATGTGCATGTATGTAACTTTTACAAAGAAACCCTCTAATATTACAAATATGTATTAAATAAAAATTTAAGTAAATTCTGATTATCAAGGTAGAAATAATTTTGTTGTTGTTAATTTTGTCCTTATTTCGAAGGGTTTCTAACCTAAGTGGGGGAGGGGGAGTCCAGGATACAGAATAATTCCTCTGAATTATGTAAGATCACTGATTGTACTTTTACAGCTTAGAAGAAGGAACTTCAACTTTAAATGACCAACGGACTTCTAAGACCTTTGAAGGAGCTATGTTAACAATAGAATGGATTGGGTTTTCTGATACTGTCTTTTTGTAAAAAGTAAAATCCATTGGTAAACTTAATTTTTACTTTGTCTACAGACTTCGCATATCATTTAAGTGGATGGTTCGAGCTTTCTCTGGATACTTAGCTACAGACCAACTCTTGCTCTTGTGGGATCGAATCCTAGGATACAATTCTCTGGAAATTCTTGCTGGTAAGACTTAAGTGCTTGTTTGTGAGGTCCATGTTTGTAAAGGTCCCTGTTCTTCCTAACTTCCTATTGGCTCCCAGGAAAGACCACAGTTTCCTCTTTGCCCCTCTTCTTTTCAGCTAATCAGGGCTTATACCTTCCATGACCTGTGAGGCCCAACAGCACAGTACAGATACACTTCCTTCTACCCTGGCCCTGCCCATCTCCCTTCCCTTCTGCTCTGTGCCCCTTCTCAGCCACTCCACAGTCCAGACTGGCACTGGGTATCCTGAAAAGCACAGTCCCAGTTCTTCTGGACCTCAGTTTATACTGGACTTGAAACCTTTTCTTTTTTTGCCAAAAGTCTTTGATTTCTGCTCTGCTGGTTAAAATTTTCCTTTGAGGTATTCTCTTATGCCAATTTTTAAAAAAAAATTCATGAAACCATAGATTCATGTGTATTTAATAGTTTAGCCATTTATATAACATGTATGTACAAAGGCAATTGTATAACAGCATACAAGACATATATTTCTTACTAATTATATTGTTTCCCTGATGTACATTAATAGTCTCTGTTACTTTTATCATTGGGACTACTAGAATATTCAAATGATAATTAGATTTTTACAATAGATGGAGAACAGAGAACTTGAAAAGAATATTTTTGTGCTTAAACCTTAGGCCTGGATAGTGAGCTCAAGGCTGGCACTCAGTTACTTGAGTCACAGCTCCATTTCTGGCTTTTTGGTTAACTGGAGACAAGTCTCACAGACTTTCCTACCCATGTTAGTTTTAACACAACCCACAAATCTCAGCCTCCTGAGAAGCTAGGATTACAGGTGTGAGCCACCTGGCCTGTCAACATTTTTTTTTTTTTTACTTTCTCATCCCTACCTTGTCCCAACATCTCTTATTTTCAAGACTGAGGTTCTGCTACCATTTCTTAAATTATAATAGTTTGGACTTTTCACCAAATAACTCTCCTCTGGGTTTGCCAGAAACTTATAAGAGCGTCATATATGACATTTGTTATCATTTCAAAAATATATTCAATAATGCTTCCAGTGCCAGTGGCTCACACCTGTAATCCAAGCAGGAAAGTGCATGAGACTCTTATCCTCTATCACCAAAAAGCCGGAAATGGAGCTGTGGTTCAAGTGGTACAGCATAAGCCTTGAGCAAAAAAGCTCAGGTATAGTGTCCAGGCCCTGAATTCAAGGCCCAGGACACACACACAAACACACACACACAGACACACACACACACACACACACACACAGACACACACACACACACACACACACACACACACACACGGTACAGCATAAGCCTTGAGCTAAAAAGCTCAGGTATAGTACCCAGGCCCTGAGTTCAAGGCCCAGGACCAACACACACACACGGAAAATCTCACTTTGAGAGAACTTATAGTCAATGTGGGTATATAGTTTGTTAGATAAGATTCAGTTGAATATAGCCTCAAAATACAGATCCTTTCTCTTGTTCTGCAGAAGGGCTGAGCAGACTAAGCATGAAGCAAACAGAGAGGAACTTGTGTGATGTGATACCAAGATGAATAAAGGTTATGAGCACATAGTATTTTGAATGCTGAGTGTACTTGTTTTGTCCCACCTCTTATCTACCTTTAGAAAAGCAGCTTCCTGCAATGCAGAACTCTTTCCCACTACAACAGAAGCTTCTTCAAGCTTCTGGTTCAATTATACTCAAGAAGAAAACAGGGATATTCTGTTCCTTAGCTCTAAAATGTCTTCTCTGTCTAAAATATGGCTGCAGTTAGTGGGAAACTATAAAGAATTGCTGGCCCCCAGAAAGAAAGGGTTTTCTTTGCTACTCTGGTAGTCGTGCAAGTCTATAACTTCATAGCACTTGTCTTCTTTGCAGTTAACAAAAAAATTCTTTGACCCAGATTTTGTGGGGGGGGAGGGGGGGTAAGGGCTTGGACTCGGGCTGGGTGCTGTCCCTGAGCTTTATTTTTTTTTTATTGTGAAAATACTGTACAGAGGGGTTACAGTTACATGAGCAAGATAATGAGTGCATTTCTTATCAAGTATTGTATCCTCCTCCTTTGTTTCCCCTTCCCATCCCATCCTCCCCCCGCCTCCCTACCCAACCCTTCTCTCCCCACTACCAAAGTTGTAAAGTTCATTTTCGACATAACAACTTGTACGTCTCATTTACTCAAGACTAGTACTACCACTTTGAGCCACAGTGCCACTTCTGGTTTTCTGGTGATTAATTGGAGATAAGCATCTCAGATCTCAGCCTCCTGAGCAGCTAGGATTACAGGCGTGGCACCCAGTTTGACCTGGATTTCTTGTATCCCTTGTTATCACTGAATAATCCCAGCCAACTCAATTTTTGTTCCATCTTTTTTAATTAGTATAAATTGTATAAGGGGTTCCATTATATCTCCATGCACTCGTGGAGATGCTTCAGTTAGATTAATGAAATTTTGTTCTGCCATTACCCTCTTTTGTATGTAGATGCCAGCTCTGGGGCTTGAACTCCCATACCTGACTGGCACTTGATTTTTTTGCTCAAGGCTGGTGCTATACTATGTTAGCTGCACCTCCACTTCTGGCATTTTACTGGTTAATTAGAGATTAAAAAAAAAATCTCGTGGACTTTTCTGCCTAGACTGGCTTCAAATGATGATCATCAGATCTCAGTTTCCTGAGTGGCTATGACTATAGCATTTGGCTGTAATGTTATTTTATTTTATAGTTATTTGTTCTAGTTAATAGGGCTTGGACCCAGGGCCTCAGGCTCCACTTAGCTTTTTCATTCCAGGTTGGTGTTCTACCACTTGAACCATACCTCCACTTTCTCCCCTTTTTTCCCTCCAGATTCTCCTTCCTGGTTCTAAGGCTTTCTGACAAATTGTCCTAAATCTTTTGTCCCCTGGAAAAGTGCCCAGGCTTTCCCTGTCTGGAAAGTTAAGAAGCCTGGCTCCTGACTTTCACTCCTACACACAACCACCCACCCACCCACTGTCCAGTCAGGGCGGAGGATTGCCACACCTCACCCTCATGCCTTCTCCGCAGAAGCCCCTGACGGGCAGCAGACAAGTCCTCCCTAAACTAGCACATGGATTTCCATGCCAGGATGAGAGTCCTTACTGCCTGGCGCTGCATGGTGGCCAGGTGACAAGCTTTTGGCCAGGGTTAAGTATCCACTCTGCCACTTTTTACCAATGTGGCCCTGAACATGCCACTAATTCACTGTGCCTCAGTTTCTGTGTTAGTGAAGTGGACTAACAATATTTCTTAACTCCACAGTCGTGTGGAAATGAACTTCTATTATTAATCTCACAGTAAAAGTGTATTTTTTGAATTCTGTGTTTTCACTACCTATGCAATATCTCTAGGAAAAAAATCTTCTAAATAACCTGAATATTTACTACCATAGTTTTCCAAACATCGGTGATTTGCTGCGTGAAGAATGTACTAGCAATGCTGGTGATGACAGTGGGGGCGGGAGGGAGGGGTCTGCTGTCGCCTCAGGCCGCACCCACTCCACCCAGTATTGCCAGCTCTTACGTGGGTTATTGTGTGGCTCCAGAGTCACTCATTCTGCTGCTTGGGTTAATGGTAGCTTCTACGTATTGTGTGTTAGTATGACTCTTTCCTTCCTTTGTTATTTCCCTCCCTCCCACCCTCCCTCCCTCCTCCCCTCCCTCCCTCCCTTCCTTCTTTCCAGTGGCCACTGACAATATATGGAGGTTTTTGTTCAGTAGGATTTTTCCCTCCCTCCCTCCCTCCTCCCCTCCCTCCCTCCCTTCCTTCTTTCCAGTGGCCACTGACAATATATGGAGGTTTTTGTTCAGTAGGATTTTTATTATAATATTTTAAATATTTGTTGTTGTTGTTGGCCGTGGGGCTTGAACTCTGGACCTGAGTGCTGTCCCTGAACTCTTCAGCTCAAGGCTAACACTTTACCACTTGAACCACAACGCCACTTCCGTAATATTTAAGTAATGTAAGAGGAGTTTGAATTCAGCCAATCAGTTTGTAACCACAGTCACAGAGATGATACTTTTCAAAGCCCTGGCTTTCCCTGTCCCCCGCCCTGTGGGATTCAGTGTGGGCAGCACACTGTGGGAAGGCAGGCGCCCTCCCGGGCGGGCGCAGACAGTTTCCACGCATCACAGACGTGATTGCGAGTGTGGAGGCAGCTGTGCAGGGCACTGCGCTGAGCCGTCCTTGTGGCTTGTGGCAGCCGCCGGGTGGCAGAGATGCCAGCAGTTGACACGGTATGCATTCTCTTCCAGTCCTGGCAGCTGCCGTGTTTGCTTTCCGAGCAGTGAACCTGATGGAGGTGACATCACTGGCCGCAGCCGAGGTGAGGATATGTTTCGCTCCGTGGGATGGAAAACGCTCCTGCGACACTGCCAGGCCCAGGCGTGTCACCGTCCCATGCAGAAGCGCACACAGTACTGGTAGCTGAACTCTGTAACTTGGGGAAAGCCTGTAAATTCTCAGCTCTGTACTATTCAGGACTCACATTTCCCAAATCACTTGGAAACAACCCTTCTTATGAGTGGGTCATAAACAGGATTATTGTAGGAAGCCACCATAGCCATTCTAGGAAACTAGATACCTGCTCATTTTAATAGGAACTATTGGGTTTGTTACATGTCCTTATTATTCTCATGTTCATTTGTCAAACTCACAGAACAGAGAAGAAGTCAATGAAGTGCTTAAAGAGGCTGTGTTTAGATGACAGTACAAACGCATAGGCTTTTTGAGGTTATTTTAAACTGCCAGTCAGTTATATAATACTGGTTGCTTTTCAGTGATGTAACTTATATCTGGAATACGGTTCAATTAAACAGTGCTTGACATATTTCTCTTACTTGTTCTCTTAAAGAAATGCACATTTTATCCTCAAAATAGCTGCCCTCATGCTTTGTTTAAAGGGAAAAGGATGTTTATGTATCTTGTGACTGGATAGACATTATTTCTCACTCAAATGATTTCCTGCAATCACATACTCCCTACACTAAGATAACAGCTTGGGGATTCATAGTGTATGATTATTTATAGAAGCAAGTTGAAATTGTAGACCTCGTATAAACTCCTGCTACTTGTATATTTGAAGAAGGCTCAAGGCTAAGGCACAGGTTATTTTCCACTGCACATTTTAGTTTTTTGAGCACCAACTCTCAGAGCTTCAGGAGAGAGAAGGAAAGCTGTAGCTTGGGTACAGAGAGTTAGATGAATCTGTAGAATCTAAAAATGTGTTCATAGCCAAATTACATTGCTATAGTACTCCTGTTAGGCCTTATCAGACTTGATTGGGTGTTAACCATTCTTTTGTGTTTTTATTTCAGGCAGTTCTTGCTGACCTTTCTACATTAAAAGTTATGCCTCTTCTTCAAATTTTTCTGTTTGCTACTGTCACCTGATCTTCTTCAAGGTCACTGACAACACAGCTAGTTTTTCATTAGAAACTAATCATGAACTATGCAAACTCTGCATAAAACCAAAATTAAACTTCGCATATAAGCCAATAAAGATCATGTTCCCGCCTCAGTTAGAGCTAAGTAGTTTTTCTGAAACAATAACTCTACACACCAAAAATTTCATTGCATGCCACTGACTGATTGTCAAGAGAGAAGCAATACACACAACTTCTGCTAAGTTGAGCACACTGTATATACAATTCTGACTTGTAAAAGGCATGTAACAAGATATGCACCAAGCACTGAAGACACGGTAATACATTTCAAGAGGTAATGGAGCTTGTGGGACAGTTTTTTTTGTTAGTCTGTAACTTTACCCTACATGGGTATTGTTTTCATCTTACAAATTGTTCTGCACTCAGATCCAGGCATGGGATAAAAGGTGAGAAGACTTGAGCAAGATAATGTCTTTAGTAAAATTGAAAAATGTTGTTTTTATAAATTTGTCACGTGCTAGGGATTTTTCTAGATTCCCTTACCATTTTATTTCTCCTTGAGCATTTCTACCGGAGAATGTCAAACAAAATCCATCCGATGTGAAGACTATTAGTCTTCATGCTGAGCAAGTCAGAGAAGTCTAGAGAGCCTTTGCACTTCTCAGTCTCTTGCTTAGAAGCCTCAACTCAAGATCTGTGGCCACATTCTGTTTTCTTGGAAAAATAAAAGGAGACCTGCTGGGAGGGCGGGGGCGGGTGCATGAAGGGAATGGAGACCCAGAACACACCCACCTACTGAGTTTGGTTTCACAGGATTGAGTCTGGGGCAAAGACAGTTGTTCTAGAACTGAAGACATTATGGAACGCCTCAGGTCTTCTTTTGGCCTTTATTGTAAGTGGTCTTATTTTATAAAAGTAATATGTGAAAAAAAATCCCATACCTATCTTTTCATTTTAAAATCAAATTCAGGATGCTGATTGCTTCAGATATTATGGGTTGCCTAGAAGTTTGCAGAGTTCCATCCAAATGTACGTCATGAATTTTTTTTTATTTTAGTTTGTTTGTGAAGCTAGGATTTGAACTTAGGGCCTTATTCTTGCTAGGCAAGTTTTTGAGCACGTGACCCATGCCCTTAGCCCTTTCTTTGCTTTAGTTTATTTTTTAGCTTCAATATCACTTTTGCCTGCAGCTGGCCTCCAAAGTAACTGGGATTACATGCACCCCACGTCTGCTTTGTTCTTTGAGATGGGGTCTCAGCTTAAAGCAGTGATCCTCCCTATCTACCCTCCCACCTAGGTGGGAAGACGCCCCACAGGCCTGGGCCCCACACCCAGCCCAGGAATCTTTTTTTTGACAGCACATGTTAGAAATTACATGAAATGTAGCACAAGTGAAGTTAATTTGAAGGTGCATATTATATACTCCTGTGCAGGTACTTCATTAGTTCTGTGATTCGTTCTTTGTAAATCACTGCTTTGGAAGGTAATAAATTCACCATCCTGTGCTTTGCCATTGTGTGTGTGCACACAGAGAGGCTGCTGGCCCTTCCTCCCTCACCCCAGGAAATGGGGACTGTTTTGGCTTCTTCTTCATAATAGTTGAACTTACTAAAAAGAGGGAATGCAGTGGTGTAGATTGGAGGATTCTGACCTTAGCTGTCAGTCCCTAAGTAATTCAGCCTCTGTGTCTGCACGGGAACAGGGTGGAAACAGTCATCAGCAGGAATTATTGCATCTGCCCTGTTCATCTCACAGCATTGTGTAGCACCACAAAGAAAATATACTTGAAAGTGGTTTTTTATTTTAAAAAAAATTGGCAAAGCATCAAGCTTTGCAAATAGAAGACAAGTGTTAGTCGATAAGGTACTAGTAATTTGTATATGCCGTTTAAAGGTCAAATATGTTCAGCTTCATTAGCATTTGTTATTTTTCTAGATCATTTGTCAATTTTTTTAACAAGTGAACCATACTTAGCAGATCCTTTCATTTGATGCGGGTAGCTCTAGGCAGTAGTTGTAAATCTCAGTTCCCAAGACAGACTTTGTGGGTAACTGCATGACTTGTGCTGACGCAGTGTTATGCCATGTGCTGCTCTTAGCTGCAGTGAAGACATTGTATCAAGCACAACCAGGCTGCCTCATCTCACCACACCTCCCACACGACTTCACCTGCCTCCTTCCCCCTCCCCCCCCTTGTCACCTTCCACTGCTGTTCTCCCCTGCCAGTCACTGCCACCCTTTCAGATCTGCTCTGCTTATGATTGCAGGATCTGCCTGTCTGGCCACTGAGAGCAGCACATTGGCACTGGTGGTAAGGTAGCCTAAGAGGCAAGTTGTGTTTGACTCTCCCGGGTTTCACTTCACCCACCAGTGTAATATGTGAAGTCTGACCTCACACTGACAATGCAGTGTTCTGTTCATTTCAGTTCCCAAAGTTGGCTGTGTTCTCTTATTTCACAGGGAAAATAGAGGGCATCACCCTCAGTCCTTTTAGCCTTCTACTTGAGAGCATAGCTTCATCCCCATTCTTAATTTCCCCCTGTCACGGAGTAGATTTTCCTATAGTTCTCTAAGCGCTGGCTGCGCGTGTGTCCTGTGCCCCTGGCTCTGCAGCACAGGAATGATTCTCCACGGGTTGGTCTTGCTGCTTCCGTGCCCCCGACACTGACCCAGCATCCTGGACTCTAGCCGCCCCAGGCTGCCGGCTGCTCCTCAGCCGCCCTGGGTGCTCACCCCATCTCCATGTTCCAAGATTCCATTCAGAACTCTGTTCTCCTAAAACCTCGTGCTCTCCTTTGGTGCTCAGAAGATTAAGCAGTAGCCGTCACAGGAGGTTCCTGGTTGACTTGGGTTAGGGGTGGGAGATGCAAGAGGAAATTTGTCCGCATGTCCCCTGGCTTTGGGAATGTTCTTTCTCTTCCACTTAATGCGCACTCCTCCTCAGTACCTGGCTTGCTGGAATATTTCTTTGGAACTCTAATCCATAATCACCCTGCACTCCTCCAGCTACAGAAACTGGAGGGATCTGGGGAGGTCAGCCATCTGTGAGAGCCAAGGGAACTTAATCACAACACTTTGGTTTACTCCTTCATGAAAAGCAAGGATAAAACAGAAAAGATGCAGCCTGTGCAGCAATGCAGAGCTGGGAGTGTGGCTGAGTGGTAGAGTGCTCATCTCCTGAGTGTGAGGCCTTGAGTTCAAATCCCAGTACTTACCATCTTCTCTGAATGAGGGAGTGAAAAGCTGCTCTTTGTCCCTTTTGATCTTCAGGTCATACTCCACCAGGCTTTCTCTGAACCATGCTGACGTTAGCCCAAGAATCTTTACAAGAGAAAGGATTCTAACATGACAGTAATTCTTTTCCTCTCAGTGCACTCTGGTATGGGTATCATTGGTAAAGAGCTCAGGTCTACAACTGTTCACACTATGGTAGCATTAAAAAAAAAAAAAAACTACTTTCAACCAAGACACCGCCATACTTTAGAAGGGAAGTTCCATGTCTTGTATACCTGTAAGCCACCTGGAGTAGCTCACCCAGGGGTATCTTTTGCTTTTGGCCCTTGGTCTGTACAGCTACCTCTGCTCAGAATGCCTCCTCTTGTCTATTTGTTGAACTCTAACTTGTTCCCTTTTAAAACCCGGCTCAGGTGTAGCAACATCAGGGAAGAGTACACCTCTCCCTCTAACTTATACATGTGCTTTATCGCAGTCCTGTGTTCGCTGGCCTTTCTAGATGGGTAGACTGTGGTTTCTTGAGGACAAAAATGGCTTCATTACAGCTTTGCATCTTTAGAAACTAGTGTAATGCCCGGCCCATAGTGAGCTTCATGCGTGCGTATAGAATGCACTCATTCCAGTCAAGGTCACTCGATTCACTGGTGGAAGAACTCCCTTATGCAGAGTCGTAGCTTGCTTTCCCTGTATCGCACAGTTGAGAAGTTCTCTGTAGATGTCCAAAGAAGAAGTTAATAAGAAAAGACATGCAAATGCTTCATTCGGTTTTGTGCTTAAGTCTACTTTATTATGGTATACTTGATACACAATAAAAATGGCATGTTTTATGTAAAGTGAAATTTAAAGTTCTGTAGTGTTTGGCAAATGTGCATCACCATGTCACCACAACCATTGCAGTCAAGATATTAGAATATTTCTGTCAACAGACAGTTCCCTTTGTACCCTTCCCACTCAATCCCATTCACACATTCATTCCAAACACGGATCTGCTTCTAGCTGAAGATTAGATTTTTCTAGAATTTCACCATGTGCACTGTCTTGTTACACCATGTGTACCTGCCTTGTTTTACTCAGAGTAATGTGGTCTATAGTCATTCCTTGTCACTGCTGAACATGAGTCTTCATATGGACAGATGTGTTCTTTTCTCTGAGGATCATCACACTGTGATATGTACCTATGTGTTTTAACTTTTAAGAAAGTTTCCCAGTTCTTTTCTGCAGTGGTTCTACCAGTTTACATTCCCACCAACGTTATATAAGAGTTCCAGTTGCTGCAGATCCTTACCAACACTTGGTTAGTATCCCATTCATAATGCCAGTAGTTTACATTTGCATTTCCTAATTACTGATGTTGCTAACCTTATACTGTATTTATCTATAATGTATTCTTTAAAATTGTTCAAATCTTGCTGGGCGCCCTGTAATCCTAGCTGCTCAGGAGGCTGAGATCTGAGGATCGTGATTCAAAGCCAGCCTGGGCAGGAAGGGCCATGAGCTCTTATCTCCACTAAACCACTCAGGAAATCGGAAGTGGCGCTGTGGCTCAAGTGGTAGAGCGCTCGCCTTGAGCTGAAGAGCTGAGGGACAGTACCCAGGCCCAAAGTTCAAGCCCCACAACCAACAAAAAAAAATGTTCAAATGTTTTGAGCATTTTTAATCATTATTAAGCTGAAAGAATATATTCCAAATACACTAGTAGTTTGACTTTTTTTCTCCTGAATTAAGTAGCTTTTAAAGAGGAACAGTTTTAAATTTTTTTGAGATCCATATAGCTCATTTTTCTTTTATGGATGTATTTTTTGTGTCTTCTCTGAAATCTTTGCATAGCCCAAGGTTACAAACATAGGTTTGTGTTTACATACATACATAAATACTCACGTACATACATATTGGCACTGGTGGTGAAGTAGTCTAAGGCAAACTGCATTTGGCTCTTCTGGATTTTACTTTGTCCACCAAATTTTTTGGCGGTACTAGTGTTTGAACTCAGGGTCTCACATTTGGTAGGCTGGCACTTTACCACTTAGGCAGTGTCCCTAACCCCATGATCCATTTTGTTGTTATTGTTGTTAGTTATTTTAAGGTGTGTATGTGTGTGTGTGTCTGTATGGTACAAGTTAAGAGCTGAGCTTTGCAGTTTTGTACAGGATGTCCACAATTTGCCTAAGATAGTCAGCACCTTTGACATAAATTCAATTACTTTCTACTTTGTTCTGTGGCTTTGTCTTTCCTGTTGCAATACCACACTGCCCTAATTTTTGTAGCTTTAAAGTATTGTCTTGAAACTGCGTTGTATGAATTCTGCCTTGGTTCAGTTCAGACTTGTTTTGACTACCCTTCTGTGCATTTCCATATAACTTTTAGAATCAGCTTTTCAATGTGCATCAAACAATAAAAAGGCCTGCTGGGATCTTTATTGAGAGCATTGACTCTACCAATCAGCTTGTGGAAAACTGATGTCATAACAATATCGAGTCTTCCAAATCTATTAACATGGTATAGTCTCCATTTAGGTCTTTTAAATTTTCACTCAGAAATATCTTGAAGTTTTTAATGTAGTAGTTCAGTATGTTATGATTCTTGCACATATTTTGTTAAAATTATTCCTAATGATTTCATATTGTTGCTATTGTTAATAGTATTTTAAAATTTCAATTTCAAATGATTTGTTAAGATATAGAACTTCACTTGATCTTTTTAACCCACCTTGTATCCTGGACCTTGCTAAATTACTGCCTCTATCCTTTTGTAGGATTTCCTACATATATAGCATATCATAAATAAAAACAATTTTCCTTTCTTTCAAAACTGTATGCCTTTTATTTCTTTTCCTTTTCTTGCTCACTCACTAGAACTTGCAATAGAATACAGAAGTGGTGTGGCTCACCTCATTTTAAATGCAGTGTGCTTCTTTGTTGAAGAATATAACAAATAACTTAAGGCTATATCAGTGTAATAGTTTTGCCAGTTTAAGTGTAAACTAGAAGCGAGACATTCACAGATCTAGCAGAAGGTGAAGTATATTTGACATTGCTGACCATACTAACCATCTCTGAAGATCATTCTTTTAAGCAGTTGGCTGCAGGCATGATCAATGCCTTTGTCATATTAATTAGAAAATTGTTTTTGTATTCTTCAGCTGTTCTTTACCCTTACAACTTACAGCTTTTCTCTTAGATCTGTGGTATGCATATAGTTATTCAGGTATTAAGTGCCTACTCTGAGCAAGGTACTGAGCTAAGCCTCAGTGCATATGTGTATTTGTGTGATTGTCTTTTCAGTAACAAATGTAGTAAGAGATAGTACTACCCACATAACTGGAATTCTAGCACCTTTTTCTGGAAGTAATGGTGCCATCCTCCCTGTGATAGAAATAATAATCCTCCCTAAGATATTCTAACTTTTACATGCTCTAATTCCCAAAACATGAATATATGCTGCCTTACATTACATAGCAAAAGTGACAACTGCCGATGTTATTAAGAATTTGGAGATGAGAGTGGCCTTGGGTTTTCAGATGGGCCCAATGTAATGACTGCTAAGAGTCCTTTGTAATTGAAAAAGGAGAGAGGCTGGTATGAGAGAGATTTGAAGGCACTATGATGCTGACTTCGAAAATGATGGGAAAGACTCTGAGCTAAAAATTCAGGCAGCCTCTAGACTCTGGAAGAAGTAAGGAAATGGTCTCCTATGAGAAGCCAGAAGGAACTCAGTTCTGCCAACGCAGAGTTTAGGACTTCGTACCTCCAGAGCTCTTAAGATCAAATCTGTAGTCCTAAGCCAGAGTGTATAGGAAATTTGCTTCAATAACAAGAAGGAAGTAGTAACCCGCCTCCTCTGAGATAGATTGATTTAGCATACTAGACATAGCATGTGACAATGACAAGTTCACATTGTTTCCATTCCTTTTCTAAAACAAGTAATTTGTTTCTGTGTGATTTTTATAACAATCCATTGAGATCGTTACATCCATTGATATCTCCATTGACAGATAAAAGTATTGTGAAGACTGCCTTCCACTCTTCTGATGCTGACAGTGGCGCAGAGTTGGGCAAATGCAATGGATGACAAGCGAGGTCAGAAAAGTCACCACATTGCCCAGTCCCCTAGCATAATGCTCTGGGCCCTCCTCCCTGCAGAGGAATGCATTATGTTGTCCATGGGTTGGGAAGAAGGAATGAGCATGAAAAGCCAACCTCCTCACGTTGTCCTGAGATCCATCTACCCACAGTGAACACGTTCCACGCTGCTTTACACAGTCTGCATCTCCAGAGGGGAAGGCTACAGTTGTTAACTGCTGTCTCATAAACCTGAGGCTTAGATTTTTTTTTAATTTCTTTTGCCTGGTTTAGTTTTAAAAAGCTAAATTAATTTTATGTTGTGCCACTCTCATCTGCTTTAAAACCCTAGATTTTAATTTTCTCAAGTATTGCAGAATGCAAGGAATAGAAAAGGTGCTAGTTATTGGATTCCAGAACGCATTAAACAGGACAAGGTTACAAGGAAGAAGCTGAGTTGATGGCTAATGAAAGAAATGAAAGGTGGGATGAGTTGCTGATGGGTAGATAAAGAAAGATGGGTGTTGCTGGCGCAGGTGACCCACACCTATAATCCTAGCTACTCTGGAGGCTGAGGTTCCAAGCTGGCCTGGGGAAGAAAAGTTTGAGAGACTTCTTTCAATTGAACACCAAGAAAGCTGGAAGTGGAGCTGTGACTCAAGTGGTAGAATGCTAGCCTTGAGCAAAACAAGCTCTGGGATAGCTCTCAGGTCCTGAGTTGAAGCCCAAGACCACCAAATAAACAAACATTCCTGAGAAGGAGTGAGGACTGGGACTGTTGAAGGCTGTGTCTGGGCCTCACCGGATGTGGTAACCTAGACGGCTAATATTTGGAAGTGCTGCCATTTTTATTAATGCCAAGATGTAGCATGTGATGAATAGCTGAAAGTAGAAGGAAATGCTGAGGAAAAAAGGAAAAGCCAAAACACAGTGAGCCTGCTGGGCGAGCAGAAGCATCCACATATACTTTGAGGTCACGGGGTGGGGATAAAGCAGAAAACAGTTACAGGCTGGTTTTCATGAGGAAGAAGAAAGACCAGAGTTACTGAGTGATTCCATGGAGGGATGAAATGCTTAACCAGATGGTGAGCTTCCATGGGACAGAAACAGTTTGCAAAAGGGAAGGAGGCGCCAGATGCTGGTGGCTCAAGCTTATAATCCTAGCTACTAAAATGCTAAGATTTGAAGATTATGGTTTGAAGCCAGTCCCAGTAAGAAAGTCCGTGAGACTCATCTACCAGAAAAAGCCACAAGTGGAGCTGTAGCTCAAGTGGTAGAGTGCTACCTTGAGCAAAAGAGCTTAGGGACAGCACCTGGGCCCTGAGATCAGGCCTCAGAACTGGCACAAATTTTTTTTTAAAAGGAGGGAATAGGGGAACAATCATCTACAACTGACATTAAGGAGGAGATGGCGCTTCAGATAAGAGATGAAACATCTACTGAGAGAAGGGACCACAGAGAGACTGTCCGCAGGATGCAGCTTGCTTTTAGTTATGTAAGGAGGCAGACAGTAGCTTTGAGAGAAGAGGTTGAAAATAGTTCATTGATCTCATGTTTGGACTAGGAAATTCCAAGTGGTGGAGAAGACTGGCCCCCGGGGTGGGGTGGGGGGGTGTCGAGGGAGGTAAGGAATTCCATCCGATTAAAGAGTAAATGCAGGAGGTTGATGCCTGGGGAAGCAGGCATCTTCTGGGAGAGGGATCACAGTGATAGGCGAGGGCCAGTACTCTGAGAAGTGATTGAGCAATAAGCTGTCTGCTGTGGTCCAGATCATTTCTCAGATCATCTTCCTGAGTAACCAACACTGTCTCAGGAACCCGCCTATGCTCTAATTAAATCAGTTGCTGCGTTAAACAACAAGGGCTGCAATTGCTCCTGCACTAGCACCGCACTATACTAGTTGAGCCACTTGCTCACCCATTTCCCCCCATCCTGTGAATTAGATTCTCTCCCCTTCTTGGCTGTGGGGTATTCATTGGATCTACTTGCTTGTGGTAGCAGGAGTATTGCATTCCTTTCTATGGGGGTCACTGCAAAGCTTTCTTGAAATAGCACAAATTATCTCTTAGCATGCAACTTAATTTCTCACACATCACATAATATTTCATCAAATACTTGGGTAGTAGGCTGGCTCCTGGAGGCAGAGGGACAAGCGGGGCGGGGCGGGGCAGGGGGAATAAGGCCAAGAGTAGAAGGAGAGGGCAGTTTTTGTGTTGGTGGCATCATCCCCTTGTATAGGGGGACAAAGGATGAGTGAATTTTTCTCGTGTGAGAGCCTGAAGAAAATGGAAAGAATTGAATATGTGTCTGGGGAAAAAAAAAAGATTTGGGGCTAGGTCAGTTCATGAGGGACTCCATTTAACAGTGTCCCTCTGCCTTGGTGAGAGCAGTGGATAATGACAGGTAGAAATCAGGAGCAGAAATGACATAAGAGCCCACTGCACTAGGAAGAAGGCACTCTGCTCTCCTTCACTCAAGGTCACAGCAGCACTTCGGTCCTCAGACGTGGTCAGAAGCTTCAGCTGGAGGGAATGATGCCCATCTGGACATTCTGGATTGTCGGGGCCTATATAAATACTCAACCACTGTGTGGAGACAAATCCCAGCCTTACCTTCAGATCTTTGACCAGCCACCTGGCAGGTCAAAGGGAAGTGAAGATGTTGAAGTGGTGACACAGATCAAGATGCAATATACACATACACTGCTCTGTTAAAAAGCAAAAAAAAAAAAAAAAAAATACGTTTAGCCTAAAATGAAGTATGGGAAGGAATGGGTGGGGAGGAGTGGGTGAAAATGTTGAAGGAGACGACAAGGATCAGGATGCACTATATTCATATACACTGCTCCGGTGAATGGCAACTCTTGTATAACTACTTAAAGGTAATAAAAATGGACACTTTACAAGGAAGAAAAGAAACCATTATCCTCAAGGGGTATAGAGTAGATATAGAGTCATGCAAAAAAGTTCAGAACAGTAAGACCCATCAGAAGTGCCTTGTCATTTGCAGTGTTTTCTGATCAATACATTGGGGAAATATTTTTTTTGCCAATTTATTTTTTTATTTTTTTTGGGGGGGTCCGGTCATGGGGCCTGAACTCAGCCTGGGCACTGTCCCTCAGCTCTTCAGCTCAAGGCTAGCACTCTACCACTTGAGCCACAGCGCCACTTACGGCTTTTTACTTTTTGCTTATGTGGTGCTGAGGAGTCGAACTCAGGGCCTCAGGCATGCAAGGCAAGCGCTCTACCACTGAGCCACCTCATTGGGGAAATATTTTATACTGTGCTTTCCTTGTGGAAATGCACAGTGCACACCAGTACATTTAAACACTGAAGATTCCTGCAGTAAAACAACCTGATTAATTGCCTAATCCAGAGTCCCTATGCATTACATCTACATCGGTAACACCTTGTACACTCAGTCTAATAAACAAAGTATGGGACTGAGGACAAGAATGTAAAAGTCATATGATGGGCCCCAAATGATACTATTAGGGAAGTAATTGAGTTTAGAGGAAGTCATAAAAGTGGAGCTCCTGTGATGGGAGTCGTATCCTTATAGAAGAGGAGGAGACTAAACTCTCGCCCCAGAATTTCTCTAAGAAGAGGATGAGTTCACAGTGAGAATGGAAACAGGAATGGAGTTAGGATGAATTCCACCTCACTGTCACTTTGATCTTGGACTCTAGCCTCCAGACTGTAAAAGTAAATTTCTGTTATTTAAGCTGCCCAGTCTACAGCATTAACCCAAGCAGACTAGGACAGTGGAATAACCAAAATCAGATTTGTCCTGTATTTTAAAAAGTAAAGTAGATATGACAGTTTTCCTAAACATGGAACTTCCCTATGATCCAGCCATACCACTCCTGGGCATCTACCCAGAACATTATCAGTTAGGATACTGAGAAGACACTTGCCCATTCATGTTCATTGCTGCACTACTCACAGCAAGTGAGTAGCCAAGTTACAGAAACAACCCAGATACCCTATAATAGATAAAGTGGAGAAATAAAATGGAGTATATACTCTCAGTGGAATTTTACTCTTCCATTAGAAAGAATAAGATTACGTCATTTGCAGGGAAATGGATAGTGAGGTAAGCCAAGCTCAGAGAGATAAACAACACATTTTCTCACATATGTGGAAGCTAGATCTAAAAGAAGCTAGATATGATAAACCTATACAGGACTCTAGGCATTCACACACAGCCTAAATGAGGATACTCTTAGAGGAGGAACACAAAGGTGTAACTTCTCTGAGCATTTAAAATATACTTATGGAGGGGCTGGGAAGGTGGCTCAGTAGTAGAGCGCTTGCCTTGTATGCATGAGGCCCTGGGTTCAATTCCTCAGCACCACATAAGCAGAAAAAAAAGCCGGAGTGGCGCTGTGGCTCAAGTGGTAGAGTGCTAGCCTTGAGATGAAGAGCTGAGGGACAGCGCCTAGGCCCAGAGTTCAGGCCCCACGACTGGACCCCCCAAAAAATACATTTATGGAAATAAACTCTAGAAAATGGAAAGCACATTTTTCTATTGGTGGTGATGGTGGTGGTTGTATATTTTCTTTTTGTCTGGGGGGGGGGGTCAAGTAGGGGCAAGTAAGGGATGCAAAAAGGGAGGGAAAAAGGGTAAACAAATTCTACTGTGTGGAAAATGACCTATGTAACTCGTGAGCAGGGATGGGGAAACTGAGGGAAAGCAAAGGAAGGGATGACACTGTCCACAAAAAGAAATATTATCTGACTTACGAAATGGTAACCCCATTGTATAGCACCTTAATAATAACAATAAAAATTATTTTAATACAAAAATGAAAACAGTTTTCAAGACATGGGCAGTTAAGTAATCAGAGCCTTACAACGGTCCCAACTCACCACCTGAGGAAAGTTTCCATTGTGCTACCTAGGAAGGAGGCACCCAGGAAGAACCCAGCAATCTCCCTGGGCAGGGACGCCAAGGAGGCAAAGGAAAGACCAGAGAGGAGGGAGATGCACAGAGAAAGCTGAAGTTCTTCAAATGATCCCATTCAGCTAACCAGCGGAGAGCTCTTCTCAGACACAGATAAGAACTGCCCCAAGGCTGAAAAAAGCGCCACTCAAAAGCTTAGAGAAAATAACTGCCAGTGCTCACAACATCCAGGAACGGAGAGTGGAAAACCTCATTCTTCATGTGGCATTAGGTAGAATACTTTATTAGTAGGAAATATTAATCCTAGACTAAATGCAGTTCTGGTCCCTGCTTGCAAAATCAAGTCAAAAGGATTAAATGTTTCCCAGTCAATTTAACCCCATTCTAGAACAGAGCTCAAAGTTATTTATAAGAATACAAATATATCCAGTAGCCCAAAAGATAAAATTTACCATACTTGGTATTTAATTTAAAAATTGCTGGATATGTAAAAAAAAAGTGGGAAATTTTAAGTATACTAGGACCCAAATTGATAGCTCAAAACTGAAAATGACACAGATCATAGAATATGTAAAAACTCATAAATGTGATTTTCTGTGCAAGAAACATAAACATGCAAGAAGCATGTTTAGTAGAGTCATAGAAGATAATTTTCAGCATTGTTTATTAGCTCACATTAGTTTTTAAAAGTCTTCTTAAGTTCCCAATCGATTTTCCTAGAGAAAAATCATGGTATACCTGCCATGAAAAGTAACTGAGTATTTTAGAAGCAGATCGGGCTGAGAGCTGGTAGCTTATGCATACAATCCTAGCTACTCAGGAGGCTGAGATCTGAGGGTCTCAGTCCAAAGCCAGAACTGACAGAGATAACACACCTATGGGAAACATTGTAGACAACCTCAAGCCTATACATTGGACCTCAGCCAATTTTAGCCTTCCAGCTTTTTGTTGTTGTTTTGGCCATCTCTGCGTATTTAGGAGTCTGGCTCCAGACCACAACTTACACACAACCTGTGATTTTGGGGGGAGAAGGGGAGTGGGGGATCTAGCCACAGACAGTTAACCTGACAGGTTGTCTAGGAAAGAAGTACCCTCCCCCCTCCCCACCCAATCAGCTCAATCAGCAGTCTCTGAGGGCAGGTGCAGTCTGGATGCAGCCTTCCTAGTCCAGGTTCCTGATCTGTGTGAGGAAGGGAGACAGAAGATTTTCTACACTTTAACTTGGAACTAGATGCTTTCTTTTCCACATCCCACTCTCATCTCCTTCCCCCTTGACCCCTGCTCCATAACACTGCAAGAACCTTTTGTTTTGGTTCCTTGGCATGAAGACAATCCCCCACATCTGTGCTGAATTCCCTGCCCCACCCACCCCACCCCAATCAGAGGGATTTCACGAGGAACTCATGGCTGGGTTTAATGCCTTAAATAAAGGACTCTCAAGTGAGTGTCTCTTTGCCCTTTCCATCACGGGGTGTTGCTGCAGGAAGACTCCAGGCAGATACTAGCACCTTACTAATGGACTTCTCAGCCTCCAGAACTGTGAGCTAAACATTTGTTCTTTATAAATTCCTCAGTCTTGGGTGTTCTGTAACAGTAGCACAAAATGGACTAATTTGAGTAACATAATATAGAAAAGCTCTGATAATTTGATCCTTCCCCTTTATTGATCAGCTATCAAGATAATGAGTTAGTAGTTCCTTACTGTAAGTGGTGGTCAGCTCTTAAAGATGTCATCATCAATGCATACATTTAAAAACTTACGCTACGGATGTTCATCCCTTGCAGTTTTTGACATTCAAGTTGCCTGTCTCTACTAAGTGATAGCTGCTTCTAGAAAACTTGCTGTTGCCTGCTATGATGAGAAGTTCTGAGTTCATTTTGCCAAAACCCTAGATTACTGAGCTCACTGAAAAGTCCTGAATTATATTTAAATATAGAATAGCATTTCAAAGCCTGGCAATCTGGTTGTTAGCATTTCAGTTGATGCTAGGTTAGTTATTGCAACTAAGTCTTTCCAGGTGCTCAGAGGTAACCTCCAATTCAAATAGTATTTTTATGTAAGTCCATATGTAGTATTTTCTCATCTTTTTCTCCATATTAAATAATCACCATTCCTTAAGAACTGATGGTATCAGGTCCCTATAATTTTTCATTTGCTTCATCCAACAATTCTCAAGAAACTAAACCTCTCACCTCGACACAAAAGTTATCAAATGTCATAGTCATTTGCTCTCCCATTTTAGTAGCGTTGCATGTAACTAGTGTAAGAACACATTGCCAGAACGTCGACATAGACTGATCTCTAATACTTACTCAGAGTTCTACAAGATACTCACCACCAGTTCTCTATCAATGTCTTGCTAGTTCTTGCAGTTGTCAGAAATGTTTTTATAGGATTATTTGTATAGGGTTAAGATTTTAATTGTTTTTATTAAGGAGTTGTGCAAAGGAGTTACAATCCCATAAGTCAGGTAATAAAGACAGTGTTTTTTGGACAATGTCACCCCTTCCTTTACTTTCCCCCATTTCCCTTCCTGCCCATTAGTTGCATAGTTCATTTTTTACATACTGTAGATTGAAAACCATGACTACATTTGTTGAAACTCATTTCTAATGTATTCCTCCAGGAGGGCTCCTAGGAGCAACAGTAATCTTGTAGAGAACTTGTTGATTAAAGCAGGTCTGTGCTCTTTTTTTTTTTTTTTAACTTGAAAGTAACTTTAGTTGGATATAAAGTCCTTGGTTCACGTTTGTTTTTCTTGGGTATGTTAAATATGCTTCTCTATTTTTCTTCTTGCTTATAACTAGTCTGATCTTTATTTTCCTTATATGTCACTTGTTAAATGGTCTAGATTTTTCCTGAGGATTTTTTTCTTCTTCCTTAAGCTGTGGGATAAACAGGAATATGCTTTGGTATTCGTTCTTTTGTACACACATTCTGAGGGTTATGGGGTGCCCTTTCAATGTGTTAATTGCAAATCCTTTTAAGTCTCAAGAATGTTTTCTTGAATTGCAGTGTTTTAGAGTTTGTTCTGGATTTTTATTTTAAATTATTGACGGGACACTTGGTCACCTTATGTAGATCTAGTGGTCTATCGATTCCCTATTTTCTTTCTGTTTTTTATTCAGTTGTTTAGGCCTCTCTCTGGACAGGCTGGCCTCCGACCTCCCAAGTGCCACATGCCCAGCCCAGCCCAGCCCTATTTTTACACTGAGAAAATGGAAGAACAGAAAGATGATAGAGTTCAGTCAAGTTCCAACGCTGGTAGGGAAAGAACCCACCCAGACCTGCTCAGCTGTGAGTGCTGACATCTTTTCCTCGTATTCCTGCCACCTGGCCTGCACATAACATGATTGGAACTTTCCCATTTAGACCATTGGCTTCCCCTTATATGGCCACTCTTTAGTCTTGCTTCTAAGAGTCTGATCCTTGGAGCTGCAACGTCAGCATCACATGGGAACACTTAGAAAGGAGAATTTTTTTTTCTGTTGCCCTAGGCCTTACTAAATATGAGGCTGAACTTTCATAAGATTGTCGGGCAGTTTTTGAGCCCATTAAATTATGAAGAGCACTGGACAAAGAGGAAAAGTTTCAAGGTACCCTAGGCATAGTAGAACCCATTGGAATCATTGAAAAAGCTTGCTTCCCAGAGCAGAACTCTTGTGCTTCAATGCCAGTGAAAGCAGACTCACCGGATAGGCCCCAGCATCTGTAGATGGTATTTGAAAACTCCCTGGGTGATTCTGAAGTACAGCTGAGTTAGGGAGCCTGTGTTTCAGGGCCTGCTTTTAGTCTGTCATGCTCTTAGGAAGCATAGAGAGCTTCTCAAATTGCAGGTGCTGATTCAGTAGACCTAAGATGGAGTTCTGCATTTCAGACAAGTCCCCAGATGGCAAAGGCTGCTGCTGTAAGGAGTTTCTGGAATAAAATGGAACATCTCCCCACCCCCACCCAGAGCTTCCTTCAATAATGCCAGTCTGTACAAATAATACTGAATCAAGACAAGCCCAAGACAAGCCTGTCAGCTAGCTGCAAGTGAGACAGAATAATGAATGCCGAGAGAAAAGGAGAGGTGCTGCAGGCCCTGATATGGCCCTCCAGGTACTTCACACCTGGGCTGGGCTGGGCTGGACAAAGCTACCTAGCTGGGTGGGCAGATTGGTAGATTTGGGGACTGGGTAGGCCAACCACAGTCAGCTGCAGCCTTCAGCCCCATGGCAAAGGATTTTATAAACGTACTTCTTACTGCCCATGCTGTTAGCATCTAGCCTTCTCTTCCTGGTCTGCCCTTCCCTTCTCTTACTTTTCCCTGCTTTGCTTTGTGCAGGCTGCCAGCATTAACTAGGGCACTTGCTTGGTCCTCTGGGTGCTTGTTTGAATCTTGGGACTAAAGTCAAAACTACAAGATCTTGGCCATCACATTCAGGAAGGAAAGCTGAGGGGAGGAAAGGGCTGTGGAGATGAATGCTGAAGAGACGCGGCATGACAGAACTTGATTTGTTTTTCGCCCTGGCTGTCTGTGCATGACATGCAGGATTTGGTCAGACAGCTGCTGTATGGCAGGACTTAACATGCGCTGCTCTCATTCTAACTTATAATTTTGTGCTTTCCCCCTTTGGCAAGACCCAAACGACGGCCGTCAGCAGATCTGGGAGCGACTTACCCATTACCCAGTATGATTATTGCTGAAGCCTGCACGGCCAAGTGGGAAAGCTTGTGGAGAAGCAGAGGTGGGCACCACCTGCCCTGCGTAGAGGAACCCCCGACAGACATAACTGGGCGTGCCCCAGATGGTGGAACACTTACCCAGAATTCCACAGGGCCTAAGGTTTACTTCTAGAGCAGAACTGATGAATTTGCTTTCTGTAGATTGGCCAGAAAAGTAAGCAACAGGAAAGAAAGGGGAAACTGCGGTCTTAGGATGTCCATCGCGAAGGGATTCTTCCTATTGTGGTTTTTGCATTGGGTCAGTCATTCACATTTTTCATTCATGCATTCACTAATGTTTTGCAAGCACTATTTGTGTATGGTAAAATGCCTTTGCTAAAACTGGCCATCAAACAGAACCTGTTCACCTCTATAGTGCCTCCTTGGTCACTCCCAGTCTTAAACTCTCTTTAATTTCCTATTTCAAACCAAGCAGGGAAAGCCACTTTAGGGAACCTCAACAAATTCATGTAACCCCGAGGCTGAGCAGATTTGAGAGCATTAGGTATAATTAATCCCCAGTGTTCCCTAAAGGGCAGCCGGAGAAAAGCTTCACTTCCCTCAGGAAGTGATTGAACAGCCTCGTCAAGACCCCAAGCCATCCCAGCTAACAAATGACCAGGTACCCACAATGCCATCTGTGGAGTCTCTTAGGAGAGCTCTCCAACCTCCAGCCAGACTCACCCACCTTGGGAATACTAATTAAATATAAGCTTTTGAGGCAGAACGAAGAGAAGATATTTCCAGGCTCATAAGTGAGTAATTAGGCTAGTGCAACCTCATTTGAGGGGTAGCTAATTAACCCCAATAGGGGACAAGGAAGGAAGCAGAGCAACTCTGAAGGGAAGTCTCTGGTGAGTGGAGGGACAACTGGCTTGTGGAGATTGGTTGCCCTCTGGTCACTTAAGCACAGAATCAATTAGATGAACACTTAAGGCCTCTGGGATCCATGCTTGAAAAAAGCCCCAGAGTTAAGGCCCTTGCTCTTAAGGCATTGGTTCTTAGTGTAGTGTAGGTACCACCTGGAGCCTGTTAGAAATCAACCCCAGGCATGGTCAGACTCTCTAGGTAGTAACCTAGTTATCACTATGGTGCAAGGTCTCCACGAGCATCTCAGATGCAAGGTCAAGTCCCAGGGCTCTGGTTCTATTGAAACACCCTTCCTTTGTTCAGCTCCCTCAGCTCTGCTACACCAGGCCAAATTGGGGATCCCTGAGACAAGACGAGCATGGTCCACAAAGTGGATCCATGGCCAAGTTCTGAATATTCCCTCTTTAACTCTTAGCTTGTTGTGAGGCCTGGTACCCTTAGCTCTAAACTCTGAGAGGCTGCTACACAGAGGCTGCCTCTGGTGTGTACTTGTTTGCCACCTAGACGGACATCTGCAGAACACAGCTGCTGTCACCGGAGTAAAGCTCTGCAAGACGGGATGGCCGCATTCCTGTACAGGATGCTGCTGTTAATACGTTTTTAATTAACATTTTTAAGTAGTTCTGCATCTGAACAAGTTCAGCTTAGCCTTGTATCCCTGAGGACAAAGGCTTTTTTTTTCAACCAGAAATATGCTTTCCAAAGCTGACTTGCATCCAAATAGTTTCAAAGATTAGATTAAAACAGTCTTAAAAAGGAAAACTGCATGTCTTGTTCTTCCTTGGCTCTTTAAAAAAATTATTATTTAAGAGAAGGACAGATCATGTGAGACATGAGGCTTTACTGTTCTTTTTGTTGTTGTTTTTGTGCTGGTCCTAGGGCTTGAACTTCGGTCCTGGTTATCCTCCTTGAGATTCTTTTGCTCAAGACTAATAGTACTCTGCTGCTTGAGCCACACTCCACTTCTGGCTCTTCCTTCCTTCCTTCCTTCCTTGCTTCCTTCCTTGCTTGCTTCCTTCCTTCCTTCCTCCCTCCATCCCTCTATCCCCCTCCTTCTCTTTCTTTCTTTTCTTGTGCTTAAAGATAAGAGTCTCACAAACTTTCCTATCCTGGCTTGCTTTGAATTATGATTCTCAGATCTGAGCTTCCTGAGGAGCTAGGATTACAGGCGTGAGCCACCGAGAGGATTTATTGTTTTTTAACTTGTACTTTAGGATTAAACTTTAACAGCAACAAATGGTTTGAGCATTTTTCTTATCTCTTTTTAAAAATTAAGTTTACCAGTGTATATTTATTGTACAGTGACAGGTTTCATTGTGCTATTTCTGAGGATGCTTATAAATCTATCTTCTTGGCACTGTGGCTCAAGTGGTAGAGCGCTAGCCTTGAGCTGAAGAGCTGAGGGACAGCGCCCAGACCCAGAGTTCAGGCCCCACGACCAGACCCCCCCCAAAAAAATCTATCTTCTAATACAGAACATTCTGTTTTGTACCACATGGATTTTTACACACACACACACACACACACACACGCACACACGCATGCACATGCTGTAAATATGGTAGATGTCCACACATGTGTATTTAACAGAAATGTTAGAAAATACAGAAAAACATGAAGAAAAAAACCCCTATATCCTACTACCAAAAAGTCACTGTTAATGTTTTAGTGTCTTTCTCCTTTTCCCTGCTCGTGTGTGTAGTAGTTAATTGTGCAGATGTTTTTAGTGGAATCATACCAGTCTGCTCTCATCACCCTACAGAGTCAGGAGAGACTCTCCCGCCCCCAAATTTTGGTTCACATGTCAAAACTGATCTTAACAGGTACGCATACAGAAGGGGGAGAGGAAAGTTCCTTCCTTCCTCATTAATGAGGCCTTCTGGGGAAAAACAGGGCAGGACCAAAAGGCAGCCCAAGAGCCAACAGAGGAAGGAAGAGCGGGTTGGGGTTCTGCGGGTGGCTCCACGGTGGGGCTGAGGTGGCAGCTGGGGGGACCCGCCTTGAATGGTGTGAACAGCACACTGGGGTCAAAGGAGGTTCCTCTGGGCTTCCTTATCAGCGTGCCCAGCTGTGGGGCCAAAAGGAAAGGATATGGAGAGGCGGGAGAATTGTCAGCAACCAAATATCAAAGTCAGAGTTCTTCCCCCTCAATTATACGTACAGTTTACATCTGCCTTTAAAATTCTGCCTTGCATGTTATGTGCTTAAGCGGGAGGGGACATCGCTTAAATGGAAAGCTTTATTGTCAAGCTAAATTTCTTTTGACATCGGCATCTTGTGGCTATGCCAGTGTTCCTTGTAACTGGACATTTATTTATTCATATTCTGGAAGAAAAGAATGTGGAGTTAAAAACAACAGTGAGGTGTTTATCTCATAAAAGAGCCAAAAGATTGCAGAAGAAAAAAAAAAAACAGCATATTCTGAAGCGGTGGCCTCAGTAACCTGGCCTTGACAAGAAATCCAGCCCTCTTCTGGAAAGGGGATGCAGAGAGTTGCCCTGGTGTGTATGCATTTGGATTTTCTGGTAGTCATTTTGACATCACTGTCAACTATACTGAACAATAGTACGATAGAAAGCGGGAGGCACGTATCTCATCTGCTTTTAAACACTGGTCCTCAAGCAAGAACGTACTTCTCAGCTTCCAGCAGGAGTCCACACCTTGTGAAAACACGAGACAGCTCAAGTCAGCTTCAAACACGGATCCTCACTAACCGTAGGGCTATTTTTTCCATCTGTAACAAAGACTGTTCTAACATCTTTAATGACCAAAGATAATCCTCTGTCGTCATCCTGGGCATCTAGGTTACAAAAGCATATACTCTCCTTTGAAGAAAGGTCCTGGTCCACTGATGTCAATGGAAGGTCAGATTATGGAAAACTGGCATTGCTACAAGAAGCAAAGAAGCCTGCTTATGTCTTCTCTTGGTATTTTAAATAAAGAGTCTTACTGCACTGCGTCCAACTTGAAGATTTAATTAAGGGGATGAGGAGTGATTGACTCTACTTGCAGATGGCAGACAAGGACTTTTCATGATTAGAACAACACCTATTGGAACACATGAAGAAAAAGTGTTGAGTTTCAGATTAAAGATATCCCAGAAAATGTTTTGACTAGATCAGGAAGATGGGGGGAGGGGATTTGGAATGTCTTATTCAAAGATAGAAAGAGTACTTCTAAAGTAGAGCCAGCCAAAGTAAATATTAGTCAATCCAGTTCTCCCTCTTTTATAAAGGAAAAGCTTAACACCTCTGAAAAAGAAAGCCTTTTGAGCTGAAGTGTATAGATTAGCAATACAATGTCAAAATTAAACTAGGGTGGGGAAGCAGAGACAGGAAGATGAGAGGAGGTGAACACATTGTGCTGTCTGTAGAAGAATCATGGCGGCTGGGTCTTTGCTACCACCTGTGTGTTATACAAATCCAATATTGAGAAGGCAGAGAAAGAGAGAGAGAGAGATTAAAGGTTGTCTAAGCCTCTTATCCCCAGGCTCAGAGCCATCTCGTGACTACCCAAAGCCCTTGGCAAGGGCCCAGCCTCAGGTCTTAAGCTGTCCCTGCCCTCTTCATCATCTTGCTTCTCTAGGCGACTGGCTAGGCTGGGCTGAGGGATGGCTGAGCACACTACCCAAAGGAAGTCTAAACCACAGCAGAAATCTTTATGGTAGGCATTCCCAAAGCCACTTCATGGTTTGCCTCTTGACAGCCACGAGACATTTCCATTTGCAGAACTCCTGAGGCTTCCAGTTGCTGGGAGCGACAGCTCTTTGTTTTCATCCCAAGGCCAGAACAGGAGTCTTGGTGGACAACCAATTGAAAATGGGGCCTATGAATCTTTCTCAACCCTAGACCACAACCCTAGGTCTTTACCTCTTGGATGGCAAGTTTATGTTCTAGTACTTAATGTTCCAAATTTACAACAGGAGAAATAGTCAACTGTATTAGAGAACATTGATGAATTAGTTTTAAAGAATTAAAAACTACTCTGACATAAATTATATTACCCTAATACTAAAGGCTGAGTGTTAACCATGAATCATGTCACGATAGCCAGGCTTTATTGAAAACTTACTTCAAGTCATGTGCCATGCTAGAAATTGTTCCTATATCTTCTTCCCTCACTCCTCTCCAGTTCTCCCAACACTACCAAAACAAAAAATAATAATTATTATTATCACCCCAACTTCCCATGCATTAAAACCAAGGCTTAGAGAGTGAAGGGGACTTGCCCCAAGTCCCATGGCCTGGTAAGGGCCATTTCAAACCCACGAATGTCTGCCATTCATCTCCCTACCTTTCAGACTAGCACTTAGACCTGCTGTTAGCAATCTTTGCATTTCAGTTTAAAGACACTATTTTTTTTTAGGGATGATAATTATTTTGCACTGGTGGGTGAAAATAAGATTGCTTAATATTTCTTCCAAATAGCTTTGGGTCGGGGGAAGCTTTCAAAGACAGATAGGTTTTGCCAAGCTAGGCAAAGGATACGAGCAAGCGAGAACTAGAGGGCAGGCGCATGGCAGGATTAAGTCTTTTAATGTCTAGAGAGCACACAACATTGTCACAACGAGCACTGAAAAACGAACATGATCACAATGGCAGTGATATGGACATCCTTTCTGCTCTTGAGACGTTCTTAGTCTCCTAGAGGACTGAGGAGAGAGAGAAGAGTGACATGGAACTGAGCAAATGATGCAGACAGTATGAGCAAGACCTGGGAGAGGAGGACAGCCTGGACTGGGGGAAGGGAGACAAGAGGCATCCCCAAATACATAGTGTGCCTGTGCACACAGGACCAGACTTGGGTTCAGACAACGGCTGTTCTTGTCACTTCCTGTGCTTTGTGCTACACAGCACCAGCATCTCCAGGAACTGTCTTAAAAATAACACGTAGGATGCAGTGGAACAGTATTTTGGATTTGTATTCCAGGCATCAGAGATCCCATTGTAATAAAAAGGGGCAGGCAGGATGGAAAGAGAAAGAATTATGGCTGCTTAGGGAACTGTGTGCTACATTTCCTGTGATTACAATCTGAGGGCTAGAGTTCCATGCGCAGGATTGGATTTTCTTCACAGCAGCTTTTCCCTGTTAAAAGATTTTGAACAAGTTTTCAACTAGACTTCCTTTGAGGTCAGAGAGACACTGGCTCAGGACTCTGGCAAAGGGCTCATTTCTCTCTCGCTTTCTCTCTCTCTCTTGCTTCTCTCTCTCTCTCTCACACACACACACACACACACACACACACACTCACTTGTGGCACTGGGGATTGACTTGGGGTCTTGTGCTTGCTAGATAAGTGCTCAAGCTAATTTCAGCCATAACCCAAATTCTTTTATTCTTTTTTGCTCTTTTGTTTTATTGTGCTTCTAGAGAGGGTCTCAAATTTTCACCCACGCTGGCTTTGGACTTTCATTCTTCCACCTCTCCCTCCCCAGCAGCTGGGATTATGGGTGTGCCCCCACCGTAATTGGCTCATCATCTATAGACTGTTCTTAAATGGTCTTCTCTAAACCTGATTAGCTGCAGACATTGCTTCCTGGATCCTGATCCCCCCTCCAAGAACCAAATCGGGGAATGTTCAGTCATTAGCTAGTTGTCCGTGAGCATTAGAACTCTCCAGCTTGTGAGGTGAGTGGAACTCATTCTCAAGCTTCTAGCGCACTCAGTACCACCCAGGGCTGGCACGGGCCTTTGGAGAAGGGAGAGTACTAACTGGCTATATGCAGGCCGTGGGCTTGGAGCCCGGCCTGAGGGAGGAGTGGATGGAGTGAGTAGTGCATTGGGACTAAAGAAGAGGGTGATTTCTGATGCCAGACGGATTCGACCAGTGACACGTCTGTGTCACTAAGAGGGCTGCCAGGAGCCACAGTTCAGGGGCCAGGATGGGCGAATCAGAGCCTGGAGAGTCAAGGACTCCCAGCGCTGAGGATTTCCGGCTTTCCTTGGCGCCTGGGGGGGGGATTTCTGAAGATTCAGAGGAAGGAGGCAGGCACCCTTCGGGCCCTCTTTCCTCTGCAGCCTGACCTTGACAATATCCGGACTTCCTCTGAACTTGGAAGCTGGATTTTTAGCAGTATTAATAGTTCCCATTACTTTTCACAAGTAGCTGCCGACTTCCTGCGCCCAGGACAGCTGCGGGACTCCAGCCAGCAACTTCCAGCCCAGCCAGCAGCTTGAGAGGCCAGCGCAGATGAACCTCTCAGGTGACACTGAGAAAGCAAGCGAGTTTTTCTTTCTAAAGCTGGGACTATGCAACAGCCAAGGAGGACCCCTAAACACCTTTTCCAACAGGCCCTGTGACTCAGAAGAGCCACCAGGATCTACCTGTGACTCACCCCCGCAAAGCTCAGCAGGGCCGGGCTGGCAGCGGCCTGGGAGAGGGCACATTTCCAGGAGACCGGAGGCTCCCAGAGACTGTGAGCTTGCAGCCAGCAAGGAAGCTGACACAGGAACCACAAGGGGTCTGGAAGGTTCCTTCCATAGGAGGCAGCAGAGGCAAGGGCTGAGCTGTTCTTGACTGCTTTTAGAGAGCACAGCCCAATGCCTGCGTAGTCCTGGTGGGTAGTTCCTGGGCACCCCTCGCAAAGTCTTCCAACTTCTTGGGTGGGTGCTGAATTTCAGAATATCCAGAGTGGGGTTTTTGTTGTTGTTGTTGTGCTTTTGTTTTTTTGCCAGTCCTTGAACTCAGGGCCTGAGCACTGTCCCTGAACTTCTTTTACTCAAAGCTAGCACTCTACCACTTGAGCCACAGCGCCACTTCTGCCTTTTTCTGTGGATGTGGTACTGAGGAATTGAACCCAGGGCTTCATGCATGCTAGGCCAGCACTCTACCACTGAGCCACATCCCCAGCCCAGGACCCAGAGTTTTAATCAGATACATTTGGCTTTTATACCTCCCACGTATCTTGTTTGGTTGGTTGTTTTCAAGGTTTTTGCTATTGCGAGGGGTTTTTGATTGTCTGTTTGTTTGGGGTACTGGTACTAGATCTTGAACTCAGGGCCACTTGCTCTTGCTTGGTTCCTTCAATCAAGGCACTTTACCACTTAAGCCACACTTCTACTTCTGGATTTTTGCAGATTAAGTGGAGACAAGAGTCTCACAGGTTTTCCTGCCCAGGCTGGCTTTGAACTGTGATCCTTACATCGCAACCTCCTGAGTAGCTAACATTGAAGATGCAGACCACTGGCACACACACAGCTCCCCACAGGTCTTGTGACACAATCTCATTGTTGCATTTTGTCCCCAGAGCACACTTCATCGGTTTGTCAAAAGTCACACCACCAACCCATTAAAAAAAAAAACAACTAAATTAAGTGACCTGTAACATTCTGAATATGACTCCTAGAAATTCATCATGTCAAGAGTGACTTTGACAGCTTTAATGCCACCAGCCCCTCCTCTTTCCCAACTAGCTACCTTCTACTTGCACAGCCCCGCCTACCTGTCAGGCTGGCTTCCTATCAGGAGGACAGCCCTCAGTGACTGGCACTAGCAATTGCTGAGCTGGCTTCCCAATGGCCCAGTACTGTTGAGGAGGGCCGAATTGCTACGCCCCTTGTCCTTTGGGCTGTCCACTGTGGAAAGAGCAGAGCAGAGGGTGAGCAGCATCATGGGAACGGTGTGGGGTTTATGTTGATTTTTCTTCTTCATTTGGATGACAATTTGTCATCTTCATTGGATGCAGTTATCTTCAATCCGGCTGTAATAATAATGGCCTTGTACTCTGGAGACTGACTGACCATTTGCAGTTGAAAGCTGGCCCTGAAGCATTTATCTGAGGGCAAGCTTCTTCATCTTTACATTTTGTCTTTCCCAAGTATAAAACGGCATCCTAGGGCCTTGCCTTTGGCACTTAATCAGTTAAAAGCTATTCCTAGCCTCTTCTTGGCTTCGCCTTCTTTGCAGCTAGATTTGCTGTGTGACTAAGTCTACCAATGGAAGGTGAGGGGTCATGATATGTCACATATGGACAGGTGCAAAAATACATCTAGGGTGGGCCTTTTACTCTCCTATCCAACTTGCTGCCTGAGGGTGTCTCAGAGGACTGGGGACCCCGTGGGAACAATGGAGCCACTAGTGGAAGGATCTTCAGCCCCTGAATTGCCATGTGGCCGAACATCTCCACTGAACTATGACTTGAAGAAAAATGAACTTTCATTACATTACGGTACTGAGAATTCAGAGTGAATTTTTGTAGCAGTTAGCCTCCATCTTGGAGTTGTTAGAAGAATTCAATTATTATATGAAAATCCCTAGAAAAGTACCTGAAACATATACAAATGAGTTATATGCATAATTATTATCATGGATAATGATGGGTGGAGAGAATAAAGTTTAAGGGATTGCAAAGGCAAGTGGCCACAGAATCTTTCTTATAACACCAAGGTAATATTTATTAAAAAAAACCCACCATAGGTGTAGTGGTTCACATCTATAATTCCAGCTTCTAGAGGTGAGAGGGGAAATGGGAGGACTATGGTTTGAGACCAGTCTAAGCCAATAAAAAAGTTAGTAAGGCTCTATAGGGGAAATCAAGCAGTCTGTAATAGTGTACCCCTTTAATTCTAGCTGCACCAGGGGCATATACATAGGAGGATCACGATATAATGCTAATCTTGGCAAAAAGTATGTGAGGCCCTATATTAAAAATAACTCAAAGCAGAAAGAGCAGAGGGTGTGGCTTAAGCAGTAGAGTTCTTTCCTGTTGAGACCCTAAATTCACACTCTTATTATCACCAAAATGTTCTGTGTGCATATACATGCACACGTGTATGTGTAACTATACAGTTGTAAGGTTTACAAAAGATGGCATCATAGAAAAATGTGTTGAAGCCAGGTACTGTATGTTGAAGCTCATGCCTGTCTTCCTGGCTTCCTAGGAGGCTGATTGGAAGTACCATGCTTCAAGACCAGCCCAGGAGAAAAAAACTTGTGAGATCTACAGTGTAACAGAAAAAAAAATGGGCATGATGGTATACACCTATCATTCTAGCTAGAGGAGAAAACAGAAATAAGAGGATTTTAGTCCAGGCCAGCTGATGTAAAAAGCTAGATCCCGTACCAAAAAAATAACCAAAGCAAAAGGACTTGAAGGCATGAATCAAGTGATTCAGCACCTGCTTAGAAAGTACCACCAAACGAAAAGAGAAGCATGTTGGATAATTTTTTTTGTCAGTTATGGGGCCTGAACTCTAGACCTGGGTGCTGTTCTCAGCTCTTCAGCTCAAGGTGAGCACTCTACCACTTGAGCCACCTTCCCAGCCCCAATGTTGAATAATGTATTAATACAGTTCAGTGTTCCTTGAAGATATACAAGAGTCTACCTGTTTTCTGAAGAGATATCTTTGTGGATGTGGCAGATAGTTAAAACAGTTTTCAGAGAACTGTGGTATTTATACAAACAGTATTTCCATTTTCCCACTAAAATAATGATTAAAATACTTGCTTATATGAGGAAGGAAGGAATGAAGCGAGGTCACAATTGAGCTCCCTCTGGGGTGCTTCTTTGCCAGATGCCTGAATTCTTCTTGTAGTGCTTTCTGTCGCAGGTACCAAGGCATGTTTAGACTTCTCTTGACCACCAAGATGGACTCCTACAGCCCACCTGCTGCCATGATCTCCTTATCCTCCTGTCCACTCTCTCCTGTGCACGCTCTCCTTCTCTGCAGAACAGCAGTTAAAAATCCTTTTCTGCCTCCCATCTATCCCCTGCTCCCAGCCCTGCCTGGCTCTTGGCTGTTTCCCACACAGGATCTCAGACTTCTCTAGAGAAGGGTTGTGATGGTGGAGGAGAACAAACTGGTGTCACTGGTTCTTTAATCCTTGATTCTATTCATTGAGAAAACATTTTCAAGCACCTGCTATGACCAGAGATATACAGTGTTGAACAAAACCGACACAAAAGAAGGAAGCCATGATGTAGTCAATGGTGATAAACATAAGGGGAAATGAGTCAGAAGAGGAAGAATTGGTATCAAGAGCAAGTAGAAGGGTGCCATTTTAAACATGGTGGTCAGGAAAAGATTCACCAAAAAGTGATGTATAAGCCAAGACCTGAGAGGGCAAGGGAGTGGCATGTGTGCAATTGGGAAAAGCACTTGAGAAGATGCTATCTGGGCAGCTTGTTTTACCTAAACACAGATCCTCACAGAGGCCAGCCTGGTCTCCGGCAGCCTCTCTGCCTTTCTAGGCAAATGGGCCCACTAAGGAGGTGATTCTGTTAACCAAATAGCACAGTCTTGCCTTTCTCCAAGTCAGAAAGTTCAAATTCTAGCCAGTTTTAAAATAAAAGTTTTTTTTTAATTATTAGCCTTACCACCAACCGGAATAGTTGAAGAACCTGATAGTGTAGAGGGTGCAGTATTACAAAGGAGCTAAGGGAGGGAGCACTTCCAAGAAGGAAGGAGTGGGGAACAATGAGCCTTGCATCTGGCAAGGCCAGAGAAGTGAGTTCTGCAGTGTGTGGGATGGCCTGACCCTCTGCCAACTGACCCAGCTGCTTCTCATGGAAAGTGACACTCCGCGGTCCATGACTATCAGAAGTCATCGTATGACGCGGGACAGAGGCTTAATTCAAATCCACTACACCAAAGTGGAAGTTTACTCACATGACAAGAATGCTCACAGTAAATCAGCTCCAGACATGGCAATCATGGCACAAGTGATGTCATTAGGAATCTATCTCCACTCCCCAGTGCCAGTTCGTTCTCAGACTGGCTTTCTAGTGGCAACATAGGCATCCTCTGGCAGCGTCAGAGGACCTTTCCAAATCACATCTGGAAATCCCAGGACAGGGAGCCTCTTTTTAGTAGTTCTATCTGGCAAGGGTGATTGGCCCATCCTGGGTCATGTGTCCATTCCCAGGTCAATCACTGGCCAGCTATATATAAACTCTGACTAGATAGGCCTGAGTCATGAGCCTGTACTTTGAGCAAGTTGTTGGGATCATATAGACTGAGAGTGGAGGAGCAGGTGCTCAAAAAGAAATAAAGATTCTGTTGCCAAAAAGAGGGAGATGATGTCATCAGAACAAAAGGGAATTAGATGTGCGTACTATAATTTCAATTTACTTTTAAAGGAAAAAGTCCTAGGTTAGTCATAAATTATTGCTACGCTTCATTACTTTCTGGTCAATTTTGTTAATTATATCAACCTTGAGGATGAATATTTAAAAGAAAATGCACCACAAGAAACTATGAAGGCCGGGCGCTGGTGGCTCACACCTGTAATCCTAGCTACTCAGGAGGCTGAGATCTGAGGATCTCGGTTCAAAGCCAGCCCGGGCAGGAAAGACCGTGAGACTCCTATCTCCAATAAACCACCAGAAAACCGAAAGTGGCGCTGTAGCTCAAGTGGTAGAGCACTCGCCTTGAGGGGACAGCGCCCAGGCCCAGAGTTCAAGCCCCACAACCGACAAAAAAAAAAAAAAAGAAACTATGAAGGTGAAATGAATCGAATATTATTGAAGTAGAACTCAACACAATAAAAGAATATAAAATTAAATTATTTGAAAAGTCTAATGACTAGGTTAAATGAGTATTATTAGGAATAAAAGAGTAAAAGCATGTACATTAAAAATAGGAAGCACAGAGCCGGGCACTGGTGGCTCATACCTGTAATCCTAGCTACTTAGGAGGCTGAGATTTGAGGATCACGGTTCAAAGCCAACCCATGCAGGAAAGTTTGTGAGACTTTCATTTCCAATAAACTACCAGAAAACCAGAAGTGGCACTGTGCTCAAGTGGTAGAGAGCTAGCCTTGAGCTGAGGGACAGCACCCAGGCCCAGTGTGAAAAAAAAAAAAAAGGTGCAACGAAATAAAAAATTAAGTTGTAAATTGGTACACAATTTAAAAATATGTAAAATACGAAAATAATAAGTGAACTAGAATAATGAACATTGATTACTATAGAACATGGGAGAAGCGACTGTAACAACACTGAGTCAGATGCAGTGGAGCAGATCTTAAGAAGAAGCAGGAGAACCACAAGCTCAAGGCCAGTCTAAACTAGTTAGTAAGACCCTGTGTTAAAGCAACAACAACAAAAAATTGAAACAGCTGGGCAGTGATGGCTTAGGCCTATAATCCTAGCTACTTATGAAGCTGAGATCTGAGGATCCTGGTTCAAAGCCAGCCTAGACAGGAAAGTCCATGAGACTCTTTTTTTTTTTTGAACACAAGAGGCAATAAAAGACTCTTATCTTTAATTAACCACCAAAAAGTTGGAAGTAGAGCTGTAGGTCAAGTGGTAGAGCACTAGTTTTCAGCCTAAAAACTCAGGCACAGCAGCCCAAGTTCTGAGATATTAGAATCAGATGAGGTCATTGTTGAGTTTTAACTTTTAAACATGGATACTTAAAATGTTACTTAAGAGATTCTAGGTTATATATAAAAAAAGTAGGTCATTCCACAATTCAATATTAAAAGAGAAAATAAGTAAATTTAAAAATATAAATGTGAAGCTGGGAAGGTGGCTCAGTGGTAGAGCGCTTCCATTGCATGCATGAGGCCCTGGGTTCGATTCCTCAGCACCACATAAGCAAAAAGAAAAAAGCCAGAAGTGGTGCTGTGGCTCAGGTGGTAGAGCGCTAGCCTTGAGCTGAAGAGCTGAGGGACAGCGCCCAGGCCCAGAGTTCAGGCCCCACAACTGGACCAAAAAATAAATAAATAAGTGTGAAAGTAAAAAAAAAAAAAAGCCATTAAATGAAGCAACAGCAACTTCTTGATTTAATAATACTTTTCATGATTTGGAGTTTTTTTCAAAATTCAAGAGAAGTTTACGATCAAAAAACATATCAACGTGATTCATTACTACAACATTTTTCCAATTATCTGATTTGGCAATACAGATGACCCCAGAACCCAGTGGTTCAATCAACAAGAGTATATTGTTTCTTGTGAGTCTTTGGTTTGGCTGAGCTCAGCTTAGCAGTTCTGCTTTAATGGAGTAATTGAGTCACTCATGTAATTGTCTGTGACTAGGAATAAGAATGGAACTGGAGTGTCTCAGAAGGTCTTTCTTCATTAAGTAGCATGGCCCCAGCTCGGTGCAACATAAGACCAGGCTCCTAGGGGGAGGAGCCAATTCTTCTGTTCAAGAACTTAGGAAATTGATGTGTCATGCTTGCTGGGAGGCAATTGGCTGAAGTCACAGCATGTCTCATGTCAATGCGGAAGAGAACTGCATGGGTGAAGTCACATGGAGAGAGAATCTTTGGGGTCACTCATATAAAAGTCATCCACAAGCCAGATACCAGTGGCTCTGCCTGTAATCCTAGCTACTCAGAAGGCTGAGATCTGAGGATTGTGGTTCGAAACCTGGCTAGGAAAGTCTGTGAGACTCTTAAAGTCTCCAATAAACTACTCAGAAAAGCTGGAAGTGGTGCTCTGGCTCAAGTGGTAGATCACTAGCCTTGAGCAAAAGAAGCTCAGGGACAGCACCCAAGCCCATAGTTCAAGCCCCAGGACCAGCATAAAAAGAAAAAGAAAAGAAAAAGTCATCTGCAATACTAAAATAAACCCCCTAGGACCTTATCTGTAAGTACCAAAAAATGCATTTGAGATAATTTAGCAGCCATTTCCAATTAACAATGGCAGGTAAGCTGTCTGGCTTACCTTTTGTCCCCTCCCTGCAAAGGAGCCAGGGTTGGAGCTGCAGGCTGTTTTCCCTGTGGAGCCTTTCTCTCTTCCTCTCTCTCTCTCTCTCTCTCTCTCTCTCTCTCTCTCTCTCTCTCTCTCTCTCTGTTTCAGCTGTCCTGTCAACTCTTTTGTGGTTCCTGATGTTCTTCCTCTCTTTCTCTCTTTGGAACAAAGTTTCCTTCCTCCCCTCATTCATTGGTGTCTCATCAAAGATGCTTCTTTCCTGCCATCTGATCCCAGAAACCTTGACCCCAGAGTTTGTTTTCACATCTCCAAGTAGATATGGATGCAGAATTGTGGGGAAAATGTTCAAACATTCTTACAAAGTCAGTAGTGATTTTATACACTAACTTTTGCTTCTGCTTAAATCTCTAAGATATTTCTAAGCACAAAAAAAGAAATATCTTGTCATGTTATTATGTTGCTCTTCCAGGTCTCCATTTGACAAGGGTAGGGACATTGAATTCTTCGTCCCCTATTGTATTGCTTTGGCCATGTTTGTTTCTACAAGCAGTGCTGCAAAAAATGTATTTTTCTTCCTTAACGAAATGTATCTGTAGAATAATTTCCCAAGAGTTGAACAGCTGGGAATATGCAGTTGGAATGTTGCCGAATCACCATGCATAGGGGTCATTCCAAGGGGTTTTGGTCTTACAAGCAATGAATAAGAATGTGTTTCCCCCAAAGGCCTGGTCAATGCAGTGTGTTCCAGAAGTTTGGGATTACTACGAAGTTAAGAGGGGGAAAAAATAGTATCTTAGCATATTGTCTTCACTTGTGCTATTCTTTTCCTGTTAGGCATAAAAATGAACATTGCTGAAAAGTCATTTGTGTTTTCAAAACCATCTCAAAGTTTTCCTTCCATTTTCACTAGCCTGATTCAATGGAAGGATGAACAAACCTACAAATTCATAGTATCAAATAGGACAAAAACTGATTTTTTGCACATCCGGAAAAGCAACATTTATAGACACAGAGAACAGATGTGTGGTTGGCTAAACTGGAGGGCAAACAGACAGAAGAGAAGTTTGGGAGGTGATAGAAGTATTCTTAGACTGTGTTACCACAATTATCAACTGTTTGTTTCTTTGTTTAAATTATTTTTCTAGCTGGGTGCAAGTGGCCCAGTCTCCTCTGCTCAGCAGGCTGAGATGGGAGGACTCGCTTCAGCTCATAGTTCATAGCCAGCCTAGGAAGGAGTGCCCTGTCATTAAAACATGAATTAGGCACTAGTGGCTCATGCCTGTAATCTTAGTTATCCAGGAAGCTGATATGAAAGGACTTTGAAGCCATCCCAGGTGGAAACATCTATGAGACTTAATTCATCTCCACTTAACCAGACATTAAATCTATGGGCATCTTGATCTTGGACTTCGCAGCCTTCAAAACTATCATCAGTAAATGTCAGGTTTAAAAGTTATCCAGTCTAAGGCATTTTGCAATAGTGTCCTACACAAAAGAAGACACTTAAGTAAAACAGATAAGCACACACAGTTTGAGGCGCAGGAGAAGACCGTGAACCCAGAGATCAGAAAGAGAAAGAGCAGTGTGATATGCAAATAACTGAGATAAAACAAACAAGACAAAGATAAACACTCCCAGAGAAAACAGAGCCAAGAATCTGAAGAGGCAATTCACAGAAAAATAATTTCATGGGGCCAACACATACATGAAAAGAGGCCAAACTCGTGCAGTCTGCAAAATGCACATAAAGTTACAGCAATGCATCATTTTACTTTGACCAGATGGAAAAAAGAGAGATTGGTAAATCCTGTTGCTAAGGAGAATATGGTGTCTTTTGTACATTTCTGGCTGGAAAAGTGTACTAACACAATCTTTTTGGAAAGCAATATGGCCATGTCTGTTATGATTAGAATGCATACATCTTTGTCCTGGAAATCCCTCTCATAGCAATCTGTCCATACGCATAAAAACTGTAAAACCTAAGGATACATGTACACAGACATGCACTATATTGCTGGGCACCAGTGGCTTATGTCTATAATTCTTGCTACTCAGGAGGCGAGATCTGAGAGCCGTAGTTCGAAACCAGCCTGAGCAGGGAAGTCCATAGGCTCTCATCTCCAGTCAACCACCAAAAGGCTGTGGCTCAAGTGGTAGAGCACTACTAGCCTTGAGCACAAAAGCTCAGGGACAGCACTCATGTCCTGAGTTCACCCTTTAGGACTGGCAGGCACACACATTTTTTTAAAAAGGCCAGTGGCTCAGACTTGTAACTGTAGCTGCTCAGGAGGCTGAGATCTGAGGATCGTGACTCAAAGCCTGCCTTGAAACTCTTACCTCCAGTTAACCACCAGAGGACTGGAAGTAGAGTTGTCCCTCGAAGTGATAGAGTCCTTGAGCAAAGAACCTCAGGGACAGCACCCAGGTCTTCAAGCCCTGGGGCATCCCCCAAAAGAAAAAACCATGTTGTAAACAATGACAAAAGCTAGAAAGAGTGATATATATATATATATATCCACATATATATGCGTGTATATATATGAAAGGTTGAATAAATTATTGTAAAACTGTACTATAATTATGTTCCACCATTAAAAAGAATAGGTTGGTATTATGTAGGTAAATTAAGAATAAGCTCACCAGGTACTGGAGAATAAAGCAAATACAGAAAAAAATACGTAAAGCAATGGCAAACATGGTGTGTGTGCACACCGATATTTATAGATGACTTTATGAATATGAAGAAAAATAGTGAAAAGATAATATCTTAGTGTGGACAGCCATAACATCATAACCATAGACCTAAACAGCAGTGATTGATTTCCCATTTTGGTTTTGGTGAAGACTCTGTTAAGCTGGTGGAGCCTTCACTGTGCCTTCATGTAACAGAAAATAGCAGCTCTGCGCCCCGCTGTGGGCTCCTCTCTTTCCTGGGCACTAATCCCATTGTGGAGGGCTCTAACCTCATGATCTAATTACCTCCTATACTGTCCTTTAGGAGCTAGAGCTTCTGATGGATTAGGGGAATGGAGAACATATTCAGGGCTATAACAGATCAGTACTACATCCTCTATACAAATTTCCTAGGTGCCAAGGATTCATTAAGGATAGTACAGAGAAGCTAGAAAAGGGAGAAGAAAAGAAAGCACTACATAACTTGATGGCAGGGACAGGAGGGTGAAAAGAGGGGAGAATGAAAGGGGTGACTACCAAGAAGCACTGTACTCAGCCGGGCCTTGGTAGCTCATATCTGTAATCCTAGCTACTCAGAAGGCTGAGAGCTGAGGATTGTGGTTCAAAGCCAGACCAGGCAGGAAAGTCCATGAGACTAGTATTTCCCAATTAATTACCAAAAGGCTGGAAATGGTGCTAGGGCCCAAAAGTAGTAGAGTGCCAGCCTGGAGCACAAAAGCTCAAAGACAGCATCCAAGGCCCGAGTTCACGCCCCAGGACCATCACCAAAAACAAAGGGGGGGGGGATATTGTACTCATAACCTGACTCTTTGTACAACTACTTCTAAATGTTGATTCTAGAGCATCTGACCAATAGCTTTTACATGAAGCATTCCGGTGTTTTTGAAATGGGGAAAAGCAGGCTTGGAAAGGAGTATTTCCTGAGCCATGCACCGTAGCAAGGCAGTGACTAAACCATAAATACCACCAAAGCCTCCTGACTTTCCCATGGCTTGAATCAGAACCATCCCCAGATAAATATAACTAAGTCACGGGCGTAACATTGATGAGCGCACATGGATAAATGACACAAAGGCTTGGGTCCATGAACTGACGAGTTCTTAAGTGTCACTTGGCTGGGTGGAATGAAAGTGACCCAGCGAGAACAGAATGGGCGCGAGTGGCTGGAGCCACGCGAATCCGCCCTGTGGTCATCTCCCAGTTGTCTCTTGCCCATTTGTGGTAAGCAGTGCCTTTGGAGGATTAGCAGGGGGTGGGATGGGTGAACAGATGCAGAAGATTAAAGAGGAAGTCCTCCTAGGTGGCTCTTGGCAAGCTGGCAGGGTTTGGGCCGAATGGGGAGGAGAGAGGACGGGGGGGGGGGAGAGGGGGAAGAGGGTAGAGAAAAGTCTCCTTTGACTTTTGGATTCTGCAGCGCTTCTGCACAAGAACCTTTACCGCAGGCCCTGCCTGGGTAAATGTCAGCTAAACTATAAGCAAAAGGGACAGAGGAAGGAAAGGATATAGGAGAGATGGAATTTTCTGGAAACTAGGTGGTAGTCACTGACTTGGCATTCCTCATTGGACTTTTCTCTGAGGGTCTAGGGCTATAAGTTCTAAACATAAAACATAAAGTAGCAAGAGGTTGCCTTTTTCCTTCTGCTATTGAAAGGTTCATCACTTGAGGATTGGGGGTGTCAGCAAAACCCTGGGTTTGATCTCCAGCGCCACAAAAATAAAAATAAAAAAGCAGAAGTCGTGATAGGCAACAGTAGGTCTTGGCACGCACCCTGGCCTCTGGAAATCTGCTTGGGATGTGGCACCCTCTCTGGCCATCCACCTCGGCAGTGGATCTCAGCTGAGCTAGACGGTGACCTCGCGAGCGAGCACCTGGCTTCAGTGTGGTGCTCTGGTTCTGCCAGGCACCAAGCCCGGTGAGTCCACAGAGCCCACACTGGGTGCCAGCAGCTTCGGTCCGGCCGGTCGGGCCCTGCAGTCTCCCTCTCCCGCCATCCATCAGCCAGCTGAGTGCTGTGCTTGCTGCCCGGCCCTCGCCCCGGGTGTGGTGGCCAGAGTTTGCAAGCACACAGGGAGCAGCTGACACCATCCAGAAGGCAAGATTCATTTTTGTTTAGAGGCGGAAAGAAAAAATCAAAGTGGACTTAAATATTTACTCAGAGAGGAGTTGGACCAACAGCTGAAACACGGATTCAGGCCAAGAGGTGGAGGCGGCCATGCTGAAAGCCAGCCCGAGGCAGAATAAATAAAGCCTGGGGGGAAGAAGTGGCAAGGCCACCAGACTTGACAGGGGCCCAGCTTCCACTCAGGGGTTCTGACCATGGGCCCCTCCTCTTCCTACAGAGGCTGGCATGGCCAGACTTCAGGCAAATCACTGGCTTCTCTAATCCTTAGATTTCTTTTTGTAGGGACGGGGGCTGGTTGTGACAGGCTCTTGGACCCGCTCATATAAAGAATCAGGAATCTGAGACAAGACCCCAGAATCTTTGTTTTGGATAGGCTTTCTAGGGTTTTCCATGTGACAACCAGGTCTTGGAACCAGGACTGGTAGCTTGGTGCAACAATGACCAGTTGCTAAGTTACACTTAGCCCTTCCTCCTGCCTCCATTTCTGTCCCGGATCTATCCATCTTCTCTGTGTTCCTTCAGTCACTCAGGCTGAAAACTCTGACTTCCCTTTTGGGCCTTCTACTCCTCCGCAAGTCCTCCCAGGAGGACCTCCAGCGCCTGCCATTTCCACCTCCTCCAGCCACGACTTCAGGCTCCACCCACAGCCAGAGAGATCACACAGGCGCCCAACCCGCTGCTTCCTGTTTTACAAGTGTTGTATTCAACTTCTTCAGCCCAGCCTCGGGTCTCCCTCTCTGACCTCCCCTGGCTCTCAGTGACCTCATGGGGCTCAGCTAGAGCCCCCTCCTTTCTGTCCTTAAAAGCAAGCTCAGTTTGTGCCTGAGCCAGGACCTGGGCACTGGCTGGGCTGCTGCCTGGAGCGCTCGCCCTCACCCCTGCTGCAGCCAGCCTCCCACAGCTGCTGCTCTGTCCTCACTGGCTCTCTCCTTAGATGCCCACTCTGCAGAGAGGGAAAGAGATGCTATTAAAAGTAAAATAGTGGGGCTGGGAAGGTGGCTCAGTGGTAGAGCGCTTGCCTTGCATGCATGAGGCCCTGGGTTCGATTCCTCAGCACCACATAAGCAGAAAAAAATGGAAGTGGTGCCGTGGTAGAGTGCTAGCCTTGAGCTGAAGAGCTGAGGGACAGCACCCAGGCCCAGAGTTCAGGCCCCATGATCAACAAAAAAGAAAAAGAAAAAAAAGTGCTTCCATGACCAAGGCAGAGACTGAAGTTCTTTAGCTCTAAGTCAAAGAATGCCCAAGATGGCTACAAAGATGGCTAGCAATAACCAGCAGATAGAGAGAGGCAAGAAAAATGGTCCTAAAAGCCTGCGGGGAAAGAGGGCGGCCTCACATTGATGTTCAACTTCTGTCTTCTCTGCAAAAGAGTAAACTTGTGTTGTTTTAAGCCACCTAGTTCATAGCCCTTTTAGGAAACTAATCCCAGCTAGTGAATGAGTGAGTGATGAATTAGTAACTGTGTGTGTGTATGTGTGTGTGTACATGTGTGTGTGTGTGTGCACGCATACGCTCTCCCTGAACTTCCCATGAGGTTTTCCTTCTCCTTCCTCCTGCCCGCCCCCCCCCCCCCCATAACATTACCAGGGAGCATATCGTAGGTGTTGGCAGACAGAGTTCTTATGTGGGAGAGAGGTGGGGCAGGAGGTGGAACTCAAGAATCCTTAACTAAGATTGAAGAGTACAGTTGCACACTGCCTCAGCCCAGGTCATCTCAGCGTGACGTAAGACTCCAGAGCTGCCACCTCCAGACAGTGTCCTTTGTTCAAGGGGTTGGTGAGGTGGGGAAGAAGGTCTTTCTCAACCAAGGGCATTTAACATTATCCACTGTGTAGACAATTTGGGTGTGCCAGGCGCTGGGTTCACCCAGACTCCTTGGCCCCTGCTGTACCCTCTCGAGGGAAGCCTCTCACTTCCTCTCTCAAGCCTTGGATATATATACATGCATATGCTGACCTGCCTCATTTTCCCAAGGGGGTCATTTGGCAAAGACAAAAATGGCTCAGAGAAACCACAGACCAAAATACGTTTCATACAATACTCCATGTGTCATTTGCTTGGCCAGTTCATTCTGTCTCATCCATATGTGATATTAATTATTTGCTCAGGACACAAAGGCACCCAGCCCCTACAGTGGGCTCCCCCGCCTCTCTCTCCTGAATATATCAGGTTGGTAGAATGCCACCAACTAACCCAAACAAGCACAGCTAGTTATACTCAGCGCCTACTCCATGCCAGGCATCATTAACTTCGTTCAGTGTTCATCATAACCCTAATGGGAAAGACTATTTGCTGTAACTTGGTGATGGGAGGATTGAGGCACTGGGACACGATTCGTTGATCCAAGGTTACAAGTAAACAAGTGCTAAGTGACAAGCCAGAGCTTGATTCCAGATGGCCTGGCCTGGCCTGGCTCTCAGCCGCAAATGACAGTGAAGTCGAAGGGATGTATTTGCAAGAAACATCATGGCCGTCACTGAGGGCCCCTAATGATCCCTCTGTGTGTCCTGGGCCTTGTTTGTTATGGTTCTAAAGATAACCTATATGGATTTTGTGAGCAGCAATCCGTTAGAACCCCTGGTTGAAGCAGATGACGGACTGAAGAGTAAGACAGATTGCATTCAGAGCTGTGCTCTGTGGAGCTGTGCAAGCTGGAGTAAGTTCTTCCTCTCTGGGCCCTGGTTTCTCTATCTGTAAAGTGTTGCCATTGTTTACACAGTAAACAATGATGTTTACTCGCATCAGCCTCCTTTGCCTGATAAGATGTCATAGGAACTTCCACAGTGTAGGAGCTATGTTATTCTCACCTTAGGTCACATCTCAAATCACACCTTGATCAGATCATCATTAAATTAAGAAATCGGAAGATGGATGTCTCCTCCAGCAATCAAGGTTGGTGGCTGACTCCAAGGGCTGACTAAACAAGTAATTTAAATAAGTTTGTAGTTATTAAGTAATATTAAATAATCGTAAGTTAAATATTACACTGCTCATTGCTGGGCAGCAATCATTTCCCCTCTCCTTCCCCCTACGGGTGCAGGCCTTGAACGTAGAGCCTTGCACTGTTCTTCCACGTTTTAGCTCATGGCTGGCCTTCTACCATTGGAGCCCCGCCCCCAGTTCCAACAATGATTTCCTATTTGTTGGAAGAACATGATGTGCCGAAGTGAACACTGGACATTGATGTGAAGATAAGACTTGCATCCTGGCTCAGGAGAGAATGGATATGAGCACTTGCTCTGCCCGGCTGATTAGGTTTTTCAAAGCCAACTCAGTGCAGGGGATTGAAAGAGGATTGTAAATGGGGTGGAGCCCCCAAGTTAAAGGCATTGTTTGGGCAGTCTTGGGCCTAATCATGAAGTGATGAATTTTCTGGTGATCTACACACCAGTCTGGAAATGGCAGATTGAAAGCCTCAGGCTGGTATTGGAGTCTTCTCTATGTGCACGGCCAAGTGTGACCCATGACTCTCTCTACTCCGTGCCCTGGGAGAGGCTTCTCCTGGACTGCACATGTCTTTGGAACTTCCTTGTCTCCTGGCTTATGCTCGCCATGGCAGGGGAAGTAGACAAGAGAAGGAACCCAGGGTTTCTGCGTTCAGCTTCCAGTCACACAAGCTGTCACTTGGCAGTACTGCCATTTCCTATCTAAGGTAACACTCCTGTGTAGCAAGCTCTTCCCCCAGCTCTCCCTCTCTCCACCAACCAGGTTAATTGGGAGACGATCCCTGGAGAAATTGGTTGGCAGAGTAGAGAAATGGGTTGGGAAAAGACAGGCAGTGCAGCACACTGCTGGGCAGGTTGTATGGGCGAGGAACTCAGCTCAGATCTTAGGGTAGCAGTGGAGAACAGGCATCAGAGTTGTCTCACCTGAGCAGGGTGGAGGCCAAGTTGCACTTCTTCATATCTAGCAGTAGTGATGGCTTCCCACTGATGCTAGCCCAGGGGGGCTGCCTGTGTCCTTTGTGGCTCTCTCATTCTGCCCACACTTCTTTGAACCATCCCTCCCTCAAACTCTGCGTTACCCCATGAGTGGGCCATTTCTTTCCTGCCTGATTCATATCAAGAGTGAAAGGCCAAACACCACCGTATTTCCCACATTGTTCTGTCTCCCACCCATATCCTTATCACCAGCTGCTCTGACACACCAGGAGCCCTCTTCAAGCACACCTCTGGCTGTCTGCTTGACGGGTTTTCTCCTACTTCCCTTTGCACAGGGCAGCTGCAGTCACAGAGAGTTAACACCCATCACAGCAACCGTCTAGCCATAGCTGGTGGGAGTGGGTGGATGTGGTTCCTCAGCCTTTGGGTGGGATGACTCTGAAGCATGTTCTATAGTTTCCCAGAGGTCTGGCCCGAGCTGCTTACTGAAATACCTTGTATTTACTGCTTTCCCTTTTCTCTTCCATCCTGCCCCACATCATCAGATTTACAGTACTACAGAAAGTACCAGACACTGGCCACTTTCTAAGAAGAGACTATTCAGATCAAAGAAGAGCTATTTGTTTCACAATTTTGGAAGTTCAGGTTTAAGATTGCTTTGGGTCTCTAACTTGGTCTAATGTGGATGGCAATAGCAGGTACACATGTCAGAGTGAAAAGTCACATCACGAGCCAGATTGAAAAGAGGAGACCATTCCCTACCTCCAATTGCTTAAAGACCTCTCATTAGGCTCCACCTCTTAAAGGTACATAACACCTCCCAGGAGCATCACTCTGGGGACCAAACCTTTCAGATACACCCATCCAGGCTATAGCATTCACCCCCTAAGCGCACTTCACAGGCTCCTGCCTATACTGGAAACAATCTCACAACCTGCTCTGGAGAGAACTCAACGTATGATGCCTGAGCCATAATGGAGTGCCCATCTATGCACAGCCATGTATGAGGGTCTGTGGACTAAACTGTGGGAAATGCTCATCAAGGTCTGCAAGACCTTTCATGATCAGACCTGTTCACTACCCGGATTCCCTGTGCCCCCATCTGCTCTTCAGTACCTCCCCTTGCTTGCCTTCTAGATGTCAGCCATGCTCAGTTATTTGCAGTTCTTGGAACACAGTCTGATGGTTGAGCTTCTGCTCTGCTGTGCTGTTCTCTCTGCCAGCACTCACTCACCCACTGTTTATTCATCTGTCTCCCACTTGCCTTTGAAGTTTCAACCTTTCCTGACCAGTCACCACAAGCAGACACACCATTTGGTAGATATCACGAGGCGAACCACTTTGTGGGTTGCCAGCGTGGAAACATAGCAGCAATCACTTCCTTGTGAAAGAGGTGGGCCTGGGCCGTGAAGGTCATGCAGATTGTGATGGATGGTGGGGTAAAGGGATTGGAGTGGCTGAGGAGCCGGGAGAGGACATTTTTCAGAGACAGCAACCTGGAGGCAGGACATTTATGAGCCAGCCTGGGAAAAGAGGAGTAAGCCAGGCCAGGCCTAGACTGGTGCCTAGACAGGGAAGCCTGGGAAACTGCCAGGGACTCCTAGGTGGGGTGCGTCTCTGACCACGTACAGTCCCAAGGTGGTGACTTGCTCATTGTTTAATCCGCTGGCCCTCCCCCAGCACTGCCATCTTTCCTTCCTTCCTCAGCTTCCTCTGCTTCTGGGTGAGGCTTCCTGTTAAGTCGTTCTGAGACCTGCAGTTTTCAGAGCTTTAGAGACCAGGAATGCCTGCCAGCAACATGACCAGCCAAGAGCCCCATGGGATTCTAAGAAGCCATTCCCCACCCTCCTAAAACCTGGGCATTCCTGAGAGGGCCGTCTCTGAAGGGACAGAGTCTAGGAGATGTCCTCTTTCATATTCAGAATCTGTTTTCAAAGCCACCCAGGTAAAGTATGTGTAACTCCATTCTTTTTCTTTTTGGTCAACAAACCAAATGGTAACTACCACAAGAATGGCTATTTGAGGAATTCTTTTGTGAACATATCCAGGCAGTCTTGTTGCATAATTTTTGTTGTTGGTGGTCGTGGGGCTTGAACTCTGGGCTTGGGCGCTGTCCATCAGCTCTACCACTTGAGCCACAGAGCCACTTCTGATTTTCTAGTGGTTTATTGGAGATAAGAGTCTCACAGACTTTCCAGCCCGGGCTGGCTTTGAACCACAATCCTCAGATCTCAGCCTCCTGAGTAGCTAGGATTACAGGTGTGAGCCACCAGTGCCCAACTTAGTTCATAATTTTTGAAAACTATGTAAGATAAACTCCAGGATTTCTAGAGCATGTGTGTGTGTGTGTGTGTGTGTGTGTGTGTACAACTAACTTGATAGTAAAAGATATAAGAATAACAAGCATTTACAATAACACTCATAAAGCCAATTATTAGGCCCTAAGCTCAACCTCCAGACCTGTAGAAAAAAAATCATATGATAGTGAACACTGACCAAAATGAATATTTATAGCCATTTACTATTAAGTGTTGTATAAGAATTATAATCAGGGGCTGGGACTGTGGCTCAGTGGTAGAATGCTTGCCTTGCATGCATGAGGCCCTGGTTTCAATTCCTCAGCACTACATAAGCAGAAAAAGCTAGAAGTGGCACTGTGGCTCAAGTAGTAGAGTGCTAGCCTTGAGCTGAAGAGCTGAGGGACAGCACCCAAGCCCAGAGTTCAGGCTCTATGACTGACAAAAAAAAAAGAATTATAATGATATTGCTGTATATTAAATATTAATAATAACAATATTATGTTATTTATTTTATAGCCAATTTACTTCAGAGTAATTATTCATCCCTCGTAGAATTATGAAGTGTTTTCACTAGAATTCTGTCTTAGGCTCTGGTGGGGTGTATTATATAACATATAGTTTATGCATATCATTATGTATTCTTTGTATTTTGCTAGAATTAAAAAAAAAAGTCTCAATTCTAGAACACATCTGGTCCAGAGAGCTTCAGATAAGAGATTATAGACTGAGCTTGAATAAAGTATATTTAACCAAATTTTGTTCCTTGGAGTACCCTGTGAAAGCCATAGGTTTCCATCAGGGGGCCCGAGTTTGAGGCCTAGATACCTGCCAGTGGCTTTAATCTTCTGGACTTTGTTGTTCCTACCTGGAACAAGGTGCTAATAATGGTTAGTTCCATGTGCAGTGCTAACAAATCCATATACATGAACATGGCCAGGAAACTCTAAAGAAATGCAAGGAATTCAAGTACTTTTAAGAAAGTAGATATTTGATTATTCTAAATACTCAGCCTAGGGGGCTGGGAAGGTGGCTCAGTGGTAGAGCGCTTGCCTTGCATGCTCAAGACCCTGGGTTCGATTCCTCAGCACCACATAAGCAAAAAGAAAAAAGCCGGAAGTGGTGCTGTGGCTCAAGTGGTAGAGCGCTAGCCTTGAGCTGAAGAGCTGAGGGACAGCGCCCAGGCCCAGAGTTCAGGCCCCACGACCGGACCCAAAAATAAATAAATAAATACTCAGCCTAACCCTTCTGTACAAAATGTTCTGATGTTGGGCATCAAGACCGGAGGGCTACCGTTGAGGAAGGAAGGCATCCACCTCTCTCCTCTCTATTTGTCTATGCTGTCTTGGCTACCTAGTCTCTGATTCTACCTACCATCTTCCTCCTTGTGGATTCTGGGCAGAGGCTTCTGTGCTTGAATCTTATTTGAATCAACCTACTTTGCCTGCTCCACTGTCCACTATTCTGTAATCATTTGGAGTGTCATGTGTAGGCTCTTCCAAGCCTTTTACATGCCTTCTAGTGTTTTTGGTTGCTTTATCTTCTCTCTCTCTTCTTTCTCTCTCTCTCTCTCTTCTTTCTCTCTCCCTCCCTCCCTCCCTCCCTCTCTCTTTCTCCCTCTTCCTCTCTCTCCCTCTTTCTCTCTCTCCTTCCTTCCTTCCTTCCTTCCTCCTTCTTTCTTCCTTTTCTTCTTTTCTTTCTTTCTTTCTTCCTTTTCTTTTCTTTCTTCCTTTTCTTTTCTTTCTTTCTTTCTCTTTCTTTCCCTCCCTCCCTCCCTCCCTCCCTTCCTTCCTTCCTTTCTCTTGCTTTCTTTTTTCTCTTTGTCCTGGGTCTTGAGCTTAGGGACTGAGCACTGTCCCTGAGTTTTCTTCCCAGCCCACCCCCTACCTCTCAAGGCTGGCACCCTACCACTGAAGCCACAGCTCCATCTCTTACTTTTTGTTGGTTAATTTGAGGTCAGAGTCTCACAGATTTTCCTGCCTGGGTGTCTTTGAACCATAATCATTAGTTGTCAGCCTCCCAAGCAGCTAGGATGACAGGCATGAGCCACCTACACCCAGTGCTCAATCTACTTTAAAGTCACAAACTTCCAAGAGGGTAGAGTTATACTTTGTTGTTCTTTTCTATAGTAGCGGAGAGGAGCATTGTATGGATACTGTGTAGGGGTCTTCGGGTTTGTGGCCACAATCCAACAAAGAATTGAAGGAAAGGACACAGCACAAAGGGTAAGAAGTTGAGAGCTGTATTACTGGAGCCAAAGTAGCTGAGAGTGAAAGTTTAACAGACTCCTCCAGAGTTCCACCGCTAGCCATTGATGAGGCAGGAGAAACGGGAATAGAGGCAAGGTTTATTTGAAAGTAGGAGTAAAACCCCATGGGAAACTGACGACAAGCCTCCTTAGCGTTTGGCTGGTTTGCTTAAGCCCCCAACCTGGACACTCAACTTGGAGAGCCGCTTTATGTCACATACGCGGTCTTACCCACCTGCTTTCCAGGTAAGGAGGAGGAAGGGGGGCAGAGTACAGACATTTCTGTGTAACAAAAAAGTGGGGTGGGGTGCTCACTGTCGGCTTGTGGTGGGGTCCCTCGTTTGTAGTCCTTCTGGAGAGTCTCTGCTCTGACATCCGATTGAGCAAGCCTGTCTTAGGCCTCAGAGCTTTGTCAGCTCAGAGCTGTTACCTTGACTTTTCTAAAGGAAGCAGTCTAGACTCCACTGTGTAGTCTTTGCTTTACTAAGGTTTTGCAGAAGAGGAAAAAGTGGAAAGTTCCGGGCGATGGGGGGGTCTCTGCTTTCCCTGGAAGAGGAGAGGGTGTCACCCCACAGTACCCCCAAACTGGGTGTGTTTATACCTTTCCAAATCTCCTTTAGTATGTTTCTGTTTATTGAAACAAGGTCTCAAGATATAGTCCAGGCCAGCCTGAAACTCTCAATGCTCCTACAGGAGAGTGACACCATGCTTAGGAAGTCATACTTTTTTTTTTTCTTTTTGGTACCTAGGGCTTGAACTCAGGGCCTGGGCACTGTCCCTGAGAATTCTTTTTTCCCTCAAGGCTAGTGTTCTACCACTTGAGCCACAGAGCCACTTCTAACTTTCTCTGAGTAGTTTATTGGAGATGAAAGTCTCACAGGACTTTGCTGCCCAGGCTGGCTTCCAACTGTGATCCTCAGATCTCAGCCTGCTGAGTAGCTAGGATTACAGGCGTGAGCCACCAGCGCCCGGCTGAAAGTCATACTTTTTAATAAGAACGCCATCACTCACTCAAACTCTTGTTACATGCTCATCTGAACATGATCTCAAGTAGGGGTCTCTTACAGGGCTGGCTTTTACCAAGAAATTATTGCATTGGCTTCAGAAAAAGTCAGATTAAACATTTTGTGACCAAAATTCATCAGAATAAAACTTAACGCTTCCGTACTTCAATTGTGTAAGTTTAGCCTTAAAAAAAAAATGTTTGTTTTCCTGGAGCTGTTCATTTCAGTGCCCTGTGGGTGTGCCCCATAGCTGAGAACAATCAACAAGATTAAGTTACTTTGAGAGCTCTTAATTGACTTCCCAGAACTTCCTCTTCCTATCACAAAACACAGCTTTCTGCACATATTCAGTGTAGCTTTATCCTGGGATAGATTTTTAGGGGACAAGACCCATTCTGAAAGCAAAAAGTGATTTCACATGTAAACGACTAATCGATACTTTTCCCCTTCCACAGACCTTATGGTTTACCTTAACCAAAGCTGATATCAAAACAGATATCCTTGCCCATGTCCTGTCCATCGGGAGGTGTTCAGATTATTTTGATTATGCCAAATTAGTGCTGGTGGGGGGGATACATTTTGTCTGGCCTGGGGTTATTTTGATACACAGTGATTTTGGTCAGGATAGTGGTGTAACTGTATTTAAGGATAGTAATTTTTTTAATGACTATATCTTGATTTGTTGCTATGTAAAGACTTTGTAGTAGCGGGATAGTTCAGAAGTCATACACTTTATAGACTGTAGAGCAGGAACTAACCGTGTGGTAGACTCCCTTTCCTTTGGGCCAGCCCAGTGGGTGAAACTCCCTGTGTGTGAGTTCAACAGAATTGAAGTTCAATTCAGCAGGCTTGCGCTCTCTCTCCACAGTCCTTTTATCCAGAGCCAGCAAACTTTCTTTCCTGTAAGGGCCATGTGGCAAATGTTAGCCTTTGTGATTTGTGGGTTGACAGGTAGACCAGAGGTGGCAGAAAATGGGCCTGATTGTGTTCTGATTAAGCTTTATCTACAATAACAGAAGTTGGGCTGGATTTGACGCAGTGGTTTGTAGTTTGCCAATTCCTGCTTCTTTTTCTTTTTAATAGATCAACCATTGTACTGTAATTATCTTCAACTTGCCTGTCTCCTCCATAAACCCATGTACTTCTTCCAATAAAGAATCTCCACTGGGGAAGAAAAGAATCTCTATTGTTAAATATTTTCAAAAAGAAAGTTGATCCACTGAACAATCCATCAGAAAAAATAATGAATCCACACAGGACTCAGCAATGGGTGCTAAAACAAGTGGGTTTAATGAAAAACAGGATATTTACATCATCTCCAAATATCTCCCCACAATATACTTATTAATACCAAGACGAAATAACTTTATGCATAGAAATCTGGCAGAAATTCTCTTAATCAAGTGACCAAAGCTAATATACTTTACCTTCATAAAGAGATAAATGAACACCCCGCCCTGCTTCTGTGACAATCTTGTTAAAAATGAATAACCATGATCTAACCTTGAAAAAAAACAGCAGGCAAACTAAGGCAGACTAAGGGGACACTATGTATAACGTTTGTTCTGAGCTCTTCATAAATGTTAACCTCATGAAAAATAAATACCAGAGAACTGTGCCAGAAGAGAAAAGAATGGGAAATAAAACGTGACAAGTAAAGGTGATACAAGATGTATGATTTCATTTTTATTAAGGATATTACTGGAAATATTGGCAAAGTCGGATATAGGACTACAGATTGAATGGTATTTTACGTCAAAGTTTAGGGCTAACAGTCATTCTGGGCTCACCTGAGGCGACCAAGTGTTTGATCAGCCTGACGTGGATGGAACTCCCTGTGATGACTTTCAATGTTAAAATCAGGGAAGCCCCAGGGAAACTGGGAAGAGTGGATTATACTAGTGACAACGAGCTCTCAAAAGGTTCAGGACAAAAGTGTGTGTGTGTGTGTGTGTGTGTGTAAAACACATGTGGGAAATGTTAACATTTGGAGACTAGGAGTAAAATATTCATGCTATTCTTATAATAACTTTCTATCAAAATTAATACTGAAAAGAATCCCACTCAGTTTGAAGAAATGTTCTCCAAAGCCATGTCAATGTGTGTGTGTGTGTGTGTGTGTGTGTGTGTGTGTGTAATGGTGGTGAGTGGCCACAGTGACCTGCATCCCTATACTGTGGAATGCTGCTCAAATAGAAACTCTTCTTAAAATTTCTCTGTTTCTCTGTCTCTGTCTGTGCCACATATTTAGACTCAAAAACAGGTGAATCAGAGCATGCCTGGAAATAGACTATTAGTAAGCCACTGACTATAGGTGGACTCTTTCAATCCTCCACTCCACCACCCTGGGACAGACTGTTAGTTACCTTATATTGCAGCTAGAACAGAGAATCAAGTTGTAAAAAAAAAAAAAAAGCTGAATAACTTGAACAAGCACAGGCAACTATAAAATGGGCAGAGTGAGATCCAAAGTGGCTCCAAGTACCTGGAGACAGCACAAAGGCCCATCTATGGGGGTTAATTAAATAACATGTCCTTCCTGACTGTTTAAAAATAGGAGGTAGTATTATGTATGTGGCAGGGGAAGCTTTCAATGATACTTTGTTAAGTCACAATAACCAACCTGTCTTCAGTTTGTGTTATATAAATGTTCTGTGCCTAAGAATCATGTTTAATATCCACAGATAGATGCATTTGCAAAATTATGTGATAGGTCAAGGACAGTGCATAAGAACCACCTGATAAACTTGTTCAAATGCATATTTCAGTGTCTAGGGATCCATAGCACAGTATCTGGAAATAGATAGAAATCAGGGTATCTTAAACCTTAGGGAGTAGGAATGATTACTTTTTAACTTCTAAAATGTATGAATATATCTAGTGTATGAATATATCTGGGGAGCCATGCACCCCTCTTATACTATTAAAATGTAGTTTGAAGCCATGCCCAATACCAATCTCATTACTACAGGCCTGCAGCTGCTAGGCACACCCTGGCAACAGGTGGTCACCTTCGAACCAGAGCACTAAAGAGCCACAATTAAAGTCCATCCTTGCTGGTCTCAGGTATGAGGTCAAACCCAGGCCTTAGTTCCTAATGTATGAGACTCATTTGTGTTTCTGGAAACAATGGCTGTAGTATCCTCAAAGAAAGAGCTGCCAGGGAGACCCACACTCAACAAACAAAGGCAGGGCAAGACCTTCTGAGACAGACACTGACAGTGAGGGCACAAGAAATTCCTGTAACTAACTGGTTCCTAAAACAGGTTTGCGTGCTTTCTTTCACATCTGTGTTGGTGAGCAGCTTACCTTCACCTTGGATAGGTGTCCTCCACCAGGCCAATACCCACACCAAAGCCCAAATGCCACTCTGCCTCAGAATGATCTCTGCCACATTAATCCTTCCCTTCCTTTAAGCCCAGCTTCCTATAAAAATCTTAGGACATGGACACCATGTAGACAAATTCTTTGCCTCTGTGTACCATGAATGACCTATAGTCCAATTCTCAAGAGTTCGCCCCCATGTCCCCTCCTCAGATACGAAACTCCATGGGCCTGACCTGTGTTCCTGTTGGCATTCTGCTTTCTGAGCTTCCACCACAATCACCCACTAAGCTCTACTTATACCATGCTAAGCTATTTAGAAATAGGCTATTCTAGCCTATTGCTCCAGGTTTTTTTTTTTTACCCAAATATTTCCTACAAACCAGTTCCAAAGGCTTAAGCACCTCCAAGGTCAGCAAGGCTTAGTCTGAGCAATGACCCCACTTCCGTAAGAATTTGTTGTTAGTTCATTTTCTTGTCTCTGTGACAGAACATCTGACATAAGCAACTAAAAAAAAAAAAAAAAGGAAAGCCTTCCTTTGGTTCCTGGTTTCAGCTTATCACAGCAGGGAAGGGGTGGTGAAGCTGAACAGTTGATCTCATGGCAACCAGGAGCTGAGCAGGCCAGCAACAGGAAGAAAGGAAGGAGCCAGCAACAGGAAGGAAGGCCAGGGATATAAATCCCAAAGACACCCCTCCCACCTCCTCCCCACCTCCAGTAATCTACTTCATCCAACTGGGATCCACTTCATGAAGTTTCCAGAGTCTTCCAGAATAGCACCACCAGCTAGGGATCAACCATCCAACACAGGAACCTGTGGGGACATTTCATAGTCAGACCTTAAGCAATTGACTATATATGTAAAATTGATCCACTCTGGCTTTTTGCTGAAGCACTTAACTCTATCTGACAAATTACATGTCCAGCTTATTTGGTGATAGTCTTTGCTGCCATTAGACTGTAAGCTAAATTAATATAGAGATTTTATGTTTCCACAGTCTACTGGAATTTCATAGGCTCTAGGTGCTAAATGCACTGCATTTGGGGTGTCCAGTGTGATGTACCAAACAGCCCTTTGCAATTCATGCATGTAAAAAAGCCATCAGTGCATCTAGACTGGAGGGGCTTTGTGTCCTCGCTGCCCTTTCTTTTGAAGATTCCACTTCAGGCTTTTAGCAAAGGGCTTTAAATATGCTTACCTTTGCCAGGAAGCATCATTTGGGCTGGATCGCTTTCACAGGAAGGTTACAGTTTTGCTTTTGAAATCACGTGGCAATGAATAACTCATTTAATTTACAATTGGCTCGGATTTCCAGCAGTCATCAGACAACCTTAGGGATTCTTTTCAAGTGAAATAAAATTGAGCCTAAATAAATAAAATCTAATCTAATCTAAAATTGTTTTGAAATGCAATAAAACGTTTATGAGCAATCAATCCAACAGTTAATGGAATTATCTATGCCCTGTGCCGATCTACCTAAGTACATATTGGGCTTTGCAGCGCCCCTTATGTCGTTTGGAGGAGTAATTGTTTTATTTCAAGACTCAGCCATGTTTATGAACTCCTGGAACCTCCTAAGGCCTAGGTCCCAGACCTAGACAATCTAGTAGATGAGATAGTTTTGGGGAAAGTTGGACTAGAAGATGAGGTCTCATGTTAGTGCTTATTGGTGCAGTTCCTGGGTCAGTGGCTGAACTGGTAGGCGCCCTATGGCTACGGGGATGAGTCAGAGTTAAGACAGGACTCACCCTCGTGGTTCTGGAGGTCCTTGTCCCCGTCTGCTCACCCTTCACAGGCCACCTGGCCACCTAGCCTCCTCTTCCGGCACATCTCTTGTGACCAGGCTACTTTGCTTGGTAATCTTCTCTCCTACGACCATTATCTTCTGGGCCTCGGTGGCAGGAATGAGCTCATTGGCATTTTATGACACTTTTGGAGAATTCTGTTGACTCATGTGAAGCAAGATGGAGCATTATTTCTTTTCTGCAGTGCTTACCACGTGGGAAAACAGATCAGCTAGTCACATTGGATGCCAGACCCTGCTGTTGCCTATGCAGTGTTTTCAATCACGTCACCTTCAAAGCTGTCCCTCATTTGCTATGACATTAGTGCTGATGTGTTTTTTTCACCTTCTTCTCTTAAGCTGTCAGTTGTTAGAGTTTTCTTGTTGCTCTCTCTGTCAGAGACATATTTATTTACCACCAAAGACTCTGGCTCTGAAGAGATCTTACCAATTCCTTTCTGGGGATGAAAGAAAAACATCTCCTTCTTAGCTGATGCCATCTACAGATAAACCTTGTGAATCAAATGACTGCCCTGGTGGACAGATGTCACCTAGAGCCAACCCAGATCATTTTGTTTGTTTTTCTTGCTAGCCCAGCACGACTTTGAACCCACTTTATAAATAAGAGACAGGAACACAGAGCATTCTACACTTCCTCCTTTCCTCCCAGTGTACTGACATTTCAAACCCCATATGTTTCCCTAAACAAAGTTGCATGAAAATACATTTAAAAAGAAAAACTATTTCAGATGATTGCAGCCCAAGAGAAGAGAGGCTGTCTGTGGGCTCTCTACAAGGCCTCTCGGAGAATGTTGATTTTTCTCTGCTTCCTTCAGAACATAGCCCATTGGTGAGGCTGAAAATTGGCATGGGCTCAGAGCCCAGTGACAAGTACCCTTCTTTGTTTAGTCACATAAGTTTAGCCAAAATCTGCAACACTAGTGATACTTTAGCCACAAATAGGAAGTAGAATTAGGTATTTCCTGTTCAAGAATGACAGCTGATAGGGCCGAAAATACATCAGATTCCTCTAGAGTTGTGACAGAAGTCTGCTAGTTCATGTTCAGAGTAGTCACCTCCCCTTCCCACCTTGCTTCTCCTTGGAAGGGCAACCCCTCTTCTATTTTCATTGGTGGAATGACCAAAAAGGATCTACCTGTAGTTGAATCAAGCCAATCAATACACCTTCTTCCTCACTGAGCCACACTGATTGGCCGAGAATGAACTGGTGATCCTACGTGAGCTAATGAGAGAGGTGATAATCACAAGAACTGGGGGATGGAAAATATAAAAGAGACCTCTGTCCCGAGCTCACACATGGTGAAATGTAGGGATATGAAGCATAGAACCATCAGAGAGATTTACTCTGGCCAGGAGACAGCTCAGAGTTGTGAGTCACCCTTAAAGGGATGGGAAGGGCCAAATTCTGGGTGGCTTACACTCACCTCTGGACTTTCAGTTATGTGACCTAATAAATTCTCTCTCTTTGCTGTCACTTGGAATCACAAGAAATCCAAGTGAGTCAAGGCTACATGTATCCTTCCCAGGCAGGAGGCAGCATCTAAAGAAACTGTGTGAAATTCTGCAGTCCATATGCTTTGTTTCTTTACTGTTTTGTTACCTTTCCGCATTTCTTCATCTTTTCACAGAACGATTGATTCTCAGGGGCTACCTTTGACTCCATGCCATCCTAGCTGACCACTGCCTGGCTCCAGTGGTGGACCTGGTCTAGTTAAAACTGATCTGGGCATTCCATTCCTTGATTAGATAAAAAAATGGTATAAGATCACAAAATGATCATTAAAAGAAGACCGAGAGTGTTATTTTAATTCTTACTAAAAAAAAAAAAAAAGAGGAATCAGAAGAGAGGAAAGATAGACAAAGAAAAAGGCCTGGCAAAGGATCACGACCAACAGCATTGTGTTTCGCCAAAGGAGTTTGAACTGAGCTTTCTAATTTCTTCCTCCTCCACCCCCAACTCAGGGTCTTGTGCTTACTTAGCTAGTTTACTTGCTCAGTTGGCACTCTACCACTTGATCCATGTCTCCAGTCCAGCTTTTTGATGATTATTTTAGAGATGGAGTCTAATATAGACTTTCTTGTCAGGATGACGTTAAACCCTGATTCTCTAGATCTTAGCTGAGTAGCTACCAGAGCCCAGCTTGAACTAGGTTTTCTATTACATGTAGTTTGAATCTTGACAAGATTTTTCAGATTGGCATAAACATTTCTATTTATTATGATATTCTTGTTTCACTAGTTATAAGACTAATGAATATTCAACAAAGAAAATCTGAGAAACACAGAAAAGCACAAAGAAAATAAGTAAAATCCACTTTAATCCCACAATGTATTCTGTGCTTATGACTATTAATCTTTGAGTGCTTTTCATATGCAGATTTGTGGACTCTCCTAACTGAACTATAATTTAGTTAAATAATTTCTTTTTAACAACTGAGGTAATTTTCTTTCCTTCTTCATTTTGACATTATTTATTATCTGCCACCATGAGCATCTGTGTTGATAAATCTCTGCATATATTCACAGTCATTCCTTAGAATAATTCACATGGCCATATGTGTCATAAATTCCTAGCTTGAATATGTATTCCTTTGTATGGAAGATACTACTAGAATGGCAGAGTAGAGGGAATGTCTGCTAGAACTTCTGATGTACGTTGTAAATTCACCCTATCCAAGGTCATCTGAATTTGTACCTCAGCAGCTCAATTGTGCTTAGTGGATCTTGCTGCTGTTTCAACTGAGGGTCAAGATCAACATGATTCTCTGGTGTTGTCAACTATTTATATTTCTATGTTTTTGCCCTGCCTCCTCATGTCTAAAGACATGATATTTTTACTTCTAGGAGGAACTGAGCATATAAGGGCATTCTTTATTTTTCATTGTTGTTATTTTTCCAGTGGAATTTTCTCTTTGTTGCAGGGGGGCGGGTGGAGAAAAGAAAACAGTTCTAGGCCCTAGTTTAAAATCACTTATTTTCTATTTTGAATTTTTGTTTCCAATTTCCTTTATTGCTGACCTGGCCTGCCATGAGTAATAAGAATGGCCCCAGTGGTAGGGGTATGTGTGTGGAAATTATTGTCTAGTGTGTAGTTATAATAGATGAACACAGTAAGTTTGGACCTAGAGTTTGTAGGTTCAACTCCTGGCTCTAGCAGTTGTGTGACCACTGTATACAATTACTTTAAGATATCTGTACCTTTTTTATTTCTAGTCCATAAAAAGGATGCATATGAAACTGCTTCATAGAGATGCTATACTACCAGTGAGTAAAGCCTTCTAGCAGGTTCTAATGCAAGTTAAGTCCTCAATAAAGTAGTTGCTTTTAGCAATGAATAGAACAGCTAAAGTGAACTGAAAGTTTACTATGATCCGAATAATACAAACATTCCCTCAGCCTTCAGCAAACTGAATCAGCTCCCTTTGTGTACCTTTGATAATGAAGGAAAATGAGGATCAGGGGAGTTAATCAACATAGCTTAGCCAAAGTCTCCTTGTCAACATGCAGAAATGATTTGCAGACCTATTTGTATTGCCTCTAACGAGCTGTTTGCATCTTTATTTCAAGACCAGAGTTTTGTAATAAAAGGGAAATTTAATGCCCATTCTATGCAGAACTTCCTGTTCTTCCTGTCCATCATGTAAATACCATATTAGAGTACCCTTGCCCAGCTACTTAATACATATTTAATGAGGGCAATAATCATAAAAAAGCAAGTTAAGGTCCTATGCATTAGTGTCCTAACTTCCTGGTTATAGCATGAGAATATTATATCAAAAACAAAAAGTGAATGTTATCACTTTATGTTTTTAATTCTAAACTCTCCTTTTATAAGAGGAGATGTGTTACAATCATAAATACTTCTCATTCCCTTGCAAAAGGCCTTTCATCATTTTCACTTTGGCCAGGTGCTACTGGCTTATACCTGGAATCCTAACTATTCAGGAGGCTGCGATCTGAGGATCATGGTTTGAAACCAGCCTGGGCAGGAAGGTCTGTGAGACAATTATTTTCAATTAACCATCAAAAACCTGGAAGTGGAGCTGTGGCTTAAGTGGTAGAGCACCAGCCTTGAGCATAAAAGCTAAGGGACATTGTCTAAGCTCAACAATAATAATTCTCCATTTGAGAGAATTTACAGTTAATGTGAATGTGCAGTTGCTAGATAGGGTTCAACCAGTCAACAATTGTTAATAACACAATCCTGGAAAGTTTGATGTAACTATGTTGTAAGGTAAATCATCCCAGAAGCCACATTTTAAAATATAGAATATTGGAGTCTTTACAGTTAACAGGCTGCAGGCTGCCAGTTGTTACAAAGGCCTGCAGCATGCAAATACACATAACACAGCTCGGAAACATGCTAAAGAGGAAAGAAAGAACAGAAACAATACCAACAAGCCAATTCAGCTCCAATGGAAAGCTGAATTGGGAAGCCAGGATGACTGGAGCCAGGAGCCAGGAGCCAGGACACAGGACACCATCACAGAGACCCTGTTGTTAGGCCTGGTTGGGGCCTAAACGGGTTGGCGCAGGGGGCAGATCCTCTGGAAACTCCCAGTGCCAGGCACTAGACTGACAGATTCAGTAACCTATCAGCCAAGTGCTTGCCCCTGCCTCCAGGGATCTGGGCCTGCCCATTACCTGGGAGGCAGGTGATGGGGGGGGGCGGGGACGGGAAGAGGGTTCCTTCCCCCAACACGAAGACAAGATGCCAGACCGTACCATCCACCATGTGGCCAATATGGCACCGGCCAGACCTGGCGACCTTACTTTACAATATTTCAAGATATATAACTCTTGGGTAGGCAAAAAAGATTACTGTTTTTAACCTCAGGAAGGTTAAGTGGCTTCGCAAGGTAGAAGCTGGTAATGGTTCTGGGCGTGGGTAGTGACGTAGATTGAGAGAACAGTGGAGAATGATTTATTAGTAATAAAAGATAAACCTTGCCTGAGAAATAATCATCATGAAACAGGAAAGAACCTGCCAGCCCAAGCAGTCAACCCCCACTGACACGGGAGGGTGAGGGCAGGCTCTCCTCTGAATACGCTTTTTCCCCCTCAGGAGGTTTCACAACTTCTTTTATAAACTACTCAGGTGCTTAGTCAATCGTATCATGGGTAAAAGAAAGTGACTAAATTTTAACTTTGAGCCACCATAGCTTGGCTTTCCCATGATGCCCCGTGCTGATCAGAGGCTCGCTGCTTCCAGGGTCTGGCTTTCGCTCATCATCACAGCGTCCTCGAGGACAATAAATGACAATAGCTGATCCCATGTATCTATTTTCACTTCCACGTCATTGCAATCCCATCTTTAAAGGTGTTGTGGTTGCAAGAAGCTCTCTGCTTAGTCTCCAGAGCCATCAAAACATGAGGCTGGGACTCCATTTACCCAGCTGGAAAGTCAAACTGGTTTTAACCCAACAAATCCGTAGCTGAAGATTCTGAAAGCCAACAACTTTGCAATGGTTCCTCTTTTCAAAAATGTTTGCAAAACGGTGTTTGGCAGATGCATTGCAAACTGCTGGGTTAAAGATAAGCTAGAAGATGCCCAGGGTTGCAAGTCAGAACTGCCCAGCCCTGGCCCTGGCTCTGGTCCTCATTAAGCATGTGGTCCCCAGGAGGGTTATCAGGTGCCCTGAGACTCATTTCCTCTGCTATAAAACAGGCCTGGCTCAGGACCAGCCGGCTGTGTGTGTGTGAACACAAGCACCGCCCGTCCTGATTACTGTTCCTGGGTAGACAATGTACGTCAGCTTTTGGGACATTAATTTCAGCCTCTGGACTCTAGCCTCGGGTGCCTCACATGGCCTCTGAACTCTAGTAGCTTCTCTGGAAGCTGTTTCAGAAATCCGTTATGGGAGCAGAGATGCAAAAGAAAAGTACAACACTGGCAGTTTCTTATAGTTTGAGAACTGGTCGTTTCTGTGCTGAGAAAATTATTAAGTAGAAACCAACGGGCCCTTTCCAAATTTGGAATAAGTTGGAAAACTTTCATGACGTTGTCATTCCTCAGATCATATCCAAGTCTGATGCAGTACAGTAAAGCAATGAACTCTGGGAACTCACCACCTTCAAAGCCTGCTTCATAGTTCTGTGACCTTGGACAAGTTAGTTAACCTCTCTGTGCTTTCATTTTCTTTGTTGGTAAACAGGGATAATGAAATTACTTGCCTTACAAGATTTTAGGGATAGTTTGATAAATTCACAAATACATATGACTTAGAGTAGTGGCTGGAATAGTCTAAGTTGTGCTTACGATTGACTCTTGAAACAGGGTTTCAGTGGTAGCCCCAAGTGAATGTGCATTTTTAAAAATTAATTAATTTTTGGCCAGTCCTTGGGCTTAAGCTCTGGGCCTGGGCACTACCTCAGAGCTCCTTTTGCAGGGCTAGCATTCTGCCACTTGAGTCACAGCTCCATTTCCAGCTTTTTCTGTGATTGATTGGAAATAAGAGTCTCAGAGATTTTTCCTTCCCAGGCTGTCTTTGGATGGCTGTCTTTGAACGGTGATTCTCAGATCTCAGCCTCTTGAGTAGCTAGGATTACAGGCTTGAGCCACTAGCACCCCGCTGAATGTGCACTTTTATATGACTGTTGTAAATAGTGAAGAGTGAAGACAGAAATGCAGAAGAGTAGAAGAACCCAGGAAAAGAGATGGAGACACATTCCTTAGTTTCTACCCCTAATTCACTCTTATCTCCAGCCTTGATCAGATCAATTATCTTCCTTGAGAGCTATGAACATTACCAAGGCATTCACAGATACCCAGAACTTGATTGGGAGGAAATGCAAAGCTCAAATAACCAGTAATTAGAAGACATTCACTTAAAAAATGTATTTGCTTTTCAAGTGAGCTTTAACTGAGCCCTTGGGAAGTTGATTAGTAAAGTGCTTGCCTGCCACGAATGCCTTGATGGGAAAACTTATTTGCTTAAATATCACAGAATCCCAGGGTCCCTGATCTGGGGGGGGCAACAATGGGGGGAGAGAGGGTGTGTGTTAGTGAAAGGAACCGGAAATGTCCCAAGGTACTCCAAAGAAACTTCTCAAGAATCAGCTTAGAGATGGAAGGGAATGTAGAAGTCATTTTACTCTGAGCTCTTTCCTTAGCTGAAGGAACAATCCCAAGGGGTTGCAATGATTTGCTTGAGGCCACTTCACAACTAGCCGAGCTGGATTCACCCTGGAAGAACTCCAATTCTTTTAAACTTATGGTCAGCGCCCTCTCCACATTTCAGCTCTGGTCTGGGGCAGGGAAGGGGGGGCGTGGCTAAGGAGGACAGGAAACTGCCACATGCATTGGTGGAATTTTCCTATTTTTTGCTCCCTCTCACAGAGAACACAAAAGGTAAAATGGATCAACATACTTCTGGAAACAGCTATGATTTAGCAGATAAAGTACGTAAGCTAAGCCAAGAATTACCTTTGGCTGCTGCTACAGTAGGAGTTTACTTACGGCAGGTAGGCGTTTTTCTTTGTTTTTATCCTGTCTTGTGGCTGTGTGGGTCAGGACAGCTTGTGTGAGGCCTGCGGACAGAGCCTGGTGATTGGCTGGCTGGTCCAGGTACATGCCATCAGAACAGAGCTGTCAGCTGGCTTAGGCACAGCTGTGTGTAAGGCCGTATAGGCCCCATCTAGGAGCTGTATTTGAGCCCCTGACCTTTCTGGCCTCGCTGTTCCATCTGATTCTGGCTTCTTAACCTATCATGGCCATGCTCCGCAAAAGAGATTTCGATAAGAAGTCTAGCCTACTAGAGAGCAGCACTTAATATTATTAAATTTAAATGTTGGAGTCAGGTGGAGGTGACTCCTGCCTGCAATCCTAGCTACTCAGGAGGCTAAGCTCCAAGGATCGCTGTTCAAAGCCAGCCTGGGTAGAAAAGTCCATGAGAATCTTACTTCTATTAACTATCAAAATGACAGAAATGGAGCTGAGACTAAAGTGGTAGAGTGACAGCCTTGAGCAAAAAAGGGCAAGTGAGAGCCTTAGGCCCTAAATCCAAGCCCCAGTATCAACACACACACACACACACACACACACACACACACACTTCACACACACACACACACTTTAATTTGGAGGAAAGATTACATAACTATTAAATTTGACAGCTCCTTGCAATTCACTCCTCTTTCCATCTCTGGATAAACAATGTTTCTGGGCAAACGAAAACAACCCTGTTTAACCAGGACTCTGGAGCCCTGTGCTCAGCTTTTCGGAGAAGACTTCACTAGTGGATCTTGGTTCCTATCTTTATCTTGGCTGAGTTAACTGTGTAGTAGGTTGATTGCTTTAAATGGAAGTGATCTGATCTTGCAGACCAAATGTCCCTCTAAAACTGACTTTCACCAGTCGGTACGGCCTCACAGAACTCTTCAGAGGTTACATGTTCTGGGCTATTTGTCACCTCTGACCTCTTCTGTAATCCCAGCTACTCAGGAGGCAGAGGTTGGAAGGATCATGGTTTTAAGCCTAAAAACTAGGCAAAAAGTTTACCAGACCCTACCTAGATCAATAATGAAGGCATGGTGATGGATGTCAATAGCTCAGCTGTCCTGGAGGAGGCTATGGATTGGAAGATCCACAGTCTAAGACTGGCTCAGGCAAAAATCTGAGGCTCTATCTGAAAAATTACTAGAGTAAAATGGTAGAGCGCCTGCCTAACAAGTGAAGGCCCTGAGTTAAAACATTAGTATCACCCCCCAAAGAAGATATCAGACAACACATTTTATACAACAATATGGTCACTTATGAAGAGTCACTTCACAGACACTGGGGCTCCCCTCTCCCCATGGGCTGCCCCAAAGGTCCTCTCCTCAAACTGGCTGGTGTCTGGGGTTTTGCCAATGAAGGGTCTTCCTTTGGAGAGGGAGAATCCTGGTTTTAGAGTTTAGGAATGGAAACATTGACTCCCTCATCTCTGCCAGGCTTATGATGGGCACTAACTTCAAGCCATTTTGCAAGAACAATGCACCTGATCATATTATTCTGTGGGTTGTGGTTGTTTTGTTGGAATGAATGTCATTTCAGCAAATATTTCTACATACTGAAAAATAACACATTGTTTTGAGTGATGTTAAACACTAACCAATTTTTTTAAAAAAAATCAAGAACTCTGCAGGCCAAGATTTATCAAGGCGTAAGACAAAAATAATACTGCATTCTCTAAGACAGGTTCTATCTTCCCATGTGACTCAAGGAAATCAGATTTTTGGCAAAGGACTGTGGTAAACTAATCCTTTCACCCCAAGGCCTCACTGTGGGTGGGAACCCCCTCCCTGATCCTCCACAGGTAGACTTCTGCTTTTTCTAGACACCTGATATCTTTAGAATCACAAGCACTGGCTTTACAAGCACAAGCAGCTGGTGCAGGCCTGCCAGGCTTCAGGCTGCTGCTTGTCTAACAGTGGAGAAAAGTATATGATTTCTTTCCTTCACAAGGCAAAATGGTAGAACTTCTGATCTTTTCCCTCATCCCTCCACCTCCACATTTGAAGTAAGTTAGGATTTTATGTCCCTATGTAATGTTTACTTTTCCTGCTATCCCTGAAAGCCTTCTCTGTGCCGTAATTGGTACTGCAGTTTTAACAAAGGATTTCTGAAAGAAAGGGGAAAGGGCCAGGTAGATTGTAATCATCCTCCGGTGAAAACAACCCCTCAAAATCAGTGGGTTTGAGTTGCCTCAAGGAAAACAGTCAACACATAAGTAAGGGAGAAATGACTTTACAACCCAGAGGGTATATACATTCAAAATGACACAGGTGATGAGATTTCACAAGTGCCAAGACCAAAGAGGGTACAATTGGGATGCTCTCATGTGCAAACATAGGTGTGAAGGCCCAGCATGCATTTGTTTTGTTGTTGTTTAGAATTAGGTTTATGGGGATGTTGTTCACAAGAGGTAAAACCATCCTTTTTAGTGTATATTCCTACAAGTTTTGACAGATATGCAGGGCTATGAAAGCATATTTGCATCACCACAAAAAATTCCCTGTGTCCCCTTTCCTGCAGCTGCTCTAGCCACTCCCAGCTCTTAGCCACTTCTGTTCCTCTAGTTTTAAAGATGAGATTTTAATCTCAAGCAAGGAAAAGCTTTGCAAAGATGAAATGTTGCTAAAGTATCTTAAAGCAGATGGAGCAGGTGGTTCAGTACCATTAAGAAGTACTATGGAAGCTGGGCAAGGTGGCCCATGCTTATTAGTTCAACTACAATAGGATTGGAGTTCACGACCAGCAAGACTTCATCTAAACCAGTAACTTACAGTGAAACATGCTTGTCATCTCAGCTCTGCAGTAGGCATAAATAGGAGGCTGGTTGTGCAAAAACTAGAGACTTTACCTGAAAAAATAACTACTAAAGAGCCAAGCACCAGTAGTTCACACCTATAATCCTAACTAATCAGGAGTTTGAGATCTGAGAATCATGGTTCAAAGCCAGCCTGGGTGGGAGAGTCCATGAGACCCTTAGCCCCAATTAATCACCAAATAGCCAAAAGTGGAGCTCAAATGGTAGAGTGCTAGCTTTGAGCAAGGAAGCTCAGGGACACCATCTAGGCCCTGAGTACAAGCATTAGGACTGGCACCAAAAGGGTTGGGAAGGTGGCTCAGTGGTAGAGTGCTAGCCTTGCATGCCTGAGGCCCTGGGTTCGATTCCTCAGCACCACATAAGCAAAAAGAAAAAATCCAGAAGTGGCGCTGTGGCTCAAGTGGTAGAGTGCTAGCCTTGAGCTGAAGAGCTGAGGGACAGAGCCCAGGCCCAGAGTTCAGGCCCCACAACCGGACCCCCCCCAAAAAAAAAATTGAAAAGCTCAGGAACAGAGATCCAGGCTCTGAATTCAAGCCTCAGAATCAGCACAAACAACACACACACACCCCTAAAGCAAAAAGGTCTGGGGACATAGCTCATGTCATGTATGAAATGCCTGCCTGTCAAGCAAGAGACCCTGATTTGAAACCTCAGTACAAAAACAAACACACACAAAACAAAACTCTGGATAATAGAATTTATGCAGGTTTGTTATTTTGTGATAAAAGGTCACAGAACCTGCTGTTATCTCTTAGCAGTCAGGCAGGGAATCCCAGTACTCATCACCCTGGGTAGAAGTATAGAGGTTTACTGGAAGACGGCCTTCTGCCAGGTTCTGTGTCCATGGGCTCTGAATGTTGAGCGTGGAGTAGCAGGTATCTTTGGTCTGTCTGTTCGGGAAACACTCATTCCCTGTGAAACCCTTGTTGCCCAGAGGTGGGAGACCCACCCATCCCTGCCGATACACTGAAGATGTTGACTTGTGCTTATGGCCAGTTGGACCACCAGTGAGTCTCCAGTTTAAGTATCTAATTGTCCAAGAAGTATTGAGTCCCTGCCTTGGGTCAGGGACAGTCCTGGAGGTTAGATCTATGACCACCCTCAATCTAGGGGCATCACACTTTCCTGGAAGTTTCGATTAGGAATAGGAGACAGCTGTCAGTCTAATCTAGGAGAAACAAACAAACCATCCATCTTCCAGGAAGGCCTCATTAGAGAGAAGGGGTGTAAAGAAATAGAAACGGGAAGAGAGAATGAGGCTGCCCCTGCTCCTAGTGGCCTTCTTGTCCTCTGGCTGCTAATTTTCATTCTTTTGTAGGCTCTTTTTTGTTCAGAACAACCATCGATGAATAATGTTTCTCATGGCTTCTTCTCATTTCAATCTAAGTACTTGTGTTTCATTTTGATTGTTAATTTGATTGGGTTGAGAAATACTTAGGGAATTAGTAAAGCAGACCTCTGTGTGTGCAAGTGAGAGTGCTTCCAGAAACAATTAGATCATGAAGGATGTGACCTAATGAATAGATTAATCCCTTACAGATTCATAATGACGGTATTATTGGGAGGTGGTGAAAGGTAAAATAGGCCATCTAGTTGGAGAAAGTAAATCATCAGAGACTTGTCTTTGGAAGCTATAGTTTGTCTTTGGAGGCTCCATCTTGTCCCCAAGGACAAGTCCTTGGTGACTTCCTGTATTCCTGGTAACTTCTTGTAGTTTTGCTCCCCATTTCCTGTTGACCATGAGATGAATACCAAGTACTTCTGTCACCATGATATTCTACCCAAATGCCAGGTGCCAAGTGGACATGAGCTAAACCCTCAGGAACTGTGAGCCAAAACAAATCTGTTCTCTTTCTAAGCTGTTTATGTCAGGTTTGTCCCAGTGACAAGTAACTAATACAATATTTTGCCAGAGTGACCCTGTCCTCTTCTACGTTTCTGATTAGCACCTATACTTTGATGGTTCTCATATTTAAGAGTCTCATATTTAGATGCTCCTAAGGCTCAGGCTCACATATTCACTAAGCTCCCTGAGTGCCAGACTGAACTCATATTAAGGGCCTCATTCCCTGATGTAGGCAAAATTGTGTTTCCTAAAGCTGTTCACATCCTTAACCCTGAAACCTTGTGAATTTGTTCATCTGGAAAACAGGGATTTTCAGATGTAAGCCAAGGATTTTGAGATGGAAAGGTGAACCTGAATTGTGGGGGAGAGTCCATGGATACCAAATGAGTCCTTATAGGAGGTAAGAAAAATTGAGAGAGAGAGAGAGAGAGAGAGAGAGAGAGAGAGATTTGCAGATGCTATTCTGTTGGTATGGAAGATGGAGGATGGGGTCAAGGAATTTATGTGGCCTGCAACCACTGGACAAGGCAGGGAAAGAATTCTCCGCTGAACCTCCAGATGCTGGGTACCATGATCTTAGCCTAGAGAGATCCGCATGGATTTCTGACATCCAAACCTGTACGTTTCAGGTGTTGTTTCAGGTCCCTAGGTTGTGACAACTTGTTACAGCAGCAATGGAAGCTAATACACTCCTCAAATATTACACCTCTCTGTTCTCTGCATCTCAGCAGTGTCACTTCTGTCCATGCAGTTACACAAAGCAACTTGATGGCCCACTTCCCAGGTGCCCAGTGCAACCCTATTTTAAAATAACTTTTGAGTCCACTTATTTCTTTGCAATGCCATATATAGTCTCAGCTACTATTCTCTTCCAACAGCTTCCTAAACACTTACCCTCCCCACCCCCCAGTCTGTGCTCTGAAGTCAAAAGGCATTTTCTTAAATAGATATCTGGTCATAACACACCCCTGCTTCCCATTGTCCTTGGATAAAGTCCAAATTCCTCCCTGTGGCCTCCCAAGCCTTTTATTCTACTCTCAACGGTTGTCCTGTCTGGTCCAATTCCTCTCCATTTTCCTCTTTCTCTTCCTGGTCTTCAAAATGTGTCTGATGTTCTGGCTCCACCACACATGTTCTGATTCTTGCAGGTGAAGCCCTCTTTGCCCATCTCTCTGTCTCTGTCTCTCTCAGACCTTTGCACACAGTTTTTCCCTTATCTAGACAAGTTTTCCCTTTGAGTTACCTCTTTTACTTCAGCCTTTGGCTTCTTTGGGAAGTACTTCCTGAGCTTTCCCATTTGTGCTCTGATACTTACATTTCCCGTTTAGTGCTTTCCCAAACTACATTGTAATTACAATGTTTAATATTGTTTCCCCAACCACATTCTAACTCCATGAAGCTCCAGATAGATAGAGGCCAAAGGTGCATCATTTATAGTAGTCAGAGGCACCAGCAGAGTCGCTCCTTAACAAATATATTCTAACCCTACCAAAGAGACACATGGACAAAAATCAGAAGGGGGAGAAGTTTCATTTAGCTGCAAGTGTTAGAGGGATGAAGAGAGACATCAAGAGACACTTGAGGAAGTCCATGGGATTTGAGTTGGCCTTCGTCTAGTTATTCACCTATTGTCCTGCACCCTCATTTTACCCTTTTGTACTTTTATACTTTGCTAAGTAGAGGTGGGCCTAGGTGTCTGCAAACCACAGTTCCTGAGTGATATGGCCAGCTGGTCATAGACACTGATCCAAAGGCTGTAGAAGGAACTCTAGCTCTGAAGTGCTCAGGCTTAGGGATGAAGGATGCTAGCAGCTGCAGAAGCAGGGGCTTCTGATCACAGCAGCTAGGTAAAGCATCACCTTTTCAGCAGAGCCCACCTGCTCCCTCCAGGGAACATCCATTTGGCACATCTACAATTGACAAAGCAGCATGGCAGCAGTACTACTGTAGGAGTTTCAGCCCATGGGGTCTTAGAGGTTGTTTCTTTTCTTGCTCCTTATCCTCTTCCTCTCTCCCTTTTGCTCTTTCAATTCTGGCAGTACCTAATAATTCAAGTGCCTGTATCAAATACCTTGTATTTGAAACACGTAGAGCGGTTTCTACTCTTTTGCTGGGACCCAAACCAATACCATATTGAGGGAAGAAGAGAGGGGAGAAATAGAAAGGTATTCCATAGAAGGAACTGAGACATTGCTGTGATCAAATGCCTGTGGATGGGCTGGGCTGTAGCTCAGTGGTCTTTGCCTAGTAGGTGTAACATCCTGGGCTCAATCCCCAGTACCAAAAGAAGAAAAGAAAAAAAAAACACCACAGTTAAAAAACCAAACAAATTTCCACAGGTACCAGTCTTTGTAAGAAGATTGATTGATTGATTGATTGATGTCAGTTGTGGGACTTGAACTCAGGCCTGAGTGCTGTCCCTGAGTCTCTTTGTGCTCAAGGTTAGGGCTCTACCACTTAAGCTACAGTGCCACTTCTGCTTTTTTAGTAGTTAATTGGAGATTACAATAAGTCAAGCAAGCCAGGCCCAAAGAAAAGTAGTTTGTATGGTTTCTCTCATTTGTAATAACTAGAATATGTCTATGATATTCTTAACAAGGGAAGCAAAAGCCCAATTGCTAAGTGCCTAGGACCATATATAATGAAGCCTATCAACATGAACTCCAAGACTTGGAAACAAGTGTTTCTTTTTTTTTTTTCTTTTTGCTTATGTGGTGCTGAGGAATCGAACCCAGCGCCTCAGGCATGCAAGGCAAGTGCTCTACCACTGAGCCACCTTCCCAGCCCAACAAGTGTTTCTTATTATGTCCTATATGCAGTTATTTCTCTTTTTTTCTGTTTTAGTTTTCCCGACACTTTCTCTTATATAAGTTTATCTGATCCATGGAAGGGAAAGGAAATCACAGAAACAGCAGGACAAAGGATGAACTAATACAACAATGATGCAAATGAACTATACAACTTGCGGTGGGGGGGGAGCGGGGGGGGGGGGGGGGTAGGGGAATAAGGGTGGAGGAGAGGAGTGGAGTAGGCAGGGGTAAGTAGTGGGAGAAAATGAGGGCGGGGGTAACAGTGTTTAAAAAGAAATGTACTCATTACCTTACTTATGTAACTATAGCCCATCTATTCATCACTTTTACAGTAAAGATTTTTTAAAAAAAAGAAAAAAAAGAGTCTCACGGGGACTTTCTTGCCCTGGATGGCTTTCAACCATGATCCTCAGTCCTCAGCCTCCTGAGTAGCTAGGATTACAAGTATGAGCCACTGGTGCCTGACTGTTTTGTTTTGTGAATGAAAAGTCATCCAATTGGCTAGAGAAAAGAGATTTCATGGAAGAGTGACAAGTAAAAATGATACAGAAGTCTATGTTATGAAGGAATTCATACTGGGTTTATATTCTCTTTGGTTAACAATGGAGATTCCCTGAGCTCTTGAGTCAGGGGCACTATGACAAGCTGTCTATAAGAAGAAATTTTAGTGTAGTATTTGGGGGCTGGTAGGATGCTCAAAGTGGTAGAGCATATGCTTAGACAAGTATAAGGCCCTGAGTTTAAGCACCAGTACCACCTCTTCCTGCTACCCAAAAAGGAAAGGAATATTTAGAGGCTGTGGCATTTGATTGGATACAGTGATTGAGAAAGAAAAAAAATCCAAGATGGCTATACATTTCCACTGAGGTCATTAAGAGATGTTAAAAAGACTGAATAAAAGCATATGTGTAAAGATTATAGAAGGAAAGAAATTTGACATTCATAGTACAGTGCTTTGAGTTTCATTTGTGTGATCTCATTTTACTTGAACTCCAATTTCCTAGCTCTCTCCACTACCCTGATCCTTGAGATTGGTCTGTAAATTGGCAAAGAAGCTGAGTCTACATAACATGACTCAGTAATCATCTGCAGAGAAGAAAGGAGGGAAAGCATAATATTAGATGAGGTCACTAAGCACAAGTGTAGGGAAGGCAGCTCTACAAAGATGCATTCCGTGTGTGTGTGTGTGTGTGTGTGTGTGTTTGTACACGTATGTACAGGGGATGGGGAGTTGACATGTTAGAAGCAAAAGAAAGATTCAGTTGAAAGAACCCGAACATAGAAAGGTAGGTAGCAGGAGGATAAGCATAGTTTTGTCACATAAGACAAGAGAGAAAGAGAGTTCATAAAAATGTCTTGCTGGAAGTGGCGCTGTGGCTCAAATGGTAGGGCACTTGCCTTGATCTGAAGAGCTGAGGGACAGCGCCCATGCCCAGAATTCAAGCCCCATGACCGCCTCCCTCCCCCCACACACAACAAGTCTTGCCAAGACTGTTGTATCCTACAAGGTATTAAAGAGAATAAAGTTTGAAGAAAACCCACTGGGTTTGCAGGTATTATTTGAGTGATTAACTGGAGTCAGAGTCTGCATTGTTTGTAGATAAAAAAGCAGTTTAAGAAAAACAGTGAGCGTGGCCTAGTTTCTTTGCCATTCCTAGTTTCTACCTCGTCACTTTCCAGCCTGCCCCTCCTCACTCCCCTCAGACTCACCCACAGATCTCCCAATGCCACCTGCATCCAGGTGTCAGCTGGGCCAGTTGCTGGCCTTTAGACTACACTGACTAACTGACTTGAAAGCATGGAATTCACGCAGATACGGTCTACGTGACTTGTATCAGCTTACTGGATATACTCAGCTTCAGAGACTGAAGCTGGGTGCTGGTGGCCTCATGCCTATAATCCTAGCTACTTAGGATTGTGCTTTAAAGCCAGCCCAGGCAGAAAAGTCCATGCGACCTATCTACAATTAACTACTAAAAAGCTGGACATGGAGCTGTTGCTCAAGTGATAAGAGCAGCAGACTTGAGCAAAAAGCATAGAGGCAGTGCTTTGGCCTTGAGTTAAAGCCCCAGTACTCACACACACACACACACACACACACACAGACACGTTGATACTTAAAATAGTAGATATGAACTCAAGATTTCTTTTCTTTAAAGAACTCTAGCTGACTGACTTCATAAAGAACAAAAGAACGAGAGTTTTCTCCTTTTATTCCACAAGAGTCTTATGTATTTCACATATACTGAAGTCACCAAAATCGCATCAACACCATTAGTCATCAGATGTTATAGATCTCAACCCCTCCAGCCCTCTCCCCTCCCAGGCCTGCCATCTCCACAGACCACATACTGAGCAGTCAGTAAGAGCAGGCCACAGGGGAATGAGCAGGCTTCCTGTGCTTTGCCTGAGGAGCGGAAGCCAGCGTTAAAATCTGACTAGTTTGCAAGGATTCCAAAACCTGACCTAAATCACCTCTCAGGATCTCTTAGTAAGTCAGAGCATTTACAGTAGCTTCAAGGAAGAGGCATGAAAACCTCACAGTTCTGGTAAGTTCTACTTGGAGGTCTAAGGTCTTTTTGACCAAGATTAATTCTTCATCTAACACAGAGCCTACTAAATCCAAATCTAAATATGTTCATAATAAAGCATCAGCCTTCCCAATTACATTCTGTATGAATAAACAAGACTGTAAAACATCCAAACATTGGTACAGTAGGTGGAAACAGATGTCATCATTTATTTTAAGATTAGTTTATTCAACAATGGATGGGAAGGGGAACTCTTGTCTATTCTACCATTTTAGGATTTGAGTAGTTTACTTTGTACTTCGAAAACAAAAGGCAGCTGGGTGCTGGTGGCTCACGCCTATAATCCTAGCTACTCAAGAGGCTGAGATCCGAAGATCACAGTTCAAAGCCAGCCGGGGCAAGAAAGTCCATGAGACTCTTATTTCTAATAAACCTCTAGAAAACCAGAAGTGGCACTGTGGCTCAAGTAGTAGAGTGCTAGCCTTGAGCTGAAGAGCTGAGGGACAGTGCCCAGGCCCAGAGATCAAGACCTACGACTAACAAAAAAATAAAAATAAGAAATAAATAAAAAGTAACAAAATAAAAAAATAATAAAAATAGTTTTATGAATTTTTAGTTGTATAAATCTTTATTATTTCTACAATGTAACCTAAACAGATCTTCCTAAAACTTGCCAATAAAGAAAAAAGATGTCATAAAGTAAAAAGTTTTAGGCCAGCTCATGCCTATAATTCTTGTTACTCAGGAGACTGAGATGTAAATATTGTGGCTCAGGGCCAGCCTGGGGAAGAAAAGTCCACAAGCTTCTCTTTCTCCAGTTAACCAGAAAAAAAGCTAGAAATGAAAATGTGGCTTAAGTGGTAGAGCACCAACCTTGAACTAAAAAGGCAAGTAAGAGTGTGAGGTCTGACCTCAAGCCCTAGTATCAGCATATATGCTCATGCACACAGGCACCCCCACACAATATATTTTTAATTAAAGTATATTAGTATATAAGATATATATTATATATTAGCACATAAAGTATTTATGATGTCTGAATTAGTTTCATTGTAGTTTTATTTTTCTAATGCCTAATACCAGTAGCAATAGATACAATCAAGCTACCAAATCTTATATAATGAAACCAACAGATCCTTGGGTTCTGCGTCCACAGATTCAGCTGTCAAAAATATTTAATAAAAAATAGAATTTTCACAATCACCAAGTTATGGAAACAGCCCAGATGCCCTACAATAGATAAATGGTAGTACCTAAATGTGGTACCTATACACAATGGAATTTTACACAACCACTAGAAAGAATAATATGATGTCATTTGCAGGGAAATGGTCCTAGAACAAATCATGTTAAGTGAGGCAAACCAAGCTCAGGGACACAAACATATTTTCTCTCATATGGGAAAGTAGCTCTAATATACACTGGACATAATAACTTAACATAACTTCACACACATTGAAGACCAAAGGAGGATACTCTTAGGAAAGGAACAGAAAGGCTCAATGCCTATGTGCATCTGATCATGCAAAACAATACTTTTTGAGATGAAAAAAAAAAGTTTTGTTTTGTTTTCCTAAACTATGCTATGTACATAGCATTTACAGTGTATTAAGTGTTTCAAGTAACCTAGAGATTATTTAAAGTATATAGGAGAGACTTTGTGCATCATATACAAGGTCTACACTGTTGGAAATGAGAGACATGCGTATCCAGGGACACAAGGCCCTTGAACCCAACCCTGTAGGCTACTGAGAGGTGGCTGTACTCATGATCAATACCTCTGAGTACCTCCACTTTCATAGGAAATGGTAAGGCCCTGGTTAATTTCCACTTCTGATCTGGGATTGATTTTTTTGTTCCTGAAGTGTACAATTTCAAACAGATCTTGCGCCTCTCATGCCAATTTCTTCTTTATTTAGTTACCAAGCGTGTGTGGGAAAGCGTATGAAGAAGGAATAGGGATAACTTAGTGGGTTCAATCTACTTTTCCTACACCCTCTTTTATGAGCCATAAAAAAAGCTTAAAAATTAGTCTGTACCCTTACTGTCTCTACCTCCCATTCACTCCTCAACCCACCGCCATCTGGCGCTCAACCCCAAACCCCATTCAGACTGTTCTCATAAAGATTCGTGCTCCTTTTAAAGTTGCCAGATCCACTGACCTATTTTTAAGTCCCCTCCCAGGTGACCTTTCTGCAGCATTGGACACAGCACAGTCCCAAGTACACATGCCTGTGGCTGAATATGGTCTACTTCATGTAGCGATGTCAAATGAACTATGTCAAGTGAAGCCTGTGACTCATAGAAAGCCCGTTGGAAGAGTGGCATGTATCTGTCTTTGTCCTTTCTAGCTCTGGTTGATTTTAGCCACAGAAGAATGTGGACACAGCATTGTCACCATTTGAATTATTTTTTTTAAAAGAAAACAAGATAAAGCATGGTTCTTATGAGAATGTTTCCACTTTCTAAAGGCTGGCTCAAAGTTTTCAAATGCTCACAGGACAAGTAAACATATCTGCAAACCTCAAAGGGGGTGCTTCTACCTCATTTGATTCTGCTTCCCAGAACTTCTGGATCTTCTTCCCTCTCTTACCTCCCTACTGATTTCTGAATCAGTAGGGCTGAACACATTGGCTTTCCTGTATCCTTCCTTGTCCTCTTTTATTTTCTCTCCATCTTGGGCCATGCCATTAGACCAGAGCTGGCTTGCTGGGCTTGCAAACAGTGCAGTTGTCCAGGGCCCCACACGTAGCAGAAGCTTCATGCCTTTGGCTTAATGCTCTGCAGCTGCTGCCTTGAAATTCCTATAATACTATGTCTGAATTTGCATTTGACCAGAGAAGTTTCCTGGGGCAGCAGAACATGTGCCGAGGACCTGGCATTTCAGCTAAAGTGCCATCCATCAATGGATTGGCCACCTGCTCCTCGTCTCCTCCTTCCCTATCCTGCCTCACCCTCCTTCTAACCTTTCTCCTAAGACTGTTACTGCCTTCTTGTCCTCGCAGCAACCCAAGAGCCAGGAGTATGAGGTTCAAATCCTTGCCTCTGCACTAAGATGGCATCCGTAGCAGTAGAGGGAAATGTGGTGGGGCAAGCAGCCTCTCCACACCCCCAGTCCACATACCTTGCATATCCTGGAAATACCCTTGTGGTTCAACCCCCCCTGGCATAGTATTTAGACTGAAGGTCCTTTCCTACCCCTTGCTGAGTCTGAAAGCTGGTAGCTGGGGGAAGATGGAAGTCACCAGGCTGTAGTTTATCGAGACCATCGGAGTCCCAGGGTAGGACCCGAGAGAGACTGTAAACTCACACTGAGAGTGTCCCCATATCCACTAGGTGATACATGTCTGGGAAACACTTTTTCTCTCCTTTTCCTTTTCCAGAGTTTGGCTTGTGCTTGTTCTTTCTGACTAGTTTGAGGCACCTTCAGTGTCGAGTCATGGAAGATACATTCTGTGCTTTAGGGGCTCCACACGGGCAGAGCCACACAGTTCTGGTATTGATGGCATGGCAAATGAGCACTGTAAAAACAATGTAAAGATGCACAGTAATATGGAGACCAATAATTGACACTTTATTTAGAACAACATTAAATAACAGATGAAAAGTGGCTATGCTATGCTGAGGGACAAACCATGTACCAAAGGAAATGCTTTATGTTTGGTACCTTAGTACTGCTAGTAACTTTAATAGCATGATTTTCCTGCTTTCTGGATCTCACATTTTCCTTCTTCAACTTGCTTACCACTTGAGTGTTGGCTCTTCCCAGACCCTTCCATTGGCAGCTGGTTCCGGTGCATCTTTAGGCTAGACCTAGCTCTTCTTCATCAGATCCACGTGTCCCAAGGCACCCCTGGTCAGCATTCCTGGAAGGTTTGCAGGCAGCTACCCCTCAACTTGTTTTATTTGCTCTTGCCACTCCCCTCATCTATTTCTTCCCTATATTATGCTTTTCTCTAATACAATATCTAAGCCCTCTCTTGTAACAGACTAGATGCTAAATTGTTGACTGAACAAATGGATGGATGAAGGAATAAATGGATGAGACTTTAGAAATACTTTCAATTCTGTTATCTCAATTTCCTGTTTTCAAATGGTCACTCAATGCAAGTTCTACCATATCCTCAGTGCTCGCTCCTATTCCTAGATCCAAGAGAGTCTCTGGCCACCCAGATATAGGCCTGCCTTTGACTTGCCTGTAGTCTCGTTGAGAAGACAAACATGTAAATGAGTAATTATAGTGCAGCATCATAAATGTCGAAATAGCAGGCTGTAGGACCACAGAAAGAAGAATGACTAATTCTTCCTTGGCAATTATGAGGCTTCTGGAAAGAGGCAATATATGAGCTAGGTTTTAAACAATGAACAGGGCTTTCCAGCAGCACGGATGGCATGTTTCTGGGGACATCTGGGTGGCTAGAGGTTCATTTCGAGCAAAGAGTAGTCACAGAGGAGAAAAACAAGAAGAAAAAGCAGAATTTTTTTAACTTCCAGAAACATTATATAGTGTAAACAAGTGAGTTGTGAAATAATTTTTATAGGAAAAGTTTCTGTGTGGGGGGGAGTATTGCCATGGAACTTTGTTTTGTAATTTGGGCAAGGCCACTCAAAGAGAAAAACAGTAAGTAAATTCATGCCTCCCAAACTTTTCATCCATGTCATTCATTCATTCATACAGACAGACAGACAGACAGACAGACAAATAGAGTGAAAACTCTTCTATATTCATTCTTCTATAATAATTTATATCCATTCTCTATTCACTTCTAGTTGTCCTACAAATAACCTACCTCCAGTTATGTGTCAAGTGGAGGGGTAAAATATCTTAAGGTGTCAGACAACGGGAGAGATGATGCAGAAGTACACTGGTTAGATCACTGGAGTACAGTATCATACTGATACCAGACAGTGTTATAGCATAGGTTATATACTGTATACATTTTAATTAACATTGATATGTAACTAGAGACACAGTCACTAACCCATGCTTTAGATTAAAATTTTAATCATACCAGAGTTCTTTAGAACTAAAAGTGGAATCATATAATCTTGATAATGTCAGTTCTTGTATGACTTGTGCCTTCTCTAAAACTGTGCAGGAGCCAAGCACTGGTGGCTCAGGCCTGAGCTACTCAGGAGGCTGAGATCTAAGGATCATGGCTCAAAGCCAGCATAAACAATAAAGCTTGTGAGGCTCTTCTCTCCAGAAGTGGAGCTGTAGCTCAAGTGCTAGAGCATCAACTTTGAGCAGAAAAGCTAAAGGATAGGACCCTGTGTTCAAGCCTCAGTACCTGCATGCCTATGCATGCACACATGCACACACATGTGCAAACGTGCACACATGCATGCATGCACACCTCCCCAAACAAATCTGTGGGGGCTTGAGGGGGCTTGTGGGGGCTTTTGCTAAGAGGGGATGGAACCTACCTCTTTTCATGTAGCAGGTATTGGTAGATTCTGAGCTAGAGGAATCATAAAGCAGAAAAATAACTGCCTGGCAACTCCTAAACTGTCTCATTAATGATGCCATTGTTTCAGAATGTCTACACCAAGTCATTGGGGATGTCTGTTAATGCTGGGCTTGCATCCCAGATCCACTCATACATAGTCTTAGGAGACAGAGAGTGACAGAACTCTAAATTAAGCTTTCTGTCCCATCCTGGGTACTATATTATACATCCCAAATCTTAGAATAATCCAATCTCCCACATTAATGCAGGAACTTTGAATAAACTATTTTTCATTCATCTTTAACAATATTTGCAAAATGAGAGGTTCCACTTAGTTGTATTTTTCCAGAAGAATTATTCATGTAACTCCCAAAACTTTTAAATATTCTAAACATTTTAATGAAAACCTTGCTAAACTGTATTATATAATGTATCATCTTCTCTACTGGAATATATTGCACAAATTGAGTTTTCTAGTGGTGACTCAAGATCATTATTACAAATATTTATTATTATAAAAATAGCTCAAAAGTTATTCAAGTCTGTAAAACTGTCTGATCGTACACTAAATGGCTCTAGCCAGCTGGGTTTATGGCTCTACAGTTGCTTTTTTGTGTACTAATTAAATACTTTTCCTGTTTTTTTCCCCCTGGCTGTCAGGTAAGTTTTATTAATGGTACCACAACTTTTTTTTCAAACTTTCTGCTTTGCTCTTTAATAAGCTCTGGGAAGGCATGAGGAACTCTTTATGAGTAAAGTTCTTGTGTGGGTGGATCAGTTAGGAAGCTTTCAGATGTAATAAGCCACAACTCACATTGGCTTAAACAATAAGGGAATTCATTATTTTGCCTAATGAGAACCTTTGCTTAACATAGTTGAAATCAAATTGTATACACAAGTTTTATCTTGTGTTTTTTTAACTTACCATACCAAGCTATTTCTGTGTCATTAAAATCCTTGGTAAATGTCCTTGTGCATAGCATTTCACCACATTAATTACTTCAACAAGTACCCATTGAATGTCTTCCATGCCAAGTACAGAAAGGCAATAGAGATAAAATGCAGAGCAAGAAGAGACAAGGTCCCTGGTATCTGAATGCTGCTGGCTTAGTGGAAGAATTCCATCATTATGTGAACGTTTTCTCTTCCTGCAACTTAACCCTAATTTCTATCCTTTATTCTTACTTTGTTCAAGTTCTTTCAATACTCTGCCCCCTTGATCACCGTTCTAGCTTTTATTTACATGTGAATGGCATTTTTTAATCTTTGAAAGAAACTTCTCCTTGGGTTCAGTCATTGATTCATCACCATATCCACCTAATATTACCTGAACACCTACTCTACAGGGTACTTTTCAAGGCTTAGGAGACACAGTAATTATGCCATGGAACTTATACTCATCGATGACACCAATCAGACTTTATTCATGCAACATATATATTGGGTAGTGATAAGAGCTATGAAGAAAACTAACATAGTCTAGGAAGTTAGAAGGTATCTGTGGGTGGCTTATGAGGGTTGTGATTTTTCAATTGAGTCATCAGCGGAGGCCCCACTGAGGAGACAACGGTGCAAAAGGCTAAAAGAGAAGGATGTGGGAGCAATCCTTATATAGATCTGTTGGAAGAATGTTCCAGGCAGAAGAAAAAGCAATGCAACCCAAGGCCAGGTTGTACCTGGATAATTCCAGAAGCAATGAGAAGACCAAGTGGCTCCAGCAGTCTGAATGAGGAGATCAATAGAAAATGAGGTTAGAGAAGTAATAGGACAAAGCAATACAGGACCCCATTGGCCATGTTATTGTTCTTAGTCCAAACAATAGCAGATTTTTGTTTTTGTTTTTGTTTTTTGTTGTGGGCCTGAACTCTGGGCCTGGGCTCTGTCCCTCAGCTCTTCAGCTCAAGGCTAACGCTCTACCACTTGAGCCACAGTGCCATTTCCAGCTTTCTCTGCTTATTATGAGGAATCAAACCCAGGGCCTCATGCAGGCGAGCTAAACACTCTACCACTGAGCCACCTTTCCAGCCCCCAACAGGAAGTTTTTAAGGCAGAGAAATAAGTTCTGGTAGACATGTCAAAAATGGACATTGGAGGGCATAGACAAAACAGGGAAACACTGGAAGAAAATTTTCATAACAAGTCAGGAGATAATGGTTATTAGTTATAAGATTGTAAGTGCTTTAATATCCACCCAGATAAAGTGATGTTCTATTGTCTCATAGAGCTCTAAATTCAAACTATATTCAAGCCTTGTACTGGTCTATCTATCTATTATCTTTTGTGCCAGTTTTGGGTCTTGAACTCAGGGCCTGGGCTGCTGTCCTTGAGGGTTGTTTTGCTCATAGCTAGTGCTCTACCACTTGAGTCACAACTCCACTTCCAGGTTTTTGGTAGTTAACTGGAGATAAGATTCTCATGAACTTTCCTGTTCACCATCCTCAGATTTCAGCCTCCTGAGTAGTATCTTTGTATTTTGTATTTATATATGTATGTATGTATGTTTTATATATCCTCCTCCTCCTCCTCCTTCTTCTTCTTTTCCTCCTCCTCCTCCTCCTTCTTCTTCTTTTTCTCCTCCTCCTCCTTCTTCTTTTTCTCCTCCCCCTCCCCCTCCTCCTCCTCCTCCTCTTCCTGCTCCTCCTCCTCTTCCTCCTCCTCCTCCTCCTCCTCCTTCTTCATTATCATCATCTATTTAATTGGTTCTTTCTTTCTGGAGAATCTTAATATATAGACCCAGTAAACCAATGTAGGCATATAATTTACTTTCTCAATGGCAAGGGGTTGATTGATCCCAGAGTTAACTGGTTCCAGTGACCTTTCCATGTATTGTGATATGTTCTCTTTAACATCTCACCCTTTAAGTGAGGGATCTAAGCACCTTGGGTTTCTCTTTAATAAACTCACTTGGAGTAAATTTATTTAGCATTAAGTGAATGGCAGCTTTACTGTTACTAAATATTTTTATGCTACTTCTAGGATTAATGAGGGCTATAAATCCTCTACAAGAAGCCAAGAATCACTGCAGGTAGCTCTGAGAGATCTATGCTTGGCGTTGTGAGAGTGAAACCAAAGATGCAATGGAGACACCAGGAAGTGGGAGATGCCACAAATGTAGAAATGTCTGTCAACAGTGAGCACAGCTAGCTTCAGAGAGAGGCCACGTGCAAGGTCATAGAGGGGGAGAGGTTGGTCAAACCCTTGGGAGCTCACATCACACCACCACCTGCCTGGGATGTTGGACGGAGCTGCAGAGTTTCATGTTTGCCCTCCTGGGTTCTTTGCTCTTGCTATGGTCTAAGCCTTCTTATCTATCCCCCCATCTCTCCCTTTGAGAATGGGGATTTGTATCCTTTCTCACAATTGTCTGCTAGAAAGGTGTGACTTTTAGATTTTGCCAAGGCTCATAAGCTTGCCTTGTGTTGCAGAGGAGATTTTGACATTGATTTTTGAGAAGTCGTGGAGCTGTTGAGACCTTGGGAGATGGACTAAATGTGTAGGGAGATATCCGTGTCCCTTTGGGGACTAGGGGAAGAATGTTATGGCTTGAATATGAAGTGTTCCCCACAGACGTTTGTGTTAAAGGTTGGATCCCCAGCTGGTGGTCCTATTTTGGAAGGTGCTAGAAATTTTAGAAGGTGGGAGAAATCAGTTGCTGGGGGTGTCCCTCTGAAGGGTATATTTTGGCCCTGACCCAATCTTGTTTCTCCTCTCTGTCTCTCTGTCTCTGTCTCTGTCTCTGTCTCTCTCTCTCTCTCTCTTTCCCTCTCTTCTCCCCTGCCTTGTTTTCCACCTGCCATTAGGTGAATAGGCCTGTCCCATCATGCCCTTCTACTATATCCTTCTACCTTCTTATAGGCCCAGAAACAATAGAACCAGCCAACCAGAAATGGAAATAGCTGAAACTATGAGGTGAAATAAAGCTTTCCTGCTTTAAGTTGATTTTCTGTTACTCAGTTACAGCAACATAAAACTCACTGACACAACTCCAAATCCCTTTCATTATCAGTATATTGAATATGGCATATATGTCTTATTGGATCTCCTTGGTCACAGTGTTATGTTTGATGCTATTATTATTGTTTAGGAATGTTGCAACAGCACAGAAGAATGTTTGAATGGTCATTGGAGTGAGGCTTGTTGAGCTCTGTGGCTATCCTGGTAGTAGTGGCTAGGTGTTGTGATATTCCTTTGTTATAGGTCCTGTATGTGTGCTTAATAATACTAATTTGTTTAATAATGCCTCACCTCACCATTCCAGATTGGTCTATATTTTTGTCCCAGAATCTTCTCAGAAAATTGTATTGAACTTAATCAGATTCAGGCAGTAGCTTCTGGGAGCAAAAACTCTCATAGAGCGGTATATAAAATGTTGCTGCCTGAGAACCAAAATACAGTTCATGAAATTTCAGATCCAAATCTGAGAATTGCCGACACTGTGATAGCAGGATTTAATACAATGCTTTGAATTGCAGGGGGCTGGAGGAATTACCTCTAACCCTCTGTCTTGATTCTCATTACCTAACTTTGTAGAAACAGCTTTACAAGATGAGGCCCAAATTAGTTGAAACCATGAGAGCATATCATTGTTAGGTTAGCTATTACAATTATTTAGGGAAAACAGTCAGGGAAAGTGAGGAAGGGGTAAGATTGATTGGACTACAATGTCACAATACAACTCTCTCTCCCCTTTATAACTAATCAATTATTATGCTAATACAAATATAATTATGTTATTTCATCTGGGCTTTCATCTCCTAAAACCTAATGTCTACTGTGAGAGCATTATGTTAGGGCCAACAGAGTTTGGGGGTTTTCAGAATAATGAATGTTTACTCTTTTATTATAGTCTAAACATCGCAGCATTTTTTAGATTTCTTTTAATTTATTAAAAAACATTGTCCAGGTGTCCATAATTCTAGCTTCTGAGATCTGAGGATCACCACTTGAAGCCTAGTTGATGCAAAAGTCTCTGAGACTCTTATCTGCAATTAACCCCAAAAAGCTGGAAGGGGAGTTATGGCTCAAGTGGTAGAGTGCCAGCCTTGAGCAAAAAAGCTCAGGGATAGCACCCATACTCAGAGCTGCACACTGACACCAAAAGTTGGTTAGCATTTAAAGATTTAAGTTCTTTAACTGCTAATCAGTTTCAACTCTATTTCTATTAATATATTCCTTCCTCTTCCAGAATTCTTTTCATGTCTTTCTTTGGTTGTGTATGTGCTTTGTTACCCAACCTGTTAGTTATAAAAGGACCCTCTGGGGCTGAAAATTACAGTCAGACCTCTTCTCCTGTCATAGTGATCATGATTTTAGCATTCTTAAGGATATAGGTATTTCTGAGTGATTTGAATTGTTAAAAAATTTAATATATAAAATAAAATGTTGCTTCTGTCCATTCACTCCTCTTCGTCATCACACCCATCCTTTCCCTTAAATTGTTCATTGATTATGCTGCCACTCCCTTGTGGAACACAATTCTAGTTCTTCTCAATTTTTATGTTAAACTTTTTGAATGTGTACTCCCCCCCGTGTATATGAACAATTAAACAATTAGCTATGACAAGTCATAGCTAAATAGTTAACTTTGAGTTGATCACTTTTGCCCATTTGGTTTTTGCTATTTTTGCACTATGTGCCTGACTACAAACTATGTGCATTTATTCTGTATTTATTGCAAAACTAGCTATTACTGTGTACTTGAATAATTGTTAAACTTAGAAAAAATCGAATTGTTATGAAAAAGAATTAAAAGGGAAATAGTGCCTTACCTGTTGTTTCCAGTCATTTTCACCCTGCTCCCCCTTGGGCTTTCCGTGTGGTTGGAGGTGGCAGACTCTGCAGGAAGCTACAGGCAGGCTGCAGGTGGGCAGCTGGAGAGTGCTGTTGGCTCCCATCAGTTGCTGGCTCAGCTCTTGCATGGATAATGCCACTTCTGTTCAGGGATCTGGCTTCCCTGGCAGCTGCCTGGAGAGGCAGGTGGCATGATTGAGAGGTGTGGGGGAGTTCCTGTCTCCTAACAGGAACCTTTGGCTGATGGGAGCTAGAAGCTGCATTTTCCTCCCTCCTTTTTGCGTGGATCCAATACACCAGGCTCTCCTAAGTCCTCTCTAGAGACACTGAGTAAGACTTAGCAGCCAGCAGTGTTTTGTTGCAAAGGTGTAGCTAGCTCAGTATTCATCTTTATTTTCTGCCTCCTTTCTTGCTTCGTGTCCTTTTTCCCCTTTGCTTTTGCTTCTCTGGGATTGTGAGCATTATTATTATTACTTTTTATCAGATCCTGTTTTCTAGGGAATCTGGATTAAAATATAACTTTATCTGTTTTAAGGAGCTTGGTCTGTATTGTAAAGGTCTCTCAAATAAATGCCCATATGCTAAAAGCTTGGTTGTCAGCCTGTGGTGCTCTGGGCAAGTGAGGAACCTTTAAGAGCTGGGACCTAGTAGAAGCAAGTTAAGTTATTGGGTTGTGCCCTTGGAAGGCATGGAATCCCAGCCCCTTCCACTCTCTCTTTGCTTCCTGTCCCCAAGAGGTTAACCATCTCCCTTCTCCATGTATAGAATTCCTTCTTCATGTTATAACTGGGCTGCCCACAGGCCTAAAATAACTAGGCCAAGTAACCTTAGACTAAAAGCACTGAAACCTTAAAACAAAATAAACCAAACCTCCTTTTAAGATGATTTTATTTATATGTTCTTGTCACAGTGAAAAACAACTAATGCATTGCCTTACAGAGATTTTCATGTACTTTTGTTGTATGTGCCATTGCACATTTGCTTGCATTCTTTCTTTCTCCTTGCCTCTTCAGCATAATTTAACTGGAAAGATCTCTTTTCTAGTACCTTGAAGGGCTTAGGAAGTAAATGGTAACTATGTTCTAACCATCTTCACAATCTTTTTTTTTTTAACTTCACAACAACCCTATCCCTATGTGCTATTAATATCACCTCATTCCTGAAGAGGAAACTAAGGTTAAGATAGTCAATAACCTCACTTCACAGGTAGTCATTATCTATATGAACCCCAGAATTTATATCCTTAAAACAGCCTGTCTCAAATAGGGGCCCACCAAAGGCTCTAGGACTAAAATACAGGTGCTCCTCTCCTTAGGAAAGGTTTATGTTCACAGTGGCTGCACTGTGGTTACAGTTACATGAGCAAGGTAATGAGTACATTTCTTATCAAGCATTGTTGCCTCCTCCTTTATTTTTCCCCTACCATCCTTTCCCTCCCACTTCCTCAACTACACTCCCTCCCCACCCCGCGCCTAAATGGTAAAGTTCATTTTTCAACATAGCGTCTTGTACATCTCATTGTTGCAATGGATGAACCTGTATCACTATTTAAACCATTTGTTTTTTCCCTTCTCTTCCCCAAATTATACCAACATCAAATACAGTGAAAACAGGGGGTATAGTGTAGAGGAGGGACATTCAAAGCAACAAAAAATCATGTGGTATCTTATAAATACATTAGAAATAATAGCAAGAAAGAAAAAACCACTTGTGTCCCTATGTTGGGGTTCATTTCACTTAACATCATCTTATCTGACCTTTTCTGCTTATCCTAGACATATACTAGTTATTGCAAATAAGGGAACTCATGGGACCTCTGTTTCTTTGGGCCTGGCTTACTTTACTTAATATAATTTTTCCCAAGTCTTTCCATTTCCTAACAAATGGGGCAATGGAGAGATAGAATTCCATTGTGTGTGTGTGTGTGTGTATCTCACATTTTCTTGATCCATTCATCTACTGAGGGGGCATCTGGGTTGGTTCCATATCTTAACTATGGTAAATAATGTTACAATAAACATAGTTGTGCTGGTAGCTTTAGTATGGTCTTGTTTGTGATCCTTTGGGTAAATGCCCAAAAGTGGGATTGCTGGGTCATAGGGGAACTCTATGTGGAGAAACCTCCATACTGCTTTCCAAAGTAGTTGAACAAGTTTACACTCCTACCAACAATGCAGTAGGGTTCCCTTCTGGCCACATCCCCTCCAGCATCTGTTGTTATTAGAGTTCATTTTTTTTCGTAAATCTTTCTTTCTTTTTTTATTGAGAAAATACTGTACAGACGGGTTACAATTACATGGGCAAGATAATGAGTACATTTCTTTTTCTTTTCTTTTTTTTTTTTTTTTTGGGTCCGATCGTGGGGCCTGAACTCTGGGCCTGGGCTCTGTCCCTCAGCTCTTTAGCTCAAGGCTAGTGCTCTACCACTTGAGCCACAGCGCCACTTCTGGCTTTTTTCTT
>NW_012267224.1:11008650-11017245 GCF_000151885.1 Dipodomys ordii
TTGTCTCATTCCTGACTTTAGAGGAAATGGCTTTAGTTCTTCACCATTATGTATAATGCTTGCTGTAGGTTTGTCATATACAGCCTTTATTGTATTGAGGAATGTTCCATGGATTCCTAATTTTTCCAGAGCCTTCATCATAAAGGGGTGTTGGATTTTGTCAAATGCTTTTTCTGCATCTATTGAGATAACCATGTGATTCTTATCCTTGCTCTTGTTGATGTGATGAATTATATTAATTGATTCACGTTTATTGAACCAGCTTTGCATCCCTGAAATGAATCCTGTTTGATCGTGGTGTATGATTTTTTGGATGAATTGTTGAAGTTGATTGGCCAAAATTTTGTTGGGAAGTTTTGCATCGATGTTCATCAATGAAATGGATCTATAGTTCTTTTTCTTTGATGAGTCCCTGCCTGGTTTTGGGATGAGGGTTATGATGGCTTCATAGAATGTGTTTCGTAGTGAACTTTCTCTTTCAATTTCATTGAGGAGTTGGAGGAGTATTGGTGTGAGTTCTGCTTTGAAGGCCTTGTAGAATTCCGCTGTAAATCCATCTGGTCCTGGGCTTTTCTTAGATGGAAGGTCTCTTATTGCTGTTTCTATTTCAATGCTTGATATGGGCCTGTTAAGCTGGTTTACCTCATCTTGGTTAAGTTTCAGCATGTCAATATTTGCTAGGAAATTGTCCATTTATTCCAGATTCTCAAACTTATTAGCATAAAGTTTGAGAAGTATTCCCTTATAATGTTCTGAATCTTGTTTTTTTTTTCCTGTGGTGATGTTTCCATTGTCATCTTTGAGTTTATTTGGGTGTGTTCTCTTCTTTTTCTGATATAATTTGCTAAGAGTCTGTCAATTTTGTTAATTTTTTCAAAGAACCAACTCTTTGTTTTGTTGATTCTTTCTGTGGTTTTTTGATTCTAATTCATTTAATTCTGATTTAATTTTAATTATTTTTTTTCCATCTACTGGATTGGGTTTAGCTTACTGCTGCTCTTTTAGATAATTTCAGTGAGTGTTACAGGAAACCCCTTTAGAGGCTTCACAACTTATCAATCATAGATCTATGAACATTTAAAAAATCAAGTTTAATTGGCAAATAATAATTATGTATACTTATGAGGCACAATGTACTGTTTGGATCTATGTAAATATTGTAGAAAAATTCAAAAGAACTAATTAGTATATCAATCACCTCATCAACTTGTCACTTTTTGGCAAGATTTTAAGTAAAATCTATAATTTTAGCCATTTAAAAATATACAGTGCAGCTGGTTGCCAATGGCTCACAACTGTAATCCTAGCTACTCAGGAGGCTGAGATCTGAGGATCATGGTTCCAAGTCAGCATGAGCAGAGAAGTCCATGAGATTCTTATCTCCAATTAACCATCAGAAAACTGGAAGTGGCGCTATGGCTCAAGTGGTAGAGTGCTCACCTTGAATTGAAGAGTCACAGGGACAGTGCCCAGCCCTAGAGTTCCAGCCCCACTACTGACTATATGTGTGTGTGTGTGTACATATATATATATATATATACATATATATATATATATATAGTGCTGTATATATGTATATACACACACAGTGTGTTATAATTAATGGTGATCTTCACAGAGTGCAGATTGCTTAAACTTACTCCTTTAGTGTCAGTGAAATTTCATACCCTATCATGAACATCTTCTATATCACATCCTTCTTTCTCCCAATTAGCCTCTAGTAGCCACCTTTAAATTCTCTGACTCTGTAAGATTTAGTCTTTTAGATTCCACATACATAAGTAAGATTATAATATATTTTTAAATACCTGGCTTACTTCACTTAGCATAATGTCCTCTAGTGCCACCTATGCTGTTGGGAATGACAGAATTTCTTCTTTTTTTAAAAAGCTGAATCGTGTTATACCATGCATACATAAACATTTTACTTATCCACACATCTGTTAGTGTGCATTTAGGTTGCTTCCTTACTATAGCTACTCTGAATAATGCTGAAATGAGCACAGGAATGCCATAGTCTCTGTCACATGCTACTACCAATTCCTTTGGTAGTAGAGGAAGAGGCCAGAAGAAACTGCGGGATCATTTAGTAATTTTATTTTCAGTTTTTATTTTATCATCTTATTTAAAGGGGTTTATTTAGGTTATGGTTCCGAAGATGTAGGGGTGAGGGTCATGCATCTGTGGTGAGATTCCTATTGGCAGTCTCCAGTTGCCTAGGGGTATAAAATGGAAAAAAGGAGGAGCACAAATGGAAGGAGTGGAATCTGTGTGCTTGAGCAGTCTCTCTCCATCTTATTATTTCACATTTTTTCCTTTGTTGGAAATGATGGGGGTTGAGTTCAAGGCCCTATGCTTGATTCACCACTTGATTCATACCTTCAGTCCTCCTACTTTTATTTGTTAAGGAGCCTTTGCATTATTTTCCAAAATGACTATTAATAATTTACATTCCCACCAACACTCTAAAGGGTTCCCTTTTCTACACATCCTGTTAACATACTCTAGCAGGTATGAGGTAATATCTCATTATGAGTTTGATTTGCATCTCCTTAATTTTTAGAGATACTGAACATTTTACATGTTAGCTATTATCTTTCTCTCTCTCTCTCTCTTTTTTGGTGGGCCTGGGCACTGTCCCTCAGCTCTTTAGCTGAAGGCTAGTGCTCTACAACTTGAGCCACAGTGGCACTTCCGGCTTTTTCTGCTTATGTGGTACTGAGGAATTGAACCCAGGGTGAGACAAGCACTCTACGACTGAGTCACCTTCCCAGCCCCAATATTATCTCTTCTTTTAAGAAACCAATGTTAAACTCCACTGCCATTTTTAAGTAGGGTTGCTTTCTTGCTACTGAGTTGAATGTCTTGGATATTAGCCCCTCATCAGATATATGGCTTGTATGTATTTTCTCACAATTTATGTTTTCTTGTCCTGTGTGTGTGTGTGTGTGTGTGTGTGTGTGTGTGTGTGTGTGCTGATCCTGGGGCTTGAACTCAGGGGTTGGGCACTGTACTAAGCTTTTTTGCTCAAGGCTACAGGTCTACCATATGAGCCACAGCTCCACTTCTGGATATGGGTGGTTAATTTCACAGGCTGCCCAAGCTGGCTTTGAACTGTGTGTTCCTCAAATCTCAGCCTTCTGAGTATCTAGATTACATAGGTGAGACACTGGCACCCAGCTGTCTTGTCCTTCTTTTTCTACTGCTGTACAGCTTAAAAAATTATTATCTAATACTAAGTTCATTATCATGGAATTTTCTGTGTTTTCTTCTACTAGGTTAAATTATTTCAGGCCTTAAATTTAATTATTTTGTCTAGTTTGAGTTGATTTTGGTTCATGATGTAAGATATAGGTCTAATTTCATTCTCTGACAGGTAGACTTTCATACATGAAAATGACACTGGGATTTTGATAGGGTGTACTAAATCTGTCAGTCTGTTTGAGTAATTGTGACATTTTAATACTCTTCCACTTCATGATACTTCATGATACATGATTTAATACTCTTCCAATTCATTTGTGTTGTCTTCAGTTTCAATGTACAAATCTTTCATTTCCTTGGTTAAATTTGCTTAAGTTTTGGTGGCATATAGATAATTTTCATATTTCTTTTGAACGTAGTTCAGTTTATTGTTAGTGTAATTTAATGTGCTATAGCTTGCATGTTCTCTGAATTTATTATAACAATTTGTTGGTGGATTATGAAAAACAAATGTGTGTACTGAGCACTGACCCTAGAACCTATACATGCTAAAACATACATGCCATCACTGAGCTACACCCTCATCCTTCCTGTTAAGAACATTTGATTGGTGATTTAGACCGACAGGACTTGGCATAAAACATAATTTATCACTCAATCTTCAGTTCTTCAACAAACACTGGGCATCAATAGTTTTTCCATGTTAACCAATTACTCTTTGAGTCATTTGCTATAAAGTGTGAGGTATGCCTTGTTTTGCTTGTTGCCATTTATCTTGAAAATTGTCATTACTGTCGAATGATTCAGCCATGTGCAAATGAAACAGTTGTTACTTTGTTCCATTGTGAAAGTTTTACTTTTATCTCCATCACAGTTTTTTTTTTTCCATGCCTGTCCTGGGGCTTGAACTCGGTCTGGAAGCTGTCCCTGAGCTTTTTCACTCAAGGCCAGTGCTCTACCAGTTGTGCCACAGCTCAACTTCGGGTTCTTTGTGGCAGTTAATTTCTGCTAAGAGCTTCTCAGACTTTCTTGCCCAGACTAGCTTCGAACGACAACAGGTAAGTTCTGTCTAATGAATAGCTAGGATTACAGACCACAGGCGCCGATTTTTGGTCTTTTTGGGGGGTGTCGGTGGGGTACTGCTTCAGCACTTACTTGATACCACACGATCAATTATATTCATCTAACAGTTCAAATTCAAGAATAACAGAGCAAACATGCCTTGCTTAATAACAAAAATAATCACACGAAGTCCTTAATTGGCTTGGGTGTACAAAAGTTCACTTATACTGGGTGGAGTGGCTTTTTGAAAACCAGGCTAAGCAAAACATGCTGAGTGATTTCCTATCTTGAATGTAGGACACCTTTTTAAGCCTTTCTCTTTCCCGGAGATGGATGCAAGGAGAAGTTCTTCCTTCTCTGGACCAGTTCAGCATCCCACGGCTTAGCTGTGTGTAGACAGCTAGCTCTTGCTAATGAATTCCTTCCTTCCTTCCTTCTCTGTCTTAATGTTTTAATTTATTCACTTACTCCAGGCCCCTACTTGATCGACCTGTTCCGAATGTTGGAGGGCTCGAATTCGGGCTATCCCATCTGAAGACGTCAATCTCCAGACCTCAATCCTCTGGCAAGCCTGAGGACGGGCACTGTGGCAGGTGACATCAGTTACTAGGATCTTGCATTCCCCCAAGGGCCTTCAGCAGGAAGCACCACCACAGCGCCCCGTCTGCCCCCGGATATTGCCGGCACATTCAGCCCAAGCCGAGAAACTTGGCTTGCAGAAAGCCCCTGTGCCTGGAGCCCGGCGCGGGAACGCTTCTCCCCAGACTCCATCTCAGTGACGTCACCACGTGGCGTCCGGCCGCGCGGACGCACCGCCCACGGAGTGGGAGCCGGAAGCCTGGCTGGCGCGCCGCGCGGAGGAGCTGCTGGAGTCTGAGCTCCTGCACCTAGGGGGAAGGGGGAATTAAAAAAAAAAAAAAAAAAAGCCGGCGGGAAGCCCCGCGCATGCGCCAGGCTGCCGGTTGGCGCAGGCGCACTGCTGGCTCGGCGGCAGAGATCCGGTTCTCCCAGTTGGAGTTGGCGCGGTGCGTCGTTACGTCGTCCAGGGTGTTGGGGAGCTGGAAGACCACTGTGGGCAGGCAGGCCCCCCCCCCCCAGCCCCGACTCTGCAGAAGGGCGGGTTTGCTGTGGGATGGGGAGGAACCAGGTGCTGTGCATCTGTGCCGGGTGCGCCCCAGGAGTTTGCAGTTTCCTGCAGGAAGTGGAAATCAAACCTCATGAACGGATGCGTTGATGTGAAGCCCAATGCATAACTGGGGCCGATTCTCCACCAGGGATGACAACATCCCCCTGAGCCAGGCACCAGGCAGAGGCTTTCCCTATTTTCCTGGGCTCCTGTCTCCATCAGCAGCCCCGGCTTGGGGGCGGGGGGCGGGTTGTATTCCTAAATTTCCAGTGTCGGCTTGGGGGAAGGGAGAACGGATCAGCTGGCCCACAGGTCACAACTGAGAAGAGATAAAGTTGCTATTTCGACCAGGTTGGTATGGTAACAAAGCTCAGGGCTGCCCACCACACGCTTGAAATCATGCCTGGGTCAACATTCTGTCAGTACATGGTACGGTCTGGAAGTTAAGAGGCTTGTGAGAGTAAGGTAGTTGTCAAGGTAAAGTGCTTGGGGTAGATTTCGGATCGGGTTGGACAAGGGGGAATGTGGAAGACAGCTTTTGAGTGGGGGAGGGAAAAAGAAAAAGAGGGAACTTGAGGAGAAAGGAGGCGGCTGCCTGAGATGGAACCTTGTGTCTGTGTGGCTAACGAGCTGTGCTCTCTTCCAAAGCAATAGACTTGCTCTCGCCCCATCTCGATTTATGCTGTGATTCATAGTGACACTGTACCTCTCGTTGACAAATTTTGTTACTATGACAAAGGTGACGTTTATTCCCGGCCTATGCCTGACACACAGAGGTTTCAAGTGAATACCGATTTAAAATTTATTTGGCCAGTCTTGGGGCTTGAACTCAGGACCTGGGCACTGTCCCTGCGTTTCTTTTTCTAAGGCTAGCACTTTACCACTTGAACCACAGCACAGCGTCGGGCCTTTTCTGTTTATGTGATACTGAGAAATGGAATCCAGGGCTTCATGCATGCTAAGCAAGCACTCTACCACGAAGCCACATTTCCAGCCTGCTGTCTTTGCCTCCAGTCATGTTTTTATTTTCCCAGTCATGTTAAGAACAAACATAACTCCCAAGTCCAGTGTCTTTTCAGTACCACTACCCTACTTCAAAACAGGGGAAAAAATGTCAGATTTTTTTCCCACAAAGCTTTGGTTCAGCGATTTGTTAATTTGTTCATAGTTTTAAATTTGTTATTGCAGTAATACAGTTTGCACTACCTAATTTAGCAGCGGATTAACTAACTACAACTTCCAATTATTTAATGGTTGCAAATTTATCTCTTAAGCAAGATTCTCCAGGCAACGACTGTATTGCCCATCTCACATCTCTGAGTGCTGATTTAAATGACTCTCTAGTGGATCTCTTATTCTGCTGAGTCTCCAACACTCAGTACCTTTCCTGGCACAATACTAGATACTCAGTCAATATTGGGTGAATTAAATGATGCCTCCTGGAGAGCAGGAAACAAGCCGGTTATTTACTTTTTCCCTTAGTTCTTAGAAGAATCACCTTCCTGTTGTGGGTCCTCAGTAGATGTATGACTTCGTTGCTGTGTCTTTCAGCACTGGAAATATAATCTCCCCTTTGCCCTATGAAGTCCTGCCACCTGAACACCTTGCCACCAAGAAGTGTGTGAAGAAATAATTGTTCTTAGGAGAGGGTCATAAGGGCTTAATAGCTATGTACAAATGATCATGTAAAATGAGGCTTATCGAAATGAACTCCAAGAAACTGAAACAAGAGGTTTTTGATTTTCCTTTGTGTTGTTTTAAAATCTATTATTCCTTTTTTGGTCACTTTTTCATTTCTGTACCCTTTGTCTTGTATGTAAGTTTATCTGATTTGGGGAGGGGAAGGGAAAGCACAGAAATGGTGAGACAAGGGTGAACTAATTCAGCAGTGATACTTACTGGACAATTGGTTGTAAATGAACTGTTCGTTGTGTTGGGAAGGGAAAAATGAAGAAAATGAGGGAGGAGGTGACATGGTTAAGAAATGTACTCAATACCTGACTTATGTAACTGTAACCCCTCTGTATATTACCTTTACAATAAAAATTTTAAAAAATTGTTGATTGACTAGCTTCAAAGACATTTTAGATTCTTTCCTGCAGTGTGCATTTCTCCTTCCACAATGAATGATATTTGGGGTTATCTTGGCCAGGTTGCCTGAACTGAGATTGTGTAATTGGTTATCTTCTGGAATAACAGCAGCCAAACAAACCAATAAACTAATCAGCTGGACTTATGTGCTTAAGGACCCTATCTTACATAACTGTCCCTGGCGGGCTCTCCTGCGTGTGTCTGTGTGTAGTCAACACTTTTTACAAGTGAAAGGAGGTGATCTCAAAAGTATGACTTTGGGGGCTGGAGGTATATTTCTGTGGTTAAGTTCCTAGGCAACGTCCTGGGGTCCATCTGAATCAGACTCGTCCCCCCACACCCCAACCAAAGAAAAGTGTTGGCAGCTGTTCGTGTGAGAAAGAATCTGGATCTCAGTTGGAACTCATGGCTCAATGTTTGTTTCTTGCTAAATTCTACTTACTTAAGCTACCCTTCTTCCCTGCTGCTTGCTAATTTCTCCACTTCTCACACCAGTTAGCCTGTTCTCAACTGAGGCCGATCAATACCAGAACCTGGCTTCAGGCCAGGTAGGCCCAGCGATCAAGTCTCTCCCTCTGGTTTTGGATTTAGTTTTTTTTTTTTTTTTTTCCTGGCTGCCTGTTCAGCTGACAGCAACGCCTCAGTGGGGAGCAGTGGGGTGGGGGGTCAAGGGTAGGCGGCCAGAGCCAACCCAGTGTAGCCGTGCGGCGGCTGCTCGGGTCTGGCGGGGGGCTTGGCTGCGGGTCCTCAGGGCGAGCTCTTTTGAGCGGTTCCAGACATCTCAGTTTCTTCCTTAGTAAATGGCGATGATACAAATGAGTTAGCAGGTGCGGGTTCGCCGGAGCTGACGGCGAAGCCTGGCACCGGGCAGGCGGCGGGTCTTGGGTGTGTGTCCAGCGCGGGGCGCCGGCTGCCCTCGGCGCAGCTCGGCCCCGCCTGCACCGAAGTCGCCGGGACTCGGCTGCTTCCGTCTCGGCCACGGCTGGTCTCACCCGTGCAGTTAAGTCTTTGCGGCCGTCGACACCGTCCAAGCTCAACGCAAACGATCTCAGTTAGGCTTTCCGCGTCGCCTCCCGGTGCGGGGCGGGGCCCCCGTCGCCAGCCGCGGCGGG
>NW_012267224.1:11017295-11018549 GCF_000151885.1 Dipodomys ordii
CTCTTCAGAGAAGTTTCTCTTTAAGTCTTTAGCCCACTTATTTATTGGGCAGTTGTTTCTTTGAGGATTTGTTGTTGGGGGATTTAATTTTTTTTTATTGTGAAAATACCATACAGAGGGGTTACAATTACATGGGCAAGGTAGTGAGTGCATTTCTTTTTTCTTTTCTTTTTTTGTCAGTTGTGGGGCTTGAACTGTGGGCCTCAGCGCTGACCCTCAGCTTTTCAGCTCAAGGAGAGCACTCTACTACTTGAGCTACAGCGCCACTTGTGGTTTTCTAGTGGTTTATTGGAGATAAGAGTCTCATGGTCTTTCCTACCCGGGCTGGGTTTGAACTGCGATCCTCAGATCTCAGCCTCCTGAGTAGCTAGGATTACAGGCGTGAGCCACTGGCGGCCTGCTAATGAGTGCATTTCTTATCAAGCATTGTTGCCTCCTCCTTTGTTTCCCCTTCCCATCCCTTCCCATTTCCCCCCCTCACCATCACCTGTATGCCAAAGTTGTAAAGTTCATTTTCAACATAACAACTTGTACATCTTATTGGGGATTTAATTTTTTGAGTTCCAAGTATATTTTAGATATGAGACCCTTGTCCATTGTATGGCTGGTGCAGATCTTCTCCCAATCCGTGGGCTTTCTATTGATCTTGCTAGCTATGTCCTTTGCCATGCAGAAGCTCTGCAGCTTCATGCAATCCCATTTGTCCATCCTTTCTTTAATTTGCTGTGTTTCTGGATCTCTATTAAGAAAATTTCGGCCTGTGCCAAGGAGACATATGGTTTCTCCTATTCCATCCTGTAATGTTTTTAGGGTATCTGCTTTGACTCCAAGGTCTTTGATCCATTTGGAGTTGATTCTGGTGTAGGGTGATATATAAGGATCTATCTTTATAGGTCCCATGATTTCCCTTATTTGCAATATCTAGTATATGTATGAGTCAAGCAGAAAAGGTCAGATAATGTGATGTTAGGAAAATGAACCCTTAGAAATGTATTTTAATGTTTTTTTCTTTCATGCATTTGTTTCTAATGCACTTATAAGATTATTTCTTTGTTGCTTTGTATGTCCCTCACCCACAGTATAACCCCTGCTTTCACTATATTTGATGTTGGTACAATTTGTGGAGGGGAAGAGGAAAAACAAGTCGTTTAAGGATAACTGTGGACCCGTTACAACAATAAGTACAAGTTGTCATGTCGAAAACGAACTTTACTACTTTGGTGTGTGTGTGGGGGGGGAGTATTGGGTGGGGGG
>NW_012267224.1:11019126-11157411 GCF_000151885.1 Dipodomys ordii
TCCCCGGGCCGAGCTCGCCTTCGGGCGGGTGCCGGTGTTGGACGGCGCCGGGTCGGGTCGGAGGCGGGTGCTCGGCCGGTCCTTGGCACTTCGGGAGCCTTCCTGCTTGCCCCCGACACCCGCCCTCCGCGGGGCCGCTCGACGGCGTTCGCTCCCCCGCCCTGGCGGCGCTCCGCGCCCCGTCTTTCCTAACCGTGCCGTTCGGCGGTTTCTCTTTGGTGCCGCGGAAGAGCAGACCGGGGTCTGCCGGAGACCCGGCCGGGTTTCTCTTTCTTGTCAATCAACGGCTTAACCCCGAGGTCGGCGGCCGCAGCACTGCGGTACCCGTCGGCCTCGCGTGCGGCTGGCGGCGGAGTCTCGGGGCTCGCGCCCCCCCAGCCGGGCGTCCCAGGGGAAGCTACCCGAGCGGGTTCCTGGAGAGCCAGAGCTGCCCGCGACGCTGGCTGGTGGCGATTCCGTAGGAAGCAGTGTCTAAGCGTGGTGTGCATTTTCTGAGGGGGTGGAAGCGTGTGCTGCGAAGAGCATCACTTGGGTGACCGAGGGTGCAGGAAGCGTGTTAGCTGCTACCCCCCAGTCCACCTCGCTGATCAAGCGCAGGGTTATTTAGGACGGGCATTTGAGCACAGTCCTGGCAGATTGCAACCGGCAGGCATCATTTAACGCAGAGACCGTGCTGAAAACTTGCACACCGGGGTTTTTTTCCTGGCGGGGGTGTGGGGGGGGAATGTTCAATAGAAAATGATAACCTTTGAAAGGCTTCCGTTGTCATGCGTGACTGATTGGTTGTGGGTTAAAGTCGGGATGTGGATAGAGACCCTGCGAAGATTTCTTTGGGAAAGGGAAAGCGAAGGTAAGTACCTCCTTGCCTTTTTAAAGTAGAGCTGTAAGTTTTCTGCACTAGTTGCAGGATTTGAAGAGGGAAATAAAGTAGAACAAACTGACCTATCATTAACCAAAGTAATAGTCCCACAGGCATCTGGCAGTTACTGACAGCTGCTCTGGGAAGTGCTCAGGACCTATGTTCTTTAGGGCCAAGCAGCTATTCTCTGGGTTCAATAACAATGTTTGCTCTTCTGGAGAGAAGAAGGATGTTGGTAGACGTTGTTAGACACTTTGGAAGTCGTAGGGTGTTGAACATAGGATCAGGATCGAATTTACTCAGAAACTTACCAATAGCCTTTGATGGAACTTGCTACTAAGTAAACTTACTACTGGTAAGACATTTCAGAATGATCAGGATAGTACCTTGAGTAGAGGTGAAATATGATAGTTTTTTTTCTTGAATAGTTTTTATTCAGATGAAGCTATGGCAAATATCAAGAATGGTGACTCTTATAGCTTTGAAGGTTTATTGCCTCATTTGGGAAAGGAGAATTATTTCAACTCTCAGAAGATGTAGAAGTGTGGCTCTTGATTGCTTGAGCCAAAGAGCTTGACCAATAATTGCCAGCCAGTACACTCAAAATGCAATTGGAAGAAAAAAAAAAGCAGTTGAGAATTTTGGTGTTTATTGACCACTAACAAAGATATTTTATACTAGGTACATCATACAAGACAACTACTTCAGATGGAATTTTATTTTAACAACTGTTTGTAATCTTTTTAAGATCTAAATTTCTAGGTAGTCACTTAGGGAATTGTAAAAAAGACAAGAAATTCCTTCTTGGGGAAAAAATTTGATATTCCACACAAAAATGAATTTAAATTGTAATACATTAAAGTAAGTTTATCAAAATAATAATAGTCCTAGAATTATTGGTGTCCCTAATTTTCCTTTCCTTGGATATTCTCATATCAAGTTTTAGATCATGAAACTACACACTGTACCAGTTGAGTTGCAATGATATTAATACGTTTTTGTAAATACATCCATAGCATTGTTATTTTGGAAAAAGTAAATTAAAAAACTTATGATATTTAAACATTGAAATTTCTTTGAACTATGTGGCCTGTACAGGTCTCTTTCCTTTTTTTTTTAAGACTGCACTAATAGTTCTTTCTTTTATAGTTTATTTGTAAATGTTGTCCTCAGTCCAGAACATAATATATTAATGCTATTGTGCAGTTCAGGAAGTAGAACCATACTTCCATGTTACACTCTAAGCAGTGGAGAAGAGCATCAGTCATAAGAAAACCAAATTCATATGAATTTTGAAAATTAAAAATTTCTGAAAGCATTTTGAGAGAATTGTTCTCTTTGGCTCACTTGTCAGTCTTTGTAATAACTGTGTAAAATGAAAACACAAATCACTTTCTATTTTCCTCTCTGAATTGGTATTTTAATACTTGCTTTTGGAAACTTCTTAAAACATGGCCTCTTGCTAATAAATTCCAGAAAACATCCGTTTTCACTGAAATTTGCCTCCGAAGGGCAAACTTTTAGTGCATCTTAAGAATAAATTGCCTTTAAGTCATTTGTCTTGTCCTGAGTTTTGCACAAAGTGGTTGGATAAGAGACAGGCAGCAACAAATCATCAAAATAAACATCCTTTGTCATAATGAGTATAGTTTTATATTTGTTTCCATACTTTAGTGTTATAAGGTAAAAGTTTTAAATTTTATGTGTGTTACTTTTTAAAAAAAGTTACGGGGGCTGGGAAGGTGGCTCAGTGGTAGAGTGCTTGCCTTGTATGCATGAGGCCCTGGGTTTGATTCCTCAGCACCACACAAACAGAAAAAGCTGGAAGTGGTGCTGTGGCCCAAGTGGTAGAGTGCTAGCCTTGAACTGAAGAGCTGAGGGACAGCGCCCAGGCCCAGAGATCAGGCCCCAAGACCAACCCCCCCCCCAAACAAAAAAGTTAATAGAGGTGATGTCCAGAGGAGGTTACAGTTACATAAGTCCGCTAATGAGAACATTTCTTTTTGGACAGTGTTACTCTGTTAAAATGTTCACTCCTTTTCTCTATAGTAACTTTTTGAGGGCTCTTGGAAAGTGCTTACAATTGAAAGCATGTTTTGAATTGAAAGGGATATATGTATGTATGTATGTACGTATGTATGTCAGTCCTGGGGCTTTTATTCACTTGGACAGAAATATCCCAAATTAGCTTAAGTATCAATGAAAAAACCTGAGCCAAACTTCTAACATTTTTTTGCATTTCTAACATATACCCAGCAAATGCTGTTATTTCTTATTTTATATTAATAGTTGACTTACTGTGGACTATATATATATTTACAACAGATTCATATAGTACTATTTCATTGTTAAAATAAACTCACTATCTAGCGCATATAATACTACAAGCTTTTATTCTTCCTTTTGAGAAGTTGCTCTTTCTGAATTGAGTGCATGAATTTCTAAGGTCTCCTTTGGATGCTCTTCTACTTTCTTTTTATTACTTCCCCATAGTTATCATTATCAGTCCTTTTTTCCCTCCTTTCCTCCCCCCACCCTTTCATTTTTGTCAGTTATATGGGCTTGAACTCAAGGTCTGGGCACTGTCCCTGAGCTTTTCTGCTTAAGTCTAGTGCTCTACCTCTTTGAGATTCAGCTCTACTTCTGGTTTTCTATTGGTTAATGGGAGATAAGAGTCTCACAAGACTTTCCTGTCTGGTTCTGGCTTTGAACTGTTATTCTCAGATGTTAGCCTCCTGAATAGCTAGGATTACAGGTATGAGCCACTAACACCTGGCTACAGTCCTTTACACTCATTGAATATTGTTGTAGTTGTTTTGCATTGTTAGTCATAGGATTAATGAATCTGCTGGTATCCATTTGATCTAGATTTTCTGAACATTTAGGAATTAGTAATAGTGGTTTGGAAACATGGAATACTTTTTTTAAGTCTTCTTGAAAATAACATTTGGTCTTTGATGAGGATCTCATAAGAATAACTTGAAAGGGGCAATTAGAAAATTAAGATTTAGTTTAATTTTATACCAAAGGAAGACTCACATTGGAATTTGCTAAGGACTTGATTTATGGACAGATGCATACTAGTGTTATTAGATTAATTTAGGTTTTTCTTTAGCTATTGGTCTAATCATTGATAATATGAGGTAAGAACTTCCAAAATTGTACAAACATATACATGTGCACACACATGTGGTAAAGTATAAACTGATCAAGCTAATTGTAAAATGAACAACTAACAATGATTAGAAGCCATTTTTGACATTTGTTAGTTTATAACTAGGAGATTATTTCTGAGCTGACCAAGTTTTATCAGGCAAGTCTAAGTACATGCAGAATAAAACAGTAGAAATGAGAATGAATATGGAAGAGTACAGCAACATGGAATGGAGCCCACCAGAAGTTTAAAACTAGTATGGGTCAGGTACTTCATTAAACAATTAATGAATGTCATTATTATACTGACTGCTTTATATGCATCCATGTTTTTGGTTCTGAGGTTACATCTGGTAGATAATTACTTTTATCTTCAAACAAGCGAAGAGGACACTGATGTAGCATGAACTCAAGTAACTTGACCAAGATCATGCATAATAAGTAGCAGAAGTACGCATTTACATGCTTAAACCTCTTAACCAGTATGTTGTATTTAGCCTAATCCATACAACTAAACAGTATGAGATAGATTGAATATCTCAGTAAGGATTGCAAACCATTGGAGAACAATAGGAGGCTGATTTGGAGGAATGTAGAATTTGAAGTAGATCCTGATATCTGGATAAGACTTCATATGGAGGTGAATGGAAGGCCTTTCTAAGAGGAAGCATTTATAACTATAAGGTAGAAGCTAATTGTCTTCCAGTTAGTATAGGATGTATGTAAAGTAGTGGGGAATGGAAGGAGAAAGAAGGTTGGGTCTCACTTAGCAAGTATTTTTATGTTCCATAGTGCATTCCGTATATATAGGAGTGTCATCACCTTTAAAATTGGGATAAACATGCCGGGCATTGGTGGCTCACGCCTGTAATCCCAGCTACTCAGGAGGCTGAGATCTGAGGATCACGGTTCAAAGCCAGCCTGGGCAGGAAAGTCCGAGAAACTTATCTCCAATAAACCACCAGAAAACCGGAAGTGGCGCTGTAGCTCAAGTGATAGAGCGCTTTGCCTTGAGCTGAAGAGCTGAGGGACAGCGCTCAGGCCCAGAGTTCAAGGCCCACGACCGACCAAAAAAAAAAAAAAAAGGATATATAGCCACGTTCTGGGCAATATGGGAAGCCCTAGGACAAATGTGATGAATTTCTTGGCGTATCCATTTTAGGTTATCCATATAGGTTATTTGGGAAGCACATTAAATATTTAATTGTGAACATTTAATAAGTGAACATGTTATAGAGAGAGTGATTTTTTAAATTTAAATTTTAAGGAGAAAAAATGTGTCAAATGTCTTGAATTTTGTTCATAAATTCATGGAAGTCTATTCTTTCATTAAGGGGTGATACTTGAATATGATCTCTGAGCAGGTTAATTCTGGGTTGTTGATGGAGGAGAGGAAATAATAGAAGTCAGGAGATTAGGTAGGAAACAATGTAGAAGTAGGTCTTGAGTTTAGTGTTGCTATGAAAATGTTTATAAACTTGCTTTTCTTCTTAAGTTAGAAATGGATTTGACATTTGAGGTAAGAAGCATTGTTACTTTTTAAACACTTGATTTGTAGGAATGATTTAATATAAGCAAGCCTTTTGAAAATCTTAAGAACAGGTTTATTTCTTTTGTTGTTTTAATATAAGACTACTTATTTTATATATGATAAGACCTGCAGGATGATCTGCAAACTTGTTTAAAAAAAGTTAGTTGCAAGTATATTTGACAGTTGTTTGATAAAACCAAATAGAAAATACATTTATTTGCCTAAGATGCTTATATAAACCTTTAGTGTTCCATATTTGAAACATAGTTCCTTAATAAAGACCAGACTGATCTAATGCTGTGTTGGAGCTGAAGTCTTCCTTCTACTTTCTTTATAAATAACAATGTTTTCAAGTATAGGTATATCAATTTGTTCTAAAATTAACTTCTGAAATTTATTTCTAGGATCAAAAGTAAATAGTTTGTTCTTTATTCAGCTTAGGTCTTGATATTAGTAAGCATTTGATTCAGACTTGACACTACTAATCCTACCTTCTGTAACCATTTTCCTTGACTAGATTCTTTGTTGCTGATTTTAAGGGTGGGTCCTGCCTAATTGTGGGTTCTTAGTCTTCTGTTCTTCTAGTTGAACATTTCCTCCTCAGAGAACTTCATTACTAGGAAAAGTTCTAAATTGTAGGTAGCCCCAAGCCAATGATTGATTTGATTTTTGGCTTTATTTCATCTGGCCCTTGAAGTGATTACTGTACAGCCATTGTGGCTACAGTCCTGAGAATAATTTCCTTTCTGCCAGGAGTTGTCAGCTATACCATTTTAAGTTTGGGGAAGGCTGAAGATGTTTAATACTGGCTTCATTGTTTTATTGTCTTCTGCTCATCTCTCCCTCCCTACATTTTGTGCTGGTTCTAGGGCTTGAACCTAGGATTTGGGCACTGTCCCCCAGCTTTTTTGCTCAAGGCTAGAACTCTGCCACTTGAACCATGGCTCCACTTCCAGATTTTTGGTGGTTAATTGGAGAGAGGACTCTCATAGACTTTCCTGCCCTGGCTGGCTTCTGTGATCCTTGGATCTCAGCCTCCTGAGTATCTAGGATTCCAAGCATGATCAATTCCCTTCTTATGTTTGTTTGTTTATTTATTTGAGGTATGTTGGGGATTGAATCTAAGCTAAGCAAAGTCTCTTCCACTGAGCTACATTTTCATCCCCTTACCTCCTCTTTGGAACAAGGTGTGATGTAAAGAAATTTATTTATTCCTTTCTTTTTAAACAAGAAAACAAAAAAACTTCAGAGGCTACCTGCTAGGTTCCAGATAGATGTTTAGCATTTCAAGGTTAAGATATTTACTTTGCTTTGAAGTCTCCTAGAAGATCTATCCACTTGGAGGTTGATAACCCATTATGATGAGGGTATATGGTATTAAGGTATGCAATGTTTTCCTGAAGTACAAAGGTAGAGTTCTGTGAAGAAGTTCTTTTTCACAGGAGTTGTTTGCTGAGGTGTGACTTGGTCATGTAGGGGAATTGCATAAGAAGCTGAATAGGCTAGAGAAGCATATGGTTCATGGACATTGATATATGGATACTTGAGAATGCTAGATAGGAATGAGATGGCTGGTATCCAGGGAAAGTCAGTGATGTGTCTGCTTGTAGGGTGCCATGTGTATTCATATGTGTGTTTGGGGGAGGGTCAAAGAATTGTGCATGTTCTGTGTTTCTTTTAATCCTTGGAGAATCCTTATAAGACTATTGTTCCATTTTATATAATAGAGATTATAATAGATTACATATAATAGAAATTAGGATTATTCTTGTTCAGGGACATTGTCCTTTAATGTCCTCCAGTGCCAAGGATTTTCATGTTGAAACATAAAATATGATTGAAGTCAAATCAGGAAATAAGTCCAAAGAAGTCATCAAATTACATATTCTTAGTTGTATTAAATTCTAGATCTTTATTGTCCAAGCACCTTCTGAGTTCCATCTTCATTTATCTTTGGCAAATAACTAAGTTTTGCTATTAAGTATTATGAAATCATAAAATCTATTCCCATAAGATATGTAATTACTGAAGGTTAAGACTATTTTCTAAGTATGGTTTTTTAAAAAGTCACTGTCTCCAGTAAGTTATTTCCATTTGAGCTTTTTTCCCCATCAGTATTCTTTAAGGATAGAATGTGGTCATATAGATGAACAGTAGTATATCATATCCAGAACTTTTATCTGGACCCTAAGTCTGTTTCTACTTTTGTGTAGAATGATGGAGAACATAGCCTCTACACCAAAACTGAATTTCCTGAGTTGGAATTTTAGTCTGACAGTGGTTTGTAATTGTGGGTAGATGACGTAGTCTATTAGTGCCTAATTTTTCTTAGCTGTAAATAAGGTTTGAAGAAAAAAAAATGAGTTGCCTATATAAAATGAGGCAAAAGAGCCTGGCAGGTATAAATGGTCTGTTATTGTTAACTTAATTTCTTTTTGTCTAAAAAGATGTTGGATGTAGGATTACTATAGAAATATTCTATGACCTCGAGGATTTTTAAGATGTTTTCTGTTGCATTTATTTAGTTATTTTGTAATACTGGGGATTGAACCAGACCCTCATGCTTGCTACTCAAGTGCTGTACCACTGAATTACACCTTCAGCCCCCCTCCCTTTGCATTTAAAGTAGTATGTCATCATTTGAGACACTTTGTGATCTATATAACCAGATCATTAATGACCTGAGATTAAATTTTTGTTGTGATGGAGCTAAATAAAGGCAGTGAAGTCGGAAAGTCTGATATTTTAAGGAAGCCAGTTGTATCATTAAGCTGTTTTGTACATTTTTACTTTATGCAACCAAAAGGTTTAAAGCTTTTTGCTGTTGAAATGTCAGACTTAACAAAACTTCTTCTCAATGTAAAAGATTACAGAAAATTTGTTCTATGTCACAGAAAATAGGGAAATATAAAACTGGAAAATACTAAGCATGTACTCAGAGTGATTTTTAAGTGTGAATACTAAGTATATTTGAGATTTATGAGAATTATTGGGGGCTCTGATAAATCATCGATGATGTTTTTGTTTCCATAGAGCTTGCCTTTCAGTTGGGAAATTAGGCAAATAAAGTTGTGAGAAATACCATTAAAGAATGAAAGAGAAAACAAAAGTAGAAAATGATGTGGGAGCAACTCCTAATTAGGTAGGCTGGCTACATTTAAGGTAGTATCTGAGGGACAATAAGGAGCCAAGTCCCTGAAGAGCTGGAGTATAACATCCCACATAGAGGAAATAGCTTGATAAAGACCTTGCTGTAAGAAAGATCGGGGAACTGAAAATGACCAAATGGTACAGAGCCTTCTAGACCTTGTTACATTGTTTGGGCTTACTAAGATTGTGGAAGGAAGGAATTGAAGCATTTTAAAGAGGGTAATGAAGTGATACTGAAGCAGGCAGATAGAAACAAAGTCCATGTTTGCCAGCCCCACTCAGAAGGCTGGCCCATAAATCCACCCACAGATCTTCCTCTGCCTAAGGAATGCCCCAAGAGCTTCCCAAGTATGCCAGAAGGTGCTGATAAAAGGTACTCATAAAATTCCTACAGCTATCCTGACTGGTAACACATCCTGATAACCAGGATGTTTCAGAGCAAACCGGAGTCCTTACCTGGTGTGTCTAGGAGGCCAGGGGGAGGACAAGGATGGTACCCTCATCTCCCAACTGCAAGGATGCCCATAGTCTTGATTCAAGACTGCCCCATCTCTGTGAGAGGCATGCACACATTCTTTTGGACAGGTCCTGACAGATTTGAGCATTTGCAAACACCCATCTGTTACATAAGCCCTACCTGTCAACCTATCCATCAGAGTTGTGCCAGAAGAATGCCCTAGTTTTCCCCAATGACCCACCCACCTTTGCTGATCTCCCCCATATAAAGACAATAGAGACTGTTAGCCTCGCTGCTGTGGTGCTTGTGCCCAGTCTGCCCTTACAGTCTCAGAGTATGAGTTCACTTCACTTTCAATAAACTTTTGTTTTGCTGCTCTTTGGCTGTGTACTGCTCACTTCTCTGTTTGGGACACAAAGGATTTGGAACCAAGATCTATCCCTGAGACCCTCACCTGGTAAAATCATGATTTGTAATTTTTTTGTTTGGTCTGCGTAGCTATTTTTAAGTTGTAGAACATATGAAATGAAATATGTTTAATTGTACAGTTAAATATCTCAAATTGTTGAAAAAGATACCTAATTTTTTTTTTATCTATGAAACTGAAACTGTACTTATTACAACTTCATTTCTCCAATCTTTGGCAACCACCATTTTACCTTTTGTTTCTTTGTATTTGACTACTTTAGATGTTTCATGTAAATGAAATCATACAGTGTTTGTCTTACTGTGACTGGCTTATTACATTCAGTTTAATATCCTCAAGGTTTATCTGTGTTTTAACATGTGACAGGATTTCTTAACATTGAAGAATAAAGTGGAACTGTGGTTCAAGTGAGCCACCTGCCTTGTGCAAAAAACTATGAGGGACAGGACTTAGGCTCATAGTTCAAGCCTCAGTACCAGCACATACTCAGATTCAAAAATCCATTTTGTTTGCCTGCCACATTTTCTGTATTCATTCATTCATCATTGGACACTGAGATTGCTTCCACTTTTCTTGTATTTTTAATAATGTAGAGAATATGAGTGTGCAAATACTTTTTTTGAAATCCTGCTTTACAAATGTAAATCCTGCTTTATAACTGTATACTCAGAAGTGGGGTTGCTACATGGTATGGTGGTTCAACTTTTCATTTTTTGAAGAGGTTTCTTATTCTTTTTTTTTTGATTATTTAAAAATCTGGCATTACATTCAACTTGTAGTCACCCATAGACTTTAAGAGTCTTAAAAAATGTGAAAGTAGGAGTTAGAAATTCACTAAATATTAAGATACATTTGCTGCTTGAGGGTATGTTTATTTAACAAATGTTTGAATGATACTATGTGCCTGACATTTTTTAAGTGCTAGAAAAGTAGTAGAAAATGAACAAATGACTGTTCTTGTGATTAATACTCTGGTTATTTATCATGCAACTGTATTTTTACTATGCCCAGTGATGTGATCTTAGAACCAATTGGTAACTTCCTCATTTATGATTGCCATTGATCTTAATGGTCTTTGTTTCCAGACTCCTTTAATTGGAGCACCATATTGGTTTCTATTTTTAGCAGTGCTTGGGAGTTGAACTCAGAGCCTGGAGCTTGCTAAGCAGATGTTCTACCACTTAAGTTGTACCTCCAGCCCCTTATTTCTGTTTTTTGACCTTTTTACTGATTGGTAATGTCAGCTCACAGGCCACAATGATAACTTTTTGAGTTTTATACAAAACATACACATATATTCTACACTGAGGACAAATTTAATGACAAACATCAGAGCTCAAACCTAGCTGCTAATCTTATGTTATTGCTTCCATACTCTGTAAATACTTTTTAGATGGTAGTCTCTCTCTCCGTTTTGCCCAAACTGGTCTTAAATTTCTGGGCTTACATGGTATAACTATCTCAGCTTACTGAGTACGTGGCGTGCACCTACATGAAATGTGTATTTGTGTGTTTGTATGCACAGGTGCATGTGTGCATATCGACATTTATTTATTTTTGTCAGTCATGGGACTTGAAGTCAGGGCCTGAGCACTGTCTCTAAGCCTTTTCATCCAAGGCTAGTAGTGTTCTACTATTTTGAGCCACAACCCTACTTCTGGTTTTCTGGTGGTTAATTGGAGGTGAGTCTCATGGAGTTACTTTCCTGCCTGGGCTGGCTTTGAACTGTGATCCTCAGATCTCAGCCTACTGATATTTATTTTTGAGACAGCTATATAGCCCAGGCTGGCCTCCAATTTTTAAACTCCTGCATTACTTTATTAGAGTATTGAGATTATAGGCATGTATCACCACACCTGGTTACAATCTTATTTTATAATGTATATCTTAAAATCATAGATGTGTAAGTGTATTGCTCCTTTGAATTTAAATTTACATATGAGCAATCTATGATATACTATTTATACCTCTTTATAGAATTATCTGGTAGTTATTGTAGTATTCTGAAAAAATTCTACCTTCACATTTTAAGTGTTTAGTATCTTACTTTCAGTCAGGCTAAAGATTAATCAAAAGATCCGTATCAAACTGCTGTTTTTCTTTATTTCTGGATGAGTAAAGGAATAAATGATGGGATGCCTGTATCTTCCTTTTTTGCTTCCAGACTGCCATGAAGGTATCAGCTTTTGTTCCATCATAAACTCTATGCCATGATAATCTGCCTTGCATTCAGGCCCCAAAGCAATAGGGTCAAAAAAACAATAACTGAATCCTATGAGACTTTTCTGTTTTTAAGTTGATGGTCTCAGTTATTTTGTTAGAGTAACAGGACACTGACTCTTTTACCTTGATTTGTTTAATTTTAGGTAACTATTGACAATTTTGACAGTTTTTAAATCTTGAATATGTGGTTTGTTATATCTAATTGAATTTTGAAAATCTTAGATGTTGTCTTTTCAGATAATTCCTTTATTCAATGCTTCTCCTCTTTTCCCTTTGGGAATATACCTAAGTATCCTTGGCTGATACTGTTCCACAAATGTGAGGTGTCCCTCTAGTTTTTATCCTCTTTTTTCTTCTTGTTTCAGTTTGGGTGATTTCTGTTGACTAAAGTTATATTATCTAAAAGAAATAATCTTTGATCTTGGACTCTTAAATTTTAGTACTATCTTTTGACTCCTACGGTTTCTATGTCTCTGTGAAATTCCTACAGTTTTTCATAATTCACTTTTTTTGTATTCCTGTTTTCTTTTTTATTTTCCTTTTTTAGTCTCCACCCTCACTATTTTATTGTCATTGTATTGGTTATTGTTTTGGTAGTAGGGATTGAATTCAGAGTCTATACCACTAGTCTTTCAACTACTTTATTGTAACCATACATTCAGAAATGCAGTTTATTGTGCTATATACTTGTTTTTGCACCATTTCCAATCCTGGGGATGTAAATTATGTGAAGGCTTTTAGGAGTATACTAATTAGTCTTGTGTATTTTTTGCAGACTTGACTTCTTGTGCATTTTTTCAACATTGACTTTGTAACAATTATGCTTGTATGCAGAATTGTTGAAACTTCTACAGTCAATGAAAACGTTCCATCTGCATTTATGAAAGATAGAGAGATCTTGGCTCCAGATGATTGCATGTTTGGTGGTGATCTTTCACAGTTTTTGATTGGTTTTGTCAAGAGACTTAAGGTGATTCATCAAGATGTAGCAAGGCTGTCTACATGATTGTCAGCTACATCAATCTATTTATATACCTTGCTTTTTGACTTGTTTTAATGAATACTGTTAGGCTTTGCAACTGTCATTAGTATCCCTGAGAGCTTACAAAAGTATGTTGTATGTTTATTTTATTGTGGACAATGCACTGTTGTGTCGTTTTATATGTTTCTCAAATCTCCTTTAAAACTATAATAAAGCCTTGAAAAATTAAAAACTTATTTCTTTTTCAAAATTATGTTTTCAGGATTTTGATATTTCACTACTGTAGACTTTAGGAATTTTGATTTGGAATTTCAACATTTGGGATTAAGGAGTTTGTGGTTAGACTTTTGGGTTATGTTTAAACCCATGAGTTTCCTCTACTAATGTCAGGGATAGATACCTACTTCTAGTTTGTGATTCTCTGGCAGACTGATTAAACCTGGTTTTTAGTTTCCTTGTTCATTGCTACTAGGTTTTAGATTCTGTTTTCTTACCTGGACACTCTGTTCTTGATGTCTTATTGTTCCTTGCTGCCTAGTCTTGGTTTAGTTGAATTCTGTGTTAGGCATTCTCTTTGCATTCAGATTGACTTAGGAGTCTATAAGTAGGGGCTAGTAAGCTTTTCCAATTATTTTTATAGCTTAGAACTATGTATGTATTATTCTAGTTGACAGTATAATGCCAAACCCTCAAGGTCTTGGGTTTGGCTAATTTGTACCAAAATTTTGTACCAAAAAATCTATTAATGGTCCTCCATAGTTGAAATCTACTCCTTTCTCCTTTTCCTTACCCTCCTCTCCTTTTCTTCCCCTTTCTCCCTCCCCTCCCTTCTTCTCTCCTCTTTAAAATTTTCAACAGTACATTTTCATTACCCAGTCTAAGGTATATTATTATAGCAGATTGAATAGACTAAGACAAGTTGCTGTCCTCTTGGTTGCAGTTTATGTTCTGCTTTTAAAACAAATCTAACATATCCTGAGCTTTTAAAAAAAGTATTAAATGGAATGGAAGAGATAAAAATTATTTATTCTTATGGTTGGATAGATTCCCATTGTCAGATAGTTTCCAGTTTTTCTTTTAAAATTTGCATAAACATCTATGTGCTTAAATCTCTTCTGCATTTTGGATTTTTAAGGGTATACATGCAGAAGCATACTATTAGCTCAAAAATATGAATAAGGTTTAAAAAGCATACATTTGTGTATTTTCATTTACTGCCAAACTGATTTTAGGAAGGTTTGTGTTTTTGAGTGCCCATCGATAGTTTTGTTAGAGAAGAATCTTTGCTATTTTTGGTGGGATATATTTTTATGTCTGTAATTATTGAAGATTTCAAATGCCCTCTTTTTGATGTGTGTTCCTTAAACACATTGTCCTTTGTGATAGAAGTTTGAGGCCCTGGCACATAATTGTACTCTTAAGAAACTAATGAACAGATGACCGATATTTTTCTTGGGTGTTAAAGCTTACTGTATAAATGAGTCATTAGCTTTCCAATAGGTTAAGGGTGTTTCTGTTTTTTTTTTTTTCTTCCCCGTTTTGTTTAACTCTGAGTTTTTTTTTTTTTGGTCGGGGGGGGGGGCTTGAACTCTGCTGGGCTTGGGCACTGTACCTGCGCTCTTCAGCTCAAGGTGAATACTCTACTGCTTGAGCCACAGCACCACTTCCATTCCTGAGTTGTTGACAGGACATCTCCCCCATAATTCCAGTTTTAACCCAAAATAATCCCTCCTTCGCTATCCTTCTTCCCTCCTTCCTTCTCCCCCCCCCCGTTCCTTCTCCTTCCTCCCCATCTTTCCCTTTCTCTTTCCCCTTCCTCTCTTTCTCTCTCCCTCTCTCCTTCCCTGCCTCCTGCTCTCCTTTCTTTTTCTTTCTCTGGGATCAAACCCAGGGCCTTGCATATGATAGATAGCCACTTTACTACTGAGCTTCATATACTGAACCACCAACTCTTGAATTTCTTAATGCAACAGATCAGATTCTGTGGAGTAATTGTGAGTTACCACACATATTAAAAATATTGGTTGCTTTTACTTTCTAATCCTAGTTCTTCTCAAATGTGATCTATGTGCTGTGATCTATCACACCTAGTTGCTTACTCTGAAGTTTGTCAATAGTCTCTTTTTATGGCTTGAAATATAAGTCCTGGGTTGATCCATTTGGTTGATGATCACACAAACCTTCTGTGTAAATAGGAACAAGGGGTGATTGAAAGGATCCCATGGGATAAGAGAATTTGCAAGGCATTAGAGTTACATAACCCTACAAGTAAATTATGTGTTGTTAGCTAACTCAAATCTTTGTGCCTCAGTTTTTCCTTGGTGTGAGGGACAGAGGAAACAATTCCTCTCCTTTAAGTTCATACTAATGATTAAATCATACAAACACATGCACATATCTATATATGTCTATACCAGGTACAACATTATCACTTGCTGTTCAGTAAATTAGATGTTTTTGTTCTTTTGGGAAATAGAGGAATTGTCCCAATCCTGTATTGGAGAAAACTGTGTTACAAAAACACAGAAATGAAGTGTATTAGTATATGGTAAAAAATATACATAAGTTATGTTGGGAAGAGCAGTTTTAAGGTTTCATTGCTGCCACAGTGCTACAGTGGACATAGAATTGTAAAATTAAAAGATGGTATGAAAACGACTTTTGATATTTAAGATGAACATTTTGTCTGATATTTATTTATTTGGAGGCTTAATATTATATCAGTTAGTGGAAATAAGCAGCAAGTAAGCTGCTATGCTGAGCCAGTCTTATAAATCTCCAATGTTAAATGTTTTGGTATGACACTGATAATTTCATTATATAGCCATCAAACTGATCCCCAGCACTTATTCTCTGAAAAGCTACTGTTAACAATAAGATTATCAAATTGACACGTGGATTAACACCTGGCAAATGAATAAGCTTCTCAGTAAACCAAAAAAGTTATCTCAAGTGAGAATGAAATAATATGATTGAATACCTGAGTTCCTTAGATTCTCTATAGGAGAAGGTACTTGCTTTAGAATTCAGCTAAATGGAAGTCTGGCTGAAGAACTACAAACTTTTGAAATGAACTCATTTCTCCAAATAGTTTGAGTCCCTGCAACCTCAGTGAAGAGAAGAAAATGAAGAAAATAAATGTACTCTTCAGTAAAATGGATTTATATAATTTTAGTGAGGATGAACAGTAGTACACCTACTTAAGTAGATTGTCATGAACAACAAGTAAGATCAATATAGAAAGTGTGTTCTGCATTTACCATGTAACTTCTATAAAGTATTGGCCGTTAGTGTCATTTTAAAATCTTGCATCATGCTTTCATGTTATTTTAGCTTTAATGTTATTTCAGAACTGTTTAGCTGTTAGCTGTAATGAAGAATTAAGAACTAGAGTGGAGCTGGAGTACAATTTATTACAGCAATTATTTGGTAAATTCAAATTCTAAGAAAACTGTTACTGATACTGTTTTATAGATAGAGGAAGGTGCAAGTTATTTTAAGAAGAAGCTCTGTTGCATTTCAGTGCTCATCTGTCAGTTGGCTATTGGCAGAAACAATATATAGCACCATTGGAGGATTAAGTATCCCACATGAGTGAGGACCAATGTTTGTTGAGTGCTTGCTTTGTCCCGTTACACAAGCATTTAGTGCTCACAGTAAGTAGATTCCCATTTTGTAGATGCAGTAACAGACTCAGAGAGAGGGTAAGTTCAAGTTCACAGAGTTGGCAAGTGGTAGGGCAGGATTCTCCACCAGGACTCACTTTACTCTGTTTTGCCCCTTGAGTATTTGAATTTTAACTCATTTGAATTATAAAATTTGTTTCCAACAGTTTGGAAGCAAATAATTTCCAAAATGTGTTAACATGTTGAGCTTTTCAGCCTGTTATGTTCTTGAAGTGATATAATGCTTACTTTTTTGTAAGTTTTTTACTTGTCATTTAGCACCTAGGTCAAGAATTACATATAACATTATTTTCATCCCAGAAATCACTGCATGGCGCTGCCAAAGGTTAACCACTATTCTAGCATACCATAGATTCTTTTCTTTGATTTTGAATGTAATTTAAATGGAATCATGATCATATGCTTGATTAGATCATATTTTTTTGGCAGCTTTTATTTTTTGGCATTTGCTAAGGTTGGAAGAATATTATAACTCGAATGGTTCTAAATATTGGTAGTATGAAGGTCTTCCATTGAGTAAAGTATAATAATGTATTATATTAATAATATAGTTTTCATTTGTGAAGGTTTATTTTTTAGGTTATCTGTATTGTGCCTGAGTAGAGTCAGAAGGTAACTTCCAGATAAATTGTTTACTATACTTATTAGAGCAAGTAGTTGAGAAGTAAATGAAAACCTATTGTATAGGATCCAGTGCTGCTTGCATGAGAATGAAGTGCAATTTAAAACTAAGTTTATGTATAGGTGGCATGAAAATTTTATATAAATTTTCTTACATCTGACTTTTAGAGACTAGATTTTTAAGAAGCTGATCACCAAGGACCAGTTCCTGTTTTTTGGCAAATAGGGAAGTTGGGACTGTAGAGCTCATAATTTATGGTTAAGTGGGGAAAAAAAAATCTGTGAAAGGTGGAATATTTACTTTCATATTCTCTGTAAAACCAAATAACTGAAAAGAATGGACTGGTTGGGATAGATGGGGAGAACGATGGAAGGAATAACAAGATGTAGTATACTCATAAATTAACATGTGAATCTCTTTAAGTAAAGATAATAAAAACTTTAAAAGATAAAAGATAATAAAGAAGAAGAAGAACTAGCCTGGCACATGACATTTTCCTGTTTGATGTTTTTATAAATACCATTCTCACATAAATGGAAAGATTGAAGTTTTAACTTCAGGGTAATATTCAATTTGTGCACATGTTGGTATTGTTCTAGACACTCTAGGCATTGGAAAACTGAAGTAAAGAACTGAGTTTACATTTAAACAGAGGTAAAGAGTATTAACAAGTAGAGAAGTATGGATATACCTTGGAAGGTGGTTAGTGTGCTAAGGAAGAAAATTACATAGGAGGGGCATATAGAGAATGACAGTGAAAAGTGTTGTATATTTGCTATTTTATATATAGTGGCCAGGTTAAGCTTCTTAGGAGACATTTGAAAGAAGAGGCAAGGAACGATCATATCACAGACTGATGGTCCTTTGCCTCTCTTCTTAAATAGAGGGCATGACATGGTTGGACTTGGGAGTAACTTAAGACCACTTTGCTGTTATTGAGTAAACAATTGAGAGGGGAATAGAAGAGTAGCTAAGAGAGGTAGTCAAAGCATACTCATCCTGGATTTAACTCTAGCACAAGGAAGTACAATTTTTATATCTTACACATAATTGTTATCAGCCAAATTAATGATATGTTAAGTATTTAATTTTTAGCTATTACAATTTTATTGTGTTACATATATGTATCTATATTTCTCACCTACATAGACAGATATAGATGGAAGTAAATTCATTTCTGAGAGTTGGTTGAGGTGTTGATAAGTAGTCTAGGCTGGCCTTGAACTAGTTTGGAAGCTCTCTTCTTTGCTTGTTGATTCAGAGCTATGAAAAGTCTATAGGACCCAGGAGCCAGTCTTAACTTCAGTTTGATTGCATCGTATCTCTCAGTGAACACATTCTGTACTTTGAAACTAAGATTTCTTAGTTTCAAATGGATTTTCCTCATATCCCTACCAGTATTATTTGTTCATATTCTTGATGGGTGGGATGCAATGTTAGTATTGTTCTGGTTTCTGCTTCCCTTTCAGTCAGAGATATTGAGCATTTCTTCATGTGTTATTGGCAATTTTTCTTCTTCTGAGAAGTTTATATTTAGTTCCTTTGCCCATTTATTAACTGGGTTATTGATTCTTTGGGGATTTAGTTTTTTGAGTTCCTTGTATATTTTGGATATCAGCTTTTGTCAGATGTATAGCTGGCATAAATCTCCCATTCTATAGGGATGTGGTTTTAGCTTAGTAACCATGTCCTTCAATATGTAATACATTTTCTAATGACATGAATATTGAGCATGTCTTCTTATATTTATTGGTCATTCAAAAATTTTATGAGAAATTTATCTTTTTAGCTGGGTTACTGATTCTTTGAGTTTTAGCTTTTTAAGCTCCTTGGCTAGTCTAATTATTAGACCTTTTATTAGATGTATTGCTGGTAAAGACCTGCCTTTCACTTTTTTTTTTCAACCAGGTCCTTCACTGTGCAGAAGCTTTTTAAAGCTTTTACTCTGTCAGATGACATGGTGATGTTTGATTTTTTGGAATTGTTAAGAGCCAGTGTCCAGTGTTCATCTTGGAAAAGCTGTTCATTTGGGGAAGATTGACACTTTGTTTTTGGTAGTGAAGTGTAGGGTCCTTGCTTGATAGAATCCATATTTCTTATTTGAGAGATGCTGATAAATTTGCTCAGCTCTAAGAATCCACAGACAGGGCTTTTACTCTTAGTTTTTGTGATTTGAGTTATTATTATTACTAGTATTTTTTTTACTTAACCTAGAGCTCTTCTTGCTTTATAGATGAAGTAAGGATTAATTTTTTTTCTAGGTGAACTGTAGTCAACTCTTAACTCTGGTTATTTTCATTGTGTTGTCCATTATCGTAAACATACTTTTCTTGTATTTGACTATTAAATAATACTGTTTTGACTGTATTTTCTCAGTATCCAATTATTCTCATTGCATTTAAGGACCCCATCAGTACTAGTGGTGTTACCAGTTATTTTATTTTTTAATTTTTATTTTTAATGGTTACCACTTTAATTTCTAACATAATAATCACAGAACTCTTCAACAATGTTGAAACTCTTCTTAGAAATTTATTTTTCATAGTTGAGGAAGTGTGGTCCTTCCCTGTGCTAGGTGAGCAGATTTTACATGATAAAACCTAAAACCACTCTTAATACGTCAGATAACTTCCCCTACAGTATACTACAGTATTTCTCCCATTTTACCTCCACTTAATATAGGACCTAATTTGGTCTATGCAAAGCTAGATAACCAGTTAAACTACTTGAACCTTTTCTAATCTGCTAAACTACAACATTAAAAGTAATATCTTTTAGTGAACCCATAGTAAATTTTGCCTGTCCAAAATTTGTTTTATTCCGGTTAACTCTGCATCCCTTAATAGTAATTCATATATATAATATATATAATTTGTATTATATATATCATATATTATCTGTTTCCAGCTTTCTGTCAATATAAACTGGAAAAAAATGGTTTATTTCTTTTGGAGTGTATCATGCCTCCCCCTGGGTCATACTTTGCATCTCAGAGTTTTGGGACTGCTGGAACTGGATTCCTGTGTTATGTAAGTCTACAAGCAGATGAGGGACTGAGCCTCCTTGTCTCTCACAACACCCTCAGGAAGCCATTAGAGAGTCTTCATGTAAATAAAGTGTACTGAATTTATTTTGTTTTTACAACAAAATATATATACTGGGTTATGTGTAAAGAAAGGAAACTTAACTCTCAGTTTTAGAAGTTCAAGGGCATGATGCTGGCATTGGCATTGTTCTAGTAAGAGGAATTATGTGGTGAAGTAGGTAGACATAGAGTGAGGAGGGTATGTGTGTATATCTATCTGTGTGTATGTATGTATGTATATGTGCATACATGTGTGTGCATACATAATACATAATACATACATACAAAATTTGACCCTCATTCACCCTCCCAGTTCTGTTCTTTTAAGACCTGTAGAGAGGGGCTGGGAAGGTGGCTTAGTGGTAGATTGCTTGCCTTGCATGCATGAGGCCCTGGGTTCGATTCCTCAGCACCACATAAGCAGAAAATAAAAAGCCGGAAGTGGTGCTGTGGCTCAAGTGGTAGAGTGCTAGCCTTGAGCTGAAGAGCTGAGGGACAGCGCCCAAACCCAGAGTTCAGGCCCCATGACTAGACCCCCCCCCCCCAAAAAAAAGACCTGTAGAGAACTGTAGTCCACCAGAACAATGTTCATCCCTTCTGAGTGACCTCCCACAGGTCTTCATTTGTCTTTCTCCCACCACCTAAGCAGTGGTACAAACAGCTTTCAAGGCTTCATCCCTTAAATGCTTCATATGGTGAAGCCTGCTGACTTCACTTCCAACATAGGAACACTAAACTAGGGTTTTAGTGTTTCATAATGGGAGACACACTAAAACCATATCCAGTTATAACAGCAAGATGGTAGAGGGTCTAGGAATTCCTTGTTTCTAGTAATAAAGACCTGACAGAATTTAGGTGTTTATTGTTCCTGTTGTTATGTGGCTCTGCCCATATGTCCCCATTCCAGTTTTCAGGATCCCATTTCTTCCTAATGAATGAGGTCACTTTTCATAGAATTCTGTGATTTTTTTTGGGGGGGGGGAATTTAGTTTTTCTTGTAATTAAGTAGTCACAGAATAACTTCCTGATTTTGATCTTCAGAAATCTGGCTCTGCTCTTACAGTGGGTTTCTTTCAGGCCAGACATAGAAGGTCATTTGTGCAGTGCTTAAGCTTGGCACATGAAGCCTTGGGCTTTTCTATTTACTTTATCTAGCAATTAGGAACCACTGGCTAATTTCATTATACTTATTAGTTTAATGAATGCTCTTGGGCATCAACTATGTGGTCACACAGGACCATGCTTTTATATCTTCAATGAGTGTGTCTTTACTCATGTGTCATGCCATGGACTAGAAGTTCCCCTTTACCACTAGAAATCCAGGCCTTTTTACCTAAATCTAATTATAGTAGAGAACTAATTTCAGGAACTCCAGAACCAACTCCAACTCCTCTAGGACCACTGTCAGTACCCGAATCAGTATCAACCAGGGTTCTTCAGAGAAAAATAACCAGTGTAAACATAAAATAAGAAATTTATTTTAGGAAATCAGCTCATGCAATTGCAGAAGTTAGCAAGTCTGCATATGTAGGGAAGGTGACAAATCTTAGAAACTTTTGGGCTAGATTTGATGCTATATTCTCTAGGCAGAATTTGTGTTTTCCTGGGAAAGCCTCTAATTTTGTTTTTAATGTCTTTCAGCTGATTGGGTGATGCTTACCCACACTATTAAGAAATAATCTTCTTTGCTTATAGTAAGCAGATTTTAGATGCTAATAATATCTACAAAGTAACTTTCTCAGCAACACTTAAATGAGTGTTTGATTGACTAGCTTAATTTACTTGATCCTATATAGTAACTCTTTAATATAAACACCCAATAAGTTTTCTTATAAAATATATACTTATGTATTCAAACAAAAGAATTTTGAAGTAATGTGTAAAATACAGAAAAGAATATAAAATGTATGTATAGTTTAATAAATAATGGGAACCATTTGAAAATGACCATTGAGATAGGGTCCCATTAACTAGCTTTGATCTTACCATTTCCACCTCCCAGATAGCAGAGATTATAGACTTCCACTACTGTGCTTGTCCCTGATTAATGTGTGTGTGTGTGTGTGTGTGTGTGTGTGTTTTGGAGTGGCTTGAGTTGATTTGTTTTGCCTCCCATTTTTTTGAGTAACATGCTATTTTGTACATGATTGAATACAGATACATTTCTAAAAATAAGTTGTATACTATATAATTTTAATATAGTGATATATATTTGTATTTTAGGCTTTTCAGAATTTGTTAAGATTTCTGGGTCATCAGTCTTTTGGGAAACTGATGGATATTAAGTTAGAATCTCTGGATCTGACCATATTTTTGATGTATCTCTGGACCTCAACATTCTTCATGTTTAATACAAATATCTACTTCATGTATCTTTTATGAAGATAAGCTGAAAAGTGCTATATAAACTATAAACTACAAAAATGGAAAATTTTAATGTTAACAAATGTAGGCAAAATATTTAAACATGGTGAAAAGGAACCAGTGGGATCTGTCTAAATACCTCTAGTTTATAGAAAATTAAAATGCTAGGTTATGAATGAGTAGTGAGTATTCAGCACTGACTCTGAAATCCATTTTTCCCAAATCATTGACTTCTATTTGCCTTCAAGGGAAATAGTAGGTAATTGAAAATACTTTGACTTCTTTGATTTTCTGTTACTCCAAGAGTTTAGTAGAGAAGGACATTGGACTAGTGAAAAAAAGGAATTTTAAGACTTTGGTTTCTTAAGTTACCAATAATTAAAACTGTTGTCAAAGAAGTTATTGAATATTTTCCTACACAAAGAGAGCCTTATTATAGTTTTCAGGGATTAAAATTCAAATAATACAGCATGAAACAACGCCATGTGTGGTTGCTCCATACTTTGAACTGGAAATCCGGTTGAAAATTTACAAAAACTACTCAGTGTTATTTTTAGTAAAACTTCAATTTATTATTTGCATGGATATTTTCAAATGAATTGTTGAAGGTAGTTCTTTGAAATCCAATTTTTCTATTTTTTATGCTTTCTAAATACACTCTGGATAATTAACATGCCCTTCAGATTCTGAAACATTGATGGTATTATAGAAAAGTTTTGTTATTCAGTATAGTTTTTCCTCCCAGAGATCTTTCTTTTTTACCCCAGCTTCTGCTGTTTGATTTCAATTAAGAATTTCTCATTTACTTTCTTTTGAATCTGTTCTCCTCCTAGGCATTCATTTTTAGATTTAATTTATTTTTAGTTTTTATTATTATAAAGGTGATGTACCAAGAGGTCATAGTTACCGAAGTCAGGTAAAGAGTACATTTCTTTCTAGGAATTTTGGTGCATGTAAAAAGAATGATGTCTAAGGTCATATAGGCACCAACTGGCTCATGCCTGTTATCCTAGCTACTCAGGAGGATGAGATCTGAGGACTGTGGTTCAAACCCAGCCTAAAACATGACATAAAAGGTCATGAGTCTCTTGCCTTCAGTTAACTACCCATAACAAGATGGAAGTGGAGCTGCAGCTCAAGTGGTAGTGGGCTGTTAGCCTTGAGCAAAAAAGCCCAGGGGCAGTGCTTAGGCCCCAGTTCAAACTTCAGGACAGGCACACACAAAAAGATTCTGAGTTAATTTTAAACCTCAGGCATTCTTGTCTATGTAGCTTTGTGGAAAATATTAGTGGCATGTTTTAAATTTTTAGTTTTACTTATTTTATATGTATTTAAATAAGTGAACATCAAATGCTAGAGTTGTCAATATTTTGGAAAAAAATTTCTATGGAATGAAGCTTTAGTTTTACTTATTTTACATGTATTTAAATAAGTGAACATCAAATGCTAGAGTTGTCAATATTTTGGAAAAAATTTTCTATGGAATGAAGCTATGTACTGTTTAAGTTCTATGAAATTTAATAAGCATTTACATAAATTATATTACTCACCAAAAGTTGAGGGACAGATTTAATTGTAGACTTGTCTTTTTCATTTTAGATAACATTTTCCTAAAAAAAAAAAATGCAAAACTCACTATGTCTTCATCGCCAAGGCACTTGTGCCTAATAGAGAGGAGTTCATCTTTTATATTGTCAATGTTTGTTTTTAAGTTTACTTTTTTAGGTACTTTACAGTTGAACACATTTTACTAGAACAACTTATTTACTTATATATTTTCATTGTTGCCCTTTACCTATCTGGTTGAATATTTTATGTGTTAATCTTGTAATTGGATAATTTAAAATTTACAGATGTTGAGAGATGTGATGAAGATTGTATTGTTAATAATGAAGTTGAAATTTGAGATCAGGTCTAACTCCAGAGTTGGTGGTATTTCTTGAGAAATTCTGCTTATTCCTTAGATTAGTTAGTGAGGATGTAGGTTGGGAGGTAAAACGTTATTTGCAAGTATAGTCTTCATGCATAGATGGAGAATAGGAAACATCTATAGGAAGATATGGAGGGCTTTATAGAGGGAGTAAATTACTGACAGAAGATTCCTAGTGACCAGACTATAACTTGTGTTTTAAGCTGAGGATTGGGCTTTATACTTTGGACCACTAGAAGGTTCAGAAGAATTTCAGAGGCAGAAATGATGTGATTGGATTCATATCTAAAGAGAGTAAACTGTATCTGTAGTACCGTGGCGCTGGTGATAGAGAAACCATTGTTTTGGGATAAGCAGTGGAGGTTGTCTCTTAGGGAAATGGCAGCAGAATGGAGAGAGGGATCTAGATTTCCTTTTTTTTGTTGTTGTTTCTCCTTCCTGTCAGAAGTAGTGAGAGCTATGTTTAAGAGAATGACCTAGCATATTGATCACTTTTAAATTGCTGAAACAGCTTCACCTTTAATTGCTAAGAGTATGGCTCCCCTTAGGATAGAAACCCCATCTTTTAGTGACAAAGCTGTTTCTTTCAGTAGGAGCTAATTTTTTTTTTTGCTATGATTATGGTGATAATAGGAAAGACTTTTCAGTAGACGACCTACACAGCAGTCAGCTAGTATTACTTAAAATGTTCAATAATGTTTTATGAATGACTTCTTTTATCTCATTCTAGATCATTTGAAACCATTTCTTAGAAATTTCTGAATGAGTTCTGCAGGCAGGAAGAATGAGTGATTGTTAGTCTTTTTGACCACACATCCTCTTAGGCCCAGTTCTACCTATTTGATGCCGCCTGAATCTCATTCTCATCTGTTTGTCATGAGTTAAGAGGAAGCTGTTGCATTTGTTCCCATCCGGAATTTGGAAAGTGGAGTTTTCTTGGATCCTTGTTGTTAAACAGGTACAGAAATAAAGGTTTATGATAGTATGAGTTTAGTATCTGATTACTTAAATATTTAATTCATGTCTCTTTTCCTAAAATTATGAAATTCAGAGGAAAGTAGTAGTAAACTTTATGTTGGGTAATGAATAAGGTCTTTTCTTATTTGATGCCATCTCTATTATAGAGGCTGTATACCACAGTGACACTAGTGAGAGTTGTATGAGTTAGTGAAATTTAATCTTCTAAATACTTCTTTCTGTCTCACTTTTAGCACAGCTTTATTTTATGTTCTCTCCCATTGCTTGAGATAATAAACAACTTGTTTCCTTGCTTTTAGTCGGTTATCCTTAAATCCACTTTCTGCAACTGCCTGAATCCAAAACACAAATCTCACAGGGACGCCATCCCACCCAATCTCCATGAGTCTCTTGCTGCTGTTAAATAACCAGAGAAGATCTGCAGACATTTTATTTTAATGAAGTCTGCTAGCTCAATTGTTTGTACACACATAGATAGATAAATATGATTGATTTTGGCAAATATTTAAGTGAATTAACTTTCCTACATGTTTTAAGTGATACTTAGTATTTGTTGAAATACATGATTCAAATTGATGCTAATTGAGAGGGTACAAAATTATTAAAGAGAAAATATGATGCATAACTGTTATTAAATAAGAATATGGGACAAATCTTTTACAGCTATCATTTTAATTAAAAAACCAAACAGCTGAGGTTTGCAGAGAGTGCTAAGAATAATAAAAGGCATTTTCAAATGTTGCATTTGGAGAAAAAACAAGGAAGTCAGCAGGTTATTTCTGATGATGTAATAGTTCGTGATAAAAAGAATGTCAAACTACACCGCCCAGTTGATTTTCTCTTTTGTTAGGAGAGTAAATATTTAACTGAAAAATGGTAGACTATCATTGAGAGATAATTATATAAGAATTGAGCTAAGTCTTCTCAGTGACCAGGAATTTTTTTCATTCTATGGTCTAAAATCAAGTTTAATATCCCTGTGATCCTTATTTGTGAGCAATCTTACTCTTGTAGAATAGGAGTGGTATGTGAATACTGACAGTTTGTAATAAAAATAATTTTTAAAGCATAATTGACATGCAGTAAGTGGTTCTTGGTTAAAGCACATATTTGATATCTTAGTAGATTTATATACTATAGTCAAATAATGCATACAATCACGATTGTATTGTTTCCTCCTGCCCTTTGTAGGGGGAGGAAAGGCATAATCAGCCTAGAGAATTGTTGTATTGTCTTGGAAATGAAGAAAATGATCAGTTCTGTCAAGTGATTACTTGTGGGCAAAGTAACTTGAAGCGTCAGATAGATGATTATTTGATTTAGTAATATAGAAGTTATAGATTTTTTTCCTCACCTTAAAAGAGAAAAAGAGAAGAGAAACTGAAGATAGTCATTAGGAATGTTTTCAAGCCTGAAAACATTTAAGCCTATTTTCTGCAAGATGAAAAAAGAAACAGAACAGTAATGAAATGGTGTCTTTTTTAGTCTTACATTTTTTTTGTAATAATGGAGGAAAACCAGTATGCCTACAGACGAATGGCAGTCATTCATTTGTAGAATAATTTTAAGTATAAATTCCTAAAATGAGGTGTTAAATGGTATGAAATGTAGGCAAGAGACACAATATGAAGATACAGACTCCAGAGAGGTGGTTCTGTAATCCATAGGGCCTTATGAAGTTCTCTTTGGATAGGTTCATTAATTTTGTTTTCTTCCATTGAAGTATAGCTAGCAGTCCTTGTCTGAGTAAGGTTGAGGAGGAGGCAAGTTAAGGTTTAGGATCAAGAAGGTGTGAAATAGAGTGGAAGTGTAAATAGACCAGGGATTTAAGAATATGCTCCCTTGGCAGCTTTAATTGAGTTCTATGGTTATTAATTTAAAGCATGATCAGATGCATGGTGTCCGTGCAGAGTGGATGGAGAATTCAGTTTAACCAGGGTTGCGGCTTTGCTAACCATGTGTGATAAAATGAGAGAAAGGCAAGGAAATTGAGAGTGTTTGTAGGGGAGTGATTATGAGTGGAGAAGAGAGGGAAGACATCAAAAGACAAGAACAGTAATCTATGCCACCAGTCATGGTGCTCTGAAAAGAGTAGTCTGGAGGATGTATTGAAGGTAGATCTTACAGATTTCTTGATGTTGGACAGAATGAGAAGAGGAATGATTGCAGTTTTGGCATGCACATTTGTAAGAATGGAGTTGCTTGTTGCCAACTCAAATGCCTAGTACGTTGTCACATCCTGTAGTTTGGTTATTTTTGCTGATTGTTCCATAGAGGGGAACCAATGAAATTTTCTAGTACAATTAAGCCAGCCAAATATAAATACAGATCACCTCATTGCATGACCACCTATTAAATGTTTACCTTGCATCATTTAGTCAGTAAATACACACTATCTCTGTGTGTTTCTTATGATAGTATACACGATTGAAACATAGGACTGAGCAAATTATACAAGTCAATTTGTATTGGTTTTAGTTTTTACTTAGAAAACAGTATTTTGGAAAATGTTTGAGAAAAGGATATTGTTACCTTAAGTTATGTTGTCTTTATATTTAACAACTTAAGTTACTGCTTAAGTTAAATCTAATGTGCTCACACACATATACACATTTGGCAATTTCATATCTTTAGTACTTTTTATTCTGAAACAAATTGTTAGTTATTTTTTAGATGACAATAAAAATGGTATATTCCAAAAAGTACAAATCTTAAGTTTGAAAGCTGATGTATTTTATAGTTCATAGGCTACATGAACATCTGTACTAGAAATGGATTTTTGGGGTGATTTTTTGATAATCTGCAGATTTATTACTCGAGCAGTTTCCAAAGCTTAATTCCACCCTAAATGGAAGAAATTAAGCTATTATGAATATGAAGAAAATGTTACTCTTCTTTGGGTAATTCTTTTGGGTAAAAAATTAACATTATGAGTTTTTTAGACAGTTGCTGAATTTTTGGAGTAATGTGTGTTTCTTCTAAGGAGAAATCTTTAGTTAGGAAGGAAAGAATTAATTTGTATTCATGTATTTCGATATGGATGGAATCATTTTATAACATTCAGTATTATCTTCTGTAAAACCTAATGTCTAGAAAGAGAACCCATTCCTAAATCATTACTAGGAAAGATTGAGTTGAAGTAAACAGTTGCATAGGAAAGAGAGATTTTAATTGGCATTTTAGGTAAAACAAGGTTTTCTGTGTATTAAGAATATTCAAGCATCCTTGGTACCAAAGTCTTTTCATCTACCTATTTTACAGCAAATAAAGATCTTATCATTTCTAATATTTATGAATATTTGAAAAATAGAAATAATATATAAAACGTTTAATAAAATAATTATAATAAAATAATTTATAAAACATTTCTGAAAATTACAGCTGTCTTATAGCACATATAAAACATGAAAATGCTAGCAGTGTCAGTTGTGTTATAAACTATTAAACAGATACCTTTCCTGATTCAGCTGTTTGTGAAGGCTTCTTGCAGTGCTCAGAGTCATGACATCTCCAATTTCCCTGCTGCTTTTGGGTATCTTAAACAGGCTATAAAAAAATTGAAGGGAGATAGTTTCTTCAAAATTAAGAAACATCATTATATTTCTGCTTTAGTGTTTTTAATTATCAGTAAGTTAAAAAACTTTACATATGGGTTTAGAGCTTGGTATTTTGAAAGCTGAATTTACAAGCTAGTATTTTAATTTTATTTGTAATATAATAGGGGTTTTGTGAGATTTTTTTTCTTTTACCAAATGAACATCTTTTCTGCTTTTGAGTTTTAATGACTAAAAGGGTTGACTGGCAGTTTGTTGATACCCATTCTTGAGCTCAGGAGCTTGTAATTACTTGAGGTATACTTCATCACAGCTGAGCCATGCCTCCAGTCCAGCATTTTGCAAGTTAATTTGAGTGGAAGTCTTATGGTCTTTTCTGTACAGTGCTGATATCCAATGATCAGCCTCTTGAATAGCTAGGATTACAGATGTGAGCCATGAACTTTACATGCTTAGCTGGTTTTATATACACTGTGTAAGCAGTTCTCAACTTAGATATTTGATTTACAAATATCACTAAACATCTGTTCTCTGGTTGTGGCCTTGTATTCGTGCTGTTGTACATAAGTAACTCCTCTTCCTTTATGATGGTAGTATAGGTTTTCTTATGTGGAACAGTTGGGCAAAGGGAATTCCATGTTTTTGTTGCTGTGACCAAGTTTTTGGGGGTAAGTGTACTCTGCTGATTGGAAATGTGGATTTGTTTTCTTTAAAGACTGCAAATTTCATATAATAGTTGCTTGCACAATTAATAAGCACATAGCAAAACATCTAAATGAGAATTTTCTTTTTAAAAATAATACTTTTAGGAGGATTTATACTTCTATTTAGTAATAATTTTAGTGATCCTGCCCTTAGGTTCCTGTTTTGGAATTTGCATTCAAAATATTCTTTTTAAGTATTTTTTACACCTAGTAGATCTTTTTCTTTTGACAGGCTGTGTGTGGGATGTAGGAAAGGAAAAGATGAGGTTCTTTGGTTTGGGACAGTTAACCAGCTGTTTGACTTAGGGTAAATTACCTATGAGAACTGTGGTTTACTCATCAAGAGAAGAAATATGACACTGACATGACAGAGTTAGTGTAAGTACTTGAATTAAATAATCAAGTCAAGTACTCAATGTTTTTTATAATAGTCACTCAGTAAGTGCTGCTTTCATTCATTGTTTTTGCTGTTTGTATTTTAGGGAATGTTTAGTTTTGTCAGAAAGTAGTTAAATCTGTTATTTTTTTATAATTACATAGTAATACAATAGAAAGATTAGACAGATTACATTATGAAATATATTATGAAATTCCCACTGTGACATTTATTAGCTAGTTATTGTAGGCACTTCACCTCTCTAGATAATCTAGCAACAGTTACCTTTATATTTTGTGCCTGTCCTTGGGTTTAAATTCAGGACCTGGGTGCTGTCCCTGAGCTTATTTTTCTCAGGGCTATTGCTTTACCACTTGAGCCACAGCTCCACTTGGGTCTTCTTCTTCTTCTTTTTTTTTTTTTTTTGGTGCTTAGTTGGAGATAAGAGTCTCAAGGACTTTCCTGACTGGGCTGGCATTGAACTGTGAGCCTCAGATCTCAGCTTCCTGAGTAACTAGAATCATGGGTGTGAACCATTGGTGCCCAGCTACCTCAGCTATCTTTTAAGGGTTAGTTTTGAGTTCCAGATATATTACACAAACTGCTTGGTGATCTATCTATTTATCTATCTATCATCTATCCATCTATCTATCTCACTTAATTCTGACATCAGTCTGGCAAGATTGCTGTTATTTCCATTCTGTAGATGAAGAACTTAATGCAAGGAGGCTAAATAATTTTCTAAAGTTATATGTAGTATGTGGCAGTGTGAAATGAAGTGAATACTCTTTTGGTTCCCTTGTATTATTCATCTATAATACTGTGATTCTGATTTTATTTTAATGATAATAAATTCTGAACTGCTGAAAATAAAGCAACAAATGCTCTTGTGGTACTGGGGACTGAACCCTAGGCCTTGTGCCTGCTAGACATGTGTTCTGCCACTGAATTACATCCCCAGCCTAGTGGATTGTTCTTGGATCTTAACAACATATTGTTTGGAATTAATAACAATCTTTTAAAAAGTTCATTTTATTTTTTTGCTTATGTGCTACCAAGGAATTGAACCTAGTAATTAGGATTTTAGGCATGAGCCTTTGGCATACAACTAAAACATTTTTTATTAGCATTCTAGGAAGCCAGGAGTCAATAAATAAATATGTGAATGAACCTGTATGCTTTTTTTCCCACATTAGTCAAAAATACTTTCCCACATAATAGATGATACAATATATTTTTGCTTTCTAGGAGCTTATGGTATAAAAGAAAATAGAAAAAATACAGGTATCAGTGCATATAGAAATAAATATAGTTGTTTAAAGACTCCTACTCTTATTTATGTGCAGTGAAGGAACATATTGGTTAATTATGAATTGAAGTGTGGATATTTTTTGGGTAGAAGAATTTGCTAGGCAATGAGAAGTTTCATATTAATTTAGTTTTGAGATGGGAATTACTTATGGCTCTTACAGAAAAGATTAGCAGGAACTTAAGCTGCTTTGTAGTATGGTGGTAGGTGGGGAATAAATGGGAGTAAAGTAGCTTAGAAGTAGCAAATTTTAAAATATTTTTAGAAAATGAGAAGGTTGAACCTAAGGAATTGATATGTTATATGATACTTTAGTTCAAACACGTGGAATATACAGATGAAAGGAGCAGTTTTTCAGTGGAGTTTTTAAATAGCAGTCAGGGGCAACTTCTTTCCAGGTAAACTAACAGGGATTTTCTACGATTAGTGATTATAGAGGTTTGCATCTCCAAGTGTTATTCATCAACCAGAAGTTTTCAGAAAGAGTCATAATACTTATGTCATAGTTTGATATATTTACATTTGTTTTTCAGCCCTCCATTAGAAAGTGTATCTTGTTTAACTGTTGAACTTTTCAAATGTCTGAGTAGGTATTAGACATTCTAGAACCTTCTGCCTGCATTTATATGCCAGTTTAGTATAGTATTATATGTACAAATCCAATGCCAACTTCTCTTTCTCATTTGATGTTCTGGCATGTGAAATGCTCTCAGCAAATTCTAGCATATTTTGAAGACCTGTTATGTACTTGAGAAAAATATGCCATACTAATTATTACTAATTATATTTGTGTTTTTGAGAATGACTGAAAATCCTATGTACAGGATGTTTTCATATGCTAAATCCTAGCAGCATTAAAGAATATTGGGAATATAAGATAGACTCTGTAGAGAGGTCATTAGACGAGAAAGAAGGCATTGTTCGTTTTCCTTTCTAGTTTTAGAATATTGAAAAAAAATGACACCAGTAGATTATCCCTGAAGATATTAGAGAAAGTTTTTCCTAAAAGTACTGAAGTTGGAACATTTGATTCATGCTTGAACTCTTAGAAAAAACAATAAATACAAATAAAAACAACACTTAAATTTTTTTTCAGTTGTGGTAATTAAGAATATCCTAATCATGAGATTCATAAATAGTTGCCAAGATGGTAAGCCAAGATCTTGGCACCATCTGATGCTGTTCATTGTTAGTGGGCTACATTAATTGGTTTATGATTAAGTCACCTGGCTCACTTCTTAGTTCTTTTCTGCATTTAAATTCACTGACTAAAATGGTAAGATAGAAGGAAAATTAGCTCTAAACACTGCATTTCCATTTCTATAGATTCATTTTTTCCCTTTAGAGCTTTTATTTTCTTAGGTTTCTAAACTATATTCCTTATATCTGTCAGTTGACTAGGATGACAAAATAGAAAATATGGCATATTTATCTTCCAGATATAATAAAATCATTTAATGCATTTTGTAACTGTTTTTGGTCTAACTCAGCTAAATTGAAGAGAAATGTAGCTTTGTTTTATCTAGACAACTTTTAGGTCTAAATGTCAGCCATATGTCATTCAGTTGTCTCTTCAGTGTGACCTTTATTCCTCACTCCCCCCCCCCCTTTGTGTAATTTGTACTCTATAATTTTCTATTTGGACTGATGTGATAAACATTTTTTGGTAGCAAACTTGTCTCCTCATTAAAACAAAACACAGCTCCTATTCCAGAAGAGATACTGATGACAAGTAACTATATGAAAAAACATTCCACAACATAATTTATCAGAGAAAAGAACATTAAAATGATAAAACATATACACCTGCTAGTATGTCCTTCCAGAGCAACAACAATAGATACCCATGAGCTGTGGAGCAAGAGGAATTCCCATTCATTGCCAGTAGGAACTCATACTAGTACAGCCACCTTGGAAGTCAACTTGGTAGTTTCTTGAGAATTAGTTACAGTCTGCCATACAGTCTAACAATTGCATTTCTGGGTGTTTATCCCAAAGTCAGGAAACCATAACCATGCAAATACTTGGATATTGATGTTTTGTATCAACTTTATTGTAAGTGCAGAATTTGGAAGCACGGAGTGGATAGAAACAAACCGAGGCATATCCAGACTCTGCACTATTACTTAGTGCTAAAAAGGAAATGAGCTATCAAGTCGTGGTAGCCATGTGGTGGAATCTTAATGGGCATTTTACTAATTGAAAGAAGCCAAAATGAAAAAAACTACACACAGATGATTCAAATTATATGACATCCTGGAAAAGGCTAGTTGAGATAGTAAAAAGATGAGCAGTTGCCAGGGTGAGGGGAATGAGGACCAAGCAGGTTAAGCACAGGAGATTTGGGGTACAGTGATGCTATCATAATAGCTGTATGCTATCATAATAGCTACATGTTACATTTACTGAAACCCATAAAATATGCAATACCACAAATGAACTTTAGTGTAAATTATTGACTTGGCTTGTAACAATGTGACAATGTAATATAATGTGATATTAATAGCATCATTTATAATGAAGTCCATTAAAAAGTAAAATTGAGCTCTAGCCTTGAGCATGAAAGCTTAGGGACAGTGCCTAGGCCCTGAGTTCAAGCCCCCAGCAAAAAAACAAAAAAGTAAAAGTAAAATTTGGGCCACAAAAGAATAAGGAGCTTATGTCTTTCTAGAAAAAGATGTTTAAGAAAACAGAATTACAAGCATTATCTCTATTTAAAAATATTGGTATAGTATAATTTGCATAAGCTGAAATGCATACTGAAACAAAACAAAAATATGGATTACTACTCTTAGTCCTTATAGCTATATTGCTATAGTCTTATTACTATGCAGAGGTCCAGTTAATCACCCTACAAAGATGAGTCACTGTGTTAAAGCACAAATAGGAGATACAGTCTATATATTATGTAGTACAGATAAATACAATTACGTGTTTTTTCTCACTAAAATGTGATTATGAGAAAAAATTTGTGCTGTATAAAATATAAGCTAATTCCTTAATATTTTTTCCTGTGACATTTTCCCTCATGGCACTCTTCCTTTTTCTTTTGCTCTGTTTCCATCTGGGGATAGAATGGAGGGTTAGGTACATGCTAAGCAGGTACTCTACCGTGATCTACAGTCTTAGTTGGAAGTATTGTCTTACTTAAAAACCATCAGTGGCTTTTTTTAGAATCTTTTCACTGATGTCTGTCGTGTTTCACTGACAGCCCCAGGCTGTCTACAGATTTATACCCTATTGCTACTCCACCAACACTTACTAGTGTTTTCTTCTGTCCCTCAGGAGGTACTGTGGGCTAGTGGGAGAACAGTTCTTGGTTGAGTACCTCTTGCCTGTGCATTGTAGTTAATGTTCCTGCCCCTCTCCCATCCAGTACCTACCAGTAGTAGTTGGGAGGGCTTGAAAAGAAGAGGAAGAAGAGAGCAGACCTAAGTTCTTCCAATTGAAAATGCCTTTGCTCGACAAATTGTGTTATTTGTGGGTTCCACTTGAATTTGTTTTCGTTGTTCTTTTTTTCTGTATACACTTACTAAAGTCTAGTTCTTTTTCATCAGGCCAATTGCTTTCATGTAAGAGTCAGGCACATCATTTATTAGTTACCCCATTGTAATAATGTACACATATATAAAACATAATATGTAGTGGCAGTGATGGTGATATAACTATGTTGGAAAGAGGAGCAATCAAATTAAAACCTATGATCTCATGCTTGACTTACAGTTTGGAAATTAATAAGGAAACAAAGAAATAGATAGTGTAGTATTCTGGTAGAGTGCTATGAAGAAAAATCAAGTAGAGAGTAAAGGAGAAGGTTAGTTTAGGAGGAACAGAGTTAGAATGAAAGGTGTTTGTTTAACATGGATGTATTTAAGGAAAAAGAGCTTTGCAGACAGAGGAAACTACAAGTAGGATTATTTATTTTTAGTCAGTTGTGTTCATACATTATATTTTTTTCATTTTGATGTTTCAAGCTTCTTAGGCTGAAGTTTAATTTTATTGCATTTTTCTTCCTTTTAAAATGCCTTATTTTACTGTAGCTTGCGTTTTGGTGTGGCAAGTTAGTAATTGTTGTTTGTTTTATTTTAGATCCCTGCATGTCACTGAATCCACCATGCTTCACAGAAGAAGATAGATTTAGTCTGGAAGCTCTTCAGACGATCCATAAACAAATGGATGATGACAAAGATGGTGGAATTGAAGTAGATGAGAGTGATGAAGTAGGTGGAAAGCTTTTTCCCTGTGTTTTCTTACAAGAGACTCACTGGGTTGCTAGTCTTGTTTTCCTTTTGCTTCTCATGACTCAGCTTACAAGCCTTTAGTATCTTTAGCTTTTTTCTTTCCTTTTCCTTTTCTTTTTGGGTGATTATGGGGTTTAACTTAGGGCCTCACGACTTCTACTAGGACTCTGAACCATTTTTAGCATTAGTTTTTCTTAGATAAGGTTTTGTGTTTTTGCCTGTGGCTGGCCTCAATGTGTATGCCTCCCTTGTCTCTGGGGTTAAAGAAATGATCCACTATACTTGCTTGTTTGTGGAGAGAAAGTCTTGATAACTTTTTTTATTTTCTGGCATAGAACTCTGATTTAGTGTCTACTCACTGAGAAGCTGGGATTACAGAACTGGGATTACAGATGTACACTGCCATGCCCAGCCCTTTTTCTTTCCTTTCTTCTCTTTTTATGCTTTAATTTTACCCTCAATATTTAAATGGCTTTCTTTTTTTTTAAATGTCTATTTATATACAGGGCTTGTCAGTTTTTTTTCTTGTTTCTTTTTTAAGACTGGTGTCTTGATATATTATCTAGTTTGTTCTCAAACTCTTGAGTTCAAGAGATCTTCCTACCTTAGTCTGCTGAATAGCTTTGTAGGATACTACCATGTCTGGCTCTTCCCAGGTATAAAAATACCTTCAGTGTCATACAGATTTCTTTTTTTTAATTTTCTCTTTTTGTTGGTCATGGGGCTTGAACTCTGGGCCTTGGCACTGTCTGTCAGCTCTTCAGCTCAAGGCAAGCACTCTACCACTTGAGCTCTACAGTGCTACTTCCAGTTTTCTGGTGGTTTATTGGAGATAAGTCTCATGGACTTTCCTGCCCTGTCTGTCTCTGAACTGTGATCTGAGGATCTCAGCTTTCTGAGTAGCTAGGATTCCAGGCGTGAGCCCCTGGCACCCAGTACTCTGGGATTTCTTAAACACATATCCTGTTCTGACTGTGTCAGTTATGTACTGTTGCTTTACAGACAACCCATAATATAACATAATGACAACAGTTTATTGTTTCTCTAATTCTGTGAATTGGCTGTGTTCAGCTGGACAGTTTTTCTGTTCATGTAGAAATGGGCTGAGGTCATTAATGGCAATCAATATTCATTTGTGAGGGCTGGGACTGTATAACCTAAGATATCCTTCTAACCAGCATGATATCTCCTTCTCTGCCTCTCATCATTCAGGAGCCTGGCTTGAGCTTTATTATAGCCTGACAGCTGGCTTCCAAGTACTGGTATTACAAGAAGATGAGTTCCTATGCGCTAGTGCTTACAAGACTTCTGCTTGCCAATGCTCGCTAATATCAGATTGGTGAAAAGTGAGGCAATTGGCTAAGCTCAGAATCTGTGAGAGAGGATTGTACATGACAGAGACAACTGGGAGAGACACTTTACTGATTTACTAATTTACTATACCTGCTGTCTTTAGTTCTTTTTTCTTTGTTGGTCATGGAGCTTGAACTGTGGGCCTGGGCGCTATTCCTAAGCTCTTTAGCTCAAGGCTAATGCTCTACCACTTGAGCCACAGTGCCACTTCCAGTTTTGTGAGTGGTTTATTGGAGATAAGAGTCTCTTGGACTTTCCCACCTGGGCTGGCTTTGAACCGTGATCCTCAGATCTCAGCCTCCTGAGTAGCTAGGATTACAGATGTGAGCCAACACCCGGCCTGTCTTTAGTTCTTAAATATTCCTATCATTTTCTTCCAAAGTTCTTAGTTTCTTCAAAGAAGTTGTTTTCTTTATTTGTTCGTGGTCTCATTTTAATCAATTAGAACTTTTAAGAAAAGGCCTTCCTTTTTAACTTCTTTGTTGTGTTTGTCAGTTGACATGCTTCATGTATAGTAAATTACATTATCTCCTGTATTATATAATGTGATATGGCAGTGATATCCTCTAATAACATTGTTTCCTAACAATGTTATTACAATAAATAATAAATTGTTGTCAAACAATAATATATATATATATATATATATTTTTTTTTTGGTTGGTCATGTGGCGTGATCTCTTAGCCTGGGCGCTGTCCCTGTGCTCTTCAGCTCAAGGCGAGCGGTCTGTCACTTGCGCCACAATGCCACTTCTGGTTTTCTGGTGGTTAATTGGAGATAAGAGTCTCACGGACTTTCCTGCCCAGGCTGGCTTTGAACCATAATCCTCAGATCTCAGCCTCTTGAGTAGCTAGGATTACAGGTGTAATCTGGGCACCACCAGCACCCAGCAACAATAATATTCCTTAAAGATAAATTCTTGATCTCCTGTACAAAGTATTTGTTTTGGGAATGCCTGTCTGGTTTCAGGTTACTCCTGATTCTTGTATCTCTAAGCCAGTTTGTATGATGTACATGTATTACTTTCTTCCTGATACTTATTTTTTTTATTATGTTTAAGTAATTATCCAAGAGTTGGCCATTTAACAAAGCAGTTTATGTATACAGTGCACCTTGATCAGTGTCACCCTTGATATTTTTGAAGACTCTTCCTGTTGCTTTAAATTTAGTATGGGGGGCTGGGAAGGTGGCTCAGTGGTAGAGTGCTTGCCTTGCATGCATGAGGCCCTGGGTTCGATTCCTCAGCACCCCATAAGCAAAAAGAAAAAAAGCCGGAAGTGGCACTGTGGCTCAAGTGGTAGAGTGCTAGCCTTGAGCTGAAGAGCTGAGGGACAGCGTCCAGGCCCAGAGTTCAGGCCCCACGACCGGACCCCGCTCCCCCCGCAAAAAAATAAATTTAGTATGGTTAAAGCTCTTTCATTTTAGATTTCTTACTGTTCAATATCACTTCTGCACCTATGTCTCCTCAATTCTTCTAAATTAGGAGTGAACAGACTTTCTCTATAAAGGGGTGAACAGATTGAAATGTGTCTTTCAAAGACATATGTTTTGGAAACATAATCCCCAGTACCATAAGATGTGACTCTTGGAAGTAGGGTTGATGCCTGTGCTAGAGAAATGCTCAGAGATCTATGCTGGCAATGTAGCCATGTCTAATTTGTGCCTTTATAACAGAATTTTACAGACTGGGTAATTTATAATGGACACCTTACAGTTTTGGAGGCTAGGATGTTCAGTACCAAGGTACCAGTAAGTTTGATGATTCTGGTCCCATAATGGCTCCCTGAATGCTGTGTCTTTTGAGAGGAGGGACACTTTGATTACATGGCAGATAATTCTAAAGGGATAAACTTTGGCCTTTTATAATGACATCCTTTCCACTCATGAAGGTAAGGCCATTGTGGTCTATTATCCCCCAACATCCTATTTTCTTTTTTTTTTGGGGCTCCGGTTGTGGGCCTGAACTCTGGGCCTGGGCGCTGTCCTTCAGCTCTTGAGCTCAAGGCTAGCACTCTACCACTTGAGCCACAGCACCACTTCTGGCTTTTTTCTTTTTTTGCTTATGTAGTGCTGAGGAATCGAACCCAGGACCTCAGGCATGCAAGGCAAGCGCTCTACCACTGAACCACCTTCCCAGCCCCCCAACACCCTATTTTCTAACATGACAACCAAATTTCATGGTAAGTTTTGCAGGGGACAGGCATCCAAACTGTGAAATGCCACTATTACAAAAATATTTAAATCTAGAAGATTTCAGAAATTCACATTTTTGAATAGTAGAAATATCTTTTAAAGAAAAAATTACAATTGTGTATGATCTATAGATGGAGAGAGTATTATGTAAACATTGACAGATATTTAACATAGTAGTTCATAGAATTACAAGTTAATCATTTTTAATTCATTAGATGTTAAATGCATATGTGTGGAGTGTTACCACTGTGAACAAATCCTTGAGTACATCAGAGCCTCTTGTTTTTGCTTGACTTTTTCATTCAAGGCTGGTGCTCTGCCACTTGGACTACAGTTCCACTTGCAGCTTTTTTTTTGTTGATTAATTGCAGATAAGAGTCTGTCAGATTTTTCTGCCTGGGCTAGCATTGAACTTTGATCCTCAGAGTAGTTAGGATGATAGGCATGAACTACTCGTTGGATGTCTGGCTAAATGCTTATTTTTATTATTTTTGAAAATTTTATATTATTGTAAAGATGCTGTACAGAGGGGTTACAGTTACATGAGTAAGGCACATTTCTTGTTGAACATTGTTACCCACTCCATTGTTGTTCTCCCATTATCCCTTTCCTCCATCCACTCCCCCCCTGGAATTTGTAAAGTTCATTTCCAACATAGTATCCTGTGAGTATCATTGTTGCAATGGGTCATCCTTCATACTTCTTTCATCATTTTGTTATTTCCCTTCCCTTCCCTCAAATTAGATAAGTAAAATAAGAAACAACTAGATACAGTACATTGGTGACACCAAAGTTGACATATGAAAAAAAGAGACCTGTTGTTTCCATGTCTTGGAGTTCATTTCAGGTAGCATCAATTTGTGTGGTCATAGTAACTCCTGAGCTATTATGATTCTCTGCAATAAGAAGAAAGAGGCTGAAGTAAATGCTTATTATTTTTAACTGAAGCTTTGTATGTCAAAAATTGTATCAACTCAGGCACCGGTGGCTCATGCTTGTAATCCTAGCTCCTCAGGAAACTGAGATCTTTGCTGCTGGGGCAGCAAAGTTTGTGAGACTATTTCCATTGAGCACCAGAAAACCAGAAGTAGAGATAGAGCATTAGCATTGAGCGCAAAAGCTCAGGGAAAGTGCCCATACCCAGGCTCTGAGTTTAAACCTCGTGAGTGACCAAAAAAAAAAAAATAATTTAGCATTCACTTGTTTCTCAAAGCAAACAGTATAGTACCTAAAAACTTTTTACCCTACCATTTTTTATCATTCAGTCTGTTTTACTTCTACTTTCACAATTCTGTTTCATTATAATGGGTTCTGCTTTTGTTAGACTGTCTAAGTCATAGCATATTAGAGTCCCCATTAGTGCATTATAGTTCAGTTTCATGTTTTTCTAGTGGAGTAGGAACTTAAGCATCACAGTATAATTTTTATAGAACGATGTACTTAAATTGCTAAATATACTCTTAAATACAACCTAGTAAAAAACTGGAAGAGTGGCCAATGTAGTCTAAGATGAGTCTGGAAAGAACTAAACATTTGTGACTTTGTTTAATAGTGGCACTGAGCAAGATGTCTAACTTAGTGCCTTTGGCTGTTTTGGGGTGGGGTTATTATTGAAACGCCTGCTTCAACTGGTGAATCTTTTTTTAAACCCCTTCTCACAAATTCTGTTTACTTTAGAATGCATGTAAATTACACATTTTCATTAAAAATAATTTCTCATTCTTGTGCCATTAATTTCTAATTTGCTTTCATGGCATTTTATATGCAACATTGTTACAGACTGGAAGGGGGCAGAAGAGTAGGAGTGTGAATCAGGATGGTGCATCTGGACTTCTTCATTTCTAGCCTGACTGTACTGCCAGTCCTGCTCTTCTCCCCCTCCTTCCCTGAGCATTTTCAGGATCACAGCATGGCATTGCATTTATGTAATATATTTTTTGAGAGCTTAGCACATTCACATCTTGTCTCATCTTCTAAAAGATGTCTGAAATCGAGTGTCTACAGAACCTGTCCCCATTTCACAGACAAATTAATTGTGTCTTACTGTACCATTAATATTGTTAATCTTATAGAAGTGCTATTATAAATAGGCAACATAATTAATTCATTGTCTAAAGTGGCCTACTTTGGAGAGTTGGTGAAGGTGCTATTAATAATTACAGTAAAACAACATGCCTATCTATCGCAGGCCCAGGAATTACCTTCACTGTGTGGCATATCTTAGTCTGCTTTGTATTGTGCTTAACATTTTGTCTTGCCCTTCGTGAACTTGTTGTTAAATTGATCTAGGCATTATGCCAAGATTTGTATTATTAGTGAGGCTTATATCTATTTCATTATAGTTTATCACTGAGTCTTCTCATACTGTATAGCTTTTTTCCTAGTAACACGGCAGATGCACTCAAACTGTTTTATTTTTCTTTCTTTAATGTTACGTGATTTTTCTTCCCTAAAAATCATATAACTGGAAAATATTTTCTACATTAAAATATACTGATGTTTTCATTGATTTTCATTTTCATTGACTTTAGAATTTTTTTAAACAACTTTTCTTTTTTTTTTTTTTTGGGGGTCCGGTTGTGGGGCCTGAACTCTGGGCCTGGGCGATGTCCTTCAGCTCTTCAGCTCAAGGCTGACGCTCTACCACTTGAGCCACAGTGCCACTTCTGGCTTCTTTCTTTTTTGCTTATGTGGTGCTGAGGAATCAAACCCAGGGCCTCATGGATGCAAGACAAGTACTCTACCACTGAGCCACCTTCCCAGTCCCCTTTTAGCAACTTTTCTAACTTTCCCCAATTTTCTTTGAAAAAATTCCCCTTCAGCTTTATCAAGAGATAATTGGCAAATAAGAATTGTCTGGTAAGTATACAACGTGATAACTTGATTTATGTGTACATTGTGAAATGATTACCAGTCAAACTAATTAATGCATTCATCACTTTACATATCATAAGGTACAAACTTTCAGTTATAATATAATATGTTTTGAGAATCTATTGTACAGTAGTTAGTAATGTGTATATAATACACTTGAAATTTGTTATTTCAAGTGTAATTTGTATTGTAATAATTTGTATTCTTACCACATAAACACACATATACACAATGGTGGGACAGAGGGCTTAGCTCAATTGTAAATTGCTTTCCTAGTGTGCTTGAAACACTGAGTTTAATACCTAGCATCAGCAAAAAAAGGGAAGACAAAAGAAACCCTAAATTTACATATCAGAAGAATTCATAGATTAGTGTAGATACGAATTTATGCATTTATGCATTGTTCATCATGAATTCATCTGAGTTTAGAGTTTAGAACATTGTTTTGTTCTAGAAAGCCATTTGAGTGGTCAGACAGAAAGTACTGTGCTATACCGGGGGGTATAAGGAAAGTTGCTCTTATCCTCACATGTTATCTGACATTATTTTGGCAGTGCTTTTTTGAGAAGGACAGGAGAAGTAGTCCCCTTGTTTCATAGATGAGAAAACAGAGATTAAGTTACCTGTATCACCTGCTGTATGTAAGGACAACTGGGATTCTAGCTGAGCTTTCTCAGCTCTTATATGTGCTCTAACATGTTCCCATATAGTTCTGAATTATTATTTTTGTTTGTACAAGCTAGAAACTGCATGCATTCTTCAACCTCAAAGTACTGATGTCAGCTCATTCTCTAGGACCTTCCACTCTGTTAAGACCTCTGAGTATTGCTGTCAGTTCATACCCTGTTTGTTCCCATTGAATCTCAGGATATTGACTTGCATTTTGAATGTTAGTGCCATGGTGTAATTGTGCCACCACAAGCCCAAATCCACTGGATCAAGCAACCATGGATTATGAGTTGAGTCTTATTAAATGGATAAAGTTTCATAGGTTTGGATGATAGGTAGGACATTCTATGACGTGAGATTAGGAAGAGAAAGTAGAACAAGAATGTAGAGTGCTAATTTATGCAGAGTGAAATCTTTTCTGTCTGGAGTGTTAGTAGTTGAAGATAGAATTGAAAAGTGCTTGGTTGGTGTTGTTCTTGTTTTTATCTGCTTTGATTTCTTAGTAATTCTTGATTTTTTTGCATCATAGTCTATTTTTTTTGTCTTTTGAAAGCTTTCATTTTCTAGAAATTTTGCTCAGGCTCATGGATTTAATTATCATTTCTGTATATGTTCAGTTCTGACTTCTCTCCAGAATTCCATTCTCATTTTTGATCTGCTAGAGTCTTGAAATCATTGTTCTAAATGTCAACAAATTACATTGCTTCCCTTTTCTATAAAAGTCTCTACTAAACTAGTTTCGAGTTACCACTGTAAAACAATATTTAAAAACAACACAAATCAAGCCATTTTCCTATCTCTCTTTATGTGTGTTGTGTTCTTATTGTCACTATCACCGAGTCTTGGGCTCGGTGCATCAGTCTCAGTTTGTCTGTCTCCTCTTGCCTTTAAGTTGTTGAGTTTTATTCTTACATGGTTTCTTTATTATTTTTTATTATATATATATATATATATATATATATATATATATATATATTTGTAAAGATACTGTACAGAGGGGTTACATTTACATGAGTAAGGTAATGAGCACATTTCCTATCGAGCATTGCTACCTCCTCCTTTGTTTCTTACATGATTTCTAACTGGTCTTCCCATTGCTATTCACTTCCTCTTTTTAAATCCATTTTTACTGTTATTATCAAATTAAAAATATTTTAGAATATTATTTTGTTATTCTGTTTCCTACTTAAAAGCATATATTGGGGAATTGGGATTTAGCACAGGGGAAGAGCACTTAAGTACAAGGCCCTGAGTCTGGTTCTCAGCTCTGTAAAAACAAGTATATATTGGATCCCCATTGTCCAGTGGTCTCAAACTTTAGTATGTGTCAGAATTGCTAGAGTGCTTGTTACAACACAGATGCCTTGGCCCACCCTCACAATGTCTGATTCAGTAGATCTGGGAAGAAACCCAATAATTTGAAGTTCTAGCAAGTTCCCTGAAGATGTTGATACTACTGGTCCTGCCATACCCTTGAGAACCATTGCTATAGTTACTATAATCTAGACTCATTAGTTGGGCATTCATGATCTTTTTTTTTTCCTTTCTTTTTTTTTTTTTTTTTACTATAGTAACACTCTTACGAGGCAGCTTCTTCATGTTCTCTTTACTTTAGCCAAGATGAACAATTGAAGCTATATATATATATATATAGCTCCTATATTCTTACAGTGTTTTACTTATGATTCTTTTTGTCTTTTTTTGCTTAATCTTGCCTGTCAAATTATAGCTGTCTTAAAATGCTAATTTTAGATTGAATAGAACCTCCTGTAAAGTCTTCCCCATTTTTCAGTGTATTACCTTTCACCAATGTTCTTTCTTTGTATGTTTGTTTTTTTTGGTCCGGTCGTGGGGCCTGAACTCTGGGCCTGGGCGCTGTCCCTCAGCTCAAGGCTAGTGCTCTACCACTTGAGCCACAGCACCATTTCCGGCTTTTTTCTTTTTGCTTATGTGGTGCTGAAGAATCGAACCCAGGGCCTCATGCATGCAAGGCAAGCACTCTACCACTGAGCCACCTTCCCAGCCCCTCACCAATGTTCTTTCAAGTCAAAGTAATTCTTTGTTTTGTACTGTATTATCTAATGGTGTTTATTGGTTTGTAGTTTAGTTTGATCATATTCCTACTTTTATGTTCTTCATTAAGTTTACTCATTGGAATTCTTTCTTTCTTTTTTGGGGCTTGAACTCTGGGCCTGGGCACTGTCCCTGTGCTCTTCAGTTCAAGACAAGCACTATACCACTTGAGTCACAGCACCACTTCGGTTTTCTGGTGGTTTATTGGTGATAAGAGTTTCATAGACTTTCCTGCCTAGGCTGGCTTTGAACTGTGATCTTCAGATCTCAGCCTCTCCTGAGTAGCTAGGATTACAGGTATGAGCCACTGGCGCCTAGCCAGTGGGTTTATTATTGATTACATAGCACATAGATGGTGATTACAGGCAATTCTTTCTGTAGGCCACAACTAGAAGCCTTAGAAGCCCATATTCCCTAAACATCGGTATAATTTGGGGAGGGGAAGGGAAAAAACAAATAGTTTAAATAGGGATATAGATTGACCAATTGTAACAATGAGATGTACAAGACACTATGTCAAAAATGAACTTTACAATTTAGGTGGGGGTGAAAGGGTGTAGCTGAGGAGGTGGGAGGGAGGGGATGGTAGGGGAAAAAGAAGGGAGGAGGCAACAATGCTGGATAAGAAATGTACTTATTACTTTTCTCATGTAACTGTAACCCCTTTGTACAGTATTTTCGCAACAAAAACTTAATTAAAAAAAAGAGGATTTTCATAGTCAAAGAAGAAGTGGGTTGTAGTTACTATCATGAACCTCATTAATGGAAGTATTAAAACCCCTTTTATTTTCTTCCCTGCCAAACAGATGATAAAAATATTTTAAAATTGCATTAGGTGGTAGTGAAATCTCATAGTAACTGGGTTTCTTAAAATTCTGAGAGATGAGCAATAAAGTTGGATGTTGATATCTTTTTTAATGGGTAAATTTCTGCCTGTATGAAATGATGAATTTCTTCAAGTTCTTGATCACTTAGTTTTTTTAAGGCATAATTTATATACAACTTAAAGCAGAGACTGAGTTTGATAAATTTTGAATGAATGTAGACCATGAACATGTGTCTACCATTTAATTGACCTAAAGAAAATTTCAAAATGATCATTTCCTTCCTTCCTTCCTTCCTTCCTTCCTTCCTTCCTTCCTTCCTTCCTTCCTTCCTTCCTTCCTTTCTTCCTTCTCTCCTTTCCTCCTTCCTTCCTTCTTTCCTTTCTTTTTTTGTGCTGGTCCTGGGGCTTGAACAAAGGGCCTGGGTGCTGTCCCTGAACTTTTTGCTCAAGTGTAGCACTTTATCACTTGAGCCACAGCTGTACTTCTAGCTTTTCTGGTACTTTATTGGAGATAAGAGTCTCAAGGACTTTCCTGCCCAGGCTGGCTTCAAACCACAGTCTTCAGACTCAGCCTTCTAGTGGCTAAGATTACAGGCATGAGCCACTAGCACCTGACTTTTTTTTTTTTTTTTTTCCCTCTCTGAGCTAGTACTGGGGCTTGAAACTCAAGACCTAAGAGACTGAGAAGTTAGTATTACAGATGTGAGCCACCAGCACTCAGCAATCATGTTTTTTAAACTAGCATTTTCTTTTTAAAAGACATGAAGAATAATTTCATGTTGCAGTATAATCTGTGAATTGGGCAGCGATTAACTCCTCCCCTCCTCCTCCCCTTCCTCTCCATCCTCTCCATCGCTCCCTCCCTTCCTTCCTTATAGTCTCCCTCCCTCCTTCCCTCCCTCCTTTCCTTGTAGAACTTTATAGGTGCAGAATACTTTTAGTCTTTAGCTATCTGAAGAAGTTTGTAATTCACTGTTTCTTTTTTTTTTCTTCTTTATTTTTTTTTTTTTTGTCGGTTATGGGGCTTGAACTCTAGGCCTGGACATTGTACCTGAGCTCTTCAACTCAAGGCAAGCTCTCTACAACTTGTGCCACAATGCCTCTTCTGGTTTTCTGGTGGTTAATTGTAGATAAGAATCTCATGGACTTTCCTGCCTAGGCTGGCTTTGAACTATGATCCTCAGATCTCAGCCTCCTGAGATTAGGATTAGGATTAGCTAGGACTACAGGCATGAACCACCAGCACCTGGCTTTCACTATTCCTTTTGACAAATGTGTTTGTTGTGTAAGAATTCTAGATTGATGTTTTAATTTTTAATATATGTTGCTTATGTGTTTTCTGTGTTGTCTCGTACATGATATCAAATCTGCTATCAGCTCTAGTTTTGTTTCTTTGGATGATACTTCTTTCCTCACTCTGGTTGTTTTAAAATATTCTGTTTGTCTGTCTGTTTTTAAGCTGTTTGAGTAAGACATTTCAGTGTAGTTTTATGTTTTTGTCTTTCCTGCCATCTTCTCCTTCTGTATTACTGTCTCTATTTCTGTCTTTTATACTAGGTAATGAACTTTGACTCATACTTACTGGGCAGTTCATCTGTCATTTTTGTGTTTTTGTGTGTGTTGATGGTCACAATATGTGTGTTCATAATAAGATTTGGGGAAGTTTTGGCCAGTGATTGTTCAAATACATTTTGGTTAGTTTCTTATGCTTAGTTTGTTTACATTTGCTGATATTTGGGTCTGTCATATTCTGGCATTAATCTGTATTTTTTCACCTCAAAATTTGCAGTTTTAGGCATAAAATTTCAACTTAGATCTTTTTAAATAAAAAAAAAGAATTTTAATATGATATGATCACCCCCCTCTCTTCTTTTGGTTCTAGCCTTGGGGCTTGAACTCAGGGCCTGGTGTTGTCCCTGAGCTGATGCTTTCTACCACAGCTCCATTTTTAGCTTTTTGGCATTTACTTGGAGATAAGAGTCTCATAGACTTTTGAAAAGCTATTAGACAGGATCATGGTGTAATAAGACATAACGTTTTTCCTTTAAAAATTTAAGTGCGTGTGTAGAGTTAAGAAGCTGTTGTACATTTATGATTTAATAAAATAATTCTAAAGGAAAAAAAAGAATCTCATAGACTTTAATGCACAGGCTGACTTTGAACCATGATCCTCAAATCTCAGCCTCCCCAGTAGCTAGGATTACAGGGCGTGAATTACCAGTGCCCAGCTGTATATCTTTTCTTAACAAGCTCAGAATTTAGTTTGTTGAAAGAATCTTTTAATACTGAAAAAAACCCCAAGTTTGCCATTTTTAGGTTATGTTTGATTAATTGAGTCTTCTCTTAAGTTTTGGGTTGTATTTTCTTATATCTTAGCATGTCTAGTAATCTTTCACTATATATTAGACATGGAATTTTCTTTTTGGGGTACAGGATATTTTTGTTCTTTTTTAAATGTATTCTCAAGCCTGGTTCTAGAACTGGATAAATTACAGGGAAACAGTTTAATTATTTGAGTTTGTACTTACCTATGTTTTAACCAGTATTTGTTCATTTAATTCTCAATAATGAGACAAAATACTTCTCAACATTATACCTGGTAATTCACAAATAATGAATTTATACTCCTGATTGAAACAGGGACTAGTATTGTTTTTGCTCATTAGGGATGGTTTCCTCTAGTTTTTCCCACATAATTTTTAAAACCCTTTGGTTAGTAATACTTCGTTGCATGCACATGTTGATCAGTGAGTTCAAGACAACCTTTTCTAGCCATGCAGACTCTTATCTGGCAGCTTACTCTTTGCTGAAGCTTAGCCTTGTTACCTCTAGAATCCATGGTCTGTCATACTTCCAAGACTATGTCTTCATCTCAGAAAAACTGCCTGGTACTGCGGGTTCTTTCTTCCAGGACTCTGTCAGGGAAATTTGTCCTTGAACTAATTTGGACATACTATTTTTTTTATTGGTTGTGGGGCTTGAACTCTGGGTCTGGGCGCTGTCCCTCAGTTCTTCAGCTCAAGGCTAGTGCTCTACCACTTGAGCCACAGCACCACTTCTGGTTTTCTGAGTGGTTTATTGGAGCTAAGAGTCTCATGGACTTTCCTGCCCAGGCTGGCTTCTAACGGTGATCCTCAGATCTCAGCCTCCAGAGTAGCTAGGATTGCAGGTGTGAGCCACCGACACCCAGCATAATTTGGACATTCTTAAAGCATACAGTTAATTGTCTTTCAGGGATCACTGTTCTTTGTTGGTCAGTCTTAAAAATGATTGTTTCTGGGCTGGGAAGGTGGCTGAGTGGTTGAGTGCTTGCCTTGCATGCATGAGGCCCTGGAATAACCCGGAAGTGGCACTGTGGCTCAAGGGTAGCACGCTAGCTTTGAGCTGAAGAGCTGAGGGACAGCACCCAGGCCTGGAGTTCAGGCCCCACAACTGACAAAAAAAAAAAAGAAAAAGAAAAAGAAAAAAAAAGATTGTTTATACAATTTGTCTCATATTTTAAATATTTTTTTTGGAGGGAATGGCAAATCCTGTCTCTGTTACTTACTTCATCTTTACTGGAAATGCAGATTCTTACAAACTGTAGCAAATAAAACACAGAGATCTTTTTTTGTTAAAAACTTAAATAGTCACATGTTAATTTCAAGCAACTTATCTTTTTATGTTACTGATATTGTACTGATTAGATATAATATTAACTTGTATGATTGCAGGAGCATTATTCTGCGTAAGTTCTTAGATGGCAGAGAGATAGAAAGTAGAAATTTCGACACTTGTGAGTTCTGGAATCTGAGACAAAAGCCTATTGCTAAATTTTGACCTAAGGCCAAAGCTACATTTTGGTATATCTCTAGCTGTCTAACTCCACCCCTATCTACAGGGGATATGTTCCAAGGTCCTTAGTAGATGCCTGCAGTTGGAAGCTTTCATCTTTTTATTTGAAACAAGTGCTCTATATTTTTTTCAATTTTTAGGGTTACTTTCAATTCAAACACTGAGATTCTGATATCTGGAGAGTTGATCTGAAAACCTGAAATGGCTGCTCTGTGACTAGTAGACACCAAACAATAAGGTGATTCACGTGCAGGCAGGAAGGAATGGGCTAGCTCGAGGAAAGGTTAGGATCTAGCTTTACTAGTGTTGACAGTAGTTTTGGGATCTGTTGAACCCTGAGCTTGCAGAATAGGATCCTAAAGAAGTCATTTTTGGGGTTTAATATAAGTAAACTAGAGATTGTCTGTTGGTTTCGGATGTTGGTAGCCCAGGGAATGGTATTAAGACTGAGTTGGTGTGATAGCAGTAAGGAGGGAGTTAACTGTAGCAGGAGGTAGGGCTTATGTTAAAGTATAAAAGCTGTAAAATTAGCTGAATAACTTTTCTGTTTTTTTTTTTTTTTTTTTTGCTGTTCCTAGGGCTTGAACTTGGGGATTGGGCTGAGCTTCTTTTGCTCAAGGCTAGTACTCTAACACTTGAGCTGCAGTGCCACTTCTGGCCTTTTCTGCTTATGTGGTATGGAGGAATTGATCCCAGGTCTTACTTCATGCATGCTAGGCAAGCACTCTACCATTTAGCCACATTCCCAGCCTTATCTTCACCTTTTTAAGAAATGGTACAAATTTTGCAAATACAGGTAAAAATTTAAAATAAGTTGTGGTTTATGAAATTTAAATAATTGCCATTATTGAATGCCTTTGACATGTATCAGGCGTGTTTTTTTATTCTTCATGTAGAATATGTAAGTTAATCCTTCCAACCTTTTGGAGGTTGTTACCATTTTGTAGATGACATGGAGGCGTGGAGGTTGAGGTCATAACTAGTGAGAGATTTAGGTTATCTCTGTAGTTTGTTGACCAAATTTGTGCTCTGATCTACCATATTGTTCAATTTAACAATTGTAGGATGGAGAGAGAAACATTGGTAATTTCTACTTTATCACTATGGTATTTTATCTAAGAGCTTGGGGAATCAATGTGTTAGCATAGTGATAAATATTAGAAATTAAAAAAATTGCTCCCAGTAATTGAATCTTCTTTTAATGTTTTTATGTCTTTTTCCTTATGAAACATTATACTAAACTATTTGAGTTGTATTTCAAGACAGGAAGACCCTGTAATTGTTTATTAGGAATCCATCTGTTTTAACTGACTCAAATATCAGACCTTGGACATGGTGTTATTTTGACGACAGGTGTCCTTTGGGAGAATCTCTGCTTACATTGTCAGTGAGGAATCTGTGGTGTTTCTCTCCATCTCTGTTTTATGTATTTTGTTTCAGAATATCTGAAATGGAATTCTATCAGTATTGGGCAAGATTACAGTTTAAGTGTTTGTTAGTCACAGAAACATGTTAAATCTAACAACACTGTGTGAAATTATTAATACTTTATTCATACTGTATTTATGCTTGTCAAATATTTTTTCTGTGCACACTACTTTAAGTTTGATTTTTTAAATAACTGTATGTGGTGGGCCATTTTGTCTGCTTCCTTGAACAAAAAAGAAATAAGAGGCTCAAGAGAAGCTTGCAAATGTTGACAGTCTGTGTAGTGGAGTCAGATTTCGAGTATATGTCTGTCAGACTCTGGGATCTTGAGTGCTTAACTATGGCATTAAGTCATGTCTCCTGGGTTTTGAGGTTTGTGAGTTTAAAAATAAAAGGAGTAACATGGTTTGTGTTGGTGAAAACAGTGATAAAAGCTGTGCTGCTCAGGCTTTCTGAGAAGCTGAAACTAAGTAATTAAGCACCGGGGCAAATTACTAATGCTACCCGCTTCTGTCTGCCTGGTTGCCTCTGTTTCTTTCATTATTTTTTTCTGTGCATATTTATTGGTGTTATCGGTTTCTCTTACTACCTGGCCAATCTGTATTGCCCATAAAATGGTACTTTGAACACCATTGCATTTATCCCACTTTAAGAAATCTACATGAGTACGAAGTGCAACTCTTTATGATATTAATTGCAGGGTTTTTTTTTTTTTGGTTAGAATTTTTAGAAAGAAATGTGTTTCTCTGGGATAGGCTTGGAATTGTTCTCTAGTTAGGTATCTTTTGATTAAATAGCTGTGGAATTGGGTGGCAGGTTGAAGGAGAGGTGACTGGGCATATGCAGGCATCTGTATTGATGGTGGTGGATAGTTCCTGGGGAAAGCAATTGGACTAAAGTCTTTAAATAGTAAATTCAGTAACGTATCAGATTTTGTTAAAGTGGTAGGTAAAATAACTTAGCACAAATACATGTCCTATGAGTACAAGAAACAAGTCAGTTTATTATGTTAAAACTAAATTCCTAAGTTTAGTATAAAGCAAATTCTTTTAATGGTACTAGAATAGTTGATTTAAAAGAATTATCTAGTCTGGTGGTGGCGCACACCTGTAATCCTAACTATTCAGGAGGCTGACATCTAAGGATCACGGTTGAAAGCCAGCCTGGGAAGGACAGTCCCTGAACTTCTTATCTCCAAAAAACCTGTTCACAAAACCAGAAGTGGCGCTGTGGCTCAAGTGGCAGAGCACTAGTCTTGAGCTGAAGAGCTAAGGGACAGCGCCCAGGCCCGGATTCAAGCCCCTTGGCCGACCAAAAAAAAGTTATCTAGATGAATATTTTTGAGAAGAATATTCAATAGACATTTCTTGTTCATTTCTCTATTTGTATTGTTACCAGAGAATTTCCTGTGGTAGTTTTGCATATAATTGGATTATGTTTACCAGTGAAGTGTACATTATTTGCTGTACTATCACTTAAAGATTTTCTTAATAAAATTCCAGATTCTGTTTTTAGATTTCAATAAATAAAAATCATTTGTCTTTTATTTGCCTTTTTGGTTATTCTTGACTGATTTTTAAATGTATATTGTTATCTTGCCTCTTTTATAAAATTAGCAGTCTTCTTTTATTTATTTGTTTATTTAAAGTTTTTTTTATTGTGGAAAATACTGTACAGAGGGGTTACAATTACATGAGCAAGGTAATGAGTACATTTCTTACCAAACATTGTTGCCTCCTCCTTTGTTTCCTTACCATCCAGTGGTTTTCTATAAAGCTTTTTTGTAGGACATTGAGAACAGAGTTTGGTGGAAACTGATAGCTTATAGTGTTTAGTTTGCTCAAACATTTTCCAGCTTAGTTTCAACAAAAATTAATTGTGATTATAGTGTTTTCCGGTTTCATTATTGGGCCAGAATAATAAAGAGCTGTAAGATATAGGATATCTTTTGTTTTTTATAGTTGATTTATGTTAAACTGGGGTCAAGTTTTAAATCTGAAGCATTTCTAGACAATAAGTCCAGGGAAAGTATAATTTAGTATATTCACTTTTTACTCAGTTTTCTTAGTACTAGCTAGTTCTAAATGAAATATTGTAAGTTTTTATTGTTTTAAATTGCCTTTCTTAGATATTTTTATTTTGTTAATTACATTTTTAGTAAGCATCCACAAATTCATCCTGATCAGGTAGCTAGAGTACTACATTTTGTCTTGAGGAAATTACCTTCTTTCAGAACTGTGGTTCTGAAACCACAGGATTGAACTTTTCCTGTTCTTGGTGTTCATATGGTGAAGAATTTCCTAGGACATTGTTTTAAATATGTATCACATAAATGAAACAGTTGCCATTTGTTCCAGTTGGACTGGACAATTTCCAAGACAGACTTCCTGCCAGCTCTGTCAGTCATCATGGTTTTCAGTCTAGATTTTCTCTGCAGCTCTTGGACCTCTTCCAACATTGAGACAGTTTCTAAGCATCAGTAGCAATGATCTTTCCAGGTATCTCTACTGGCTTCTAAAGGTGTCAGTCAGGAAGAGCAGGAGGGTTTGGGAGCATTCAGGCAGGCCTCCTTCAGTATACCTTCAGAAAGAAGTTAGAGTAAAAGAAGAAGGCATTATTTAGAGCAACAAAATACATAAATGTGGAAGTAAATCATTTACATTAGTGCTTTTCAAACACATTGATAACGCAGAACCAGATTTTTAGTTTCCCATCCATTAGAGAAAGAGGCCATAAAACTAGTACACTGATCACATGGCTGGCACAAATGCTCTGAAAGCATTTTCTAATTCCTTTAAAAGGTCCTTAGTGGCTATTCACAATCTTTACACACATTGTGGAACAGTATCTGGGCTGACTGACACTGCTTTATGGACTGCAAGTTGAATAGTATGGTTGATCCTACATACTTGTTATCTTCATTTTGTACCTAATGCCATTAAAGCTCAAAAGAGAAATTACTTGTTTATTATTATACAGCTATTGAGTAGTTTAGTATAGAATAGTTCAAAAGCAAAAAAATACATTCTGTATTCTGATTTATGAAATAATCTTTTATATGAGTTTTTTTTGTTTTGTGCCATTTTGGGGGCAACTCAGGCTATGTCCCTGAACTTTTTGCTCAAGGTTAGTAGTGCCACTGGAGCTATAGCTTCACTTAGCTCCTCCCTCTCCCCTCCTCATCCCTCCTTCCTTCCCTTCCCTTCCCTTCCCTCCCTCCGTCCCTCCCTCCCTCTCCCTCTCCCTCTCCCTCTCCTTTCTTTTCTTTCCAAATTTAATAGAGATAGAGTTTCACAGACTTTCCTGCTCTGGCTGGCTTTGAACTATAATCCTCATATCTCAGGCCCTTGAGTAGCTAGGATTACAGACATGAGCCACCAGTGCCCTGTGAGTTTATTTTTGTGAAAAATCAATACAGATACTGAGCAAAACAAGAAGAAAAAAGAGAAATATTGGCATAGGAAGCATAAGAATAAAAATCCTACTTGATTGTTTAATTGGAATAATGAGTTTATTTTAATGACCTATCTGGAGGTAAAGTCTAAAAGATTAACAAATGGTATGTAAGCCATAAAAAGGTTGCTTTTATTTGTTAGTGGGACACAAAGAAGTGATACAGAGCTGGTTAGATTTTAACTAAAATTAGTTTAGTGCTTTTTCTGCATATTGTAAAATAAAATTAATATATTTTGTACTTCAGGTTTATAAAATATTCTGTTTCTGAATATAGTAATAAATACGCTTCTGTTGTCAGAGCTTTAAAGGTAAGATGCTGTGAGTGAGGAAATTAGGGTTGGTTATGTTTTGAAACATCCTGCCACCAAGTATTTAGTAAAAATGTATAATATTTAGAGTATATGTTAAGTTTTTCTCTATAAGCATTTCTTGAATTGGAATTTTACCTCAGACATATTAAGCTGTTTAGGTCTTAGTTTGTTATTCATAAAATAGATAGAAATAGTACTTCATAGGATTTACATAAACTTAAATGAAATGCATCTGTGTTTCTGTGTGTGTATATATACTGCTGTTGGCGTATTTATTGTGTGACCTAGACTAGTGCCCATTAAACAGTGAACATTTGATAAGTATTTTACTATTGCTGTGATGACTAGTATAAGACATCTACTTCATAAAATATAGTTAATAAACATAGGTGTATAATACAACTGAAAATACCAACAACCTACTGGTTATCGTATGAAAATAGTCACCTACCTCATGTCAGACGTTAATTTTCAGTTTATTAAGACAAAATTAAGGCATGTTTAACTTAGTGTTTTTTTCTTCTGTAGTTTATTAGAGAAGACATGAAGTATAAAGATGCTACTAATAAGCACAGCCATTTGCACAGAGAAGATAAGCATATAACTGTAGAGGATTTGTGGAAGCGATGGAAAACATCAGAAGGTAAGACTCATGTAGTTATCTACATCCCTCATTTTTGTGATCTACATCCCTCATTTGTGTTTCTGCCCGCTTAGCTATTGGCAGCCCACTCATTGTGAATGGTTTTTGCCAAAAATATATGAGGTTATATTTTTGTATGAATATTTCTATTTTACCATTTTTTCCTGTTTTTATTTTTTGTTTGATTTGGCAGTATTGGGGTTTGAAGTCAGGAACTTGGATTTTCTAGGCACTCTACTTCTGAGCTACATGTTTAGGCCCCATTTAAAATTTTGAGTGGTAATTTTTATCTTCTTTATATTCATAAAGTATGCTGTTTTCAGATAGTTTGGTACTTTATCCTAGAACAAATAGTTCATATCTGAGAGTCTAAAGTTCTGAAGCACTGTCTCAATTATTAAATTGAGTTTTTTAAATAAGTTTTTTATTATGAAAATACTGTGAAGAGAGGTTACAGTTACATGAGCAAGGTAATGAGTACATTTCTTATCAAGCATTGTTGTCTCCTCCTTTGCTTTTCCCCTGCCATCCCTTCCCTCCCACTTCTTCAACTACACTCTAAATTGAGGTTTATCAAGTAAACATTGGGAACCAAAAGTGTTTTCTTTTTTTTTTTATTTGTGGTGAACAGTTTCTAAAGCCTTTAGGAAACAAGAACTTGGAGGCTTTTTCTTTAAAAAGTTGTTCATGAAATCTTCTAATATAGTAGTTACCCCTTAGCTACTTGGGCTATGTTCTAAGACCCCTCAGTGGGTACCTAAAACTACAGATAATACTGAACTTTGTATTTTTTAAATCTTTTTTTATATGTGGTATTTACCTACAATGATGTTTACTTTGTAAATCAGTCCCAGTAAGAGAGTACAACAATAATTAGTAAGCAAATGGAACATTCACAGCAATACATTGTAATAAAAGTTATGTAAATGTAGCTTCTTCAACTGTCAAAGAGTAAGTACTTTGTCACTGTAAAAATACTGGGCAAAAGGTTAATGTATGTTCTCTGCAGGACAATGTAAGATTTTGTCACACTACTTGTAATAAGTTGATTATTTGTGGAAATTTCTATTAATATTCTCTCAAAGTAGCTGAGCCTTTGGTAACAAAAACCACAAAAAGTTAAGCTGTAGATGTGGGTGGAAGGGGGCACAGAAGTTTCATGATAAAATTGAGTAATTTGTGTTTCATTCCTTTTCTTTTTCTAAGTTCTCAAGCTGTTTTATGGATGGGAATTCTTCAGGGCAGGAAAAGCTTCTGACCTGAAACCTCAACACAGCCTCTTATGCTAAGAAGCTACTAAAATTGAAAAATAAAGCAAAAATGTTCATTAAGCTTGTTTTTTATTTTATAATTTTGAATATCAGTGAACTAGAATATTGTTTTTCTAGTGTTTCTATTTTCTTATGAAAGTTAAGCAATTACGTTAAGCTACATAGTTCTCTGATTTTTTTTGATAAAATTAGGGGAGCCAGGACAGATACTATGAGTGTAAATAAATAACAAGTTTGCTCTCAATGGTAATGTTTTAGACATGGAAAACTACAGAAAACTATCCTATTCTTATTTTTCTTACTGTAGAAGGTTGTAATTTGCTTACATGTTTGTGTTTGCTTTTTCTAAAAAAGGAATCTATTGAAATACACAAGAGAAAAGGAAAAATAAGACAAGAAAGATCACTGACCTAACATTAAAAACAAAAATCTAACATTAAAAAAAGTTCCTTTATTTCCCCTTCCCATGTCATTTAAAAATAATGGAAACTTGGAAATGAATAAGAATAGAAATAAATTGGTATAAGTCCCATGGGGGAAACATGATAGGGTAGTGGCAAATTCAGTGATAGATTTTTGTTCTGTGAAATACCTTAGCATCTCATAGGCATTATTAAAAGAATTAAACATTTACTGTAGAGTCTATTACTGCTACTACTTTTGATTTGAGTATGTTTATAGTGAATGGAATCCACTTAATTATGTTTTAATGAAGGAATAAGAATTTGGCAGTTTAACTCCCATGCTATTGTCTGGTTCAGTCAGCATCATCTCTGGGTTGGATAGTTAGACTATCTGCTTTATTGGTTTTTCCTATATATGGCAGGGAATTTTTTTTTTTTTTTTTTGGTTCTGGTCGTGGGGCCTGAACTCTGGGCCTGGGTGCAGTCCCTCAGCTCTTCAGCTCAAGGCCAGCGCTCTATCACTTGAGCCACAGCACCACTTCTGGCTTTTTTTTCTTTTTGTTTATGTGGTGCTGAGGAATCGAACCCAGGGCCTCAGGCATGCAAGGCAAGCGCTCTACCACTGAGCCACCTTCCCAGCCCCATGGCAGGGAAAATTTAAGTGTATTCTTTTCCCTCTGAAGTTTCAGTCATTTTATTCTATTAAATGAGCTGATAATATCGTATACAGAATAAGAGGGGGAAAACAATGATTTATTCATATTTGTAAGGAAAAATGTCACAAAAATATGAGACTTACAGAATGCGGTAAGAAGTTTGAATTTTGTTGTAAAGAACTAAACAAATTGATTCTCAGATCTTTGGCTTCTAGGGAAAAGAAAGGTGGTCCTAAATATGGCAAGTCCAGTAGAGGAAGTAGTCAAAGCTAGGGTTATCTTGTTAGGCAAATGGAGCCTCTCAGACCTAGGGTCAGATCCTTAATCCCCTCTTTCCTAAGAAAAATCCTTTCATTTAGAAAAATCCTAAAGCAGGAAGGAGATTGTCATATAGAAATGGCTGTCTGTACCTGCTGTTTACTAGTCTAGATGGATTTAGACTTATTTTCATAAAAGGACAATCTTCCACATCCATTGCTGTGTCTGCAGAAATCTGTAGTTTCTTGAAATATGCTGAAGAAATATAATTGAGCCCAGACTGTTTCACTCTTCCACATTACACTTCTGTTTCAGTCCATTCTTCACCCAGAAAAGCAATCTGTTTAAAGTATCAATCCATCCTGCTAAATATCCGACATGGCTCAGAGAAAAACCTAAGGTCTTTACAAAGGCCTTTAAGTCTCTGCATGTCTGTCCCTCTTCTCTCATCTATATAATTTTCTCTCATCTCCTGAATTGTCATCTCACTCCCTCACTGCTCCATTTAAGCTAGATCCCTTGCTGTTTCACAAATGTAGCAAGGCAACTGTCCCTTCGGCTAGCTCTCTCCTCTCCTTTATAAAGTCTTTATGAAGGGCTGCTTTTTTCCTTTTTTATATATTTTTATTGTAAAGATACTGTACAGAGGGGTTACAGTTACATGAATAAGGTAATGGGTACATTTCCTATCGAACATTGTTAACCCCGTTTGTTTTTCCCATACCATTCCTTCCCTCCCCACCTCCCAACCACAAGTTGTAAAGTTCATTTTCAACATAGTGTCTTGTACATCTCATTGTTACAGTGGGTCAACCTGTATCCTTATTTCAGCATTTTGTTATTTCGCTTCCCGTCCCCAAATTAGAAAAAATGTACATATAAGATGCAGGGCACGGAATCAAATATAGTAAAAACAGGGTCATACCATGGGGGAAGAACATACAAAAGAAACAAAAGAATCACATAGTACATTAAAATTAACAAGGGCTGCTTTTTCTGTGCGGCCTGCTTTAGACCAAACCTTGTTTTACACTTGGAGTGGCCACTCTTATTGGTTTTTTTTTTCCCCATATCATTTTTCACCCTGTGAATATTTCGAATTGACTTCTTCAACATTTTTGTGTCTGTTCTCTTCTCAGAGAGCAGAAGCTCATTGTCCCCAAATGAGGGGACTCCTTCCTAAGATCTTTTGTGATCTATATGAATATTTTTTGTTGGTGTTTTTAATCACTTAGGGCTTTTCCAAGACGAATGGCTTCTTAAAGATCTTTTCGCTTAAACTTTCACTTTAATCTTTACCTGTTAAGATCTTATACCATCATGGTAGTGAGACTTCCTTTTAAGTCCACACTGTAGACTCATGCTGTCTACTGCTGTCTTCTCTTTCTACAAGCTCCAGTCTTCCACAGAACTGACTGAGGGGTCAAGGCTAGCACAGCTGCACCAAAGGAAAGGGAAATGCACGAAGGTTCAAACAATATAAGCCTCCCTCAGAAACTTTGTAAGGACTACTTATTTTCTCAAACCATGATAAAAGTCCCTGGGGCAGGGTTTGTTGCTGGAGCAGTGGGAAGACAGGGCATGCTACTATCTTTTTTGTTCTATTTTCTGTTTATGGCTTCTCTTGGAAAACAAGTGAGTCTTCTGAAAAACTTTAAAAACTGCAAAAGAAGGGATTAGAATGAACCTCAAACAATAATATAATAGATATTGTTCAGTTATGTATATCCAAAAGTGTCTGTGTGTACACCACATACATGCACGCATGCACACATGCGCGTGTACACACACATACACATACTCATTCTTTGCTCATTGCCATATCTCTTATGGCTAGAGCAGTGCTTTATTCATCTTGATATTGGTAAATATTTGTTGAATGAATAGAAGTTTTGAACATTGACTGGTCCATAATTTGGTTCACAGATAGTTTTAGTGTATTAGTTTTAGTGTAATACATGTTTTTCTGAGAAGAAAATATGGACTTATAGGGAAAATGTCAGTGAAACAGACTACACAAAATCTATAGTGTTTTGTAAACAGAGTGCTAACAGTATTAATAGTAGTACAAGTAAAATTCTTTTAATCAATAAATACTATAGTTGACAGACAAATTTAATTGGAAATAGTAGTTTTTACATTAGAAGTAGTAAGTAAAGATGACTTAATGGAAATGGAAAAGTTACTATATTAAGTAGGGTTGAAGGGGCTGAAAACTGAAGGAAGTGCATAAAGATGAGGACTGGTCAATAAGTAATTCCAAGCAGGAGGGTGTGGCCAAATTGAGCTAAAAGGAAGAATGTGTTGATTGTTAGAGTATATTTCACATCTTTTTGCTGTTGATTGGAGATAGCAATAATAACATGTTTGGAAAAGTTGCATTTGAAATAATGTGACTTATTATTGATATGACAGTTACCAGTTGCACTTAAGATAATTTATGTTGTAGAAGAAATGCATCAGAATGTTAAGTGCTGTGTCATTCTACTGGACTCTGGGAATTAAACTGAGTTAAACATGGATCTGGGCTGCACTGAACAAATTGCTGAGTAGAAAAGATTAAGTAAAAAATTGCCATATCAGGTGATATATACAGTAATACAAGTAAATTTAGGGGATTGAGGTCCTTCACTAGAGGGGGTGATTAAATGTTTGGTAGTACTTTGCACAGAAAGTAGTCTGTGAAGCTTGACCAGGAGTTCTCAAAGGAGGCATGGAGGTGGACCCTAAATTGTAGCACCTATTTGCTGATGGTGGAAGTGGAGGTAACATGCTGTAAAAAACGTGAACTTTGTAACTGTGTAATTTAAAATGCTTGTTCTTCTCTTTGTAAATGTTATATACTGACATTCACTCAAAATGTACTTCTTGTATCTTGTATTATGTAAATGAGATGTGTGAAATGTGTATCTTCTAGTAGATCTGGTGTAATTTCTGAGATATCTGATAGCATTTAGTAAATGTTAATTTTTCTTTGTAATAATATTTTATAAACTAAAGTCAAATGTTTGAACTATTTTTTATTGTGTCTCGTCTTATTGTGTTTTGATTATGAAATGAATATATTAGGTTATATATGTGCTAGCACACCATGCAAAAGATGGTGATAGTGTACCAAGATCTTCTTGGAATGTTGTCAAGTAGTAACAAGTAAAATCAAGTTATATAGAAATTGATTTTGACTGGGCTGGGAAGGTGGCTCAGTGGTAGTGTGTTTGCCTTGCATGCATGAGGCCCTGGGTTCGATTCCTAGCACCACATGAGCAGAAAAAGCTGGAAGTGGCGCTGTGGCTCAGGTGGTAGTGTACTAGCCTTGAGCTTAAGAGCTGAGGGACAGCGCCCAGGCCGAGATCAGGCCCCATGACTGGCAAAAAAAAAAAAAAATGATTCTGACCATAAATAGAAAAATTTCAATAATGATTTTAATGTATTTGTGTGTGTGTGTGTGTGTGTGTGTGTGTGTGTGTGTGTAGAGAATGTTTGGTCATGCTGCACATCGTAGCAGTCAAATGAAAATGAAAGCCATTTAACAAACTAGTGTTAGGTTAGGATAGATTTAGATTAACTATAAATTGAGAATTACTGGATTTAGTGGAATAGTAAGATCAGTAATGTAGAAGAATGTTAATAGAAAATTCTTGGTTATATACAAGATGTAATGACTATAATAGATTAAAAAGCCAATTAAATAATGTACTGTTTTTAAAATGAAAACTCACTGAGATAGTTACAGAACCTGTGCTGTTCATGAAGTAATGTTTCTGTCCTGTTCAATGTGGGTCTTATTTACCTAAAGCTGCTATATAATTTTGGACCTTACAATTGATTCAATAGATGTTTGAAAATTTATGAGAGTTTTGTTTTTTCCCTCTAAAGAATAAAGAATTTGAAGGAACTGAAATTAAGTGAAGAGCTATGTAGGTACTTAATAATAGTCACTTTCAAGTATATATAAAGCCTGGCCAGAAGAAGGAAAATAAGTTAACATAAATAATAAAAAATAAATTAACTTAAAAAATAAAATTGACTTTTTGTTTTTTCATGTACATAGTTAAAAAGTAAAAGAGTAATTCAAGAAAGTTTGATTACCTACTTACCTAAGTGGGAGTCTTGTAAGAGTTTAAGAGAATGGATAGATTTATTATAAGAAGGCTTCATTTAGGAGACTACTGCCTCAGTGAGGTGATGAAAGATAGGGAATGTTCTTAGAAGTAAGAACAGGGTAGATATGTTAGCATGTTTTATCAATAAATGAATAAGATTGAATACTTAAGTGCTAAATCTTTGAAAATACAATTTATAGACAAGAAATATATCTTTTTAGGGAATATGAGATAAATTACTGTTTGAACATTTATCTTTTAACTCAGTTAAAGTCACAAACACACTCTAACCTTCATGAGGCAAATTATCATTATCGTGGTCTATAAAGTTAGTGAGTTCTATGAGCTTTGACAGTACAGCTATTTATTCCACATCAGGTGGTATGTACATTCCTTTCCTTTTGCTTAGTGTTAGCTGTCTCTTGAGTTGCTTAATTCGTTTCCATCAATGTCCAGTGCAGCTGATGGACCCCTCTGTTGTATGTTTTCCTGTTTCCTTCTGATTCTGTGTCCTCCTCCTAGTTTCTCTCAGATGTGTGCATATATATACCATATATGTGGTCAACAGCATGGGGTCATTTAGTGATGATATGACAAGATGAGTGGAGGTCCTTTGTTTCTCGAATCCTGTTTACTTTGTTGTACTCCTTACATTTTGTATTTAACATCCACATATCAGAGAGACCATGTGTTGTTTGTCTCTTTGCTCTTAGCTTAAATCACTCAAAATGATTTTTTCTAGTTCCATCCATTTCCCATGCGAATGCCATTATTTTGTCTTTTCTAATGGCTGCATAATATTCCATTGTCTATAGGTACCACAACTTTTTGACCCATTCTTCTGTAGTGGAGCATCTGGGTTGTTTCCATATCTTGAACATTTATCTTTTGCTACTACCATGTAATATTTAACCTTTTCGGTTTTAATTCTGTCATCTGTTATGTGGGGATGAAGTTATTTACTCCTTAACGATATTGAAAATGAAAGGAATGAAGTGTATGTAAAGCATATGTAAAATGCTTTGCCCACAGCAAATGCTCAGTGAATATGTTATTACTGTTTTGGCAAGACAAATGTGACGATGACAGGATCACTGGACATAGATTGGAGTCTCACATAATATGCTACTTGTGTGTCAGGGCTTTATCAGTCTGTAGTAGTTTCTTAGAGAACTTTCAGGAAGCTTAGATTGTGTCTGGTTTGGGTAGAAAAGGAGGTTATTATTGTAGCAAGTATAAATTGGCAATCCTTATTGTTTTTGTAGGAAATTTTAGTATATTCAGCATTTTTATTATTATGGCACCAAATGTTAGGAGTTAGAACAAGTTTTTGTTTCAGAAAACCTTGTTAAATATAGAAGATTTATATGGTATAGTAGGAAGATTAGCATTAAGCTTACCATGATGCATGGAAGAATGAAACATCATACATTTGGAGAAATATTTCAAAGGATGATAAATTAGTTTTGTTTCTTTGTAGAGAATAAATTTAAATTTTTTTCCCCAATTTGATCTTAGAGCTATTAGAGTTGAGGATATTTATTTAACTGGTTCAAACAGTAAACATTGTTTATTATAAAGTGTTTATTATAAGCAAGGCATTGTCCTAGGCTCTGAAGACAAACAGATAAAGAATTTGTCTTTTGTCTTTCACCTGTATATAGCCTGTTGGTGGAGAAAGGGTGATTCATAAGTAATTAAGGGATCTGCTAGGATCTGTAAATGAGATTATACAAAAGGTACCATGGGATAATAGGAGAAACACATCTGTCTGTCTATAGAGGTTAAGTAAGGTGAGTAGAATTGCATTGTGGGACATTAACCTTTCATCTCTTGTCACCCTTTCACTGGGAACATGCTGCTAGATTAATAGCTCTGAAGGTATTTTTAAATTAAAATGGCACATTAAAAAACCCCTCAAGCTCTTTAATACAAGTGTGCTGTTTTTAGTAAATTAGATTTTAATACTTTTCATCTTCCATATAATTCTTTCAGGTAGAACTCTTGTTGGCAGTGTTATTTTATTGGTTTCACAGAAAGCAGTAAAAACCAAGGGAAGCCCTATCCTTGAGGTAGAGTCAAGTTTCAGAATGACAAATGTCAGTGTTTTTACTACTAACAAAAGGACTTCTGTAGTCAGACTCTCTGTGTAAAGAATAGGTCACATAGTATGTTGCTCATTCACTCTATCAACTAACATTTAACAAAGGCAAATGGAGTTTTTGCTAGACAAATAGCAAAGTCAGAATTGACTTTGTAACTCATATAAAGATGTGTATCCTTATTACTTGATTATCAAAGAGCTCTATAACATCAGAATGAGTAAAAGCTCTTACAATAAGTTTCTGATCCTTCTTTCTTTCTTTTTTTGTTCTTTTGTTCTTTTCTATTTTTTGAGGCAGGAGACAGGATCTTGTTATGTAGCTCAGACTGTTCTTGAATTGACAGTACTTCTGCCCCAGCCTTCTAACTGTTGGAATTACCACTACACCCAGCTCTGCCTCTATTTCTTGGTTATGATTCTATGCTAGCATTTTAGTGTCTTTGTTCCTTTCACTTGGTATCTACTTACTAGGCCTATTTTGATTTTGTTTTCTTATTTTCTATTTCTCTTGACATTCTTTTTCTTTTACTTTAGGACAATTATATTTTGTAGACTTGGGTTGTTGGATATATTTACTTGCCAAGTTTCAGAAGGCCTGTTAATATGTAGAAGATACTTAACTTTCAAACAACTGTATTTAATAGTCATGTTGGTTTTATTCTGTAATACAGAGTCTACTTCTCAGAAGAAGATACAGAGATCAAATATCTGTTGATCATTTCTATTTTGTAGGAACATATAAAGCAAATATGCTTCCAACCTCATTTTCTCATATGACAAGTTATTCAGTATATAATTCATAATATGAAGGTATCTTATTACTCAAGGAAGTACTACTTTAGATTGATTGTGAATTTGCCCTAGGTTTTCTGTGTACCTGAATTATTCTACATTTCTTCTCAGCTGTGTTCACAGACAAGGGACGCATACCTCCGTTGGAGTATAGTAACAGAACCTTCTGTAGAAGGTAAAATGAGGACTGTCCACATTTCACTGTTTGTGAAGGACTGTGTAGAATACAGTAGGCTTTTCTGAGCATAACATTATTCTGTTCTTTTTTCCATCCCTTTTGTAGCAGTTGGGAATGAGTGGTATATGAATGTATGCTAAGTTTTGCTTTATAAGTCCTTGGGACTTTGCTTTGAGAAAGGGGGTGGTAGGATGGACTCTGGATAAACTATGGAATGAATGTTTTATTCCCATTGTCTTTGAATAAGGCATTTACTTGCCTTTTTCTTTGATAATGACATTCTATTATTTCAAATGGCCAGTTCAAAAAAGGTTTTTCTTTGCTTATGTTTTAAATTGTAGATAAAACTCCATTTAGGAATTTAGGGGAAATAGTGACACCATTCATCTGTGTGGTAGTAGGGTTTGAACTCAAGACTTTATACATGAAACTTGGTTGCTTGTCTGATAGTCTACCACTTGAGCCTTGTCTTCAGCCCTATTTTATGCCATTTTTTCCCCTTGTTTTCAACAAGGAACTTTTCTTCCCACACTGGCAACTGTGATCCTCTGAATCTCAGCCTCCTGAGTAGCTAGAATTACAAATACGAGCTACTGGCACCAAGTTGCCATCATTCATCTTTTAAAAAGATTGCCATGGTTACTCTGTGGTGATATAGTTTAGGCACCAAGAACAGAAGTAGACCTGTTGAGGGTCTTGTAGTAAAGTGGGCAGAGGTGATGGTGATGCCATAGGAAGAAGTAGCAAGAAGGTCTGATTTGTGTTAACATTTTGAAGAAATGGCTGGAGGAATTTGCTGAATCAGAATATTGCTAGGGAGGGAGGTTAAAGATTGATTCCTTCATTTTGTGTTATCTGTACATTTAGAATTGGAGGGTATACAAATTGATTAGGACAAAAAATGAGCAGCATCCAGAAGGGTTTTAATGATGACATTTTTTAAAAAGGTGAAAATCCTGAGGGATTTTAAAAATTATTTATTTATTTATTTATTTTATTTTGGGACTAGTCCTGGGACTTAAACTCAGGGCCTGGGCGCTGTCCCTGAGATTCTTTTTTCTCTAGTCAGTCTATCTCTTTATCATTTGAGCCACAGTACCATTTCTGGCTCTTTAGAGATTAATTGGAGATCAGAGTCTTAGACTTCCCTGACTGGAGTGGTTTTTTAATCTGGATCCTCAGATCTCAGTCTCCTGGGGAGCTGAGATCACAGGTGTGAGTCACTGGCTCCTAGCTTTGACTGGAATTTTGATGATACTAAGTTGGAGAGTGAGGGGTATCAGGCCAAGAAGTAAACAAGGATGCAGGAAGAGGACCATGAGGATCTGACCAATGCAGTACTAGGAGAATCTTGAAGACAAAGCTTCATGAAGAAAATGTTTTAAGAAAAACTGCACAGTAGTGTCAGATGTTGTAGAAAGAAGATCAAGTGAGATGACAGCAAAATCTTATGAGTGGGTCAACAAAGTAGAAGATAAGCCTGTTGGTGGTCTCTTTCTATTGCTGTGTTTGTTTTTTGTGTATGTGTGTGTGAGTATGCATTACCAGGGTTTGAAATCAGGCTTACAGTTTGCTATATTTGTGTGAGTGTATGAGCCCTTTTTATATTCTGGTTTGAGCTAGGATCGTGTGTGTGTGTGTGTGTGTGTGTGTGTGTGTGTGTGTGTGTGTGTCTGGTTTGAGCTAGAATCTTGTGTGTGTGTGTGTGTCTGGTTTGAGCTAGGATCTTGTGTGTGTGTGTGTGTGTGTGTGTGTGTGTGTGTTTGCCCAGGCTAGTCTGGAATAATGATCTTGTTTTTAGCCTCTTGAGTAGATTGGATGACAGATGTGGCTACTACCCTGCATAGCTGTTGATTAAGTTGGGGCCTTGTAGACTTTGTTCACATTGGCCTTGAATAGTTAGTTACCTACTGAATCTCTTATCTCCCAAGTAGCTAGGATTATAAGCGTGAACCCCTGAATTTTAGTGAAGCTGTTGGTGGTCTTGATAAAAGCATTTTTATTGAAGTAGTGAAGTGAAATTCTGATTAGAGTGAGTAGGTAGGTGAAGAAGTAATTAAAGATAGTAAATATTGTCGACTTCGCCCTGCCCAGAATTTATGGGACAAAGTGCGAACAAATGCATCAGTGATACTCATTAGACACTATGTTGAAAATGAACTATACAACTTGTAGGGGAGTGGGATTGGGAGGGAAAAAAACTGAGAAAACGAGGAAAGCGAAAAAACCTAGAGAAAATGAGGGAAAAGATGACACTATTCAAAAGAAAATGTACTATTACCTGACATGTAATTGTAGCCTTCTGTACATCATCTTTACAGTAAAAAATAAATTAAAAACTAAAAGTTATCCCTATTTTATTATAAAGTGCAAACAAACACTGAAAGATCTACTCTACTCTGAGCCTATCTTTCTCTATGTGGTTGTTGACCATTGAATGCTTACCTTTTCCGGGATCATGGCCAAAAAGGAATGAGAAATCTAACTTGACTGCTGTAGTTAGAAAATGGTGAAGAAGTAACTGGCTTAGGTCATGGGGTCAAAGCTAGACCTATCACTGTGAGCTCAGGATGGGCCCTGTGGTCCCTTCTTCCCTGTCTCCTTCCTCCAGGTGATTAGGAAGTTTATATCTGAAGTCAGACAAGAGCTATGTAATAGCCAGTCAGCTACTGCAGATTGAGCAGGAGAATCTGGAGTATGAGCACAGGTTATTTTTGACCCAGGGATGGGTGGGAGGGTGAGTGTCAAGCAGCATGGGTTTTTTTTTTTTGGATCCGGTCATGGGGCTTGAACTCTCGGCCTGGGCGCTGTCCCTCAGCTCTTCAGCTCAAGGCTAGCGCTCTACCACTTGAGGCACAGCACCACTTCCGGCTTTTTTCTTTTTGCTTATGTGGTGCTGAGGAATCGAACCCAGGGCCTCAGGCATGCAAGGCAAGCGCTCTACCACTGAGCCACCTTCCCAGCCCCAGCATGGGTTTTATATAAAATATAGCTATTCTTTCAGGATAAACTGAAAGGTAATTGACATTTGGAGTTCAGACTTTTAGATGATGAATGGATTTTCTCATAGCTCTCTTCCTCTTCCTCCCTCTCTCCTTCCCAACTCACCCGCCCCTTGCTTGGGAGTCAGACACTTTACTGCTGAGCCATGCCTCCAGTTTTGTTTTTTGCTCATCATTTTTGAGATAGGTTCTTGTTTCCTACCAGGCCTATAATCCATTTATTTTAGGATTTCCATTATAGCTGTGACAACAGGCACTTGGAAGAATGAATAACTAGAGATTTAGCCACTGTGTTCCTAATGTGAAAATTTTCTTCATGACTCCCATAATGAGATGTTTAGTAAACATTTAGTTCCCTTAAAAACTACTAAGTCTTCTGTTTTGGTATGAAACATGAAGAAAACCAGTTCCTTGAATTTTTGTAATTATATAGTGATTCTGTTACTATACTTACTTTATTATGCTAGTAATTTATATTTGTAGAGCACATTCTAAAGAGTCATTTTTCACATTTTATCATTTAATCCTCAGAACAATCATAATTCTCTGGTTTTTGTTTTTAAGATCTGTTTTTGTTACCTCTCTTTCTGCATGGGACTAGGTACTGATAATACACTTAGTTTAAATGAGAGTAAAATTGCAGTTTATAGTAGTGATCCTTGAACTACTATTGTAACCAAGGCACCCTGGTAATTTTTAAGTTCAGAATATTCAGAGATTTGCCAACATTTGTCTTGAATGACACAAGACGAAGAATTCATGAGAAGAAGTGCTAATATAGATAGATTCCTAGCATCTGAACTTCCAAAGTTCATGATGTGGCTTTATGTATCCAAATATAGCTTGTTGCAGGAATGTAGTCCATGTTGCAGAGACATGCCCTGCTGACCGATATGCAAAGGAGGAGTTCACATTCTGGCACTGTTCTAAAGATAACCCTTTCTTGACTATGCTGAGCAGCTGGTCATTAGAGGTGGCACCACAGAGACTATGAAACCAGTGGAGAAGGCCCGAAGCTTCTTCACCTTTTACACTGAAAAACTTACTGTCTTCTTTCATGTTTGTATTATGTTTCATTAAAATTTTGTTATTGAAACCCTGCCAATATTGTACCCTAAATTAATTGAATTTTCCCCAAGAAGTTATGTTTGTTATTGTAAAGGCTTTTGTAACTTGAAACTCTGAAACTGTGGTGCATGCTAGTGTGTGTGTGTGTGTGTGTGTGTGTGTGTGTGTAATTTTGAAGTATAGTAATTTATATAAAGATGCCAATATTTCTAATGTTTCTCAAACTGCTAAGTTTTTAGATTATATTGTTGAAGCTTCAAAACAATTTCTTTCCTTAGACATAGTGATGTTTATTCTTCATTTCTTCTTCCTAGTGTCTTATCCAGTCTTGTGGTATTTATGAAGATGCTTTCATGTTTTAATAGAAAATAGTGAATTTAGTTATACTATATTGACTCTACGTTCTCTCTTGTGACATTAGAGGTTGATTTTACTAACAAAAAACTCATGCTATTGCATCCTTAACATTAAGAAAATACAAATATGTATTTGTATTATATATAATAAATTTAGGTTATAATAATTAACTGGCAGGAAAGCTATTTAAAAATTAAATGTGGAATAATATGATATTTGTGTCTCATACTCAAACTCTGCCACAACTGATGGTGAATTTGTTTGAGATTTTTGTCAGCATATAGAGATTTTTGTCATATTCCTTCCCCTCTTCCTGGGGAAGAATTGGGTCTTTGAAGTCCAAAGTAGTTATAAATCCCATTTCTACTTGTAAGTATGCACTGGGTATTACTTAAACTCTAATCCCAGCTTCCTGACCCATAAACCAAGGATTACAGTATTAGTTCTGATACCTGCCTTTAGTGTTTTTGAGAGAATTTCCTGAAACAATTTCTGGAAAGTTTTTAATCACAGTTAACTGGAATTGTCAAGTGTTCATAAAATATTTTTCTACATGTATAGACATGAATTATAATTGGATATGTTTTTTCCATTTAGGAGATTTCACAAATATGTTTAAAGATTATAGGGTAGCAAATATTTGCTAACTATAACAGATTAAAATTTGTATGGAGAACATTCTCTAAGCTGCTTTGTATTTTTAAGCCTGAGTGCACTGAATGCATTGGTTTTGAAAATTGCTTCTATAGATAAAAGAAGCAAGTAAATACATATACTTACTCTTTTAAAGTTTATTTTTTTACACTGATTTGTGTATCAGGTTTGCTAAGCGAGAGAATAGACTAGGAACACACCGATTCTCCTCTTAATATACCTGTCAATTATGCAACTATAAATTGGCATCCTCATTGTGGTATAGGTTTCTGTGATGCTGTTGTGGATCCAAGGATTGATCAGTGCTGCTTCAAAATAGGAAGCTCTGAAAATAGTATTTTCATGCAACTGTGGGATAGTTAATAGACACTCAAGTAGAAACAAAACTGTTTCTGTTTTAAGGAAGGAAAAAAATATATGTTCAGCTAATACTTAAATGGTAGCTCTATACCGGGTGAAGTAATACTTGTCTTATGAAAGCTCACTATAGTAAGAATGTATGTAAGCAGATAGAAAATAAGGAAGCTCATATGACATGTCATTTGGTAGAAACAGTGCTATAGAAATTCTGGGAAGGGATCACTTTCTTCCAGAGCATTTCATCTAGTTATAACCTAGTTGTACAACTGATGTGTCCCTACATGACTCATATCTTTTTTTAAAAGGCTGCTTTATCCGGGTAGTCACAGGATCACCAGTTTCCTTGCCTCTCAACTAATGGCTATATCTATCTATTTCTGTCTCTTCATTTTCATTAGTAACACCCCTTTGTTGTCAAAAAGCTTTTACTTCTTAGGCCAGTTTTCTTCAGTCCAACAAAGTGGCAGGGGCTGACAGTAGAATTGTGGAAGAAAGTGCCATTGTTTGGTTCAGAATAAGGAACTTCATTTCTTTTTACAGAAATTGAAAGGGCTAGGGAGGATGAAAAGGAGAATTCTCAGTTTAATTAAATTGATAATTGTTATTAACCACCATAGCTCTGTTCTAAAGGTGTGTGGCTTTTTAGTGTAAATGGTAAATGTTAAGCGAAAAAGTACTGCTTCTCACTTCTGAGCGAGACCTCTAGGAACTTATCAATCAGAAGGTAAATTGGTTAAGGACAATTACATTATATGTTGTAGATCTTATGGCAGGTATATGTTAAGCCAATCAGAAGGCACAAGAAGAATACAGGAAACTTTAATGTGGAAAAGTGTTGGTGGAAAACTTCGTACAGGAAGGAGTTCCTTATGCAAGTTGTAAAGAGTAAGGAGGAAAAGAGCCTGGCGAGGAAGGAAGAATGAAAAACCACTCTCGGTTTGAAACTGGCATGGGGCAGAGAGAAATACAGTCATTTTTATGGCTGCGGGTACAAGTGGACCTAAAATGATTAAAACTTCCTGGTCTGTTTGTGAGGGCCTAAAGCAGTGTCACTGTGTAGTGGTCAATGATAGAAGAAACAGGTTTGATCTGAAACCGATTTGGCCATTGACAGATCTGTTTGCCTAGTTAAGAATTTTACCTTCATCAACTTTTAGATCAACATAAAAGTAAAAGTGCCATGTTGAAAGTTGTTGAGCTGACTATTGACTATTAAGAAATCTTGTAGTTAGTAAATATTGGGAAGTTATTATTGCTATCCTCAGAGTTCTTAGAGTACCTGTAAGTATTTCCCTAAGTATATTCCACTGGTGTAAGTTAACCAGTTAATTTACACTGCTTCAAATACCAACTCTCTTATTATAATGGAATTATTAAAAAACAGAATTTGAATTAATTTTAAAGGTGGTCTAGTTCATTTTCATTATTATTATTATTATTGGGTAGGAAAAGGAGCCACAATTAAATAGCCTGGTTCTGATGTTATTATGGTGAAAGTGGCTCAGCTGGGACTGAAACAGGTCTCTTTCCACTTTTTTTTTTTTTACTAGCTTTGTAATAAATTGCCCAAATCATTCTGAGACATGAACTTCAAACACTGGCCACAATTTCAAATAAAAACAATAGCTCTTTAAATTGTAAAGTACATGTTTAAAAAAGCTTTTCCCTCTGTGCCTGCCCTCTGCTGGGTATGCTACAGATTGTCAACACATGTAAAAAACTAATCAGATATGGCAGTGGAAAACCAGATAATTTCTAAATGAATAACTCCTTTGCCATCAAGAATTTCTTATGTACATAATGCTTGCTTATGTTTTCTTTTAATCTCTTCACTAAAATGCAAAAATGGATTTTCATAGTACTTGTCAGTTAAACAGGTCCTGCCTCTTTTATGCAATAGTACCTAACAATTTGTTGATGTATCTTCTGAGTACTGTCTACTATGGCTAGAATGGTGAACAAGAAACTTCTACTTCTTTTTCTGGAATAAAGAGATATTGAAAGAATAATCCTAGTAATAATTATAGTTAAATTCTGTGTGTAAAAGTACAGAATGATTTATGGTCATATTAACTATGTTAAGAAAGCTTCCTTCTGATTGCAATTTTAGCTGAGGTATGGAGTTCAATAACATAAAGTAGGAAGAGATGAGGGAGGGATAGAAGAAAATGATTTCCTCTGAGGAAGCATTGTGTATGAGTCTTTTTACATGTGTGGTTAGTTTGCAGCATACCCACCAGAAAGCAGGCACAGAAGGACGTGGTATTTTTTTTTTTTTTTTTTGGTCGGTCATGGGGCCTGAACTCTGGGCCTGGGCGCTGTCCCTCAGCTCTTCAGCTCAAGGTGAGTGCTCTACCACTTGAGCTACAGCGCCACTTCCGGTTTTCTGGTGGTCTATTGGAGATAGGAGTCTCACGGTCTCTCCTGCCCGGGCTGGCGTTGAACCATGATCCTCAGATCTCAGCCTTCTGAGTAGCTAGGATTACAGGTGTGAGCCACCAGCGCCCAGCAGGACATGGTATTTTAACAAAAAATGTTCTTTACAATGTAGGGAAGGAAGGAGTGAGAGTATAATCTGTTCTAAGAGTTGAAAGACAGCTAGAATATGTGGACCAGATGAAGCTAATACAACATGCAAGTCCTGGTCATCAGAAGAGAAGGTGTTCAACAGACGCTACCAGAGACATCAGATAGAAAAAGAAGACTCAAGCTTCCTCCAAGTTCTGTGTTAGAATCTTGCTTTAAATATTAATTTTAAATGAAACATCTTTAGAACACCACAATGTTTTGTTTTTTAGGTAGAATAATACTAGGACTTGTACATTTTAAATATGCATTCCTTCACACTTGATTTTTCTTCCTTTCTGTACTCTCATTGCAAATGAAAAATATTTTGATGTGCTGTAGTGTTTAGATCATGGCCTGTTACTGTTGAACAATCAGACACGGAGAGAACCATATCCTGTTTTTTTGGCTGAGCGTTTCGTGTGGGTGTGTGTGGTGCAGCTGTGCTATGGGTTTCTTGGCAGTCAAGATAAGGCAATTCTCAAAGCAGTGCATCTTGGATAGGAAGAAACGTAAGCATACAAAGGCTACTTTGAATGTATTAGATTCAGTGGAAAGCACCCAGGCCTGAACTTTTGGCTGCTAGCCTCATTTATTTGGTTAAATACTGCAGCATTAGGCTCATATCCAAGCTCTATGACAGGGACACCTGAAGGGAGGGAACAGTAAGACAAATAATCAAAGTTTTGGCCCAATATAATCACTTAATTTTAAATTATCATACAGTTTTAATGAGTTTTTAAAATTAACTATTTGTTATTACTTTTTCTTTCTAAAGAACACATAATGAAAAAGGCAGAGGGGAAACCTAGCTTGGTTTGCAAATGTGAATTCATTCTCTGTAGTTAAAAAACAAGTTATTTTCTTAGATTAGTTTATACAGATAGATTTCCAGTTCTTCTTTTCTTTCTTACTTACTTTCTTCATTATGTTATTATCATTTATCTTCTTGTTTGGTCTGTAGGCACTTTTGATTTCCCAAATCCTCAAATTAAATGGAGAGTTAAAAATACAACTCTTCACTTTTTGAACACACTTGGCGAATTCCCATTAGATTAACTCATGATTGTCCTTTCTACTCTATAGGCAAGCAAAGGCATCTGAATTGCTCCCAGTGTTTTAACTACTTGTTTATCTTGTTACTATTATTTAGTATTATTGCTTTCAGAGAAGTATAGTGTTTCGTTTTGTGGCCAGTTTGCCTGTCTTCTAATCGAGTTCTACTACTTACTCTCTTGGTCTCATTGGCTTTATTTTGTCACGGTTTCCATATAAGCATTTCTTTGTATATAAGAGATGTATTTTACAGACTATTCAATTTTCCTTTTTATTGAAATTAAAAAGACTTTAATAACTTAGCCCCTCTTTGATTTTCCAACTTGCCTGTTAAACACATTTAGTCTATTCATATCTGAAGTCTTTCATGCTAGCTTTCTTCTCCAATTAGGATGTTTTTCTTAGACCTTTGGATTGTGGTGCCCAGCAATTTTTAGGTCTAGTTCAGATGTTAACTCTTCAGTGATGCTTACCTTGACATCTTTTCTTTCTTTCTTTATGGCTAATCGTTATCTAAAATTTTCCCCCATCCACTTGCTTCTTTTCTAAATTGTCCCAACTGCACCTTTGCCAGAGAAACTTCAGTTCTACTTGGACAAATATCCATCTTGTTTGGTGCCAGTGGCCTCAGTGGTTACACTACAACCTGACATTCAGAAGGTTTATCACAGTGTTATATGGGTGGATGGTTAGGTGAAGGAATTTACAAGTTATAACTGTTAAATTTCTGCAACCAGGGAAGTGATGGGTTATTTTATTCTGTACAAACTTTGTATATAGGTGCTTATTTTAGAACTAGTCATGCTAATATTTGTCATATATATATATATATATATATATATATATATATTTGTTTTAGCTTGTAAGCCTTTACGGATAAAAGGTTTTTCTTTAATTTTTTGTTTGCTTCTCTGCATAGAGTGCTAAATATTCTTTTTAATACTTTCTGTTGATTAAATTGAATAAAAACTGAATTCAACATCTTTATAGCAAATGCACAGATTTTGAAAACATTGTATTTACAATATACATATTTCTCTTAATATCTTGTAGTTCATAATTGGACCCTTGAAGATACCCTTCAGTGGTTGATAGAATTTGTTGAACTTCCACAATATGAAAAGAATTTTAGAGACAATAATGTCAAAGGAACAACACTTCCCAGGTGAGTCTTTGTTACTTCTGTGGCTAACAGTACAAAGAAAATATTATAAATATATCCATTCTTAAATCTTTTTAAGATGTGTATGACCAAGTTTTATAAAATTTTATTTTACTTTATTTGTAGTGCTGAGCATCTAACCCAGGGCCTTGCATATGTTAGTCAAGTGCTCTACCACTGAACTATATGCTAAGCCTCTCATGTTTTTCTTTTCTAAGTAACCAACTGCTTTAAAACTTTCTTCTCACTGGCAGCTGGTGGCTCACACTTTTAATCCTGGCTACTCTGAAGGCTGTGACCTAAGAATCACAATTCAAAAGCCAGCTGTGCATGAAAGTCCACGAGCCTCTTATCTCCAGTTATCCACCAGAAAACCAGAAGTGGCTCTGTGCTCAAAGTGATAGAACACTAGCCTTGAGCTCTTTGCTCAGGGATAGTGCTCAGACCTAGAGTTTAAGCTTCAGTCCTTCCCCCCCAAACAAACAAAATAAAACAACAGAAAAAAAATCTCTTGTTCTCAAGGAGAATAATTTTAGAGAGGGTCAAGTATATTATTTATAGATATATTATTTATGTATATTATTTATAGATAAGCATCAAAGGGTCAACCTTTGACTACTTAGAATAAGGAAAATTTATTTGATATTGATCATTTTAATAAAGATTCTTATTTGAATGGATTAATATACGTATCTTTCATAATAGGTGTTCCTTCAATGATAACTACTGATAGTGGCTACAAATTTATATTTCAGTTAAAAATTAAATTTTCTAAAAAAATAGTTAACAGTTATTTTAAAATATATATTACATAGAAGGACCTTATCTCATCTAATCTACATGATTAAAATGAGGTATATATTGTCATCAACCATTATAGGCCAAAAAGAAAGGTTAGATACAAGTTAAATATTTATTTTGCCTAAAGTAGCATTTAAACACAAACAGATCAACAATCAAAGCCCAGGTTGTTTAATGATTCCTTAAGTATTTGGAGCCAGTTGCTAGTTTCTTAAATTATATATTCAAAAACTTAATTAATTTGTATAATAATCTTCAAAGATTTAAATGGAAAATTTCCAATGTCTCTACCAGAACCTATGTTCCATTTTTTTACCAAATTGATTCCTTCATCAGAAGAGATTCTTATCTCTTATTTCACTATATTTACTATATGTGATGAAATAATTGCATTATATACTTTGTAACTTTGCTTACATGTCTGGTTGAAATAAACAGCATTTATTACTTTGAGATTTGTATTTTTCACATTAGGTTGGAAGTTGTTATATTTGTTAAGATATATTCTCAGTAAAAAAATCTGTATTTTTAATTTGTTTATACATGAGTAGAATGATGTGAAATTATGAGGATTAAAGTTAATTCATCAAATACTAAGTATCTTTTATGTGGATGCTGCAAATAAGTGCTAGACACAATTTAAATAAAACAGATTATTATTTTAAATGAAACAAGTTTCTAGGTTAAGTCAGGTTAGAGCATTAAAATGAGATTAGGCTTTTTAAATATATATATATTACTCTGGATATGAAGAATTCATGGTTTTTAATATTGTCTTTTGGGAAACTAGGTAGATTCATGTTTTGTTTAAAGTTATAACTACTTTTTTTTTTGGCTATGTAACGGTTATTAGAGATACCTGAAATTCTGTTTTAAAATTATAGAGACAACAATCACATACTTATCAAGATCAAATTTTTAAAATAATGAATGCATCTATGGAAAAAAGTGATGAATGTAGACATTTTCAGGTCATCCCACTAGAGCTTTTTTGAATGGAATGGAAGGAAAAATAGTAAAAGTACTTTTGTATGGCAGTGACGATCTAAAGGGCATTTAAAAAAATGGAAAATAGAGTTATTGCATTCGCAAGTTTTTTAGAAGACCCATCAGAGTTCCTGTAATCTTTCACACTGAGAAGTACACATATCTTTACCTCCCCTCTTCCTCCTTGCCTCCCTCCCTCTTTCTTTGTTTCTTTTTCCTTTTCTTTTTTCTTTCACTCTCTTTTCTTTCATTTTCTTTTCTTTTTCTCTCTTTCCTTTTCTTCTTTTCTTGTGCTGTCTGGGGCTTAAACTCAGGACCTAGGTATTGTCCCTGAGCTGTTTTGCTCAAGGCTAGCACTCTACTGCTTGAGCCATAGTTCCGTTTCCAGCTTATTTTTGGTAGTTAATTGGAGTCTCATGGATTTTCCTGCCTGGGCTGGCTTCAAGCCACAATCTTCAGATCTGAACCTTCTGAGTAGGATTACATGCTTAAACCACCAGCCCTTGGCCCCATATCTTGTTAAAAAAATATAATGGTTCACTGTAGTATTTGGGATAATGCGTATGTGGACTTGAATTTTTATCTCTGACAAGTTCTGGAGGCAAGTTACTTTGACCTCAGACAAATATCTTCATTGATAAACTAGAGATGTTACATACATTATAAGGTTTTCTTGATTATTAATTAAGCCCTTGTCATTGTTAATTCTTTTAGTATTATTAGGTTTTTATTATAAACTCGCTACTAGCATCATACTTGGTTAAGAACTCTTAGTTGAACAGTAGGTTGCTTTGATTTGTAGTCCCAAAGTGATCTTACTACCTTAGCCACCTTTGTCTCCCTATGCACTTTGTTTTTTGCTAATAGAATGTTTCTTATTACTTACTACATAAATCTTTCTACTTACCCACTCCAACCCCAAAAGGGTTTATACTTTCCACTTATATCTTTTCCCTTTTCAAACAGGCTGAATATTAGAATGTAATGATACGTTTTAGATACTTTTAAACAAATGTGGCATGACCTAAATTGAGAAAAATTTAAAGTTAATATAAGTTACACCTGGTTTTGTTTTTTGAATGAAATGACAGTAAAATATCAATTAATGATTATAAAATACAACTTTATAAATTTCTAAATCATAGTAGAAAGTAACCTTTAAAAGTAACCCATCAAGGGGCTGGGAAGGTGGCTCAGTGGTAGAGTGCTTGCCTTGCATGCATGAAGCCCTGGGTTCGATTCCTCAGCACCACATAAGCAGAAAAACCCGGAAGTGGCACTGTGGCTCAAGTAGAACAGAGTTCAGGCCCACAACCAATCAAAAAACAAACAAACAAACAAACAAACAAAAAAAGTAACCCATCAGTATAACAACTAAAATATTAATATATAGGAATCTTTGAATAGGAAGTTTTTAACAGTGATCGTTAATATGTATTTAATGTGGTGTTTAAATATTTAAATTTATGTACTAGAAATACTTTAACTTAACATGTATGTGTGTTTTAAATGAACAGGATAGCAGTGCATGAGCTTTCATTTATGATTTCTCAGTTGAAAATCAACGACCGGAGTCATAGACAGAAACTTCAGCTCAAGGCTCTGGATGTGGTTTTGTTTGGACCTCTGACACGTTAGTATCTCTTACTAAGATTATGATGCAGAAACTGTCTCTGTGTAAGGAGAAAGTAAGAGAGATAGTTGACTGTTAGTAATCGTCTGTTAACTGTGGAAGAAATGTAATACTATCTTTTTAAATTTTAAATTATATTGTAAAAGTGTTGTACAGCGGGGTTACATTTACATATCTAAGGTAATGACTACTTCTTTTTGAATGGTGATACTGTCTCGAAATATAGATTTATAAGATGAAATTTTCTTCCCCTGAAACATTCAATGTGGTTTCTAAAACTAGTTGCTAATCTAAAAAGTTGTTAAGGTATGATAATTTAGAATTTCTAAATTTAAAACCTTGATCTTTGCAATACTTTTACTATTATTGTTATTATGCTTGGATTTTTACTGAAGAAGGTAAGAAATGTAGCAATTTAACTGTCCTGATGACAGGAAGTCATCAAGAAAGGGATTTTTTTTTTTAGATATCAAAAACAAAGACCTAGAGGAAGTGTCATGAAGAGCATTCTGGTAGGAGCACAAGGTGAATATAGCTGTTTGATTACTTTGAAGAGGAACATTTAAGAAAGTGTGATGTCATATTTGTAAAGAAAATAAATCTTGTATTTCTTTACTTTGGCAGGAATATTTTTCTCCAGAAGGAGGTTTAATTTCACATTTCAGAAATTTTTGGAGGAAAATGTTTGAAGAATATACACTTTATAGGAATTAAGGTTTTTGTTTTAGAAGCTAAAAAGGAATAAAAAATAGTACAAGTGACTTTCACATTTGACAGAGTAGGAAGACAATATTTATTCTACTTGAATTCTGGAGTTAGGAGATTTTGGGGTTTTTGTGAAAACTTTTGGTGGATGAGCTTCCACGACTTTTGACTAGTGGTTGTTTTTTGCCTTGGGCTGAGAGCAGCTGGTGAAACATCTGGAACTCTCCCTTGTGATAATTGGTAGAAATTACAAACTCTAGGAAATGGAACACTGCTAAATGCCAAGTGGTCCACAGATAGGATCATTTTACTTCCTTTTTCTTTGTCCTGAGTTCCTCACTGAGTCTACCGAGGGATTGTCTTTGATGACATTCTCTTTTTTTTTCAAGTGAATGCTTAGTGAAATAGAATTTGTATCGATATGTACTTTGGTCGTGAATATTTATATCCCCTTTATTAATCTGAGAACAAGCAGCTTTCTAACTCAAAGAATATGATGTTTTTAAGTCATTTGAAAAGAATCAAACTGGTCTCAAAGGATGTTGTAGACAAATATTTTAATAAGCCAGTTGAGAAGTTAATGAGGCACTACTTTTTATGTGTTTAGGAATATTTGAATGAATGAGAACCATGATCAGATACCTATGCTAGATTCATAAAAACATGTTGTCAAGTTAGCAGAGATACATTTAAAAGGAGCCTTTTCTTCTATCTTTTCTACTTTGTGGTACTTACTATGGAGTTTGGGACATGTCCATCTATTTGTTGTTATTCCAAAGTGGTTGTTATTTCAACCAGAGTCAGAGAATAGGGCTCATAGTTGAAGTAGAGCCATGGTGTGTCTTTGTACATTATCTTTGCCCTTCTGAAATTCAGTATAACAGGTAAGCTAATAAGCATAGGAGTATCTGCAAATAGAAATCTTACAAGAGTAGAATTTGTATATGGGAAAGATTTTTTTAAATGCTTTTAGATATCTGCTTGTTTTTTAAATGCCTATATATTTAAACCGTGTTATACTAATATAGTAATTATATGTAATTTTCTTTATAGGCCCACCTCATAATTGGATGAAGGATTTTATTCTTACAGTTTCTATTCTAATTGGTGTTGGAGGATGCTGGTTTGCTTATACACAGAATAAAACATCAAAAGAACATGTTGCAAAAATGATGAAAGACTTAGAGAGTCTGCAAACTGCAGAACAAAGTCTTATGGACTTACAAGAGAGGTAAATTATAAACTCTTATTTATATAGGGAAAGCAGTTTGTAAAAAACATAATGTAAGCATGTATATAAATACATATAGGTTAATATACAAATAAAATATTCTCATTTTGTATTATTAGAAATAAGAAGTAAATCAAAATATAAGTAGGATTATATTTTTAGTTTGATTTAAATAATGATGAATTTCTAAAAAGTCTCTTTGCAGAGAGTATTTTCCTCTTGTCCCTGTCTGGAGCCCAAAGTAACCAAATAACTATAGTAGGTTGCCTGATTTTTTTTAATCCAAGTTTAAGATGAATAGAAAATACCGTGAAATGTAATTAAAATCTGTATTAAATTGCATGACAATACTTTTTCTTTCATCAAAAGTGGAGTTCTGAAAATTTTTATAAGAAATTTAAATTTTTGTTGTTTCCTAAGGCTTGAAAAAGCACAGGAAGAAAACAGAAATGTTGCTGTAGAAAAGCAAAATCTAGAGCGCAAAATGATGGATGAAATCAATTACGCCAAGGAAGAGGCTTGTCGGCTGAGAGAGCTCAGGGAGGGAGCTGAGTGTGAACTGAGCAGACGGCAGTATGCAGAGCAGGAATTGGAGCAGGTACTTACACTTTGTAAAAAGCGTTTGTTAGGATTTTAATTGCTACTCTGAGGAGCTAGGTCACAATCTACAGTTCCATTGTATACTGTTCCTCAGTATAACTGAATAACCGGATCATTAGTTCATATTGTTAACATTGATCAAAGTCCATATATTAAAATAACAGAGTGGCAACTAGATGATAAAGTAATCATCATGTTCATTATTTCGAGTAATCCAATTTCATGTTATTAATTTTCTTTGGTATATTTGAAATGTTTACTTGACATCTGTAACATGTTGAATTTATGTCACCTAGTAAAGTACATCTAATGTTGAACTTTTCTAAAGGTGAAAGATCTCTTCTTAGGTAGCCATTTATTTGATTCTTTTAAGTGGTTTTAGAGCATAATCTGCTAAGCTTCAAAGCTGTCTGAAAAATGTCCTATCTATGATCTGTTTTCTGTTACTAGAAATAGAATATAGTAAAAATTCAGGCATTCAACAGTCTTTTAAGACAGCTAAGGTTCTGAGAGAGTTTAATTATAAGCCCATATATATATACATATATATATGTTCATTTTCTACTCCTGCTATAAAAATTATAATAATCTTGATGTAAATAGACATAGACTGATTTTCTTGAAGTTCTAGAGGATAATCTGGTACATATATTTTTTTGTGTAATATTATTTTCCCTAAAACCAAGGTAATTGATGACTAATAGTGACACTTTTTATTTTTTGTGAATTAAGTAGGTTTTTTGTTTTGTTTCATTTTGTTTTTGTTGGTCATTGGTCTTGAACTCTGGGCCAGGGCGCTGTCCTTCAGCTCTTGAGCACAAGGCTAGGGCTCTACCACTTGAGCTACAGTGCCACTTCCGGTTTTCTAGTGGTTAATTGGAGATAAAAGTCTCACAGACTTTTCTGCCTGGGCTGGCTTTGAATTGCAATCCTCAGATCTCAGCCTCCTGAATAGCTAGGATTACAGGTGTGAGCCACCAGTGCCCAGCTGATTTAAGTAGTTTTTATACCACTTAATTTGTTCTTTAAAAACTCTCAAAGACTTTAGTCAGGACAAGAACTGATAGTCTACATTCTACATAAGATGATAAAGCTCAAGAAGAAAGATACTTACTGAAGGTTTCAGAGATAATAAATAATAAAGTTGGAGAAGCCAGGTTTTCAGATATTTCTTTCTGGTACACAATGTTACTTATTGCTGTTTATTTTTAACATACTAAATTATTATAATTATATATATATATATATTCCCCCCCTCAGTCCTGGGGCTTGAACTTGGGCAGTATCCCTCAGCTCTTCAGCTCAAGGCGAGTGCTCTACCACTTGAGCCACAGTGCCACTTCCAGTTTTCTAGTAGTTTATTGGAGATAAGAGTCTCAGGGACTTTCCTGCTCGGGCTGGCTTTGAACCATGATCCTCAGTCCTGAGTAGCTAGGATTGCAGGCGTGAGCCACTGGCGCCCGGCTTATAATTATATTTTTAAGTAGTAAATCATCATTTGACAAAGTTATTAACTACTCCATTTCACTTTGTCCAGTCTCACAAATAACAATGTAATTTCAAAGTAAGGATTGGAACTTGGGTCACATAATAGATTTATGTTAAATGTGCATGTGTTGAGTTTTTAGGGGGAATAAATTTATGGAAATGTTATTAAGAACAATCTAAAGTCACTAAGAACACATTTAACATAGAAACTATTTACTGAATTCATTTTTCTTATAAGGTTTTCATTGAAGTTATTCTTTATAATCATATTATAGAGATTCTCTGTATACTACCTTAGAAATGAAAATTGTGTAAAAGGTTTAGTTTTAGAGTTTTAAGAGAAAAAGAACTTGCCAGTGTACACTTTGTAGTGTTATGTGGAACTGCATTTCACAGAATAAAGGTGGCAGAATTCTCTCTTCCTGAGAGATTAGTAAGGATGGCCACACAGCTTACCCAACTGTCTTGTTAAACCGTTTGGCCCCCCCCACACATTGCAGAGGGACTTGTGCCAGGCAGATGCACAATGACTTAAGCCAGGCAGGCATTGCCTAGAATTTGCTTCTTTCAAGGAAGTCTTATTTTAATGTTTCTCTTAAAAAATTATTTATTATATATATTATGTATATTTATATACAGGAGATTGTTTCTATTTTCTCATTTTGAATGGTTTAGTATTGTGATTATTTTAAAAACCTTTGGAGTTTAAAAAGATAGTATACAAGAAAATCTAAAAAATGAAATGTTTTTCTGCATAATTCTTTCTCCACAGTATCTGACAGCTGTTCTGTTTCTTTATCAGAAGTTTGTGTATAGTCCTCTTCTTAGTTTATTCTGGCACATGATGCAGTTTATTTAAATAAGCTGGGTTTGTTCAGGTCAAACATTCCTTTGCACTTTAGTTTAGGAATAGTGTTACCTTAGTTAGCCTTAGCTTCAAAAGCAGTTAACTGCAGTTACTGTGCATTAGTAAGAGGAACCTCTGTAGTTCACTCATAGCTTTGAAGTTCTTGAATTAAGCATAAAAATTCTATATTGTCCAAATTCTACCATGTGTCATCATACATCTTTAGATTGCATTTTTGATGGTTTTTAACTTAATTATTCCAAAAATGGAACCTCCCTGCTTCCCTTCCTCCTTCCCTCCCCTAAAAGCTGGGTGGGCAAGATACATCTTTATGCTGAAGGATATGTATAGTATAGTTTCTCAAGGAAGAAAACCAAGCAAGATTCTCAATCAGAATCCATTCCTTTGAAATTTGCACGTGATCTATAGATGCTTGCTCTCTACTTGCCAGTATGTTAGAAATAGTAAATTAAGTAGAAGAGATAAAGTAGACTAAAATAGGCAAGTATTAAAGAGAAGTAACTCCTTTACAGTTGAGTGTTGATGGCTCATGCGTGTAATCATAGCTACACAGGAGACTGGGATCAGGGGATTGTGGTTCAAAACCAGCTGGAGCAAGAAAGTCTGTAAGACTCTTATGTACAGTTAACTAACAAAAGAGCTGGAAATAAAGCTGTGGCTCAAGTGGTAGAGTACCAGCCTTGAGTGAAAAAGCTAAGGGACAGCACCTAGGTTCTGAGTTCAAGCCCCAAGACTGATAAAAAAATAAAATATTTTAGAAAAACTAAAGAAAAAAGTATAAATAATAATTACTTTAAAATGAGTGTATAGTTAAGTAACTAGAGTTTTCTGGGAACATTAGAAGATATAATATAACATGTATCCATTTGATTTTGCATATATCTTCATACCCTAGTTTATACACAAAAATATTTCTTATGGGAAAATATGATCAGTTTTAATTTGCATATATGTCATGAATTTTTGTTCTGGTGAACTTGAAACTATGAAATATAAAAACAAAATGTTGTAGCTAAAGATATATATGTACACACATACATACACACATATAACATACACACACATATATATACATATGTGTATACATGTACATACATTTACACATACATACATATACATATGTGTATATATGTACACATGTATATGCCTTCTCTGGCTTCACAGTTTTGTTTAGTGAATGTAAGATGCACTTAAGATTTCAGCTTTAGCTTGTGAGAGATAGAGTATATTTAGACAAGGATTTAAAAAGTTATTTGTAAAGAATGTAAATAAAATTGTTTTTGTTTTAGTACTGTTTACTATAAAATACTTTAATCTGTTCTTTCTCTTTCATGTTTTCTCTTCTAGGTTCGCATGGCTCTAAAAAAGGCTGAAAAAGAATTTGAACTGCGAAGCAGCTGGTCTGTCCCAGATGCTCTTCAAAAATGGCTTCAATTAACACATGAAGTAGAAGTTCAGTACTACAACATCAAAAGACAGAATGCTGAAATGCAGTTAGCTATTGCTAAGGATGAGGTACTCTTTTTTTGTTTGTTTGTTTCAAAGTTTACTAAATTTGTTTCTTAGGCTCTATCCTAGTGATACTAATCAACTTAGATAAAAAAAGAACTGAATAAAAGTTTATTGTTTTCTTGAGTTAGAGTTTATTGTGTAAATTGACTCTTGGAATTACAGGCATTAAAGTAAAATCACTCTATGTAGACAAGTGTATATATAGCTTTCAAGGTAACCTTGGTGTACTTTCAAAGTTATCATTATCATCATTTTCATAAATGTTTTATACAGAGCTTTTCTCCTCTAGGTTGCTGCTTCCTATCTGATTCAGGTTAGTAGTTACTAGAAATTAATGTTTGCACTTACTGTGTGAAATAAGAGTAAGTCTTAATCTGAATTCTCGACAAAAAATGCTCAGTTCACTCACTAACATCTCAAGTAGTATGATGTAGTCAATAGTTTTCTATTAGTGTTAATAGAAGATTCAGGTCTTCTCTGAACCATAAAAATGAAAAAACTTCTGCAGAACCAAGTTTTGATTACATTGGTTAGCTTAGGAAAGCATGCTTTTTCTTATATTTTCTTTTTGGAAAACAAGGCTATATCTTGGCTAATAATCTTGGTTTATGATTATTAATATACTCAGAACCAAAATCAACTTCATTAACAAATATATGTTTTGTTTTGTTAAACATAGCTTTATTATTTTTGCTTCTTTGGTTTTCTAGGCAGAAAAAATTAAAAAGAAGAGAAGCACAGTCTTTGGGACTCTGCATGTGGCACATAGCTCCTCCCTAGATGAAGTAGACCACAAAATTCTGGAAGCAAAGTAAGAATGTTATCCTTCTGGATATTTACTATTGTTTTAAAATACATTCTTTTCAGAAAATGTATATTTAAATCACATATTAATCATACAAAATTACATAATTTAAGCTAATTTTAAAATTTGGTCATTAGCTATTGATGCAATTGATTGCTGTTTTTCAAAGCCTCTTTGATCCAACAAGTAATTCCTATACTGATTTTTTAGGAAAGCTCTCTCAGAGTTGACAACTTGTTTACGAGAACGTCTTTTTCGCTGGCAACAGATTGAGAAGATCTGTGGCTTTCAGATAGCCCATAACTCGGGACTCCCCAGCCTGACGTCTTCCCTTTATTCAGATCACAGCTGGGTAGTGATGCCCAGAGTCTCCATTCCACCCTACCCAATTGCTGGGGGGGTAGATGACTTAGATGAAGACACACCCCCAATAGTGTCTCAATTTTCTGGTAAGTGATCACTTCAGCAAAAAGTAGTATGGTTTTTAAAGAAACTCCCTATCATGTCTTTTGAGGAATTACATACTTGGAAATGTATGACACAGATACTTTCATTCTTCTTTTTCTCCAATTTGTTGTTAATAATTTAATTGTTTACAGTTTAAGAATTGTGCATGTGGTGTGTGTATATTTTTTACGCAAGTACATTAACAATATTTTTATATTTGTGTATTTACATATTTTATAGATTATTCAGAAATGAGTGCTTGTTTCACTTGCTTATTTGATCACAAATATTTATTTGAGCAACTGTTACATATAACTCATTGTACTCAACAAGTTTAAAATATAGGGCTTAGCTTTTAAAAAATTCTTTATAATTGAAATGAAGAGTCATATTAAAAACAATTTACAGTAAAAATAAAAGGTAAGAGAAGGTGCCTCACCCTGTAATCCTTGCTACTCAGGAGGCTTAGAGCCAATGCATTGCATTTCAAAGCCAGCCTGGGCAGAAAAGGCTGTGAAAACGCCATTTACAAAACTAACCCATAAGAAGCCAGGTATAGATGTGGTGTGGCTCAAGTGGTGGAGTACCAGCTGAGCAAAACAAGCTGAGAAATCATGAAACCCTGAGTTCAAACTTTGGTACTGGAAGAAAACTAATTAAATTAGGGAAGGTCTTGGAAACCTGAGTTTGAATCCTAGCTCTTCTGTTAACCAGCTATTGATTTTGAGTCAGTTTGTGATGTATTTTAAAAACTGTACTACTTGTAGTCATTTTTTTTGTATTTTGTTTTGCTTTAAAAATTTTGTTCTTTCATTGAAAGAGTATTACCCTGCTCTGTTATTATAGGTACTTAAAATATGTAACATTTATATTTTGTATTTAAATTATATATTTAAATGAACAGTATATATTTAATACAAATACATGTATAGCTATCTGTATACTGTGTCCTGTGCATACCTATGTATATATACACACATAAATAAATATGTTTGTATGCACATATGTAAATAAACATGCGCACACGTATTTCAGGGTGGCGGAGGTCTTCCTCTGCAACCTGCACTGGCTTTGAACTCGGTGCCCCTGCTTTCACTAGTAGGCGTGCACTAGTACACTTCGCTATAATTCTATTAGTAGAAAATTGAACTCTTTTTTTTTTTTTCTGGTTGTGGGGCTTGAATGCTTTCCCTGTGCTCTTCAGCTCAAGGCCAGCGCTCTACTGCTTGAGCCACAGTGCCACTTCTGGTTTTCTAGTTGCTTATTGGAGATAAGAGTCTCATGGACTTTCCTGCCTGGGCTGGCTTTGAACCGTGATCCTCAGATCTCAGCCTCCTTAGTAGTTAGGATTTACATAGGCGTGAGCCACCGACGCCTGGCTGAACTCCATTTTAAAGATACTTCTTTTTCCTGTATAGTATTACTTAACTGTGCACTGTGGTTTGAAAATTTTTTATATTGTGAAAATACATTTCAGTGGGGAGGTGAAATGTAAAGATATTAGCTTGGACTTTATGCAAAAAAATTTTTTTTAAGTAATTTACTTTTTGGTGGTACTAGTATTTGAACTCAGGGTCTTCTACTTCATACCCAGGTGCTCTTCCACCAAGCTACCCCTAACTGCAGTTGTGAATGTATAGTAGAAATCATTTGAAAAATTCTTCGGCTTTGTTATTGCCTACTTGCCCGTTTTCCCAATATTTGTGACTTTTTATAATGTAGATAGAGCAAGGTTCCAAAGAATGGAGCTAAAATAAATGCTGTCTTCCAGTATTTGGTTAGTTGAAAATGTACACAGAAATTTTAGTTTTTGAGACCAATCAAAATGTGATATATGAATAGTTTTTGTTTTGAATTTTTCTTTCCAACTGTTAAGGAGTTCCTGATGTGAGGATTTAGAAACATTTCTAACTTTATAAAACATTTTGTGAAATAAAGCCCTCAATTTGCCAATTAATTATTAGTCAGTAACTACACTGTATCATTTCTGGTTTTAAGTCTCTGGCTTAAAGACCCACCTACAGGACCAGGAAAGAGAGGAGGCAGTAAACTCTCCAAGAAGGTGAGCGGAGTAGGCAGATTGTAAGTGCAGTGATCACTAGAAGTGTGTGTCCTCACTCATCTCCCTTACCCATGCTGCAAGGTAGTGATAGTTGCTAAGTTACATGTAGATCCTGGCTGGCTCTGCAGTGTGAGTGCTGTCATTTGTGTTTGTTCATTTGAAATACATGCTGTTTAGCTTTTCAAGTACTACCCTGAGAGATAATACATGCACTCCTTTGTAAACTATAGATTTGGAAGGTTTTAATTTTTCTTTTTTTTTAAAATTAAATTTTTTTGTGAACATACTGTACAGAGGGGTTACAATTACATGGGCAGGATATAATTTTTCTTTTAAATACCTAATCTATTCAGAATCAGAAATATACTTGAAGTTCCATTCTGTAAATTAACTATTTTTTTCTCTTTGCCTTTATTTGTATTAAAAAAAACACCATGTTTTATGCAAGCATAAATATCCATGCGCTCATTAAAATACTTAATACTTAATGTGAATACCTGGTCTAAGTTTTAACGATTGTAGTATATTGAGTAATCTGTATTTTAAGTGTGAAAAGAGTTGATTTGCAATTTAATATGGTATTTTTTATATGTTGCGATCAAATTTATTATCTGCCACATAACTCATGCTACAGATTACAGTTGGAGAGCTCTGCCACCTGGTGGTACCACAGTGGTACTCCATTCTGCTAAATATAAAATAATACTTTCTGGACCTAATGGGAAGCTGTTAGTAACAGGTGCATTCACAGGTAGGATAAAGGTGCTTCGTTTAAATGACAACCTTAGTGGTTAATTTTTTAAAAAGTCTCCTATATGTGTATCTTTGGTATTTGTAATAATGACAAGGAAATATGCCAGTAATATATGAAGAGCAAAGTCAAAGATTCTAACACAATACTCAGAAAAAAATTACCTATGTTTCATTATATTTAAAGAAAATCAGTAAACATTAACATTAGCTAAATGTGGGAAGTAGAACAGGGATCATAGTTTCCTCTTTTTTAAGTATCTGCTAATGGCTTTTAGGGTAGGAATATATCAAGTTTACTTCAAATTTCTTATAAAACCATGCAAATGTAATTAAACTACTGAAACAAATATGCCTGTCCACTACAAAGATAAACAGGTTTTAATATTCCTTTTCAACTTCCTTTTTCTCTGAAATGAGCCATTACAGATACATTGAAACCATATCATTCCCCCCTTGCCATTAGTTAAGTTTTGCTCAAAAGCATGGTTTCCTTTTATTAAATACATGTATACTATAGCAATTTAGTATGTTTAAGAACTTAGATATTATCAAATTATAGGTATCAATTTTTAACTTTTTTGCTCAGAACTGTTTCAAAATTTTGTTTCTTTATAGTATAGTATGAGTTGATTGTAGTTAATTTAGGCACTGTATTTAAAAAAACCTAATGATCACAGTTTCCCACTTAGAAATTCTTTCTTTTTTGCGTGTACACATAGAGTAAGAAGTGTCTTTATTTGGATCTCTTTGCATATGACTCTCAAGTTTCTCTTCATAGACTCTTAGGAATGAATTGCTGGTCATTGGGAGGCACTCTTTGCCATTGCCAAATTACTCTCAAAATGGTTCTGTCAGTTTACATGTGCACTCTGACAGAGTGCTTATGTGCCTGTATCCGCACTCAGACTTGGAATGTTTTATTTGTTTTTCAACTGAATGACTGAAAGAATGCCTCACTATTCCTAAAATTATTTCCTTGATGTCTGTTAAGGTTGAGTACTATTTCATCTCCTGACATTTGTTGTTAGATTTCTTTTTGAGTTACATGGATTGTGTTGGAATGCTTCCAAGATTCCTCATGATTTGGAAGTGCTCCTTGTATTTTCTGGTTATTTGGAGATTGTGGGTATTTTCTCCTAGGCTTTGGCATTTTAATAAGTTGAAGAATCTGAGTTTTGCTTTTTTAGAACATGATAGATTTTTGTTTATTCTCTTAAAGCTTTTAAGGTTTTCATTTAATCCTTTAGTCTTTTAATCCACCTGGAAGTTATTTTTGCTTAGAGTGTGAGGTTGGAATCTAAATATATCTCTTGATGTATGGGTAAACAGTCTCAACATCCTTCCCACTTCATCCCTGCTGACTTGTAGTAACCCTTCTCTCAATGGATATATAAATACATCCAGCTATTTTTTTTTGTTTCTGTCCTACTCTCCTTTGGTCATCATAACTTTACAAGAAGTTTGATATTTAATAAGACTAAATTCTGAATTACTTCAGAATCTTGACCAGTTATTCTTATGAATTTTAAAATCAACTAATAAAATTTCACAAACATTTCCATTGGAAATAGGGTTTTTTGTGACTTTAAAGAGAATGCTTACAGTATTTCACCATCAAGTATTGGTTTTACTGTTTTGGTAGATTATTTAAGATAAAGAAATTCATTTCTTGTCTTTTTTCTTTTTGATCACTACATATTACATTTTATGAAATTCTATTTCTATATATTTTGAGGTGATAGCTGTTTTTTAAAGTTTTCTTTTTTTCTGTCAAATCTTAATCCATTCAAGTAATTTCCATTTAATCTCAGTGAAAGTGTAAGTTTTTAAATTTTTTTTTTGTTTGTTTTGTTTGCAGTGCTGGAGATCAAACTTAGGGTCATGTTAGGCTTACATGCTTTATCGTAGAACCTTCTATCCATTGACATGTTTGCTATTTTTAGAATAAGCTAAGACTTTATTTGCAATATGATTTTATTTACATTTCTTGTATCTTTAATCATATATTGTAATAGCCATTAATTTTCCTTTCCAACACTTTCGGTTTGATTTTAGATACAGGGTCCTTTATTTTTTACTTTTTTGGCAGGATTTTTGGTTTTATTTCTGTCATGGTTTGGACTCAGGGCATCGGGCTTACTAACTAGATACTCTAGTACCTAGTACTCTGCTGAGTACCTGGAGCCCTTTCTTTCACTGGTTATTTTGAGATAGAGTCTCACTTTTTGCCCAGATGTACACCTCGTCTGTGATCTTCCTGTTTCATGCCTGTTGCGCTTACTACATCTAGCTATGGTTGAGTTGGGAAGTCTCATGACCTTTTTATTTGAGTTGGTCTTGAAAAGTGAACCTCCACATCTCAGCACTCGGGGGAACAAGCTAGGATTACCCATGTCCAGCTGGTACTAGGGTTATGTGTCCTTTGGCTACTTTAAAGAAATTGCCGGGGGCTGTGAAGGTGGCTCAGTGGTAGAGCGCTTGCCTTGCATGCATGAGGCCCTGGGTTCAATTCCCCAGCACCACATAAGCAAAATGAAAAAAGCCAGAAGTGGCGCTGTGGCTCAAGTGGTAGAGCGCTAGCCTTGAGCTGAAGAGCTGAGGGACAGCGCCCAGGCGCCCCACGACCGGACCCCCCCTTCCCTCTCTCCCCCCCAAAAGAAATTGCCTATAAGTTGAACTTAATGTCAGTATGTTTTGATAGGGTAGAGAGGAGACATAGCATAAAAAACTATGAATTCAACTTCCTTAATTATTAACAGTATAAATTTGTTAAGTTATATGGTTCTAAAGTATTGCTTGTTTTATCTCAGTTTTAAAATTTGGCAAAAGATGCTTATAGTATTTTACAAGTCTCAAAATGGTGATTTTATCTTTAAAATAAATCTTTATGTTCTTTCTAATTAATTATTTATGGTGCCCAGAAACATTGTTGATAAATTTGACAGTTTTTCTGCTTGATTTCATTTTTTCGCTCCTGAAAAAACTGTTGACTTGGTTGATATTCTCTATCAATTTCTACTCTCATCTTTTATATCCTTTGTTGGAGTGTTTGTTTAAGCATTTAGACACCTAACTCAGGACTTTTTCAGTTCTTATTTTCCCCTTACAATATATGATTGTAAAGATGTAACATTCACATTAACTATTTTACTCACACTGACAAAGTTTGATATGTATAACTTTATTGTCACCAGAAATTTCTAATATATCCCTTTCTTAAGATATGGATTACTTGGAAAAATGTGTTTTCATTTCTAAATCCATGTATGTCTTGTTTTTTTCTTTAGTTACTTTTTATTGTTTTATGTTAACTTATACATAGGGTTTTATCATGATGCTTCTACACATAAATATAATACACTTTCATCATATTTGCCCCATCTATTACTTCTTACTGAACCTCCTCCTTTTCCCTTTCCCTCCGACCTTCCCATTATTCCTTATTTCATTTTCATAACTTTGATCAAGTAAAGAGAGGAACATGATACTTTTCTTTATAGACTGGCTTATTTAACATTGATCTCCAGTTACATCTATTTTCCTATAAATGATGTAGATTCACCCTTCTTCATGTTTTTATTGTGTGCGTACGCATGCACACATGCACGCGCACATACACACACACACACACACATACACCAAAATTATTTCATTCTGCTAATGGGCATCTAGTCTGATTCTATAATTCTGCTTTTATGAACAGTACTGCAGCAAACACGAGTACACAGTTTTCTCTGTAGTTAGCTAATTTGATTCTTAGGGAGTGTATTCACATGTGATAGGACTCAGTCATGTGGGAGTTACATTTTCATTTTTTTTTTTTTTGTCGGCCGTGGGGCTTGAACTCTGGGCCTGGACACTGTCCCTCAGCTCTTCAGCTCAAGGCGAGTGCTCTACCACTTGAGCTACAGCACCACTTCCGGTTTCTGGTGGTTTATTGGAGATAGGAGTCTCACGGTCTCTCCTGCCCGGGCTGGCTTTGAACCGCGATCCTCAGATCTCAGCCTCCTGAGTAGCTAGGATTACAGGCGTGAGCCACCAGCGCCCGGCTACATTTTCATATTTTTTGAGGAACCTCTATATTGATTTCTGTTGTGGTGGGACTAATTTGTGTTCCTACCAGAAGTGAATGAATAAACATTCCTTTCTCTGTGCATCCTCACCAGCATTTATTGTTATCATAAAAAAAAAAAAAGATCTTTAAGTAGCTGTACCAAGAGGCAACAACTTAACAAATTAGTTTATGTCTTGATTGATAGCACTCGTTGCATCATTCTTCACTATCTAACTTAAAATTTTTTTTACAGGGCTAAAAAGCATCTCTGTTTAGTTTTGGTTTGTCTCTCTCTGATGACTAAAGATGTTGAACAATTTTTTCATTTGTTTATTGACCATTTTTAGTTCTTTATTTGAAAAGTATTTGTTTAGCTCATTTGCCCATTTATTGAGAGCATTATATGTTCTTCTGATATTTAAGTATTTGAGTGTATTTATAATATTCTGGAAAGCAACCAAACACTTTTGTGAGGGAATCAGAGTGCCACTAAAACTTTTCTTGCTATGGCAGCAGTTTTAAGGATATTACTACCTCAGGGCCAATATTTAGGTTTACTTAAATGTTAGGATAAGGTTTTACAGATCTTTTTTGATGGTATGAACTTAAACTCCAAGTTCCTTGGAGATTTAGGCCCAGAGTCTGATGTTTTTCATAGAGTCTTTGGAATTCCTGTATAAGATTTTGTCAGCAGGAAAAAGTTCATTTATCCACCAAGGATTTAGCCCCCTTTTGTACTCCTTATTAATTCTTTGCTTCACATGGAACCAAGGCTCATTTTATAGTCCTTAAGTAATTTCCTTTGATAATTGAGATGATCACCTCACATAGGAGTTGTAGCAGTGTGCACAGACCTCCTAGCACTTGCTCTTAGTCTCTTTGGTTTGGCATCTGAAATTTTGATACCCTTATTTGCTTAGCTCAGCTGTGTGTTTAAAACAGTTATTATATATTTAGCACACCAACTATTCAGAGGTATTCAAAAGTATTTTTAAAAAAAGAAAAGCAGAATGAAGATTAGAGTGAGTAGGAAAGTGGACACAATATGTTGATAGTAGAAGGAATATCAGGACCAAGATGGATTGAACCAAACGTAAAACAATCTAAAACGTGGTGTGATTTTGAGCAAGCCATGAATCTTGGAGAAGGAAATGGAATCTTACCACAGACTTTCTTTTGTGAGTGATATTTATATGGTGATAACTGAACAGTTGCTTTTGCTTTGTTGGGTCTCACTGTTTAGAATTAATCTATTTAAAGCATAGGAGGCTAATTATACTTTCAGCAGAATGGCAATAGCATTAGTCTTAAGAGTATACAAATATCAAATTGTACGGTATTCTAGACATCTATAAACAGTGAGACCAAAAGAGGCTAGTCTTATGAGAAAAACTATCACCAAGTTGTAATACCAGGTGTCTCTTCATGTATATATAAAATAACATACATACATCCATACATAAACTCCAAAGATAAGGAAACAAAGGGCCTTTTTCTTTTCATTTTCAGATGACTCTGTATTCTTTACCTCATATACAGTATATTCACATACACGTCTGAGGGAGGGTGGGGGAAGGCACAGAAGCAGTGGGAAATGGGTGAAAAAGTGCAGCAGTGGAGCTCACTGGCTGCACTGGACTCTGAACCATGCAGGGAGGGAATGGGAGAGAGTGAGGGAACAGATGATACTATGCAAAAAGAAGGAAGTACTTATTACCTGACATATGTAAAGTAACCCCGCTGTATATCACCTATAAGACAACAATAATTAAAATAAAAATACAAATATAAAATGAAAAGTTTGGAAAAGACCGAAATTGTAACAAGTAATTTATTGATATAACTAATCAGTAATTCTCAGCTATATTCTTCACTAAATCACTTAGAATTCTCTTTATATAAGCAATCTCCTTACTATCGCCTTTGGTAATGGTATTTTAATTTCTGTGGGTAGTACTCATGTTCCTAAGCAATGAGACTCTATTGCTCTCAGATCTTTGCATCATTCTTGATGACTCTGCTTCATTTTCCATGTAACCAGTGGTTGCTGGGAATGATAGCAGTTATGGCTGAGAATTGTAGAATTTAATTGTCTATGTGACATCATTCTTTTGTTAGTCACAGGACATGGCTTATTCTTTGGCAAAATAAGTACACTGTAGTACAGATTTCAAAGGTCTTTTCCCATTCTGTAATCTATGATTCATAAATAAGGTAAATTCTAATATTCATGTACTATATTAAAAGTATTCTATATTACTTGTGTTTGGAAAATACCTTATTTATTATTCAGAAATGTTGTCCTTAATTTTATCTCACTTTCTTTTAGTCCATCAAAAGTTGTTTGTGGTTATTTCTGTTTGAGGCATTCTTCTGCATCTATGCTTTTTCCAGTACCAGGATAGGTGTTGTGATAAAGTATTGAATTTGGTGCATGATTATTGCCTTCATAGCCAGGTGAACACATGAACTGACATCAATTAGGTAACTTAGAAATACGGTGTGGTATTACCAAGTGAGCTCACAGGACAAACACTGATCTCAAACTTGAAGGGGCTGGAAGAAGTGTCATTTAAACAGAGACCTAAAGTGAGAGGTCAAGAGAGAAATGGGAAAAAGAGGCATGGAGGTGAAAGAACGTGATACTTCTGAGGAGCTAAGAGAGGCATACTGTTCCTGTAATAGAAGGCATATAGTATTCTCATCTCAGAAGAGAAGATCGCTCAATCCAGAGTGGAAGCTAGATAAACAGGGCAGTCTGGCTTTCAGGGTTTCAAGTAGTAAAATTTTATCTTCCTTTTGTATTTTGGAGGTAATATGAGGAGTATAGAATGGATAACACATGAGAGTGGAAGATAAATTCTGGCAGTTGGCATGTAGATTTGACAGATACTATAGACATAGAATTGGAAATACTTTATGGTCAACTTTATGTTGATTATGATGGAGGAAGGAGAGTCAAGAATGTCTGTGTTTGTAATTGCTATTACTGGATGTGTGGTATTGGTGTTTATTGAGATAAGGGCACAGGAGTGGAAGTATAGTTCAAGGGAAAAATGTTACATTCAGTCAGATACCTGTGGAACATCCAGGTGTCCAGTAGGAAGTTGGTTATAAGGCACTTAGGTTAAAAGGAAAGATAGAATATAGTTACAGATGTGGCCTACAAATGATCTGTGAAGTCATAAGAATAGATGAAATTGTTCAGGATGAGTAAGTGAAACAACAATAGAATAAGACTTAGAATAGAACTTGAAGATCACCCAGGAACAGATAAAGATGGAGGTAAAAATGTGCTGAAAGAAGTCAAGGAAAGAACAAAGTAGTGTTAGGTAGAATTAAAATACTCACTGAAGGCCGGTCATGACCCAGGGTAAGATATTTTCACTGAAATTTTGACTTATGTACAACTTTTAAAAGCATTCTTAAGGTAGAGGAGGTTTTCTTGTTGTTGTACTTGTTGGCCTGTCCTTTAGGTTTGTGTTCTGGGCATTTGTGTTTAAACAGTGATGGTTAGTAGCAATTGAGATGATGAAAATAGAAGTAAGAGAAGCCCTAATTAATTAAGTAACACTCAAGTTTTGGGATAGATGCGGCACAGATGATAGCTATATAGTCAGAATCTAAATGTCTCATTTATCTGATAGATAAATAGAGGAGGGTAATCCATTTTGAGGAGTTTGGCTTTAAGGGTTTTAAATAGTAAAATTTCAGAGATGGAACATTTCTAAATGATGGCAAGACAAGATATAGGAGTTGTTGAAGGTTGGGTGAAGAGAAATGAAAGTCCTGATTGGTTGTGTCAGGTCAGTCTTAGAATTGCAGTTGCTCATGTTGATGATGGGGTGCAGTAGGACTGAGAAGTGACCAGTGAAATAAAGGCAGTAGGTTTTTATTGCTTAATAAATAGCATCAGCTTCAGAAGGAACCTGTTTTTATAGAAGGGTGGAATAAGGGTATGCAGACAGCATTGGAGAATGAGGAGACAGCCAGCTTATTCTTGATGCTGTAGCCTATGTAGTATATGAAATGAACAGTCCTAGCTTGAGAAGGCTGTTCTTAGGCAAGCTATGCTTTAATGCGGGAAAGAAATGGAATGCATGTGTAGTGATGACCCTGAGGATGAATGACAGCCCAGGTCAAGCCTGAAGCACACAAGACCCATAGCACACCCAGGAGGAACTGAGCCTGAATCCATGTTCAAGGAGTAGAAATGTTCAAACATGTTGTGATATTTCATAGATATCAAGAGGTTGGCCAGTGTCTGGACAACTTTATTTTGGGGGGAATAGAAATGTTCAAACATGTTGTGATATTTCAAGAGATTGGCCAATATCTGGACAACTTTATTTTTGATTATTTTCATTTCAATTTATTCTGTGCATTTGAAAGTTAAAACATACAAACTACCACTAAAGCTTCATAGTATTGAGCACTTTAAAAACAGAACATTAAGTATTTGTGTACATTTCTCATTTTTAAATTTTACATTATATTATACATCTTTGTTATATTTAAAGGTAAAGGTACTATTAACACTACAATCCCCCCCTCTTTTTTTTCCCCTAGTACTGAGCTATAAACTCAGGACTTTGCACTTGCCTGGCTTGCTTGCTCAGCTGGTACTCTACCACTGGAACATGCCTCCAGCCCTGCTTTTTGCCTGCTATTTGGGAGATGGAGTCTCACAAACTTTTCTGTGTGGACTGACTGGCTTCAAACTGCAATTCTCTAGATTTCAGCCTCCTGAGCAGCTAGGATTATAAGTATGAGCCACTGAAGCCTGGCTCATAAATCTAATCCTTTATAACCTATTTGTCTAGCCAAAGTAAAAGTCTGTTAAGTTCTATTAAAATTTCTGTACTTGAGATAAATGTTTAGAACCTTATTTTAATAGTGTTGCATAAATATTTAGTGTTTTGGCATTTAAGTCTCAGCAATAGCACTGTAGAAGCAGTTTTCACAAAAAGTTTGAGGCAAAAGAAAATAGGTTTGGAAATAACTTTATTTTGCTAATTTTCTGTTTTAATACTAACATCTATAAAATAAGTTTTCTGTTAAGTATAAAATAAATACGCTCAACTAATATTTAGATTTAAGGGTTGGTTATAGTGGGTAAATTGTATTGTGGTTAGTGATGTTAGTTTTTTTTTGTAGGACCATATGTTTAAGTTCTCTTCTGTTTAATTTTTAGATTTGTTGCTATTTCTGCTACATCTTCATTTCTTTTTTAAAATTTTATTTTATTGCAAAGATGCTGTAGAGGGGTTATAGTTACATGAGGAAGGTCATGAGTACATTTCTTTTTTTTTTTTTTTTTTTTGCGGCCATGGGGCTTGAACTCTGGGCCTGGGCGCTGTCCCTCAGCTCTTCAGCTCAAGGCGAGCGCTCTACCACTTGAGCTACAGCGCCACTTCCGGTTTTCTGGTGGTTTATTGAAGATCAGAGTCTCAAGGTCTCTCCTGCCCGGGCTGGCTTTGAACCGCAATCCTCAGATCTCAGCCTCCTGAGTAGCTAGGATTACAGGCGTGAGCCACCAGCACCCGGCATGAGTACATTTCTTGTCCAGCATTGTTCCTAGCATTAGGGGAAGAGAATGATAGTAATTATATAGCTACTTGAGTAGAAAAAGATCAAATCATATATTTGCAGTGACCATGAAGGGAACACTAGGTATTACAAGTGTTTGCATTGCTTGTGTCTTTCAGGGACTGTGGCTAAGCCTGCTGGATCTCTAGCCCGAAGTAGCAGTTTGTGTCGCTCTCGTCGTAGCATTGTGCCCTCTTCGCCACAGTCCCAGCGAGCCCAGCTTCCTCCACATGCTCCTCATCCAGCCCACCCTCGTCATCCTCACCTGCCTCAGCATCCCCAGCATTCGTTGCCTTCCCCTGATCCAGACATCCTCTCAGTGTCAAGTTGTCCCGCACTCTATCGGAATGAAGAGGAGGAGGAGGCCATTTACTTCACTGCTGAAAAGCAATGGTATGGGCAGCGAATAACCTGCATAATATCAGGTTGTGTTGACATGAGGGATATGCGGATGAACATGGAGATGGGAACTAAGGTGCATTGTATTGGCTTTCTGTAGCTGTGTAACAAGGTGCCACTGACTCAGTGGCTTCATATGAACACTCAAGTCTATATCAGAGTCCAAGCCTAGGGGGACTACTTTTTTATTTTTATTTTTGTTGATTGTGGGGCTTGAACTCTGGGCTTGGGCACTGTCCCTCAGCTCTTCAGCTCAAGACTAGTGCTCTACCATTTGAGCCACAGCTGCCACTTCCAGTTTTCTGATGGTTAATTGGAGATAAGAGTTTCATAGACTTTCCTGCCCAAGCTGGCTTTGAACCGTGATCCTCAGATCTCAGCCTCCTGAGTAGCTAGGATTACAGACGTGAGCCACCAGTGCCCTGCTTAGTGTGACTACATTGCTCAGGGTCTATAGCCTCCTAAAATGAAGGTATTGGCTGGGCTGTGTTCTCATCGGGTCCTTCTCAACACCCATGTGTTGAGTAGCAGAATTCAGTTCCTAAAGGCTGCCTGCCATTCCTTGCAGTTGACCTCTGTCTTCACATGGAGCCAGCAGCAGAATTTCCCTTCTATAAATCCAGCCTTTGCTCTGAATCTCTTAACTTCCTCTGTCTCAGATCGCTGGACTCATATTTAGTTACTTAGATTTATTTTTATCTATGACATCCTTTCCTAATAGCACTTATATTTGACTGTGATTAAATATCTAGTAAAGGTACATATACTGTAGAGGCTAGGAATTTGCAAGCCATTCTACAAAGATGTAGGTAGATACTTGAGGTATGAGCTTACCTAGAAGCCATTGGACACATTTGCTTAGGCTCCAAATGTAAACTTGTTAAATAATTTTATATTAGAATATAAATGCTTGAGCATAAGTTGTACCTAAAGAAGCATCAAATATGCCAGTCATGGTCATCATGCCTGACCCAGCTACTCGTGAGGCAGTGATAAAAAGTATTATGGTTCGAGGCAAGCCTGGGTAAAAAGTTAGTGAGAGGTAGTACTACCAGAACAAACAACAAAATCAAGTTGCTAAACAAACCAAAAACAATAACAAAAAACCCTCCATCAATTATTAGTGAGAATTTAATTTATTGCTACTTAGTGCTTTATTCTGTTGCATGCTGGTATTTGCTAGCACATACATAATATATCCCAAAGTTTAAGAGAACTTAAAGGAGAAATGATAAAATTAAATAAATGTGGGCTGGGAAGGTGGCTCAGTGGTAGAATGCTTGCCTTGCATGCATGAAGCCCTGGGTTCAATTCCTCAGCACCACATATGCAGAAAAAAAAAGCCGGAAGTGGCGCTGTGGCTCAAGTGGTAGAATGCTAGCCTTGAGGTGAAGAGCTGAGGGACAGTGCCCAGGCCCGGGGTTCAGGCCCATGACTAGACCCCCCAAAAAAATGTGTTAAAATTTGTGACCTGATTAGTTTCACAAAATGGATATAGCAGCATATATTCTAGTCCAGCTTAAGACCCCAGTGTTTCTTCTCTCCCTGCCTGCCTCCTTGTCTTCCTGTCTGCCTTCCTCCCTCCTTCCTTCCCTTCCGCTGTACTATTTGAACTCAGGTCATTACACTTGACAGGCTGACACTGCACCACTTGAGTTATGCCTCCATCCATGTTTTTCACTGGTAACTTCTGAATTAGGGATTCCCTTCATGTCTGGGCACATGCCTAAACCTGTTTTTAGGCTTCTCATCATTGATGGAAGTGTTTGCAGCTCAATTCAGCGTCTCTCTGTGGAGATGGAATCTTAGTGATTTTTTTGGTCTGATCTAGTTTGAAACCATGGTCCTCCCAATCTTAGCCTTCCAAATAGCTAAAGATGATAGGAGTGAGCCACTGGAAACCAGCTAGCAAAGCAGCTTTTGGTTTTGGAAGAGATCCCATATAGATTGAGATAACAGGTGAGTGTCATTGCACCCAACCAACTGTGGGTTAAAAAAGGCCAAGGACTAGATAGATCTTTGCACTGTCTAATAAAAATTTTCTCACTAATGGTATGTCCTGTGCTGGCCTTGAACTGTGATCCTCCCTTTTTCTACCTCCCAGTTAGCTAGGATTATAAGCAGAAGCCACTACCCCATACAGTTGGTAAATCAGCTTTTGATTTGAGAAGCTAAAGAACTTCAAGGAACACCAATATATTCCATTCAGTTACCAGTTATCCACTCAGCAAAAAGTCACTTCACAGCAACATGGCTACTGTGATTGATTTCCGAGTTTGGTCATTTTATCATATCTAAACTGCCTCCTGCCTTTGGTAGCACTATAACATTATGAAAGCATTTGGAAGCTCTGTATTACATACAGGTATATTATGTGAAATCATTAATTAAATCTTAAAGAAAATGTTTTAGCTGGGCATCCATGGCTCATGCCTATAAATCCTAGCTACTGAAGATGCTGAGATCAGAGGTTGGAAACTAGCCCAGACAGATTCACTAGACTCATCTTCAACTAGCCACCAAAGGCACAAACTGGAGTTATAGTTCGAGTGGTAGATACGTATCTATATATACCACATAAATATATCTATATATTTTCTCTAATACCTTATTTAAATATTTAGCCTGGGGGGGGTTGTACCTTGTAGTAAAGATACTCTTCACTTAACTGTATGAATAAGGTATATAGAAATGTTTAAGAACAATCTTAACAAATACCTAAAATATGGTTTTATCATGTTGTATTTGTCAAAAGTAAATGCAAAAACAGTATGAAAAGCAATAGTAATTAAAGGCCACCAAAGTGAGAGTCCTTCTCTGTCCATTCTCTCACTTTATTTCTTTGCCAGATTACTTTTACCTTGTCTGTACTTTCTACTTTTTAGTCTTTCTTTTTCACAGTGTAAACAGTACTCATGTTGGGCTCAGGACATGAAAAGCGAACTAGGCATGGTCCCACTCCTCACTGTTCCATTTTTTTCTTTCTCATTTGTTACGTATTAATTTCTCACCCTGAGCTTTACATCGTTCTAGTGCAGAGAATACAGACGTTTCCTCTAAAGTTTCTTTTTCTTCTGGCAACAGCATAAACAAGTTAATATAAAATGCCATTTTTGCTGCTTGTACATGCTGGGATGTTGAAGATGGGTAAAGGAAAATGACTGCTCCTTTTCACAGGTGATGAGGAGGGGCCTCTCCATGGAGAGGGCAGTAGCTTGAAGGACATACGCAGTAAGCCACAGAGAGTTGAGATGGAAGGTTTTAGCAGACAGAGGAAACAGCAGGTGCCAAGCCCTGTGGGAGTGTCTGTGCGTGATGGAGGAACAAGACAGCTGCTGTGGCAGTGAGGAACAAGAAGGACATGGGGATAGAGCCAGCCATACCAGGGTCTTGTAGGCAAGGACTTTGGATTGGAAGGTCTTGAAGTGAATGAGGTGTGGTACTTGAGCTTGTTTGAAGTCCCACCACTGGGTGTGTAGAGAAATAACTGAGAGAAGCACTGGATGGAAGCAGAGAGACCAGTTAGGAGCAGTGGGATCATTTAGGTGAGGTCAGAGATGTTCTGGAAGAGCAATAATCGCACAAGGAGTCGTAAGGAACATGCGCTTGAACTACGTGTTGAAGGAATGGCTGGATAACATTTACTATATATGATGGGTGTTGGGTTATGAACTTTAGTTTTCTGCCCTTCTTTCTCTTTCTACTGTAGAGAAAGTGGGAGAAACAGTCACAAAGGAATATTTCTGCGAGAATTTATTGGTGACCCACTTCTTGAAACTAGCATTGTAGAGTTACCTTTCATCTTCTGTCTACTCTGTCACACTTCAGTTCTGTTTGTCCCCTTTTAAAACTATAGTAGACTTTACGTTTTAGTGTAGAAAGTTCTTTATTTCTTTAGGGAACTGTATTTCATAAAGTTAATGACAATTAAATGAAGGGAAAAGCAATGACCAAAATTCTATTGTTTCAAATATATAGATTCAGAAAAAAAGTAGTCAAAGAAACAAAACTTGAAATGTTTAAAAAAACTATAATATTCAGACAATTTTATTTCCCTCTCAATTGAAGAAAGGATATTTATTTGTTATATTCTTTTTGTAAGATTATAGTATACATAAAAATAAACAATGTTAATAAGCTCTATTAAAATCATAATTTTCTAGTTGAATTATGTACAGAATTGTAGCATTTCTTACATTTTAGCAATTAATTAATGACAGTAGTTTTAGTTTGAATGTCTGTCAGCACTCTTAGGAATACACTGATTTTAAAGTTTTACCATTGACTGTCTCACTCAGGGAAGTGCCAGACACAGCTTCAGAATGTGACTCCTTAAACTCTTCCATTGGAAGGAAACAGTCTCCTCCTCCAAGCCTCGAGATATACCCAACAGTGTCTCCTCGAAAGATATCCAGAGATGAGCTCTCTCTAGAGGATTCTTCCAGAGGAGATTCGCCCATAACAGCAGATCTCTCCCGGGGCTCTCCTGATTGTGTGGGTCTGACAGAAACGAAGAGTATGATCTTCAGTCCTGCAAGCAAAGTGTACAATGGCATCTTGGAGAAATCCTGTAGTATGAACCAGCTTTCTAGTGGCATCCCGGTGCCTAAACCTCGCCACACATCATGTTCCTCCGCTGGCAACGACAGCAAACCAGTTCAGGAAGCCCCAAGTGTTACCAGGATAAGCAGCATCCCCCATGACCTTTGTCATAATGGAGAGAAAAGCAAAAAGCCATCAAAAATCAAAAGCCTTTTTAAGAAAAAGTCTAAGTGACCTGGCTGACTTGTTGGGATTCCATTTCAGTGGCACCTGTAAACGTTTTTTCTCCCACCCTTTACTTCCTGTCTTTGTTTTAATTTTAGGACTGTAACTCCATTGGGGCTTTCGAAACTGGATGCCATAGTGGAATGTCCGTCAAGGCAACTGTCTACTGTCTGCTTATTTACATGACCACATAGCCAATTCATCAAGTCAGTTATTACTGAACAATCATGAACAGATGAGACAGTTTACAGTCATTTTTGCCTATTTATTTCTGCATTTTTGATGGTGATGTATATACAATATTTTGTTGAAAGCCACTATGGACTTACAAGCTTTAATGGACTAGTAAGCCAGCATGGGCTTGCAAAAATTTCTTGTTTACCAGAGCATCTTCTTATCTTTCCACAGAGCTATTATGGACTAAATAACTTAAAAGAAGTGAAACTAATTGCACTACTGTTTTCCAGACTGGAAAAAACAATCTCTGCAAGTGAAACTGTATAGAGTTTATAAAATGACTATGGATAGGGGACTGTTTTCACTTTTAGATCAAAATGGGTTTTTAAGTAGAAACTAGGGTTTCTAATTGACTTGATTTCTGGAAACGAAAACCCATGCTTTTATTATGGGACGCTTCTTCAAAATGCATTTAATATAAAGGTTCAAGTCCTGCTGTAAAGATCATGTTTTGTTTTCCCCAGGGCTTTCACTGTGATTTACTGCATTTCAGGCTGTATGAAAAATTTAAATAATTTAAGGCGAGAAACCTCTTGATTCTTTATGCGAATGGAAGAGTTAAAGCTTGATTGGAGGACTTAAAACATTCACAAGCGAAATTGAGGTGGGAGTGTGGGGATTCAGACCCTTGTTTACAGACTTGGAATAACTGCAAAGGACTTACAGTGTGTGGAAAATTTGTACTGTGGAAAAGATAATAAATTGGAGACAATATTGTGTGGGACTGCTGATTTTCGTTGATAACACTCCACTAAGAACACTATGTTTTCTGGAGAGCTGTGTAAGCTGTCTTGTTGCTTAATTGCAATATGAGAAATAGTGATGTTTTTGGAAGTAAGTTGTCAACAAATTTTCTTTCTATTTTATATTGTCTGTCATATTTTTATGTAGTTTGAAATGTTTAAATGTTCTAATATCAAGATTAACAAATATAAATTTATGGTGCATTTAGATTGTGTTGTATTAATTTGTAAAGTTTGGTATTCATTAAATCAATAGGCTGTTGTAAAGCTTTCCTGTGACAAATGCCACATAGAGGCCCAAAGTGCATTGCCATCTGGGGAGTTCCTGTGTGTTCTGCCTTTAAACCTTCAGTCATGAAGGCTCTGATAAATGCACTGTGGATGGATGTTTGGAGAATCAGCAGATACACTTCAGCTAGAATGTGTTCTCTGCATAATGGCTAAAATGCATCACGTCTCACCCAGTGGTCTTTCAATGAAAATGCTGATTGATAAATGAGAAGTTTCTTTGATATTTGTGTCAAAGGAACCACTAATTACTAAGAGTATGGAGAGGTTCACAAAATCTCCTGTAAATTATGATTGTTTATTTTCCTTTGCTCCTGTTGCCAAAAACTACTAAGATTTTTAAATGATGTTTATATAGGCTGATACTTTTATATTTAACAGACTAAGTATTGTAAGGACAAACATTGACTGAAATGAAGATAGCATTTTGGATAATAAATACATAATAAAGATAATCTGAAAGGTAAGATTTTGGATCAAACTCTAAAGCTATCTAAAAAGGAGAAATAGTCATGCATAAAAAAGCTGAAAAGGTTAAGGGAATGCCTTACATTTCATTTTCATATAACCAGCAGGAGGGATTCTGCTCGTTGAAAATTTCCAAAGGGAAGAAAACTTTATTGATTGATAGAAAAGGTGAGCGCTGCTGAAGCATGGAGGCTGGGGGAGGGTGCGTGTACGTCTAGCTAGGTAACCGCTAGTCTCATCAGCATGGCCTGCGGGTCAGCCAGGTGCTCCTGAGCCTGGGGAGAGAACAGTTTCCATCAGGAAGTGTCCTGTGGGTGCAGCATTTTCCACATTCATTTCTAGATTTATCCAAGGAATATGTACTGCTTTATGTTGTTTACAATTTTAATTTCACATGAATACAGTACTCCGTACATTCAACAGGAAAGAAATGAATTTTGGAAAGTCATAATGATTTCTGTTTTATATCATTTATATAATTATAGCATTTTTATAATTTTTTAATTACCCACTTGTTTTATGTTAACATTTAAAAGTTATTGTGTCTTCTTGCTTTTAAAAGTAATAACTTACTCTTAAAAGGGTGAAAAAGAACATTAGTTATAGGAAAAGAATAAAAGAAAACAAGAGGAAGCAAATCAAATTCTACTACCCAAAAGAACTACTTCGAATATTTTGGTATGTTTTCTGCCAGATATTTTTCTACACATGGATGTATATTTTACATAATTGAAATCATATATTCATTTTCATATCATGCTTTTTCACTTAAGAATTTCTAAAAATCATTAAAATCCTTTATGAGCAACATGTTAATGGCTGTATAATGCTATTGTATGGATTTACCATAATCTCCTTAAACATTCTTGTATCATTAAACATTAGGTTGTTAACCAAATTCGTGAAATGTGGAGTGATAGCATGGAACATTTATTGAACACTTTATTGCCAGACACTGTTTTAAACTCATATAGTCTCAATTTTATATCAAACCCTGTAAGGTAGGTGCTTCTTAAAAAATTATTTAAAAATTTCCATTTGGCTGACGAACCACTAGCCCAGAAAATTAATAATTTGCTGCAGGTCACATAGCTAGTAATTGGGAGAACCATGTATTTAACTTTTAAGCCATCTAGTGTATTTTTTAAGAAGTGTATTGAAAATGTAGACATTTTTAGTTCACGTTTTTACATTATGTATGTATGTGTGCACATACATATAGCCCACATACCTACTTGGGATAGATCTCATTTAAAAGATTTTGTACATATGGCTGTACTGATAGCGTTCCCACAATACTTTAGTATATGACTAACTTTACTTCATGCCATTGTTTCTGAGTTACCATTTGGATAAAACTTGAGTTGTGTTTTGTTTTTCAACTAATCAGGATTTGTTTGATCATACCAGTTTTTTTCATTCTTAATTTAAAAAGTAAGTGAGAGAAAATCTAGGTTTAAATTTTAATCATATTGACCCTATTTTTGGATCTTAAATGAGAGTGTTGTCTTGTTTAAAATGATTTAGGTGGTAAAAGATAATACAGTCTTCTTAATCCATTAAACAACCGTTTGCTAGTCTACCGTGTATCACTGATGTGAGAAGCATAGAATGTAGACTAATATGACATGTGCTTACTTTAGCAAAATAGATTAGATGGAAGTTCTTGTAAGGGATATAAGTGTAAAATATTGGGAAGCTGGGAGCTTGTAAAGGAGGGATTTTATAGTTCAAAAATATTGTGATGAGTAATTTAATGGCGCTCCTTTGCAGAAGGCATGGGGATCTATTGTGGAAACATAGGACTAGGGCCAAGTTATAGGGCTTCTGCTAATTAGTAGTCTGGTTTTAGCAAATGAGCCTGCAATTACTGAGTTCCAGCCACACTTGATAATAGCAGTGAGGATGTTTATTTGTGGGTAATGCTCAGAAGCATAACATCTGAGCACTCCCATATAATCCTAGATAGTACTGATTAAACAGTTCCTCTCAACAGCCTCCAAATGGCCTAGTCTCTGTTGTTCAGATATACCTAGGTAGGATCCACACTGATCGTGAATGAATTGGAGTCACGGTTCAGATTTCACTTCCATATCAAAATTGATTTTTTTCTGGAATTCTCTGTAAGTCTCTGTGTGGCTGTAATTACTGCAGATCCATCTGTGACATTACAGAGGCTTTGATTCAGATCCCAATTTCTTCTTTAGGTTGAGACTAAATGTCCAGCCTCCTCTCCTAAATTGCACAGTTCTGACTGCCAGATTCTCCAGTATCCCGATGGGCCAGTTTTTACGGGATCTGTGGCAATGTCTTCATCATCAGCCTCCAAGAACTGAGAGAGAGCAGAAGCTAGAAGGTAAGGCAGGCAGTTTGTCTTCAAGCAGACCTGCAGGTGTATACCAGGGACACCCAGTGGCACAGCCATTCCAAAACTCCAGTCCTTAACAGCCAACCTTTTGCTTTCCAGCCTTTCCCTTTCCCCTAGCAGGTTCTTCCCTCTCAGACTTGGACTGTAAGAAATCTTACCTGGATCAAAATGATTCTTGTGTCTTGCTTTAAATCTCTTCAGTTTCAAGTAGTTTTTTTCATACCAGCTGTCTAGTGTTGTACTTTCCCGGAGGATACTGTGTTTATTACCTAAACATCACTTGCATTGTAGCTCAGCTCCAAAATACTCAGGTAGGCTGATTTTTCCATCTGTGAGAATGTGACGGGATAAAGATCTCTAACAGGCCCACCTCTGCTGCTCTGTGTTACGGCACCATGGTGCAGGAGAGTCAAGATCATCCACAATGAGGCACTAAAGTTTTCCAAAGTGAGAATGTGGCCTTTGTTGTTGTTAGATTTTTCAGGAAACCCCTCCCTATGACATTCAAGATGTTCATCTGTATCAAAAGAGAAGTACAGTATCAAGAAATTAAGGGGGTGTTGGGCAAGGGGATAAAATGAAGCTTTTGTGCAGCAGTGAACTACTATATCAGAAGTTGCCTTTGACTTTTAAAGGTAAGAAAATTAGCCTGAAAATAGGACTGGGCTTTGGGCTGTGGGAGAGGATTGAAGAGGAGGAAGGGTCCGTGTATTGTCAGACCACCAAGACATGTACATTTGCTCCCTAGACATTTCTACTCTTCTGGACCCTTCCTCAGTTTTTATTTCTATTAATTAAAGAAGCATTTGAATCTTTTCTTGGTGAACTTTCTAATTGGCACATTTCTAGGCCTTTCAGTGCTTATAGAATAAAATACAACAGATGAACAAGAAACCTTACACTGCTTGGCTCTACCCAAATTGCCTCTTGTGTGCTGCTTCTGGATACTCAACCAGTCATGCGGGACTCCATGAAGCTTTCCTTCTTCCTCCTCTCTGTACTCCTACTGACTTTTACTTATACAATCTTGGCCAACGGTCTAAAGCTTTACTGCTGCTTTCTTCTCTAGGAAGCCTCCTCCCATGAGTGCCCCCTGGCTGAAAGAGACACCACTTCTGTGAACATCCAGAATTTTCTGTGTTTGATCATATCACTTGTCATATTACCTTATAGTGACTTGGCTACTTGTTTGCCCAATAGACTAACTACATAAACTAACTACTGCCTGTGTTAGCTGCGAACTGCCAAGAACTGGCAATATAGGCACAATACCTTGCGTGCCTGGTGAGTGAATAAATGAACAACAGACACCGTTGCTGTCTTCAGGTTTGAGGCTATTAAGGCCCTTCATGAATTGAATGAGTAGAAAACAGTTCAAGTCTAATTCCCAATTCCAGTGAGTATTGTATACTGACGTTTCATTGACTACTGTGAGGATTCTGGAAAAGGAAAAGCTCAAAATGGCATGGAGTGATTAGTGTGTTTTCTTGAAGAAATATTTTTAAGCTCAGACTCTGTGATGAATGATGGCTCATAGGACTTATAGGGGAAAGATTCTTTTAAGCTATGTGTAGAGTTTTGCTCAGTAAAGATCCTGAACATATTCAGGCTGGGCTCTATCCTCCAAGACTCAGCACTTAATGTCAGTATTTTAAATCTAGTAATTAGTATGATCCTTTGTATTAACCAACTATTCTTTCAGTAATTATGTTCGTGAGAATACAATGTGCTGGACAAATAACAAAGAGAAGCATAGTTCTTAACTACTTCAAGAACAAATTCATAATTCAGTTACCACACTTGTGTGTATGTTTTGGTTTGGTTTAGTGTTGGTGCTGAAAATGGGGTTTGAAATCATGGCCTTTTTTTTACATAGGTGGGCTTTGAACCTCAAGCCTCAGATCTCAGCCTCCTGAATTTCTAGGATAGCAAGCATGAGCCACTGGTGCTCAGCTACTACACATGTTATGAAGAAAAGTTCACAGGTCTCAGAAACTATATAAAGGAGGTCCAATTAAACTTGAAGGAAAATACCTTGGCTGAATGTGACCCTGCAGAATTAAGAGGAAGCTGATTAGGAGTTTCTGAACCAAACAGTGATAGTAATACCATGTATAGAAGGGTTGCATGAGGGAATAAACCAGGTTCAAGAAACTGAAAGCATAGATGGCTGGATTTTAGTGAGGAAAGGAAAGGGACAAGATTAGTCTTCATCAGGCCATGTTGGAGATTTGGGGCTTGACCCTGAAATGAACTCAAAATTACCAGCAAGGTTAAGGATATGAAAAAGTATTCTGTCTTGTATCACCATTACTTCCAGAGAGATTGAGAGCAATGCATCAGTTATATATCTCTGAAAGTGCCCTCACCTGGTTCTCAAATACTCAGAAAATAGCAACTGGTTTCCAAATGGAGGGAGACAAGAATAGAGTGAGAATGAGTGCTGCACTGAAAGGGGGGAGACCGTGGGGTGAGGTGGAAAGGAGAGCTTTGTATGAGCTCAGGGCAGCCACAGCACAGTGATCAAACAGCCGGAAGTTACGTCCTCACAGCCCTGGAGACTGCTCATCTGAGATGAAGAGCCCAGCATGGCAAGGTTGTGGTGTGTGCTTCTTGGCTTGAAGATGGCCACCTCCCCGCTGCTGCTCACGTGGCAGAGAGAGTTGGCTCAGACACAAGAGATTTCTTTTTGTAGCAACTTAGAAGGCTATCAGTCCTGTGGAATTAGATCACCATCTTTAGGAGCTCATTTAATTTAAACTCCTTAGAGGCCCCATCTCTGGACAAGCACATTGGGTTTAAGGTTTCACTATGAATGGAACAGTTTAAAATTCAGCCTGTAGCAGGGTCTTATCATGTAAAGCCCTTGAGAAGGGGTTCTCAGTGAGGGTATAAAAAAGTTACTCATGAAGCCAGGCGCTGGTGATTCGTGGTTGTAATCCTGGCTACTCGGGACGATTGTGGTTTGAAGCCAGCCCCTGCGGGAAAGTCTATGAGACTCTTACCTCCAGTTAACCACCAGAATACTGAAAGTGGACCTGTGGCTCGAAGTGGCAGAGCAGAAAAGCTTAGGGACAGCACTCAGCCCTGAGTTCGAGCCCCACAACGGACAAAAAAAAAAAGCTCATTAGAACATTCTTAAAACCAATCAATTTTTTCTTAAATCTTGGGGGTGGTTTTGATTATACCAAGGAATATTTGTCAGATGTCTGCTTTTTGTTTTTGGCATGTAAACCAGGGATTTCCTCTTTTCTCCTCTATCACCCCTTCTTTGTCTTCCTGTCCCCTCCCTTCCTCATTTGAGAAATATATCACCCTCTTTGTTTTGCATTGTTTTCTGGGATGATATATATATTTTTCTAATTAGGGAGGGAAATTTAGGGCAACACAACCTGTCCTGGAGCAGCGCAGACACAGCAGCCGGTCACGCTTTCGTTGTGGTCTGTCACTCGTGCTGTCTGCCTTACTGGCTCATGAAACAAGCCTGGTTGCAGCTGGCTTGGATGAATAGGGATGCCTATCTTTCCACAATGGAGTCACAAGGCCTAACATGGAGGAGGGCACAGGGAGGAGCAGCCCTGACCTTAGGGTTATGGTAGTTTTTGTTCAGCTACAAATCACAGAAAACATACTAAGCAGTGCCTTAAATAATTAAGGTGGTCTCTCCTTCATTTAACAGGATATCCATAGGAAAATGGGTGGGGGATAAGAGGGTGGAGTTACTGTGACCCTAAAATGCTATCAGAGATTGGGAACATCCATCCAGTCTTTCCACTTATCCATCCTTAGTTGCCTGATGGCCCAAGGCAATTGCTGCTATAACATTCTCTCTCTCTCTCTCTCTCTCTCTCTGTGTGTGTGTGTGTGTATGTCAGTCGTGAGACTTGAACTCTGGGCTTGGGCACTGTCCCTGCACTCTTCAGCTCAAGGGGAGTGCTCTACTACTTGAGTCAAAGCCTGCCTGGGCTGGCTTTGAACAGTGATTCTCAAATCTCAGCCTCCTGAGTAGCTAGGATTATAGGCATGAGCATTGGCACCCAGCTGGTATCACATTCTTATGCAGGGGGAAAATGGCACCTTCTGATGGATGCTACTTCTTTGTAGAGATTTTTAGGACCTTCCTTTTAGCACATGGGCCAGACTAATGTCATATAGCTGCTCTTAATTAGAGAAGCTAGAAATGGTAGTGAGTTGATAATTGATTGACAGGTTGACTGAATGCTGCTGCCCTTAAACACAATTGGGGTTCTACTGATAAGAAAAAGAAGGGGAGTAGATTTTTAGTAAAAAAAAAAAATTAGACCTGTTGGCCACTTTTCAGTGTGTGTGTGTGTGTGTGTGTGTGTGTGTGTGTGTGTGTGTGTGTGTGATGGTATTGGGGCTTGAACTTAGGGCCTATGCTCTTACTTGGCATTTTCCCTCATGGCTGATACTCTACCACTTGAACCATACCTCCAGTTCTAGCATTCCGCTGGTGAATTAGAGATAAGAGACTCACAGAACTTTTTCTCCCTAGGCTGTTTTCAAACCTCAGTCCTCAGATCTCAGCCTCCTGCATTGTTAGGATTACAGCAGTGAGCCACTAGCACTTGGCACTTTATAGAGTGTTTTAAACAAGAATATAAAACTTTAAAACAGAGATAACTGCATTTCAGAATTTGTAGCATGTAGAATAAAATATGTTACAGTAACCTCACAGAAGACATAAAACTATATTCTTGAAAGCATTTTTCATTTTACACAACATAATGCGGCTTTATGTGGTATATGATAAGTTAGGTATGGGTGAATACTGAAATCCCTAGAACAAGTCCATTAAAAAAGCAAGTGATGGCTGAAACTTCAATGGAAGACATACAGTGCTTAAAATTTGATTAACTCCAAAAACATAAATAAGGAGAAATGGAGGTACCACAAAAAGAAACTGAAAATTGGGCAAAGAGATAGCAAGATCATTATATAATAATAATATCATATCAATAATTACTTGATTTAAGAGGCAGACTCCTTGAATTGATAAAACTGTAAGACTGTGTCTATAACTGGTACAATTTAAGTATAAATAATTTTTTGAAGGGGGAAAATATACCATGAAAATTGTAAGTGCTAGAAAGCTTTATGTGCTTATTTAGTTTTCACACAAGACAGTGAAGAAAGGTTAATTCACCAGGAACACACAGAATCCCTAAACATCTTATAGGTATACAAATAACAGCTGCAAAAATACGTGCTAATAAACCAACCAGGAATAAGAATTGGTCAAAGCTCAATTAAAATTGAGGTTTCTAATATCATTCAGAAGTTGACAGAACAAGAAAATAATCAGTAAAGAAGGGAAGTTGGAAGGCTGAACATTTTCACCTATCCTGATCAGTAAAGCCTCTACAAACCTTCCTCCTCCTCCTCTCATCCCTGCACATATATAAATGTCCTTCTTTACTCCTTTTGTCTATCAACAACATGTGAGCTCAGCTCAATAAACTGATACACATGCCATAGTTCCCTTCATTCTGCAATAGTATAAACCTGCAACTAATTGTTCCAGAGGGAAAACAACATAAAATGTCGGTCCAAATCAACTGAAGAGCAAAATAGTTGTAGCAGCTGAATGTGTCTCATCCTTTTCTGGCTACCTGCAATAATGTATTTGCTTAATAGAGACATTCAGAGTTCAACATCACTTTGACACATATTTTCCTCTTAGTTCCCTTTGGTTATTTGATATGTAACCATTGTTTGTTTTGGTGATTTGTTTTGTTTGTCATAGGGCTTGAACTCAGGGCCTGGGAGCTATTCCTGAGCTCTTCTGCTCAAGGCTAGCCACAACCCCACTTCTGGTGTTCTGGTGGTTCATTGCAGATAAGTGTCTCATGGACTTTCCTGCCTGGGCTTTGACTGCCTTCTGACTGGCAAGGATTACAGGAATGAGCTATCAGCACCTGGCTTGTTATGATTTTTCCCCCTTGTTCAATATTATTTTGAAATCAGTATTCCAACAAAGACTTTTGTTTTCCTCCACGTCAGTTTCTCTCTATCTTTAGTTTTATTCACTTATTTTTAGGTGTTTTCTTTTTCCTTTCTCTTGTTAGGTCTTCCATAATAGTTCTTGGGGCAGATTCCTCAGAGGCAGATTGAACATATATGGCTAGATAGAGAAACAGCTTATTTCATTTATTTGCTGTAGGAGACTTTTTCATTAAGTCCTGCACTACAGAGGTTGTGAATTACAGGGCCTAAGATCACCAGAGCTAATGCGGTGTTAAAATCTTCTCTCACTTGGCTAGATGGGCATTTTGATGCATGGCACCAAACTTCACTTGCTAAATGTCTAAGCAGGTCGCAAACCTGTTCTTTCTCCTTTTCTCCCTTGGCTGTATCCTCAGCAAACCTTTTCTTCTATTGCAAAGGTCACAGGCTGCCTCTGTTGGGGCCAGAGCTGGCTTCCACAAGTTTTATTCAGATTGTGCAGTCAAATTTCTTTAAAGTTGTCAAACTATCTGGAGATTTCACATGCATGTAACACATTTTCAGCTTTAACAAGCCAACCAATCAAATGTAGAATAGAAGATTAGGCAATGTAGACTGAAGTAGGTTCCTTTATTCATATTCTTGATCCATACAAGTTGGGTTTCTGATTCCTCTTTCTTCCTGGTCAGCACACCACATCCTCAAGTTTTCCAAGTCTGGGACCAAATAAGAGAATAAAACTTGGAAAGTCTACGAGCTATGAATCGCATTATTTAAGAATTTGAGAGCACATATGCTAGATACTCTCTTGTTAGGGTTATTTTTACATCTCTGGAGGAAGTCAGAACCAAAAGGGAAGTGTTACCTCACTGTGTCCTCTAGATGGCAGTATTGTACCAGTATTATCAGCTATTTCCCCCATTGGAATGGTTAATTCTATAATTTTTCAATGGCAATATTTTTTGTTTCTAAATTTATTGTAGTAGTTTTCAACAATGCTGGGTTTATCAGCATGCAGGTAGAGTCCATAAAACTGCAATCTTTAAAAGAACAAAATCCGGAGGTGCTTGCTCCCTCCTCCCCAGCTTCCTGAATTGATAGTAGAAATAGAGCATATTGCTACGTATAATTGTCACAATTATGCAGGCTGTTCATTTAGAGTTTGTGTGTGCGCGTGCATTCAGCGACCACATCTGCAGGGCGCATTGAACAAACAGCCCTTTCCCTGTCCAGTTGGAAACGTCAAATGTTTCTCATTTGGAGCAATGTCTTTATTTTGTTTTGTTCATAATGAATTGTACCCACAAATATGGGAAGCAAGGAAGCAAAAACAATCTGCATGGTGGGAGGAGGGGTGGTCTTAGAAATGTCTCTACATAAATAGACAAATTTGAGCTGGTACTGGTACTGGTCTCATGCACAAACAAGGCGAATGTTGCTAAGGGGAAGTTGTATGTGTTAGAGTAATAGCTTGAGAACAACTCCATTTAATATTTCATTTAGAGTTATTTTGTGTAATTTGGTTTGGTAAGCAACAGACAAATATTAAATATTTCCATTTTATCTTCAAGCACAACCTGATCATATTTCACTGCTTTAATTCTTTTGGTTTTGGCACTCTGGGCTTTGAAAATGCCTTCTTGGAGTCATGGTTAATATCAGACATCCTGGAGTCCTCATTTATCAAGCCCGGCCAGTTGTGTTGTGGACCAGTCTAAGGGAGATGGAAGCTTTCTGTCTGCGTGGTTGATTGGTTAAGGGTTTTGTCCTTATTTTAGGGTTGGAGGAACCTGGGAAGGTCCCTCCCATCCAGCGTTGCTGTGTCCCAGCTGGCTGGCTCTCCAGTTCCACAGGAGCTCAGTGATGAGAGGCTAGGGGTGGCTAGTGTCAACACAAAGAGGTCCCCAGTGAGAGACCAGGAGCTAACTGAGAGGTTTCTCTCACAGCAGGCCACAGGCAAAGCTGCAGTGGGGATGCCGTGGGCCATGTGGACAGAATGCACAGGTAGAGGTCTGTGCGCTGCTGTGCGGTGCTTAGTCCTCCATAACCCTCCATGCAGGTACTTGGATTTCATCAGAAATGACACTAGGGAGGAAGTGTGCCTGTGGGGCTTCTCCAAGCAACGCCAGTGTGACAGGACGCCACGCCCCATCTCCACCCCACAGACTTGGTACTTGGGTATGAGAAAGACAAATTTGCTTGTGCTGGGTCCTGCCTCCTTCCCAGCCCTGACTAGACGCGATGTAAGGGACACGTCTGCTACTGCACAACTGCTCTCTGTTCCCACACTTTGCTAGGAGACTGGCTTCTGATTCAAGTCAGGTGTTGGCCATGTTGTTCTCTTTGTTTTTAAGCATCTGTCTGTGTGTCTGTGTGTCTGTGTGTGTGTGCGCGCGCACATATGTGTGTGTGTGTGTGTGTGTGAGAGAGAGAGAGAGAGAGCGCGCTGGGTCCTGCCTGGTAAAGGCAAAGAAGCAGCCCGTCTTCCTGGAGGAGCACAGCTCCACCCACTTCTGAACCAGGATGCTCTTGACTTAACATGTTCACAGGTCCTTCTGAGGCAGGATAGATTAGGGGAAATGAGGCATGGTGAATGCTGGCCCGGAATTCTAAAACTCAGCTTAAAGCAAGTATAGGAGACTTATAGTCACCCATCAACTTCCCTTAAGATGAAAGGACCAAAGTCATTTTAGGAGAAAACGAGGCAGGATAGATTAGGGAAAATGAGGCCTGGTGAAGGCAACTTAGAAATAAGGTATTTAGAAACATAGAAGCACCATCTTTGCTTCTAAGAGAGACAACAGGAAGTCTTCCTTACCTCAAAAAGTAGCATCTGTTTGGCATTAGGATATATGCCCAAGAATTAAAGAGCGAGTGGTAAACCAGCGCCAGGAACTTAGCAAATTTTTTTTTATATTTTTTATTTTTGTGAAAAAACTGTACAGAGGGGTCACAATTACATGGGCAAGATAATGAGTACATTTCTTATCAAGCATTGTAGCCTTCTCCTTTGTTTTCCCTTCCCATCCCTTCCAAACCGCCCCCGTCCCCCCACCCAATCCCCCCCCCCCCCCCCCCCCCACCAAAGTTGTAAAGTTCGTTTTCGACATGACAACTTGTACTTCTCATTGTTGCAACGGGTGAACTTAGTGAATATAACAGTACCAAGAGAGATGAAGAGCAAAGATGAACACCGATCTTTCCTTGATGTTGAGGTGAGACCCCCCAACCCCTGCTCTTATCATATAAACACCCCTGATGCTCAAGAGCTCTGTGTGTCTCCCTTTGAGAACACCCACACTCTGTTAGAGTGGGCCTTGGCCTTTCTGCGTGTCTGCTTGTTTGTGTACTCAATAAAGCTTTGCCAAGTTTTCTGACCATTATGACTTAGCCAGAAATGCTTATTCTGTGATTGAAGTCAAGAGCCCTAAGCAAAGAGCTCCTACTTTCAGAGGAGAGCTTCACAAACCCTCAACCTACCCTTCCTGCCTCTGTCTTCCCATTGCCTCTCTCCCTTTTGTGCCCCTCAGGACCTACACCAAGCTTGGGCATCGTTCGGCAAGCATTCCTGCACTACCTCTGTCTCCACTGAATTTTTGCTCCAGCGAAAGGCCTGTATCTCCTAGCCTCCCATTAAAGGTAATTACAGAGATTACTCCAACAGAAAGGAAGCATCTACATTTTCAGAGCTCTTCAACCATGGGGTAAATTGAATTCAGATTCAAACAAATACCCATTTTCTCAGGAGCTTTTGAAATCCGGACAAGCTTCCTAGTTTCAAGAAAATGTTAAGTCCCTTTTTATACATAGCATGCATTGCTAGTACTACCACTTCTGGGATCTTGTGATGGAAGCTGCAGGTGTGTATTTCCACGTCAGAACTATCTTGTTCTCTCTTCAGGTCTGGAAGTTCTGATTCAAACTCATCTCCACTGTCAAAATGCGCAAAGTGTAACTGGCAGCATTTGCGAGGGCTGAGTCTCCAGAGGGACTAAGGGAAGGAAGAGCAGGGCTGAGAGAGAGATGGGTGGGAGGAGATCCTGAGTGTAGATTTAGGGCTTCTTAAGGGAGAGCAGGTGTTTTCTGAGAAGGAGACACAAAGAACAGGTTTCCTCGGCACAGGAAATGGTACATGCCGAGATGTGGAGAGAGGTAGGCAGTAGCCAACTCTCTACTTGCTCCCTTTGTGTCAAGGAAATGCTTCCCATAATGTCAGCCGCCCCTCACCGCCCCCCCCCCCCGGCCATGAGCCCACATGCTAGGAATGGCTCTACTAACCAAGCACACTAGCTTTTGCCTGTCTCATTTTGGGGGGTCTGGTCGTGGGGCCTGAACTCTGGGCCTGGGCGCTGTCCCTCAGCTCTTCAGCTCAAGGATAGTGCTCTACCACTTGAGCCACAGCACCATTTCTGGCTTTTTCTGCTTAGGTAGTGCTGAGGAATTGAACCCAGGGCCTCATGCATGCAAGGCAAGCACTCTACCACTGAGCCACCTTCCCAGCCCTGGCTGTCTCATTTTGACAGGGCTATGTGGAGGTCTCTAGGGATAGTTGCATCGGCTTCCATGTCTTGGTTGGGCCCAGGCAATTGCTCTGTGTCACACAGCACTGAGATGTTGTAGGAGGAGGAAACAGTATCTAGGCTGGCAGCTTCTGCCTGATTCTGTAGTACAGGAGAAGATGTTCCTGCCTAGAATGTGAAAGATTGGGGGTGTGGGGGAGAAACAGCAATGCTTGAATCTCTCCGGATGGAAAACAAAAGGGAAGCTGGCTTAAATGTTACGGTGCCTTTTCAGCATGTAAAATTGTTGTTTTTCTGCAAAATGGGGTTTTTAATATTTGATACGTTTTTGAGAACTATGCCACAGTATCAATTGTGGGGCTTGGTTCAAAGGCTTGTATAAATATTTCTGAAGGATTGCCACATTAAAGGGTCCTGTTCTCTCACTTTATAAAGCTTTTGTTTTATTTCCTCATAAATCTCAGCAAGAGTCCCTCGTCTTAACTTCACATTCCTCCAGACTCTAATGCTGGCCTTTTTTTTTCTTTAAATGGATCCCAAATCTGTTGATTTGTATTCCTTCAGTTTCTTCAACAATAAAGCCACCCTCATTACAGAATAAAATTTAAAGCCATCTCCCCATTGTGCAGTTGACTTGAATGAAATCTATTATGTTTGCCTTACTACATTGTAATCAGTGATCGATGGCGAGGGGAATGTTGAGGACCCTGGGGATCTTGACACTTGGCATGCCAAGTGGAGCTGTACCACAGGGCCATCCATCACGAGGGAAACCAGGATGCCCTGCCCAGCTGTGCTGGCACGTGCCTTGATGTGACAGGCCTGGGCTGGCTCCGATTAGTCATGGTGTGCCTTCAGTGCAAGTCAGGGAAGTGTGGATCTGCTGAGGAAAGGAAAAAAGTCACAGTGCTTTATGTGTGTGGACATCTTTTTAAAGAAAATACGTCTCTCTCTCTTTCTCTCTCTCTCTCTCTCTCTGTGTGTATATGAAGCCCCACCATCTTACCCACTTGGGAATGCTGATGTGATTTCATCCTGCTGGTTATGTGTGCTCGGTGCAAGTGCACCTGTAATCTGTGTCCTAGTTTTTCTTGATCATCAGTAAGTACATCTCTATGGTTGAACTGCTGCTGCTGCTGCTGCTTTTTGTTATTTATCTGCCTCTCTCTTCAGAATTGAAGAGTAGTCGCCTTCCCTTTGGTTTGGTGCTGACCTTCTAGCTTGCCCTGATTGCTCGTAGGAAAAAGTTGCTTAAGGGAATTTGTGAAACCGGGACTGGCTTAGTATGCTCACACATTGTCTGCCATAATTGTCCTGAATTAAGCCATTCAGATGCTGCTGGGGGTGGGAACAGTCAGGAGCCATCTCTTTTTGGATTGCCCTCAGTGTATTTGGCTCAAAATGAAAAAAAGAAAAAGAAAAAGGTGCGTTTCTTTCCTGAAGTGCATGAAATTCTGCAAACACTTTGCTTTGGAGCAGAGCCCAAAGCAGGGGTTGGTTTGAAGATGTTCTTCTGGTTCTTTTCTCCAGCCAGTCCTGGGATCGTGGTGGTAGACAATTCAGGTTCTCAGACCGCTTTGTGGCTTTCATTGTTGGTGGGGAGGTAGACCTGCAACCTCCTGTTCTCTGACTGGAGGTGAGAAATTCATTCCTGCAGGTGCAAAAGGCAGAGTCCATCAAGTCTCTAGCTGATTGTTGTTGGTTTTTGTTTTTTGTTTTTTTCTGGTCATGGAATTTGAACTCAGGCCCAGGCTCTATTGCTGAGTTCTTTGTTCAAGGTTTGTGCTCTATCACTTTGAGCTTCAGGTCCACATTTGGTTTTCTGGCAGTTAGTTGGAGATTAGAGTGTCATGGACTTTTTTGCTTTGAACCATGATCCTCAGATCTCAGCCTCCCGAGTAGCTAAGATTACAGGCATGAGCCACCAGTGCCCAACTTTCCAACTAATTTTTGGTGCTCATTTGTCTTATTAGCTTATAAAAGAAAGATTTTTGCCAACTTCAGAAAAATATGTGGGCCTGGAAAAAACTAGACTCAGCAGACCACTGGAGCCATATATTGGGTCACTTGATTGCTTTTCCTCCCATAAGGCTTTAATGTATTGAATTTGGGAAGAGTTCTTGGGAGTGAACAATTTAAAGAGGATTTTCTACTTCACTTCCACACAGGTCAGAAATGAATATAGGAAGTGTGTGTGCTAACAAACAGTGTGTGTGTTACCTCATTAGCTATGAGTTGCTATCAGGTGTCTGACAAACTTTACGTTCTGTGTGGTACACATTTTAATAACATATATGAATCAGCATGGGCAATAACTTGAGGATCTACCCATGTGAGTAAATCCTTTACCTACTTCACATGTTTATTCTCCTCTAGGTTCTTTGAATTCTGTTTATATCTCCTTTTGATAACAGCTTGCTTTTTCTTTAAAAAATATTATCACCCTTCATTTCCCTTTTGTCTCTTCAGATATAAAGTGAATTTCTCATGCAGCACAGTTTTGAAAGATTATCTTGTAAAATACAACTGATTTGACAAATGCTTTGAAAGTATAAGCGTTGATTATAAACAAATGACTACCCCTACCTCTCCCCATGGAAAGTGACCACAGAAATCAATTATTCCTGTCTGCCTTTCCCCAAGCTGGTGCCCTTATTTTTCTCTTCTAATCAATATAGGTTCTATTTCTCTTTTTTAAAGTATTCATCATCAATTGAGAGGGCTTATTGTCACTAACTTATACAAAGCTGCTTCTCACCTAAGTCACAGGTAATGGGATGAATAACCTACCATGGATACACAGAGGAAGAAGTTGGAAAGGGGATAGAAAGAATTAACATTTACTGACTGCTAACTCTGTGCCAAGTGCTGGCATACCTATTCATTTCCTTTTCCCAATGACCCTGTAAAACAGATATCAGATGCAAGCAGTGAGACTCAAGTCTCTTACTCAGAGCCACTCAGTGGCAGAGATACCATTTGAGCCAGTTAAATAGAGCTTTGGAGTATAACCCAGAGGATCCAGCAGGTGTGGGCAGATGGGAGGGACAAGGACAGGCTGAAGATGATAAATTTCACTCAGTAATGAGCAATTAGTTAAAACACATGTTGGGACATCCATTCACCTGTTATAGCCAGATAAGAAAGATTAGTCTCAGGACCCATGAACAAAAAAGCAGTGTTGCAGATCATAGGAAGTGTGTTGGCATGGTCCTGTGGGAACCTCTCCATGTGAACCAACAGCTAAAAGCCACAGGCCAAGCTCCAGGCACAATGACACACTTGCTGCAGGTTCCCAGTGCACAGTCTGCTTACAGTCGCTTCTTTGTTGAGGAGTTCCTACAATGGCCGTGGCATGGGATCCATAGGTAGGACTGCTTCTTTGTAAAAGGCTTGCTATCTGTCTGCCACTCTGTCATCCTGGCCTTCCTGTGTGACCTGGAGTACTTGTGTCTTATTCAATTGTTTCTGAGGACCGAGTTCTGATTTACATCTTCATTTGCTAGAGTATGACTAATATCTTACCCAGGCAGAGCCTAAAAGGCACACAGATCTAATGTGGGAGTAGGAAGGAGTCCAAGAAAATAAATTTATGAATGTTTCACTGCCAATTGTAGGCTTTGGCTAGATCCCTCCAGGGTCCTGGAACAGGAAGTAAGCACTCTACATTAATCATGTAAGGAAAGAGCAAATGGATGAGGGATGGAAGGAAATCCATCCAGTAATGTAGCTTCCACAGTTCTAAACATTACCAAGCTGTCTCTATTAAGCTGACCATGGTAAGCCCTGCTTACCAGCTCCCAAGTTTTGAAATGGGGAGGCTGGGTCTAGCTGGCACCATCTTGACCACATGGTGGCTAGGGAATTGGGCTTAACTGGTGCCATCTTGTCTTCATGGTGGAAAAAGGTGAAGTCCCACTTCCCAGGTGATAGGTGTGCCTGAATTCCTAGAGGCAGTGTGAGGATTTGTACAACAGGTTACTGGATCTGTCAACCCTATGCGTTGAACTTGGGAGACTATGGAGTTTCCTGTGACCCTCCCCTCTGGCCTGATCCTATATAGGCCCAGACCAGCTCAGGCACCATCACGCTATTCCTTGTACCTGCGTCTCCTGTCTCCTGGCTCTCCTCAAGTTAACATGGCGTCCCACTTCGGCTCTCCACTGGAGCTCCTCTGGTGTGTTGGTATTATTTTTCTGCTCTTTCTTTCCTCTCCTGCTCTCATGGCTCAGTTTTCTGACAGGGTTGAGTGTAGTCAAGGGGCCTTGGATCTTTGTGAAGGGAGTCCACCTGCAGTCACCGGCTTCCCTATGAAGACTCCGATTGGACCTCTTAAAATGTGGCTTCTCTGTTTCTTGTGACTGACTTACCTTACATCAGTTTTATGTCATCCAAAGTGTGCCTTGCTAGGGGTGGCTGCAGCTGCTTTTGCATCGCTCAGAAGACGGGCCTTGGCTATTCTGTCTTGTGCTGGGGATGCGTCTTTACCTCAGAGTCTCTTGCGTTCTCAATGCACTTTGTAGTTCTCATCTGATGACGTCGCCCTTCTCTTTACAAAAGCAGAACGCCGTGCTTGGTTTGGATTGTATATATGGAAAAGCACATACTTAGAGAAGTGATCCTTCAAGAAATAAATGGGAAGCAAGGCCTGCAGGCATCTCAAAACCTCCCCTGAGTCAGTGTCTTTCTCCAGGAATTTGTGCAGCTGCTAAGGGGAGTGGACTTTGGGTCACTGGGTATGTTGGCATAAGTGCTTCGGTGTAGGAAAGCAAGTCTGTATTTATGTCCTGTTTGGGTATCACTGTGCAAATACAGAAGTAGCACTTATGGTTCTTGGCTTTTCTGGATCCCTCTTTTGTACCTGGGAGCTGCTGGGGGAAGGGGTGGGGAGGGGATGCTGTCCTGCTTTAGTTTGGGGAATGTACAGCTCCCTAAGTGAAAATAAAACCACAAAGTAAACGCAATTAGCACTCCTTCCTCTTAGACATCTGGAAGGTAGGTTAAAAACTTCACATCTACACCAAGCTAGAAAGCAGAACAGAGACAAGGGGAAACCCCCATGAAGTAGAAGAGCAGAACTCTCATCATGTGTGATCCAAAACATTCTGACTTGATTGACATGGCACTGAGGAATTCCACTCGCTCTGTGGGGGAGAAGCACCCAAAATGCCCGTTGAGGTTCATGGAGCGGGGAATGTGCCCTGTGAATGCGACAGTGAGGTGACCTTGACAGAAACTTAATGTCACTTTATCTCCCTTTGCCTGTTTCACACATCTGTCAACGATGCAGCACGACCCATCCTTGTCTCGTGTGGGGGCTGATGATTAATTAATAAGTGATAGTAAATGACTTGACAGTCCTTGGAGGACACGTGTAAGAGCAAAGAATTGTTATTATTGAGCAATTTGGCTAACTCAGAAGCAGTAATGACCTAAGGGAAAGAGTAGGAATGTTTGCTGGGATCTTTGCAGGTTGGAAACCAAATGTTCCCCTCTCAACCCTGCTATAAAACCAGGCATTCTCCCCTACAATAAGAATCTGCTCCATGGATGGTATTTCATCCCCTAAATTATACCCTGAGTCAGCCTGGAAATTCACAACAAGGTCAACTCGTACTCCAGAGATAATCCTCCCAGCACCAGATGTACAAAAGCAAAAGACCTGAGGGCCGCTGAAGTTTGGGGGGGGGGTGGGAACAGCACACATTAATGCGTTTCTTGTGGAGATTAACAGCCTAGTTCAGTGCATTAAAGTCTATCCAAGAGCTTTACAATATGTCAAGCCTTATTTATCTTATTCTTTCCTGAAGTTATTTGATTAATTTGTAGACGTCTGTGAAAGTTGCAGTCATTACGCTCTGGAAGACGTGCACCCAATTGGAATGTGATGTATGGCTCCTTTTACTGGTTGGTGGGGCCTGTTTCTCTCTCCTTTGAATATAGGAAGATCTTGTGAGTTGCTTTCGCTGGAAGGGTATGCTGGATATGACAGGTCACCAGTTTTGAACCTGGGAAGGTTTGCAGTGTATGCCCTGGGAATCTTTCCAGTTTCCATGGGAAAGAGCTTGAACAAACGTCTAGAAGATGAGAGAAATGTCACTTCCACACTTTCCCTGCCAAGAGTTAGTCACCCTAAGGAACAGAGTCACCCAACCACTTTCCTTATTGGAATCTGACCACTGAGGCATAAAAGGGCTCAGATGATGGTTTTTATTTTAAGCCAGTAAATGTTGAGGGGTTTGTGACACATGATATAACAGAGGGGTCATTTTCAAAAGTATAATCCCAGTTAGTAGTCTCAGATCTAAAAATTGGGATCATACATTTTCCACATATTTGCTGCTTTTCTTCTTTTTTTTTTTCTGTGATAGTCCTGAGACTTGAACTCAGGGCCTGGGTGCTATCCCTAAGCTTTTGTGTTTAAGGCTGACATTCTACCACTTAAACCACAGCTCCGCTGGTGGCTTTTGTTGTGGTTAATTGGAGATATGAGTCTCACAGACTTCGCTGCCCAAATTGTCTTTGGAGTGTGGTCCTCAGATTTCATCCTTCTGAGAAGCCGGGGTTTTAGTCTTGAGATACAGGGGCCCGGCTTTTAATGAGAAATTTTAGTTTGATCAAAAGGGATACACATATTCCTGATTGGCTGGGCTGGCTTGGGTCAGCCTACTATCGGACTGCCTCCTCTACCCATTGTCTTCTGCATGGCAGGGGCAAAGTACCAGCTTGGAAGTCTATAGTTTATTTTTTTTCTGAACGGTTTCAGGTTCTGTGCAGCAATCAGAAGCACTCCAGTGAGGATGTGGAAAGTGGGGGGGGGGCGTTGAAGCTGTCATCTTTGGTAGGAGTGAGCCAAAGCATGAGGAGTAGCTGGTCCGGGCTGTGCAGATGCTTCCATGCATGTTCCTGGCAACAGCACCTGTTGGGGTTACATGCAGCTTCCCCCCGGCCCTGGCACTTTGTGAGGTCAGAGATTCGAGTAACCACTTCCCTGGCCTCTGCTTTCCCGGTCTGTCAAAGGGCTCTGGAGCTCCTGATAGGGAAGACTTTTAATTAGATCACAAATTAGAATGTCATGACTTTCCTAATGAGGGAACTTCTGGAGTCTGGCACACATCTATCTGTCCCTGCAGAACCCCACTCTAATTAGGAGCTCAGTGGCTACAGAAGTTCCTAAATCCCGTGTACCATTTGACACAAGATCTCCTCGCGTGTCAAACAGAGACAACGGTTCCTACCCCAGAGTGGATGTTGTGAGGAACAGATAAGAACCATGACTTAAGAATCTGTAGCACGTTGTCATGCAGTGACAGTTGTCTCTTTCAGAAGATAGGGTCTCCACCATCGAGTTACTGTCTTTCTCACTCTGTACCCTCCACTTCCTTCTCAAAGATGTCATCTTAGTAGATCTCAAAAAGATTCTGGACAATAAAAAAACACCTGGGACTGAGCACTCCTAGCTCCTCTGATATCTCTGATTTCTGTGTCTCGCGAATGGCTCCTTACTGCAGCAAAGATTGTTTTCTAATAAGCAAAAAACAAAAAGCAAAACAAAAAAACCCCACTTTACTCAGGTGAATTTGAACACAATCACTGTGGTATTTCCCAGGGAGTTGTCTTTGAAATCAACAAACAAATCCAAATGCCTCCTTCCTCTGCCAGAGTCTCAATAGGATTGCATTAGAACGCAGAGGCATGGCGGGGTGAGACAGGCCTGGAAAAACAACCATCCATCTTCCCTGGCACAGAAGCTGAAGCTGCGGTGTTAGGAGAGATCCACAAGGAATTAGGACTGGAATAAAAATGAAAAAAAGAAAAAAACACCCCAAGGAATTTCTGGTGACTTGATAGTCTCTATTTCTTGGTCGCATGCCTATGAAGAGGAAAGAGATGACTTCTTGAATGTTTTATGGAGAAAAATCCTCCTCCCTGTAGCTCAGTAGACCTTTTCTGAATGGCCAGAAGTATCACATTTATTCAATATTAAAACATTTTTTCATATTATATAGGTATATATAATATGCTAATGTCTATTTTAACAAGGTAACAAGATTGTACTCTAGCGCTTTATGGAGAGAAGATACAAGAATCAGGTTTATTCTTTGTATGGTAGTATTGTGATGGTCGCAGAACTCAGAAAGATGTCAGTTTGAATTTTGGTTCAGTTATTTTATAGTTATGTACTTTCTATCTCAAAACAAGACAAACCAAATCCCTGTACCATTACAATGTTTATCTGCGGCGAGGATGAGAATGGAATGAGAGAATTATGTAAAGTGCTCAGCAGAGTAACTGCTAATGTGTTCATAGGAAACAGTGGCTGTGAGTTTTATTGTTCCTTTTTAGAAGAAAGGAGGGAACATACTTTTATTTTTTGAGGGGTGGATTTTGAAGTCAGGGCCTCCCATTTGGCTAGGCACTTGGCCAAGCCAGCTCACAGCCACTTGAACAATACCCCCATCCGTTTTGCTTACAGCAAAATGCTATCCATTGGTAAACAGCTCCAAGAGAAGCCAGGAGGAAAACCTGTGAATGTCCAGAACACACAGACTTTGGTACTGCACTGAGAATGCTTGATTTGTTTTACGCATAATCCACCCAATGGCAACTGAGGGTGTGACTGCCATTCAGCAAACCTACAAATTTCTCTTGCTCATTCAAATTAAGGTCATTATGTGGGTTTCTTTTGGTTTTTGCCATGGGAAGATTATGGTAACTTTTACCTTATTTGGGGGACACAATTTGCTTTTTGGGATAGATTTTTTTACAAATCAAGGGCAGGGAAACAGGGAATCTCTCTCTCTCTCTCTCTCTCTCTCTCTCTCTCTCTCTCACACACACACACACAATGTTTTAAATGACACAATTTTATGGAACTGGCTGGGAGATTCTCTGTAGCAACTGTGCTGTAAAATGTGCATGTGAAAAAAGTTGCTTTTGAACTTTCCTTTGCTATTTAAAAGAATCACTACCATTTTTGACTGCACTTGGTCAAAACCATGTATACTAAATTCATAAGTAAATCTGTTTTTCAATCGGATCCTGAACTAGTGCCTGAGCTGGCCTTCTTTTGTCTCTGCCTTCTAAGTAGCTGGGATTACAGGTGTGTACCACCATGTCTGGTCCTAAGAGAAATACTGCTTTTAACTTCTGTGTCCTGAGGCCAAGATTGTAAAGCTGGGCGCAGTGAAGTTTTGCTGTTGTGGAATTGAGCAAGGACCTTGTAATAGCCAGAGAGGTGGCAGTGCATGTCTATAACAAATAAACTCTCGTTCACAAGCAGCTATGATTTTTCTTCTGCCTTCCAGAAATCTGCTCCTGAAAGTCTTTACTCACTAATATTTTTACATGGCTCCAAATGTCTGCTTGACTCCTCACGGGCCTAGGCGGTAGAAGAAGATGGTGCTGAATTACACCGGTTGTCTGAATTCATTTGTTTTCATCTTATCTGCTTGGTTTCTTGTCTGGACATATAGATTCTTAGACACCCAGGATGCTTTGTCAAGTAAATATCCAGTGGAATAAAATCAGGAGGGAATAGCCAGTGTTTTCCTTGGTCGCTCCCCTCCCCCCAACCAAGTGCTCATTGCTTTAGGCCAGAAGTGATAGGAAGGATCATGGCATTGCCAACTGGCATCAAACACCTTTGGGAATGGGTTTTTGAATGTCGTGATGAATACGGGAATCTCAATAGCCTTCCGCAAGGTGTTGCTGTTGTTTTTGCTTTTGTCATACCAAATGTATTTTGAGGCTATAGATTTTGTCATACACCTTAGAGTGATGGGGTTTTGGGGGTTCTTAGGGTTGTGTCCTCACAGTCTTGAGTGAGAGACCTCTTTTTCATATTTCAAGGGTGGTCTCTAATTATTAAGACCTCCTTTAAATGAGTGGAATTTAATTTTCTTCCTCTTGAATATAAGCTGGGTTTTCTTCACACGGAATATGATATAAGCAATAGGATGTCTTTTTAAGGATAGAACATAAAAAAGGAGGCTAAATGTTGGGTAATGCGGGGGGGCAGATAATACAACCAAACTATCTTCCAGGCACGTATGAAAGTGTCATCATACAGCCCACTATCTTGTACAGTTCAGATGTATGAACAAAATAATTGGGCATTAAAAGGCTATGGCTTTCCTCTTGGAAGCCACCGCTCTGTTTTGTGGATTGCTTGCTCTGAGGGAAGACAGCGGTCCCATCAAGACACAGCCTGCGGCGGGCAGTACGGAAGATGCTTGCAGCCTGCCCTTCCTGTGTGTTTAGACATGAATCCTTCCCCACTGGAGACTCTAGATGACAACGCATTGACTTGCAGCCTCACAAGAAGCATTGACTACAACGTAATAAGAGCCAGAGACACTGAGCTAAGTCTTGCAAGAGAAACTGGGATTTTTTTTTTGAGGGACTAAATTCGGGGGACTTTTTAGATATCTTATAGAGTAATTAGGGCACCATGATGTGGGATTAAATTCTTTTACCAAGGTGCAGTAGACACCTGATGGCTTGCTAGTGGAGGTAGAGAAGCAGAGATGAGGTTACTGAGGCTAAAACAATGATGCTCTGCATGTTGAGACATAGACAGATATTCCTGGGGTTTATAGAAACCCTGGCAAGTTGAGAAGGTTCTGCAAAGTATAGAGGACTTTGCTTTGCTTCCCATGGAGGCAAAATAATTCCAGAAGAAGAAAACATATCTACTGTACTGAGGTAATAGTAGGCAGAAACAACAGCCAGTGGTGTATCTAGGCCAGGAGTTGGCCAATGTTCTATGAAGAACCACCAAGAAAGTGTTTTAGGCTTGTGGGACATATAGTCTGCGTTAAACCTACTAAACGTTCAATTGTAAAGTAGTCACGGGCGACGTGAAAATGAATGGCCTGACCATATTTCTGAATGGCCTGACCATGTTTCCGCAAAATTTGTATTGCTAAGAATGAGCAGTGGGCCAGGTTAGCCCCGGGGCCATCTATTCTTGATGCAGGATGGAAGACTTAAAGTCAAATCCTGGAGTAGCTGCCAGACTTGAAAGAGAAGAGAAGAAGCTGAGGCCATTGTTGGGCCTGGAATTGGTTTCTCAGTGAGCACAGAAGGGACATAAGCAGGCTGTGTGGATTGCAGTACAGGATGGCGTTCAGTCTCTCCAGCTCCATCAGAAGCAGGAAAAGGACTGACCACCAGAAACTGCCGTTTTATATCTCAACTTAAGTCGGCAAGGATAAGTCCATGGAATCTCACCTCAGATTGATACCAGTTCCTGATGGGTGCAAGGAGAGTGTATAAAATAGACCACATTCACATCCCAACTCCGCTGTGTCTCCTTCAACTGGCAGACTATCTTCCTCATAGTCAGCATTAAATGGAATCTGAAGGATGGGAAAGTGAAAAGGTGACCCTAGGATCTGCGATCGGGTCACAGTTGTGTCTTCTATCTGCATATGGACAGTTACATATCAGCCAGAGTTGGGAGAAAGCAAAAAGTTCAAACATCTGGAGAGAAACAGCATTTTCTGCACTTCTCGGATGCATAATTTGCAGGCCCAGTGCAAATTATGGAAAGGCAGAGCCCCCGTCCCTGTGCCTTTCCAAATAAGGGAAAGAAATGCTATTACAAGTAAAATAGCAGGGGCTGGGAAGGTGGTTCAGTGGTAGAGCGCTTGCCTTGCATGACTGAGGCCCTGGGTTCGATTCCTCAGCACCACATAAGCAAAAAGAAAAAACCCAGAAGTGGCGCTGTGACTCAAGTGGTAGAGCACTAGCCTTGAGCTGAAGAGCTGAGGGACAGCGCCCAGGCCCAGAGTTCAGGCCCCACGACCGGACCAAAAAAAAAAAAAAGAACAGTGATATTGTGCTACCTGAGACTAACTCAGCTGTTAGCAGTCTCACTTCTTGACATATACAGAGTCTACTGACACTATCCCTTTTGGCCTACAGAGGAGGAAGGAGGGAAGGGCCCAGAGAGGCTCTGGAGATCACCTGGCTTCCTGTTCTCTTTCATCTCTTGTGTTTGGTGCTAGTAGTTGACTAGCCTAGGACAGCAGATGAGAAAGAAATGATAGGCTAGGCTTCTGTACCTGTGTACTTGGGTGGCCAAAAAGTAGCACAGATTAGGAGGTTTACCTAACAGAAATTTGTTGACGCAATATGGTGGAGGCTGAACCCCCAAGATGAAGGTGATGGCAAGATGGCACCCTCTCTGAAGAAGCTAGGAGCGGATCCCAGAACTCGCTTTGCTTCAGGTAGTACTTTGCCTTGTGGAAGCATCATTTGGGGCTTTACCTTGTGTTCTCCATGTTCCTGTACTCTGCTCAAATTTCCTCTTTTTGCAAGGGAGTTAGTTCTATTGGAAGAGGGTCAAAAAGGATGCAGAATGCCAGACACAGGTGGCTCATGCCTGTAATCCTAACTACTCAGGAGGCTGAGAACTGAAGACTGCGTTTTCAAGCCAGCCTGGCAGAAAGGTCCATGAGACACTTATTTCCAGTTGATTACCAGACAAAAGCTCAGAGAGGCAGCACCCAGGACCTGAGTTCAAACCCCAGGATCAAAACAAAACAAACAAAAAAATACAGTACAATATCATCTAAACTTCACTTATTCTCACTAACATCTGCAAAGGTCCTATTTCCAACTAAGGTAACATTTCCAGGTTCAAGGGGCAAGACTTCAACGTAAGAATTTGGGGAGGGAGTAGCACGAGTCAACTCAGAATCAGTTCATAGTTCCCCCATGTTTCTTAGATAGCACCCTTTCTCTTTTGCACTGGAAGCAAGTCTTGGTTTTCTCAGAAAGTATGACCTCTAAGGATGTCAGTGTTCTGTTCGTTGAAGTCTATGGGATTCTGTGCCCGCTGGGAGCTAAGCGCATGTGGTGGAAAGGAGCAGAGGCACACATGTGTGCTGCGTGTGTCTCCTCTGCTCATGTGCATGTTCTAGATGTCCCCTCAGGCATCATTTAAAAAACCCAAGATCAAAGGCAAGATTATTAAGAATTTCAAGATGGTAATTAAGCATGGAGCCCTTCTGACCTGTGGTCCTGTGTATACAATGACAGAAATCGCACATCCATAAAGCTACATCTGTCTACAGTGTGGCCCAGATCTCTTATCCAATCTTCGTGCCCTATTCTAGCAGATCCTAGAAACTTGACCAAATCCAATCATTGAAGATCAGAGGTCTGGGGAGGTAAAGTGCCTTCCTTCATGCTCCAGAGAGCAGACAAAGCTGGTTACCCGATCCCAGATCCCTGGCCCACTCCCTACTGACCTCCATCACTTCCTGCTTAGGCAGCTACCCCATTTGCTAAGGATTAGCCTGGTATGGCTGCCCCACAGCACAGGGAATTCTTCAGGATTCATCCCTTATCTATTACAGCATGCCTCCTCCAGTGTGTGCGTGTAGAATGACTTATTTTTCTTGCTTCAGTGGAGACTAAAGCACATGGTGGCTGGTGTCCGTTGACACTGACACTGCAGAGTTCAGGGCCATGAGGTAAATGACAACGGACATTCCAAGTTTTCTTGTTTACTACTACTAAAAAAAACCCTCAACAAACACATCACTTTGAACATTAGGGGAAGAAAAGCCAGAGGATTACGGTATCCCCCAGCAGGTAGACAATGCTTCCACTGCTTTTGGAGAGGCTTTTTCAGGTTGCCCTGACATTCTCGGCCAACCTACCCACAGTTTGTTGAAGTGCTTTCTTCTGAAGGGTGCACGGGATGCTCAGAAGTTGGTATCAACATTTCCCTCCTGGTCTTGAGATGCTTTCAAGCTCTCTGCTGGAGGTCACCACAGCTCCATAGCTGTGGACACGTGACCCTATAAAATGATGCTAGTCGAAATGAACTCCAAGGTAGGGAATCAAAAGGTGTTTTTCCCAAAGGTACTATGCGAAGTTATTTCTTTTTTCCTTTGTTTCTTTCCCCTTTGGTTTACCCCCTATTGTCACTGTTTTTGATCTTGGTAGCCTGTGTCTTGTGTAGACGTTTATCTGGTTTGGGCAAGGAAAGGGGAATCACAGAATGGTGAGACAAAGGACAAAGGGTGAACCAATGCAACAGCGATACTCGTGAGACACTATGTTGGAAATGGACCGTACAACTGTGGCGGGGAGAGTTGGGAGGGAGGGAAAGTGGAGAAAATGAGGGAGGGGGTAAAATGTTCGACAAGAAACATACTCACTACCTTAATTATGTAACTGTAACCCCTCTATATATCACCCTTACAATACAAAACAAAACTAAAAAAGCCAAACAAAAGAACAAACAAAACCCTCTGTTGGGGTGGAGTGCTGAAGAGCTTAGGAATCAAAGTGGCAGTTGGTGTAAAGGACCATCGGTCCTACAGATTTTCAGATGCACACCCACTTACCAAAGAGGATAATTGTGTGCACCCAGGTATTTTAACCAGGAATGTGGCAAGTCCCTGTTAGGCAAATTAACCACTAGAGTTTTCGTTTTCCAGCACCAGAAGGCCACACGGGAGGCAGGAAATATAAGAGGAGGACAAACACCGGCGTGGGCCCGTGGAGTCTGTAGGTGGAGCACACATTGCTGAGTGAGTTGCTCAGCTCCCTGTCTGTGAAATGGGGCATATATTTAAGTACCTTCCCCTAAACATTGCTTTGAAGATGCTTATCATACGACTATATGCCAAACAGAAGTGAGAAATGCATACACAGGAGTTAGAAACTGAGTAGAGATTGATGGTGGGAATACAGAATAAGAAAATGGAATAGTAAGCTAAAGCCTGAGAACTCAGCCAGCAGGTGAGGAGAGTCAAAAGTTCTTTCTTATTCTTTCAGGTGAAAGAAGGAAGGGAATGAGGGTTGATGAGGTGCAGGTGGGGCCTAGGGTATCTGGGGAAATCTTGCACCAAGTTAACTCCTCCACTCCCACCCCCACCCCCTTCTTGCTACTTATTCACCTGCACCTGAAAGTTCCTAAGGTCACTGGCCATGCACGTTTCCTTTGCTGTGGAGGGGCAGCAGCAATACAGCAAGCGGCTCTTCTTCCATTTGCCTTCCCTGTCGGTTCCTGATGTGGTCAGGCCCTGTTTAACCGCTAGGCTAGGATTGCACCTGCAAATGCCATTCTACTAATGAGATATTGGATGAAGTTTCAAATGGGAAAGAGTCTTTGAGCTTGGAGAAGTACAAAACCCTTCGCTGCTTATGCGAATGAAAGGTGACAAATACTCTGAGTAGGTTCACAGTGAAGCAAGCAGCCAGCATCATGTAGATTTGCTGGAAGATCAGGATGGAAGAAAAGAACCATTCTGTAGTTCTTGACATGCCAAGGGTGGAAATGGAACAAGATAACTTCGAAGGGGAGAAGAAGCCGTCTACCAGCTAGAGAGGCTGGTGGTGAAGCTACAGCAGAGGTGCTGGCCCAGGTAAGCAGATTCATCAGATCTGACAGAGCTCAGACACTGCTCCATGCACAGATAGAGAGCCTTTGCAGACCGATGAGAGAGTTGCCATTCTCAAGTATGAATGTCTTCCATTTCCTAGCACTTGTCATTAGTATGGACAAAAATAAAATTAGGCGGGTAAAGGACCTACTCATGGACTTACTGGGATAGTCTAAAAGCACAGAAACATAGAACACATTTGTGAATTGTATGGAGAAGGGAATTTATAAAGAAGGGAATTTCATCATATTCCAGTTACAAGTCATAGTAAAAAAACAACCAAAATGGTTTGGAGGTTTAAAACATTCTTGTTGCTAAACACATCTCTAAGAAATTTAAAAGATAACCCACAGTAAAGAAGATTTAAAGAATGGAAATCTAGAATACAGTTATTCTTTAATTTACAAAGAAAATGATTGATCAGAAGGGGGAAACCAGTGAAGAGATAGTTTACTGAAGTAGAATCATCAGTTCCTAAAAACACCTGAAACTAACTCACTAATCGTAGAGGGAATTTCAAACTAAATCTAAAATTCAATGCTATTTTATACCATCAAACTGGGAAAGTCTGAAAGTACTAAGTTTTGGTTAGGATGTGATCTAATGAGATTTCTTATCTACCTATGCTCTGAGAAACAAAAATCAGTAAAACTGCTTTGTAGGAAAACTTGGCAACATTCATTTAAGTTGGAGATATGAATTCTGTACTACTCAGTATAAATTTTCTAAATTTCTAGATTATACCTTAGCTGAATTTGTATATATATATATATATATATATATATATATATGGGTATTCACATATACACATAAACACAGTCATAGATTTTATATTTCATATAAATATTTTTATAATTATGCACATATATATGCATGATACACAAATCTACACCTATATACAGATATACATACATACATGTATTACAGGAGACATAAAATAATCACAGCAGTAGTACTTATTATAGCAGAATACTGAACAGTCCAATCTCCATCAGAGGAGAAATAAATTGCACTGTACCTTTAATGGAATTTCACATGGCAGTGAAAAGGAATGAACTAGAACTACATGAGTCAATATGGATTAATTCCATGGACATAATATTGATCAAAAGAAAGCAATCTGCAAATGAGTATTTGCAGTATGATATCTACACAAAAAAATCAATACACACAGGCATTCTCTGTGCCAGAGAGAGAAGAGAGAGAGAGGGGGGAGAAGAAAGGGGAGATAGGGGAGAAAGTAAGGGGGAGAGAGAACAGAAAAGAGAAGAAGGAGAGAGGGAGAAACAAAGACAAGTAAATGAAAAATCCCTAAAACCCCCCGGGAGGAAGTGTGTGTGTGTCGGGGGGGGGGCGTGAATAGAGGATGTCCTCACCAGGAGCATTTAATAGCACTGGCAATGATGTTTTAAAGCTGAGCTCAGAGTATTGAGGGGTTGTTTTGTTGTCCTTCATGCTGTTTTGTGTGTCATAACGTCACACAATAAATTCAATAGTTGCAGCCCTCTTGGTTATTGACTTCACTGTGTGTCTTTCTTCAGGGACAATCAATGGTGAATTAATTATAAGAAGTGGACAATATTCAGACCTAAAAGGAAGTCGATGATAGAGGGAGGACATGGTTCTGGAAATCTTTCAATTTCTGAAAAATGAATCTTTTTGTCCTCTGCCTCTCCCTACCTTCTTGAGACCTGTGCAGGTGAGATTGTGATCTCTGCGGCTCTGGCAGCCATCTTGCAATCATGAGGTAATACATACGAGGATAGAGAGGCAAGGCTCCGAGATAATTTCCTAAAGCAGAGACATCCGTTTCTGAATACCACCTGAGACTAACTTCACTGATAACAGGGGGAATGCAAACACAAACAAAGTCCAGATGCTACTGTATACCATCAGACCGGCTGAAACTGCACTGAAAGTATCGCCTTTTGGTTAAGACATGGTATAATGAAAAGGGAAGGATAGTTTGAGACTTATTATCAGATGACATGATTGAGCATGGAACCGTCTAGATCCCCCAGCTTGTTAATTAAGCAACTAATCATTGTTTTAATGTATGAAGCGATGGGTGGTATAGCTTTCTGCTGCTTGTGGTCAAAAAATCTTCCTAGTTGGAATGAATGGTGCTAGTCTTGGATCTGTATTTATTTATTTGTTTGTTTGTTTATTTTGTTGGTCGTGGGGCCTGAACTCTGGGCTGGGCGCTGTCCCTGAGCTCTTCAGCTCAAGGCTAGTGCTCTACCACTTGAACCACAGCACCATTTCCTGCTTTTTTTGCTTATGTGGTGCTGAAGAATTGAATTCAGGGCCTCATGTGTGTAAGGCAAGCACTCTACCACTGAGCCACCTTCCCAGCCCGGATCTGTATTTTAGAGAGAAAATAAACCCCACTTTAGGGAAAGGTGAGGAGATATGGCAAGAGCATTCTATGGTCTTGCAAATAAATTGCTCTTAGTGTGGCATTTTATTCCTTGTGTCTGCATTTGCAGATGATTTTGTGAGTTTTGTAGAACTGCATTGAACCTCAGCGGCCTATGTAAACCCTGACTTCCTTCCATTTCCTCCTCCTAATCAGGCTTAAGTGACAATCGCCAGGAATCAGTTTTAGCAGGAGATACATGAACTCTATAGGTGATTCTGGGCCCTTACAATGTGGTTGCTTTCCCAGGACTTGCACTGAAAAGTGTGAGCAGCTTCTTTCATGAGAGAGAAAGAGAGAGAGAGAGACAGAGAGAGAGAGACAGAGAGAGACAGAGAGAGAGAGAGACCCCTTTGTGTAGAGACGTAGCAGATGTCTGCACCCATAGATGTTCATCATGGGAACGGAACCATGGAGTCTGGGAAATATTTTTACTGTCTTTGAAAGCTCCTTTTCCCTTTCTGTAAAAGTAGGTGGTGTGTGTGTGTGTGTGTTAGATGGACAGGGTCAGAGATGGGGAAAAGGCAAGGAACATCAGCCTCCAAAATGACTCCATTATAGCAAGTAAAGTCTGCATTACTTCATGTTGCCAGGGGCGGGGGTTATTTGTTCATGCAGGTGGAAAGAACAGCAGCCTTTAATTGAGGAAAGATTGCAGTTGCAGTGGACACAGACTGACACAAAAAGGTAATATAAATTAATCTGCATTCTGCAGAAGGTCTTACAAAAATTTTATGTCGACGAAGATGAATGATATGCACGTGTATGTATGTGTGTGTTTGTGCATGCACGTGCATGTATGCATGTGTATACTGCTACAGGGGCTTGAACTCAGGGCCTGCGCACTGTTTCTGAGCCTTTTCACTCCAGGCTGGTTCTCTACCACTTGAGCCACACCCCCATTTCTGGCTTTTTGCTGTTTAACTGGAGATAAGAATCTCACAGACTTTTCTGCCCAGGCTAGCTAGATTACAGGCATGAATTACCAGTGCCCAGCAACATTTTGTGTTACTAATTATTATTAGTACATGGGCATGCTCAATACTTTACATGTACCATCTCATTTAACTTACAAAAATTATTCAAAATGTAGAAACTTTGCATAGAAGACCTCTCCTGGGATCAGAGACCTGGGAGGAGAAAAGGCTCCCAACTCTAGTTTTGTGGATTTAGCAAACATTGGCTGCATGTATGAGGAGCCTGGTTGTCTGCTGGGAATGGAAGTGTCTAGATCGCCATTTCTACCACCCAGAGGGGTTGATACCAGGGAAGGTGACAAGTCTGAGGGACATTATAGTGACAGAGTCCTTGAAATATTTACCAGCACACTAGAGAGCCAGGCTTTGAATATGATCACTTCCATTCAGCACAGCTCAGCAGATTGCTAAGAGCAAGACATGTCTGTCTGCCTTAGGTTAGACTCATGACTATGCTCTAAGCCTAGTCTCCTTCCACCATGCTGCGACCCCGATGTGCTGTCTTGGGGCTGTTGTTCTCTATACTCTGCTCCTACTTCTCCTAACCCACCAAAATATGCATGCTTTCTTCCTTTTTCCTGGGGGGGGGTCCCAACATCTTTTAGAATTAAGAACCTTCTTTAAGCTTCAGTTCTTTCATTAAAACAGAATTTAGGAGCCAGATAGCAGAATAAGTGCTCTTTTTAGAGCGCTGGACCCAATGTTAATGGACAACTTCCTGTTCTGTTCACATCAGACCTGCTGTCCCCAAGTACCCGTGAAGATCGCACAGGACGGGAGCAAAAGGCAATCTGCTCTCTCCCTCCTTCCTTCTCTCCCTCCCTCTCTCCCTCCCTCTCTCCCTTCCTTCCTTCCTTCCTTCCTTCCTTCCTTCCTTCCTTCCTTCCTTCCTTCCTTCCTTCCTT
>NW_012267224.1:11157461-11196242 GCF_000151885.1 Dipodomys ordii
CTTCCTTCCTTCCTTCCTTCCTTCCTTCCTTCCTTCCTTCCTTCCTTCCTTCCTTCCTTCCTTCCTGTGCTAGGGTTGGAACTCAGACCTTTAAACTCTTGTTCAGCTTTTTGCTCATGGTTGGTGCTCTGCCACTTGAGCCAAGCCTCGTCTGGCTCAAGGAGAGGGACAAATTATAGCACCAACCAGAAACTTGGGAACCTTAACTTCTAGCCTCTGCTTTTACATTAGGTCACGACGTGCAGGCCGAGTCCCTCCGTGCCAGTCCTCCCCATCTATCCAGTGAGGCCCCTGAGCCAGCGCCTTGCCACTCCCCCTTCCTCTTCTGACCTTTCTGGTTCTCCTCGGCCCATGGAAGCATTTTTTTAAAAGCTAGGAAAGTACTTTCAAGATGACATTTGTCTGTTGTAATTTAATATAGCTTCATTATGATAAGTGCCTCTAAGTAGTTCTTTTTTTACTGTAGGTTTTTTTTTTTAATGTAGCTTTTCCCTGGGCTGTGAGCCTAGAGCACAGTGATTATGACAGACTTCGTCCGAGCTGCTTTGCCAAGGCTGCTGGGGCTTTTCTTCTCTGGGAGGAGGCGTCATTTCTAGCATCAGCTCAAATGTGCCTTGTATTGCATGCTGACCCTCCAGTGGGAGGTGTGCTGTGTGTGAGGAAATGAGCCTGGAGCTGAGGGGGTTGGCCTTCTCTCCCTGCTTAGATTCCTGCAGCTCTAGGATTGGCTTCCTGAGTTTCCCTAGGAGCTGTGGCTGCACTACATGTGCAGTTAACCAATGAGAGCACAGGGGAAGGCTGGGCATCTCTGCACAGAGCACCAGTGAGCTATGGAAATCTCTTCTCATGCACTGACCAGCTGCAGTGAGGGTTGGTGGCATGGGAAGGACAATGGGTGGCTCCAGATGTCTGAAAGAAAGGACAAGGTCAAGTTAAGCAGGGGTGGAGACACCTACTGGGTCATCTGTTATGTCCCTCTGCTTTAAAAATGGTGAAGGAGCCAGGTGCTACTCCTAGCTACTTAGGAGGTTGAGATCTGAGGATCATGGTTCAAAGCCAGCCCGTGAGACTCTGATCTCCAATTAACCACCAGAAAACCAGAAGTGGTACTGTGGCTCAAAGTGGAAGAGCATTAGCTCTGAGCAAAAAGAAGCTCAGGAACCGCGTCCCGGCCCCAGCTGCAGGTGGCAGTTCTCACACCCTTGCTTCCTGCCTTGTCCCTAGTTTCTAGCCCCATAACATTGCTGCAGAGCTTGGATTCATTTCCAAAACTTGCCAACAAAAGAACACTTTCCAATATGGTACTTCAGTTGTCTACCTTTGCAGGTTTATGTAGAAAACAAGCAAACAAACATTTCTTCCTATGTGCTTTACTGCTCACCTGTCCATCCATCAAGCCAGCCTTCTATCCAGCTAACAAATGTAGAGTTCTTTGGAGAAGTAAGTAAGCAACCTGTCCATGGTGCTTCACCTCGAGGTTTAAGGAAGAGGGATGGTATTAGTAGCTTCCTATGGCTGTCACATTCATTGTCACAAATTCAAGGCCTTGAAACACCAGAAATGTTTGCTCTCATAATCCAGAGCCAGGCTGTCCGCAGGGCCATTTTCTGCCTAAAGACTCCTGGGAGAGAATCCTTCTCACTCTTTTCAGCGTCTGATGGCTCTAAGCATTTCTTGACTGTTGCTGTGTCACCCCAGTCTCTGAGTGTAATTTCACATGGCCTCCCCTCTGCTCTGTGTGTCTCTGAGGACATTTAAAAAAAATCGTGTTTAGAACCTAGCTGAACTGTCTGTAGGATTTCCTCTCAAGTTTGGTAATTAACACCTGCAAAACCCCTTTCCCCAAACAAGGCCATGGTCACAGGTTCCGGAAGTCAGTATGTGGATGAATCTGGTTGAGGCACCCTGAGCCCCACTATAGATTGTGTCTGACTGTTGGGAGCATGACGAGCATTTTAAGGGGTGCTCAGGGTGTCAGAGAAATTGGTGCCACAATGATTCTTTGTGGGTCAGGGAGAGTGACGTCATTCGAGATGGGGGGCCGGAAGAATGTTAAGAATGTTAAGCTGAGCACAAAGAAGGAAGGGGCCTGGAGGTCTCACGAGTGGAGGGAAGGCAAGCCAGGCTGGAAGAGAGAGGGCGTGTGGGGGAAAGGAAGCACAGCGGTCCATTGGAAGACAGTTCCGAGGGCTCTGGCCAGTTAGGATTTTAGAGTGTGCTGACCTGGAACTACAACCATATTTCCTTGAACCTCCCCTGTGGCCAGCTCCCCACATCTTTCATGATGATGGACAATATTGTCCCCGAGGCAATCCCAGACAAGCTAGAGAAGATGCATAGGTTGGAAATGCCCAGAACTTCCTCCTTCACATCTAACTTTGCCCTCCCCACAGCTACTCTGCCCCTTTTTCCACTTTCAAAAATTGGAACTCAGTGAAATATTGTACCCAAGGCCAGTTAATATTGTGAACAAATAAGTGGCATCGCTGCCATTCTGCTATGTGTGACTCCGGAGCTCCTTGTTTTTCTTAATGAACTTCTCCTTTGGCTTCTTAATCCTCATGGGCTTCTCCGGCCACCTCTGAGCAGGCTGAGCTCAGCCTGTGACACCACAAGTCAGGGAAGGACAGGAGAAATGGCAGAGTAAATAGCCAGCAGCTGCTGCAAAAAGTGTGCTGGAGAAAAATCTGCAGCGCTTAGGAGAATCTGGGACCCAAATGCGATTCCATATCCCCAGTGGCAGTGGCTGCAACGTGGTGCTCCAGAGCCCAGAGGTGGACCATGTGACTGATTATTCAAATGGGCCCATGATTAACTCGGTTTATATTGATGCAAATAATCCTGCCGGAGCCGGCCCACGGCTAATGCATTCTGGAACTGTTTTTCTTTTTCTTCCATTGATAGCACAAAATAGTGTAAAGGAAAGCCATTTTCCTAATATTAATAATGGAATTACAGAATCAGGTCGCTTAAAGGAACCGTGCTGACTCGGCGAAAGCAGCCTGGAGTTGAATGTGGAGATTAGCACAGAGTAAAATGAGGCACAGCAGCTTTTTGCCGCTAGCTCATCGCCTAAAACACAGTCCCCTTTCCATTTCCTTCCTTTCTTGCTTTTTTTTCTTTTTCAATAGAGAAAGAACTTTAAAAAACAAGTAACGGAGCTGAAGTAGTTCTCGGGGAAAAGGCACGAGGTAGGAAGAACTGTCCATGGTGCTGATCCTCTCCCCACCCTCCCTGAGTAAAATAATTTTCCTTCCCCTACTTTGATGAACTATTGGATTTACCTTCCTTGCTCATTTCCTGCTTTGGTCTGTCAGTCCTAGAACAAGGTCTGCAAATGCTTTCTAAATGAATGATTAAAATCGCAAATGAAGACAGATTCCCTCCTTACCTTCCGCCCCCGCCCCCCTGCAGCAATGAATGCATTTGCCCAGGAAGATCTAGGACTGAGCTGAAGTTCGGAGAATAGAAATCACTCACAACCTTCCACTGGATGGAGAGGAGCCAAGATGAGCTCCTGGGACTCTTGTGGGCTGGAGATTAGGGAAGACAGGTGATGGGGGCTCAGGAGATGTCTCTGGGGAAAGAGAGACAAAAGCCTTTGGAAATGTGCTGAGGGAGTACAGAGAGGAAGATAGAAGGTCCCTGCAGTGTGGGTGCAAGCGATCTCACCAGAACATTCAGGTTCATTAAGATGCAGCCAGAAATAGAACCTTATGCAGACATTAAAGATCCCATTGTTTGTGGGATATTAAGTGAAGAAACGAACAACATGACTGCTTTCATGTTTTGATGGTACGAGGGGTTGAACTCATAGCCACAGCTCCAGACTGCTGAGCCATGCCTCCAGCCCTGGTTTTCTCTGGTCATTTTTAGAATAGGGTCTTGCTTCTCGCTGGGTACTTCAGAGCAGCAATCTACTTACTTTTAAGTTTCTGGCTCTTGCTGGGATCACAAGCATGAGGTAGGTTTGTGGCACTACATCTAGCTTTTACACGGAGATGGAGTCTCATGGCTGCTTTTGAACCCAGGGTAGCTGGTGGCTGTGATCCTCTGATCTCAGTCTCCCAGGTACCTGGAGATGAAAGGTATCACCATGCGACTGCATCCAACTATGAGTTGAAGAGCGGGGGAAGGGGGATGGGGTGTCTCCTGAGCTGTTCTGCAGAGGTCAGCCTTGAACTTTGTTCTTCTGGTTCTCGGCTAAAGTTACAGTTAAAGTGATATGGGGCTCCTGTCCTGCCTATTTATCCAGCTGATTGAGCCCAGTGTCCTGGGGTCATGGGGACCACGTGGAATAGGAAGGGATTGTACCTGGTGAGAAACAACTGCTTTGACTTCTCAGTCTAAGGAGGGACTCAGGAGAATTCTAAGACAAGGAAGGACTTGGCAGGGGCTGAAAGGTGATTAGAAATGAATGCCCAACGTGCTTCACCTTTTTCATTGGTGCTGAATTAGATGCAGCAGAAATTTAAACTGTTTTAAAGTGTACAACTCAGTGATGCTGTGTACCCATTACCACTGTCTACTTCAGAAAATCCTCAGTGTACCTGAAGAAAACCCTGTACACACTAAAGGGCTCTCATCCCACCCAGCGCCTGCACCCGCTAGTCATATTCATTCTCTCTCTCCCCCCCACCAGTCTTTTCCCTAGTGTTGTTAACCTTAACTCAAATGTTTTAGTCACATGATGGCAGTAAAATGCTCACCTCGCTGGTTCCTGGACACAGAGATAGCGGGGAGGAGAGAAAGGACCATGGTCAGTTCCTCTGGGCTGCAGTTTTGACTCCCTCTCCACATTAGTGAACATCTGTATGTCTAAGGACAAAGATTCCGAAGCAACTCCTGAAATCTTAGGGAGTTGGGGTTAGAGCTCAATGGTAGCATACCTACCTAGCAATTCAGAGGCCCTGAATTTCACTTCCAGCACCACCAAATCCCTCACCCCTAGGTTCCCCTTTTATTCATAAATCTCCATTTATCGAAGCCACACTTTCTCATCTAGAAAATGTGCACAGCGACAGCATTTAGTAAGTTGTAAGAATCAAATGCTTTCTGACTAGTTGTTGGAACAGACCTGCCATGGAGTAAGTGCACAGTAAACAGTTGTCGTAGCAATGTGACCTCTATTTCGCTAGCATTGAGCTCCTGGAAGAAAACAACAGTTGAGAGTTTTTCTGGAGAGGTGGAGAGAGGTGGCATTTGAAGGCTGGCTGTCCTGTAACTACTCAAAACAGTCTAGGAGTCTTTCAACGAGAGTTCAAAGTTGAGCCAAGATAAGCAGTTTTCCCGCCTCCCCCCATCCCCAATCCATTTGCCCTGCGTGGCGCTGGAGTGTCTCCATATAGAGCCATCCAGGTTGCTCTGCTTTTCACACTGAGAAGTCTTGAGATTTAGTCAGCAAGTAAAGCAGGAAGTACCAGCATATGTGATAGGGAAGACATGCATGCATGGGATAGATGCAAATGAGCTTGCTTAGCAGGGGTATAAATGCTAGAAAAAACGAGGCGAATGGGTCCTGTTGAACATTCTTTGGATGGATGGTCTCCTTTGTTCTAGGGACCCGGTACATCCCAATCATTGCTGTTGCTACAGCATTTTGAAGTTATCAGCTCAAAGGGGGACAGTCTGAGAAGATGGTCAATTCCAAGACTTTACAGCTTAGATTTGTGTTGCTTGTGGCTTTTAATGACTGGCTACCTTTGGATCAAAGGAGGAGAGGGGACTAGGCCAGGCAGTTTTCTCAAAGGTGCGATTGCCTGGTCTCTAGGGCGCAATCATCTTCTGAAGGAAGGACAAAGGTGGGGGGAGGACAGCTTACCTTTTCATTGCTTGTTTTTCCTTCAGTGAAGGAACATGAAACTTAAAAATAAACGGATGTTTGTGCATGTCTAGTGTATAGTAGACATGAATACAGTGTTTATCTCTGAATTTCTGATCTCTGCTTCTCATGTGCCTTGTCCCTAGTGCACCCCGCGGCCAGCATGCGAGGTTATGGGATCACCAGCCAAGGTCATTGTTGGTGGTGTGTGCCTCTTCGGTTTTCTGGGATATTGCCATGGCTGGGTTTCTAAGAGCAAGCTGTCAACAAATGTCTCTTGAGTGCCTCCTACAGGCCAAATGTTGTGCACAGGAGACAATAACAGTGGACAGGGGTCTGCAGCCAATAAATGGGGGGAGAGGAAGGTCCTAATAAATGCCTTGCTGGAACTGGCTCTGCCTTTGAGCAGAAAGAGTGGAGAATCCTCTTCTTAGTCTGAAGGGAGAGGGAACAAGGAAGACAGAATAAACTGAAGGTGTAGACAGGACTGCAGACTTTGTGGAAACCAGTCCTCTGTCCTGCACAGAGGGGAAGCTTGTACTTGGGATCTTTTTCTCTTTTAAACATTTTCAAGACCCTCCTTTCTTCTGCCATGCTCGCTTTGTGGATGTTGCTTAGTTGTCAGGGCACCTGCAGGGGGCGCTGTGTGGACATTTCCTACATGGTGCTCGAGGCTCATGTTTGAGTGAGCCTGGGTTCCCTGGTAGTTTCTAAGGCAAATCTAACCACCATCAGGATAATGGGAATGCTGGCTCCTTGTTTATAGCAACTGCAGTGGAATTCAGTAAGCAAAGGGTGATAAATATCCCTTTCCACTAAATGTTTCACAATAATGAAAAAGCAACCTCTGTCTTAAAATTGGCCATTCTTTTCAAAGTAATTTTTTCCTCTTCGAGCAGACAAATTGGCTAAGTCAGGATGGGCAGACATGGCTTTCATCAGCTCTGGATAGATTTAACGGTGGCTGGCCCAATGGGGCGTACAGACTTTCTGGCTGCGATCTTCTGTACACATTTATCAGCAAGCTGATGTCGGGGAATGCTGCTGGAGGGGGAAGCAGGCCTGGAGAAAGTAGTCACCTTTGTAAGTAAATAATTCCCAGCTTGGAGAACAGCTGGGCTGTAATGTAAAGCCTCTACCAGCAGGTCAACACCTTGAGCTTCATTTACACTGGGATCTGAGCAGTTCTGGGGAAATTCTACCATTCCTGGTGATTAAGGAAGCAGCGGGAGTCTCTCTGTGACCTCTGTGACCAGGGAACTTTGCTGTTTTGTGCTTGTGGATCTGGTGGTCTGGTTGTGGGGTTTGGGAGTCAGGAGTGTTAGTGTTCGTGTTAGATGCACACATATGCATAAATCTGCACAGCTGGGCTTTTCCCTCCTTCCCAGGGATGTCTGGCTGTTGTTGAATCTGCTTGTTTGCCTGGCTGGACCAGGAACGTATTGTCTTCTGTAAGGGAAGCTCTCTGGGCCACTGCCCTATCCTACTTTATAAATTAATAGCTTAGGTTTTATAGAAAAATGGCGCAGAAAGTAGAGTTTGATCCACATATTCTCCCTGCCCGCCTCACTTTGCCCTGCCCTGCCCTGCAGTGGTACATTTGTTACAGTTGATGAACTAACACTGGTTCATCAATATTGGTATAATGCTCTGAACTCAAGTCTACAGATTCCATGGAGGTCCTCTCTTCATGTGGTGCGATTTTATGGGTTTGGCACGATGTCCTTCATCCATCTTTATAGTTCCATCCATGATCAAAGTATCCATCCCCCTTTGATCATGGAGCAGTGCCCAGGATGGAGCCTTGTGTGCTGAGTGACAAGATGTAGGACAATGTTTGTCCTGCAGGATGAGAAAATAGATCGGGTCTCAGACCTAAAGAGAGAGGTCTCTAACTCCTAAGAGAGGTCACTAGGACAGCTGTTGAATCTCCTTTGAAACAGAAAAGGAGGCCTCCATCCTCCCCCACCCCCCACCCAAGCACTCCCCAGTCACTCAGCTAAATGTCTCTGCCTGTCACCCTTTGCATTCCTGGAGGTCTTGGGCTGAGCTGAGTGGAATCTATTCACATTCCTCCTGGCCCGCAGGCAGCTGGATGATGCAGGACAGTGGGGGGAGGGCGCAGAAGCTAAAGTCACCTAGGCTGGTCAAGACCACAATGCCGTGAGCACTAGGGTCAGGGCCGACATTGAGGACTCAGCACTTTACCTGCAGTCTGGGTTCTCAAGAGGACTCTGCTGCAGTCATTCTCTGGGGTTTCTTGTTCCTTTGTTGCTAGACTTGCATACACATAAGGCCAGTGGCCAAGGCAGATTTCTCCTTTATTGGATTTGGAATATGGAGAGGGTTAATCCAAACAGATGTGTCACCTGTAGAATGTTTGGATGGCTTTTTGGAGGAACTTTGGGGAATTATTCTATCTTTCTGAGCCTTGCTTCCAAGTCCCTAAAGAGGACATATTGAATGATCAGTACCTTTTAGGGAATGGCCTGGAAGTTTCTGTACCCAAACTACTTACATTGCTTGTTAAAAATGCTGATTCCACCAGAATGTTAGTACCATAGTTAAAACACACACACACACACACACACACACAGTACCATAGTTAAAACACACACACATGCACATACATGCATGCACATAGTCCTGAACTTGAACTCAGAAGTAGGATACTGTGCCTGAGCTTTTCTGCTCAGGGCTTGAGCCATAGCACTACTTCTGGCATTTTGATGGTTAATTAGAGATAAGAGCCTCATGGAATTTCCTGCCTTGGCTGGCTTTGAACTGTGATCCTCATATCTCAGCCTCCTGAGTATTTAACATTACAGGTGTGAGCCACGGCACCTGCCTGCTCCATGATATTTATTTAGCACTATGTCTCCAGTCCCAGGAGAAGGGCTTGGCATAAAGTACGAATTATTAATATTTATTATATATTAATATAATGAATTTATGAATTATTGAATATTTGCTGAATAGATGAATGAATGCAGATTCTTCAAAACTACCTCAGTGGTGTTATATGGCGAGAAAACAGAGAAGCCACATTTTGAGAGGTTGAATTGGGAGTCTTTATTAGAAGGCTGGTGAATGCAGGTAGACACTTGTCCCAAAGACCTGCAGCTCCAAGAATACACTTAACACTGCCAGAAAATTGAGCCATGAGAGCAGGAGAGGAAAGAAAGAGCAGAAAGACAATACCAATAAACCAGATCAGCTCCAATGGAGAGCTGAAGTGGAATGGCATGTTTACAGGAGGAGCACTAGGAGACAGGACAGGGACACACAGGAGATGTGGCATGGTATAATGGCACCTGAGCTGGCCCAGGCCTAAAAAGGGTCGGGTCAGGGGGCAGGGACCCAGGGAACTTGAAAGTGCATGACCCAAGACTGGCAGGTCCAATGACCTATTGTCCAAGTCTCCGCCCCTGCCTCTAGGAATTCAGACACACCCATCACCCCGTGGGAGTTCCCTGCCTCCACCAGGAAGATAAAAAATGGCACCAAACCCTATCATCCACCTTGTGGCCAAGATGGCACTGGTTAGATTCAGCATCTCTACTTCAGTATCTCTATGGTAGGCTAGGAATCTTATTTTTAAAAAGATCCAGCTGGTATTCTCTGGGATTTGAGTATGGCTAATTATTTTAACTAGGAACTTTCTATCATTTTTCTGGTATGACCTTGGCTTTACCCTATTTCAAATCTGATGGCCATTTCCTTTTGAAAAGGGGGGAAAGGGAGGGAATAGGGTGTTGGGAACACCCTATTTTTGTTAGGAGTTGATAGGGGATTGGAGAGGAGTCTCCTGCTGACCTTTCCTCCTTGGAACGGGTTTGATTCTTGTGTGTTGGGGGCAGATGGAAACCAAGTAAGATAAAATGGAGGCATGGTTGGGATGTCTGCTTGTGTGCTGTTGGGCCCCTTGGCATTCTGGTCAAAGGTAGTGATACACTGCCCTGGGGTGCTCGCTCACTGATTTTCTGTAGCACTGTTCTGTGCTTGGCCTGCGGCATTACTTTGCGGCCCGTCTTGTTCGTGAACTTATCCTGGTCATTTAACTTGCATGGGGACCCGAATCTACCCATGCAAGCTGCTTACCTGGGAAGCCCACTGATCATCAGAAGCCATGTTGCCTGCCAGGGGCACCTGGGAAAAGGGTGCAGTTGAAATCCCTACGTTCCTTCTTTGTGTGTAAGGACAGTCGCTCTTGTCCCTGTGTGTGCCTGTAGGGGTTCCCCAAGGGAACTAGATCCGCAAGGTGCCTTGGTGAGGGGTGGCGTGTGAACCAGGCCTCATTTTGTTTTTCAGCCCTGGCTTTAGCAACATCAGGGTTTCAGAGCCTTGGTCAGATACCAGGCCGCTGGAACTTCCTGAAGAAGCTCAGTGCCTGTGTGCTCCACCCTAAATCAACGTTAGGAGAACCTCTAAGGATGAAGGTAGGAAAATGCTTCTTACTATTAATTATTATTGAAAGCCTAAGTGATTTCAGGATCTCTAATGTATTCCAATACCTATGCAGGTTTATAAATGGTTAATTCGTTACCCAAAGCTGCTGTGCATTTGCCTTTCAAGACCACTGTCCTGTGGGGTTTCTTTGCTGTCTCAAACCTATTTTTTAAAAGTATGTAATTAACAAACGTGCTCATTTTTAAAGAGCAGTTTTTGGGTTACAGTATAGTGGAGTAGGAAGCAGAGCCTGGCCTTGTATTCCCGGCCCTCAGCCTTCCTCAGCAAAGGCTGTTTCCAACACAAATCCACAGCGACCAAAGAACCAGTCGGATTTCCTTCCTTTGAAAGATGATCACTAAATACCATCGTGTACCGACTTAATGTTGGCAAAAGTTTTATGGCTGTTTCTCCAGCTGCTGGGGGCCTGTGGCTTCCAGGGCTGGAGGCGCTTCCAGGGGGCTCTGCCACCTTAGAAACAGCTTGCAGGATGACTGCCTGTGTGCTCTGTGGGTAAAAATCTTCCTTTTTCAGGGCTGCATCTGCAAAGCGCCTCGCGTGCATGTGCATAGAGAAGGAAGCTCAGGCAGGGATTTGGACAGAATTTTGTCCAAATCCCCTTGGAACAAAGGCGCTATTCCCTCCACCTCCAATTTTGCCCCCATTTCCTTCTACAAATGTCTCCAGCTTTCTGTACAGCTTTTTCTCAGCTTCTTAAATATATAAATAGTCCAGTAGGGGGCGCTTCAAGACTGAGTAAGGAAGAAAAAACAACAACTCACAGCCGCTTGGTGATAATAGATTCCATTTTACCATTAAGTAGGTAAACAGTCCTTCACAAGACAAACTATAAAACATACACAAGGAATTAAATATGTATTTAGCTGAAACTGTGATTCAATTTCTGTGAACTGCTCTCTATACCTGTTTTCTTGAAGCTGGACACTGGAGGACAATATCATTCAGAATTTTTCTGGCAATTTTGACCAGAGGATTAGAATAATAATAATGATGACAATAATAGTAGGGTCTGTTCGTCTGGTTTAAGAGAGATACCTTGTTTATTGTGCAGCTGGGTGAGTCTTTATTCCGAGATTTAGGCTTAAGAGCTGCTTTCTCTCCCAACACTAATGGAGAGAGAAAGAGCTTGGGAATGAGAGTTTCAAGGGTATTGAAAGATTTTTCTATGGGGAGAAGATCTGTATGGGGAACTGAGATCTGAGTTCTAGATCTAGCTTGTTTCTTTTGTTTGGTTTTAGGCTTGAACTCAGTTTCTTGCTCTGGATTGGCTGTTTTGCTCCTGGCTGTCTCTCTACCACGTGTCCATACCTCTGTTTCCAGCTTCCTGCTGGTTAATAGAAGATAAGACTCTTTTAGATTTGTCTTCCTAAGCTGCCTTCAAACCCTGATCTTCAACTCTCAGCCTGCTGAGTAGCTAGGATTATAGACGTGAATCATTCTTTAGGCCTGACATTCTCGTTTCTTGGCCGTGCAGGGCTTTAACTCAGGGCCTCCTATGTACAGGGCAGGCGTTCTAAATACTGAAACATGGCTACAACCTGATGGCCTGTTTCTACTTGGCAGTGTGACCTTGGGCAAGTCACTGTCCCTCTTTGGTTCTCGGCATCCTCATTTGTAAGATGAGGGTATGGGCTGAGAGCACATCTGGTATGCTTTCTCCCAAAGCATTTCCCTGTGGTCGGAGGGTAAGCACTTCACTGTATATCAAAGCAGCTGTGGGGAGAGGAAAAAAGACAGAGTGATAGATGACATGAATGTGAGTCCCAGGTCTTTCCTTACCATGTGGGGAGGGCCGATGGGTTTTAGTAGTGTCTTTAACGATTAAGTTAAAGGATGGCTTGAATCCAGTATGAGGCCCAGGTGAAGCACCTGTGCACAAATGAGCTAAGGAATGCTCAGGACAGTCAGGAGCCACCCGGGCTGTCAGCCCTCAGGAGAAACCAATGAATGGCACCTTGATCTCCCACTCTCAGTCTCCAGAACCATCTGACAATCCATTTCTGTGTTTTTCCACCATTCAGTGTGTTGTGATAGCCCTAGGGTAGGCAGGTAGAACCAGAGGATGAGGGCAAGGACTCAAGGGGGGACAGGGGTGGATTTGAACACAAGGAAGGAATATAGCACGGAGAAGGTGAGGATGAAGGCATGGAGAAGGAACTCCTGATGTTAGCCTCTGTCTGAAACTGTAGCTTTATCTTTAGGCTTCACTAGCAGAGGGAGGTCACAGAGCTGGGAAGTGTGGCTGTTAAACTGGGCCTTCCTGAATCAGAAATCTTGGAGTTTCCTTGTTGTTAGGACCAAGGGTTAATTCACCTGCCTGGATAAACTTCATCCATGCACTCATTCATTCATTCATTCATTCATTCATTCATCTAGTGTGGCTTCTGTGTGTTACATGTTTATGAGATGTTCTCTATCCAGTCAATTGCATGTTGGTGATGTAATTATCCTTTTTTTTTTTCTGTGTTAGTACTGAGGCTTGAACCTAGGGTCTGAGCATTGTCCCTGAGCTTTTTTTTGTTCAAAACTAGCACTCTACCACTTGAACCACAGCTCCACTTTGGACTTTTTTTTAAAAGTTTATTAGAGATGAGTTTCATGGACTTTCCTGCCTTGCCTGGCTTTGCGCCATGATCCTCAGATCTCAGCCTCCTGAATAGCTAGGATTACAGGTGTGAGCCATCAGTGCAGGGTATAATTACCTTCTGAGTATCTTCGTTATGCAGGTTCCCTGTCCTTGTGTCAGTTTAGTTTTGGAAGCATCACCTTCCTCTTTCTAGTTCTCCGGGGGCCGGGACAGCGCGGCAGTGGCTGCGGGCTTGAGCCTGCCCGTGTCAGCAGTTAGCACGGGAGCAGAGCATTTGTTCTTAGCGCAGCAACTTTCAGAAGTGTTCCTGTGCAGGCTGCTGCCCAGAACCCACTTCTTCCTGCTGCCCGGGTTGCCCGGTTCTCCACCAAGCACTTAGCAGTCACGCTGAGATGTTAAGTACTGAGGGGTTCGGGACGTATTTGTTGCTGTGCTCGGCAGAGCCGACTGCTTTTTACAAACACATTAAACATTAATATCTACAGAATGGGCAGTTTTATAGTGCACAAGCACGCGTTTCCTGGACATGGATTTATTTATTTTTTATTAATGTAACCTTAGCATGCCACATATTTCTCGCTGAGCTCCAGATCTGAAAGGCCCTGGCTGGACCCAATGAATTCTTTATGATTCCATTTAAGACCAAGGGAACCAATAAACTCACCCCCATTTACATTTCAGTGGAGTCTCATAAGTAATGCATGCATGCATGCTGCCTGCCGCTCCGCTGTCCCTGGTACTGCCTTTAATATCTCATCACACGCGTGACCTTTCCAGGAGGCAGAAAACACAGAAGTGTGCTCGACAAACTGTTTTCTTTTCCTTGACTCAGCTGCTCAAAATCTCTTCTCTAAGGCCATGAATAGATCATCCTAAGGAACTGGTCTCTAGGATGTCCTCGGCTCTCTTCTAGCTCACCTCTCCTGAGCCTCTGGGGCCGTGGCTTTCAGCTACCACCTGTGAGCTGTGTCTTGGAGAACTCAGCTGCAGTCCTGAGCCAGCTGGCAGCCAGGAGCTGGAATTCCCGAATGTTTTTATTCGGGAATGTCATATACTGTTTTTCAATTCAGAGCTGACTTTTCTAACACAAGATCCCAAGGCCAGCGTCGACCTGACGTCTTCATTTCTGTCCCATGGCTGACTGGGCTCAGTCTGTGGGCACGTGAGACACGAGGACTGTCCTCTATGACCTTTCTTTGCTCCCTCCCTACTGATAATTCCAGTGTACATTAGGCTTATTGGGATGTCACCAACTGTAAGGCAAGGAGCATCTGTATGTACGTGTGTACAGGTGTATGTCTTATTCACCACGCATCTTGCTATATAATATCTGCCTATTCTCTATTTATCTCCCTACCTGCCTACTAATTGTGGGCCGGCCTGCTACCAGAATCCTCTTCCTCACACCAGCAAAATCAGATCACATAGTGCTTCCAACCTTCCAAATGTTGCCAAATTTCTAGTCTACAAGTCTAATTTATGTGTTCAGAGTTGCCAACTCCTACAGATGTGTATCAGCTTCTTAAAATATATGCCACATAGCTATCTATCTATCTATCTATCTATCTATCTATCTATCTATCTATCTATCTATCTATCTATCTATCTATCTATCTATCTATCTATCTATCTATCTATCTATCCATCTATCTTCTCTTCTATCCTAAGATGCCCATACTGGAAAAAGCCCATGTGCTATGGAGAGGTCACATGAATTGTTTCCATGAACAGCCTCAGCAAGCTAAGTGAGGAAGGTACCAACTACCTCATCAGCTGCAGACAAGAAGATGGCTTGGATCTGATCAGGGATGTGGGTGGAGCAGAGGTGGGCAGAGTGAAGCCGTCCCCACTGAGATCTGCGTCAACTGCAGAATCCTGAGCAAACCAATCATGGTGGCTTGGTAACTTGAACAGTGGCTTTGATAATAGGTGCCTGAAGCATTCTCTGTCCTCTTATACTGTATATACTTATCCTCTATCCTCTGTCCTCTTACACTGTTAGCTTTTAATATTGATGCTTAATTTTTAATTGTCAAGGTGATGTACAGAGGGGTTACAGTTACATAAGCAAGGTAATAAGTACAATTCTTGTCAAACTTGTTACCCCTTCCCTCGTTTTTCTCCTACTTTCTTCCCCCCCACCCCCAAGTTGTACTATTTATGATTATTGTTACTTTTTTGTTCTGGTCCTGGGGCTAGAACTTTGGGCCTGGGCACTGTCCCTGAGCTTTCTTGCTCAAGGCCTAACACTCTACCATTTAAGTCACAGCTCTCCCTCTGGCTTTTGGTGCTTAATTGGAGATAAAACCCTCATAGACTTTGCTGCTCAGGTCAGATTTACACGATTGGAAGCACTCGGAGACTTTGAGCACGAGACTAACTGTGTGAACTGATTTTGCTGGTATGGGGAGGAAGATTCTGAAATACTTAGATCTCAGCCACCCAAGTAGCTAGGATTACAGATACAAGCTACTGGAGCCTGACTCTTAAATTAAGATTTTTGAATTCTTTACCAGCTTATTTATTATTAGTCTTCTTCATTAAATGTAAATTCATTGAAGGAAGGAACTTTGTCTATCTCATCTATTTTATCTTAGTGTTTGTAAAACATATAGCACATAGTAGCTTTCAGGTAATATTTCTTTAATGAATGCAACAATGACTGCTTTTTATTTCCTTCTTTCTTTCTTTTCCTTCCCACCTTCTCTGAGTCGATCTTCCTTCCCTCTTTCTTTTGTTCTTTCTTTCTCATTATCTCCCTTTGAAAGGAGAGAGAGGGAGGAGGAGAATGGAAAATAGGAAGAGACAGGAGCAAAAATGTCAGGTCAGAAAATCCATGACAATAATAGGAACTTGGGGCCTGACTACAAGGGCTAGACTTAACAGTTGCAATTGTTCTTGGGACTAGTACTTGTTCCCCTGAGAAGCAGGGAGGACAGGTCAGCTGTCCTTGCCTGAGACATCTGCCAGGTGTCCCACATGGGCCCCCAGCAGGCGCAGACCTGGGGGCCATTTTCACATCTGTGCATTGGGAACTCCAGCCAGATGTTTCTGCCTTTACTCACTTGGTCAGGCTGTCCATGTCTCCACCATGACCTTGACACAGACTTGACTCCCTTCTTAGACTTCTCCCAGGGGCTGTCTATGAGGGAAGGAAGGCTGCTGTTACATAATGGGAAAACTCACACACAGCAGAGCCTAGAGCCCTTCATTTCTTCTCAGGATTTCTTAGGCATATGCCTCCATTTCCTTTCCCTTCTCCTCTCCTTTCTCTCAGAAGCAGAACAGTCAAACAGCTTCTCTAATCCCCAGGCTGTCTGCTTTGGGTCCCAGAGTGGGTTTATCAGAGTGTGTGCCTGACAGTGCAGCCCTCCCCGGGGGGTGGGGGGGCAAGTTTCAAGTTTCTCCCATCAGCTGCTCACAGGCAGCTGGGATTGCAGAGAAGATGAAAGAAACCTAGGAACTTGGGTGCAGGAGGCCCTGTCTGAGGTTGGAAGGTTTGAACCCACTGAGAGTCAGCTAGAGCAAAGCCCTCACTCTCCAACACCCTGGAGTGGAGTCACTCTCCCCTGAGTTCTCAAAAGCACCCTGCAGGTAGCCAGTTTACAAGCATGGCCTCCTGGGCCAGCCCTGCTCCTCTTATCCTCTACTTCCTGTTTTTACCCTTGACATTCGATTCCTATTTACCAAAGGCTTCCCATCTTCTAGGAATGGAAGTAGGCACTCACTAAGGAGAGAGATAGTCCCAGATGGGTGTAGAGAATATTAAGGGGCTTCCTGCCCACTGTCCTTTTCTCCCAGAGGATGGCCACCTCCCATTGCCTTGGCAACCACACACACCACATACTTGTCATCCACCATTGTGTCAAGCAGGGTGACCTGGGCCAAGCCAACGAGGCTTGGATTTGGTTTTTGGCACCAGAAACCTTGGTTCTCCTGATGCTGGGTGGTGTCAAGCACCAGTGCTTTGAGATGGGTTCCATGTCTTCCCTGGCCCAGTGCTAACTGTGTAGACAAGCTGTGTATTGAAGAAGGGACACCTGGGGACTAACGCAAGGGGCTTTCGGAAGGAAATCGGGTGACAGCCCATCTCCTGCTGCCATGATGCTGGAGGCCTCCCTGCCCCGTGCGGGGTCTGTTCTCATAACTTGTGTTGTTTTGGGAACTGAGCTGATTAATCTGTTCCCCCCCCCCCACAAAACAACCACAATGAAAGAACTTGTCTGAATTGAGCTTCTGTCTTGTGCAATCAAACCAGTACTAATACTGGACATACTAGAGAACTTGGGCTTAAGCCCATTCCCTTCCTCTGCTCTCCTCTCCCCTCCTCTTCTCCCACCCCCCACCCCCCTTCCTCTCCCGTCCCTTCCTGGAAGCCTATATCAAGGGCAGTGCTGGAAAGCAGAAGTCGTTCCAGAACGGGCTTTGTGTGTCCTTGTAAGTCCTCATCTCCTAAGTGGTACAAAGTAGCAGTGATGATCTAATGCGGCTCTGAAGTCCGCTTGCCATGGGCTCCGGCTGAATGTGTACTTTATACGTAGCCAACATTATGCTGGGGACATCTTGAGTCATGGAAGCAGGTAGAAGTGTATAGATGGTTCTGTTACTGGCAAACCAAAACTTTTAAGAAACTAGATTTTATACAGAACACCGATCATGGGTCTTAGCTTGTGCACTGTACTCAGAAACAGTCGGGTTTAATGTGTGCAAACACCACAGGTCACAGCTGCCGCTTGATTGTGCCTCTCCCCATCTCCCTGCCTCCCCCATCCAGCAATCTGTAAAATCCTAACCTCCAAGGCTTCAGCCCTCATGAATGGGACTAATGTCCCTGTGAGGGCCCAGAGAGACCCTATCTCTTATACCCTAGGGGACATAGCCATGAGGTGCTGTCTGTAAACCCAGAAGTAGACTATCTATAAACATTGAATCTGCTTGTGCCTTGACCTTGGACTTTTCAGCTCCCACAGCTGTGAGAAATAGAAGTCTTTTGTTTAGATGGCATTCAGTCCATGGTGATTTTATTATCATAGCCCAAACCAACTAAAACAGTCATTTCAAAATCTAGAATATCCCAACTACTAACTTGGAACATTTTGCTTGTGTGTAGTTTGCCATTTGTTGATTCATGACTACTAGTAACACAATGAATGTTTTGAACCAATCATTACGTGCAATTGAGATTTGTCTTTAAATGAGATTCCAGTCTTAAAAGCGGGAGGGGGGGGGGAGAGGGAGAGATGGTCGTTGCTAAGTTCCAGATTGTAGAAGGTAGCTCTTTATGTCTAAAAAATGTCTTTATGTCTAGAAAAAAATTACAAGAGAAGAGTTACAAGGAATCAAGAACACTTAGGCATATTAAGAGCTAATTTTAATATCTATCTAATTACCTATCTGGAAAAGAGAGAGAGAGAGAAAGGCAGAGAAACTGAGAAATATAAACTCTTGTTGCCATTTCGGAGTGACAGCTGCCGTGAGAAATGCAGGGGTCCTGATGCCTGTGTTGAAATCCCAGTGAACGTCCTGGTTAGAGCCAGCAGTGATTGTAATTATTATGCATAGCTTGTGCACAGCATAAATAGTTGTAACCTTTCTGCAAAGCGCAAAGTCAGGAAATGTTAATCCATAGGGAAGTCAACCCCCAGGCTGCAGCTCCAACCTGATCGCTTAATTCTCCTTCTTGTTCTCTGATTTAAGAAGAAAAAAAAAACCCAAAACAAAAAAAGCCCGCTATTCCTCTCCCTCTGGTGGCCCTGCCTCCATTATGCTGTGTGTGCATTAGTAAAATTGATCTCCGTAAAGAGTTTTTCAAACTGAATTACTTAACAGCATCATTGAAGGCGAGAGCAGTCAGCAGGGCCCGGATTTAAGGAAGTTGTTAAGTGCTGAGACTTGTGGAGTCTCTGTGTTTTTTGCAAACCGTGTCTGCCTGGCCCGGGCCTGGGCTTCGCAGGAAGGCCTCTTTCTACCTGGATGACACAGCTGGGCCAGCGTGGCCTCTGCAAGGACTGCATTAAGACGCCTCATGTGGAGGTGAGGTGGATTTTATGTATTTGTTACAATTCACCTCCTGGTTTTCCTCAGGGTAATGGCAACATCTAGGCTGGTTTTCTAGCGGAGAGCGCTGAGCCTTCCAATTCAAAACCTCTCTCTTCTCTTTTCAACGTTTTTATTTGATAAAATTCACAAGAGAGCAGGCAAAAAAAAAAAAAGGGAAGAAAAAAAACACCCTAGATTTAAGTGCGGACAGTCATGACTACCCTCAAGAGCTATTTTGACTAGTGCCCCAGGACCCTGTGGGCCCCTCCTGGGAGTGAGGTGTGGAAGCCATGGTTAGGTTGCTTTTGCCAGGGTGACACATTTAAAAAGACACTAACAAGGCTCAGAAATAAACATAAATACGATTTTAATGCAATATTGAAAAAAGCATCCATGCCGAACAAAACAGCATTTGAATAAAGACAGGACCTACCCCTGACCTGTAGGCCTCTCTCACCCCTGCATAGCTGGTCCATACTGTACACCTGCTCTCTGGCTTTTGGCTTTTCCCAGTGGCCATCCTTCCCCCCCCCCCCTTCTCCAGGAGGTTATACAGACCTCTGCAGGAAAAAAAATATGTTTCTTCTTTCTTAGTTTTGGGCCCTTCACCATTTTATCTGTTTCTTCATCAGGTCCAAGTTTTGCTTTCACATTTCTCTTTTGAGATAACAAGTTAGTTGGTTGGGAGTCTCTCTCGCTCTCTCTGACTTTCTCCTCTGTAGCCAGAACTCTTAATCATTCTTCCAAACCCAGATCAAATATCCCTACCTTCTTCAGATGCTATAGATCAATTACTATTCGCATTGTCTCGTATGGAATTTTATACTTATATGCTTGTCCTTACTGCATTTTATTTTTTGGTGGTGTTATTTGTTGGTGCCTTTATCCCTCTATTAGACTGGATTTCTCAAAGGAGAGAACTTGGGTCCTGTTTAGCTGGGGACCTCAGTCTAGGGGCTGGCTCACACTTAAAATGTGTTTGTAGCACTGGGTAGAGATGAACAGTTCACCTAGGATCTCTTCTTATGACAGCACCCTTCCTAGGCAATAACCCCAAGAGGAAAGAAAATGATCTTCTGAACTGAAGTCTAGTCTCTTCTGCTATCTAGGTGAATAGCCATGGCCTGTCATTTAAATTCTCATTTGATTCCTTCTTTCTCCTTCCTGGCTCTTCCTGCTTTCCCTCAACCCCAGTCACTTTCTGATTTGCTCCCACAGGGCCAGCCCTTGTCCTGAGCCTCTGACAGACCTTCTCTCCCAAACCTCCGAGGCTGTTCTCAAGCTTACAGATGATTCTGTCCTATGAAAACTTGTAGATGAATGACTGCTTGATCTCTGAGGGGTACTGATTGGCCTAGCAGAAACCCACCCAGAACATGGCACCGATCATTGGTTTTAATGATGCAAAGAACAGAAACATAAATCTTCCTGGTGGGGTCCACACTGGGAGGTGTCTTTGGTGGTGATGAGCAGCCCTGGGTGGCCGGCATTCTGCTAGCCAGGTCTTTTCCATTCTGCCTGTGTCTGAAGCACAGGTCTTGAAAGCAGGATTGGTTTTCTGGGCCAGTCTTTCCTAAGGAACAGAGTACCCATCGCCCAAACATTTTCCTCTTTGGACCAGACTTACCATGTTCCCTCTTTGCCTATCCCCCAGCTCTATTGCAGGTAGCAAAGGACTTTAAGTAGTGACTACATTGACCGATTTTCATAGATGATGCTTGATCATATCTGTGATATGAGGTCCAGGATAATACATAGAATAGAGTGCCTGAGAAAGAAGCCCACCCAAAGCATGGGCAAATCTTTGGATTATGTGCATACCGCCTTCGGGACCTTTAACCCAGATCTGTGCAGGCTGGGGTGGTGGGGGGGGGGAGCAGAGCTGCCTGAATCTCCCTGAGGATTCAGAATGAGAGTCTCATCATTTCCCAAGTAAGCATTTTAGGAATTCTCCATTTTCAAGATGTACGGTTGGTCCAAGCTAGAGAGGCCGTGTAATTCAAATCTCTTGTTCTGCTGTCTCCCGCTGCTTCTGAGCTCAGTGAGAAATTCAGAGGCACCATTCAATGAAGGAGGGACTCAGTTTCCCCTGTGGAACCAGAGTCTGGTGGTGTGTTTCTCTCAGCACCAAACATCCAGGGACTGGAAACAGGGTTGGAGCAGAAGTGCACTCTGTGTGTGTGTGTGTGTGTGTGTGTGTGTGCGTGTGTGCATGCATGCATGTGGTGTTCCTGACCATGAGGACCAGGGTCCGGAGAACAGACTCTCACATTAGGCAGGTGAGGTGCTGGGTGCTGGGTTACCCTGGGTCCTTGCAGGCACTGGATCAATGTGGCTTGCAGGCAGAGAGGTGGCTGCTGTTTGGGGGTGTTTACTGTCTTTTCTGTCTTATTTTTTTTCCTCAAGTGAGGGGTGAGAATGTGAGAGGAAGGGAGACTCCGGGGTGACATCCAGTTCTCAGACACAAGGGCTTCATGGGAAGAAGAGAACAGATTAGAAGCGCAGGGACTGCTCCTTAGCTGCAGGTTCTATATTTCTGAATTCAAATAAGCGTGAATTGAAACTATCTGGAAAACTTGACTCATCTGTATTTCACAGGCCCGGCTATTTTTCTTGTCATTGTGCCCTAAACGCTGCAGAAGAGCAGCTGTTTCCGCACATTTGCATCCCGGCTCTGAGCTGGGGGTAAGCCATGTACAGGCATTATGGAGTTCACAGAATGACTGGAGCAGATTCTTTACAGATATGGGTCACGCTGGCTAACAGATGTGGGTGTCTGTGGAGTTTGGTACCCATGGGGCACGGAGCCAAAGCTGCCCCAGGCTGAGGAGCCTGGGTAGACGCTGTGGTCTGTCCTAAAAATCTTCTTTTAGACCTCAAGAGGGCCGGAATACTGTCCCTTAACGTTGTGGCTCAAGATTGGTGCTCTACCACTTGAGCCACAGCTCTACTTCTGGCTTATTTTGCTGGTTAATTGCAGTGCTCATGAACTTTCTTGCTTTGGGCCAGCTTTGAACTCATATCCTCGCATCTTAGCCTCCTGAGGAGCAAGGATTACAGGTGTGCACCATCAGCACTGGGTTTCATGCTATAATGTTGAGGTGACACATCTCCCATGCCGGGCTCCTGCCTGGCGGTGCTGCACCTGGCCCCGGCTGGCTGGCTTCCTCTGGAATGAACCTGGGAGCCAGATGCTTATGGATTCCAGGGAGGTAAAATCAGGCACCCGTTGTGAATTTTCATAGGATGCAGTTGTTTCTGCGGGGAGGAAGGAAGAGGCTGATGCACAGGGAAGGGAGAGCAGACTCATATTTACAGAAAGCTTTGGGTGGATTCCCTAAGTTTCAGGGGCTAGGCTTAATTCACCTCATGGGACTGCAGGGGAGAGGAGCAAGTAGTTGATCCCTGTGTAACAGATGGGGAAACTGAGGCAGAACGTACTGTTGTATAAAATCAGAGAAGCAAAGCCTGGCCGAAGGCAGGCCCTGTGCTAATGATTGACAGAGGGAAGGGTTCCCCCACGCCCTGAGCCCTTACTGCCTCTGGGCTTGGACCATGTCTCGTGCTTCGACTGGAGGTTTTGAAGACTCTGGTCACCTGGGCCCTGAGCAAAGAAGACCCAGGAAGCCTGGAGTCCCCATGGGGCAGGGGCCTGGTGGCAAAGTTCGGAATTATTTGGTGGACAAAAGCCCAAGGAACTTTTACCATGGCCAGCATGTTCTGCCGGCCTCTGTAATCCAAAATTCTTGCCTCGCAAAAGGAATTTCCCAAGAGGAAATGTGCAAGTTATGTTCTTTCCCAACCAGTAACTCTGCAGTACAGGTAAAATTCTCCTTTGGGGATCTGATTGATTGAGTCAGTCTTTTCTTTCCCTGGATGTATTTTCTTTTTTAGCATAAGGTAGATTCAGATTTAGCAGCCAAATGAATGTCATTGGGTAACTGGCTCAGGTCAAATACCATTAATCATTTCACTCAGAGTCCCTATCCACAGGTTTTCTTTGTCAGCGAAATGTTTTACATGAAATTCCCTAGGACGGAAATTGATTATAGAAAAAGTAAAGGGGAAGCTATTTGCTTGGTGCTGTCTTTGGTCTACTCAGAAAATGTTGTACCCACTCTCAATATCACTTTCCTTCTTTTTTCTGAATTCTTTCACAAAGGAAATACAGGTTGAACTGAAATACAAGAACATGAAAAGAAAGGATGGGAATCAAATGGATGAATGTTGAATCAATAATGATGGTAACTGAGAAACTGATTTGCTTTTGAGCTTCCTGGTCACCGAGGCAAAAAGAAAACAGCCATACCTCTCCTTGTCACGTAGAGTCATCCTCACTCTTTAGAAGGGATTCCATTTTTTCCAGGTGTGAATTTCTTGTAGCGAAGAGCATCTCTTGGGAAGGATTTCATAAAATATAGTAAGAGTTTTGTGATGAATTGACAAGGCATTTTTTATTTGTAGGCCAGTTTAGTACTTGAACTCAGGGCCTAAACACTGTCCTTGAGTTTCTTGGCTCAAGGCTACAGCAATTTGAGCCACAGCTCCATTTTTGATTTTTTTTTTCTGGTTAATTAGAGTTAAGAGTCTCATGGCATTTCCTGCCTGGGCTGCCTTCAAACTGTGATCCTAAGATCTCAGCCTCCTGAGTAGCTAGGAATACACTCATGAGACACCAGTGCGCCAGTTTATTTGGACTTTTGAGATAGGGTCTTGCTGTACTGCTCAGGTTAGCCTTGAACTTCTGACCCTCCATGCATTTTGGGGCCAGCACTGGCAAAAGCCAGTGAGACCTCAACTCAGTCAATAATCCAGGTATAGTGATGTGTGACTATAGTCCTGTTATGTGAGAAATAGGTAGGAATGTGGTCTATAGGAGCAAATATTTTGTGTGCTATTGCAATGAAATTGGTATGAATGTGATCAGATATTTAAGATCGTAAGTGTAATCTCCACAGAAACTTTGGAGGAAATAACTTGTGATATACCAAAAGAAACAAGCAAATTAAAATGTGTACAAGAAATGATAGTTTATACAAAAGGAGGCAGTGGTAGAGAAATAAAGGAATAGAAAGGACATAAGAGAAACAAGCCCCTCTTCCACTGAAGAGAAGTCATAAATCCTCTTCTGCAAGTAATTAAATTAGCTATAAGTGGCTTAAACTCTCCAAATTAAAAGGCATATACTGGCAGAACAGATTGAAAAACACTTTGATCCAAATATATGCTGTTTACAAGAGATAATCTTTCGTTGTTGTTGTTGGTGGTGGTGGTGGTTGTGGGGCTTAAACTCAGGGCCTGGGCACTGTCCCTGAGCTCTTTTCCTAGGCTAGCATTATACCACTTTGAGCCACAGCTCCATTTCCAGATTTTGAGTTGTTAAATTGGAGATCAGAATCTCACAGGGACTTTTCTGCCTGGGCTGGCTTTGAACTGTGACCCTCAGATCTCAGTCTCCTGAGAATCTAGGATTACAGACATAATCCACTGGCACCTGGAATACGAAAGATACTCTTTTGGGTCAAAGTCATAAAGAATTTGGAAGTAAGAGAATGACAATATCACACACACACACACACACACACACACACACACACACACACACACACACACACACTGTCCTTAAAAGAGGGCTGGTGAAGCTATCAGATAACAGAGACCAAGTTAATGGAGACAATGAAGGACATTTTCTAATGTTTCCAGGACAATTCATCAGGAACAAATCATAGTTATCTCTCTCTTTCTTTCTTTCTTTCTTTCTATCTACCTACCTATCTACCTACATACCTAACAAGAGAGCCCTCAAAATACATAGAGCAAAGACTGACAGGAATGAAGACAGATAGAAGGCAATGTACTATCATCATTGGAGGCTATTATTCTTTCTTTTTGGTCGTGGGGCTTGAACTCTGGGCCTGAGCGCTGTTCCTCAGCTCTTCAGCTCAAGGCGAGCGCTCTACCACTTGAACCACAGCGCCACTTCCAGTTTTCTGGTGGTTTATTGGAGATAATAAGAGTTTCACAGACTTTCTTGCCTGGGCTGGCTTTGAACCATGATCCTCAGATCTCAGCCTCCTGAGTAGCTAGGATTACAGGCGTGAGCCACCGGCGCCCGGTTGCTATTATTCTTTTAATAGTGGGATACATGACTAGGCTTGAGGACAATAACAAAGCAGAAGACTTGAACAACACTACAAATCAAGTAGACCCAATACACATTAATAATGAGTTATGCTTCATAGAATCCCCATTTGTCACAAGGTCACCCAGAGCTGTATCTAGAATAGACTATGCTGGAGGTAAGTGTTAGGCCACAAAACAGGCCTCAGTAAACTTAAATGAAACCACAGAAAATACATTCTCCAATCACAGTGGAATGGCATTAGCAATCAGTAAGAAACAGAAACTGCATGTGCCTGGACATGAAACAACATAGCTGTAAATAACCAAAGAGGAGATCACAAGGAAAATTAGAAAACACTTCAAGATGCATGAAGACCAAAACATTGGGGATGCTGCTTAATCAATACCTACAAGCATATTTATAGCTCTAACCACGTATATAAGAAATTAAAAAAATAGTGCAGTGCATCTTAACATTACACTTTAAGAAGAAAAGGAGAAGCAAACCCAACTAAAGCAAACAGAGGAAGAGAATAATGAAGATAAAGACATAAAAATTAAATGACTAGTCTTTTCTGCATATTTTCTGATTTAGTTCCCCAAATCTGAATTTTGTGATTCTCTGAGAAACCACTGACTTGTACAATTTGAAGATAGCAAACCTAACTGCATGTGAATTACTTCTTAGGAACAATTGCATTTCTAAAAATCTGATGATCAGTTTTTCCTTCTTGCTTTCTTAGATGACACAAAGAGCAAGTGATAAGCTGGAACTGTGCAGGATACATGTAATGATTATTTGGATATCTATACTATGGAACATTTGAAAGTCATTTTGGAGAAAAGATCAGAGGGAGTGAGGAACTATCCATGGAACAGCTGTGTCATCTGTTTGTGTCTCCATTTCTCATCTGTTTGGTTTCTCTTCAGATCATGTTTTTGTACTTACGCAATTTTTTTGATGTCAAAATTGACATTTCTTCATAATTTTATGTATTTTTTCTGAAGCACATCATCAAACCAAATGCTTTCCACCATGTTTTACAGTTTTCATTTTAATCTATTAGTTTATACATCAATTTTCCAAAGACATTGGGCATGCAAGAAAAGAATAGCTCTGTTACAGATCTGGGCTTTTAACCTAAAAGATTTATTTCTTTGTGGCTTTCAAACAAAAGTACAAGGCATTATTCCATGGGGGAAGAATAGTGCAGATCAGAAAGTTTCTATTTCCATACCTAGGTTCATCAAAATATATTAGAAACATAGACCTTCACTCTCTCAATTTTTCCAGTCCTATGTGATACAAATTGTTTCCCAGATTTCCTAGTTTCAATTTGAAATATGATCTTCATAAAGCTCCGTGGAGCACCGTTTCTTTATGCGTCTTTTCCTCCCCTCCTCGCTGCTGAGTGTAATTTATAGAACATCTCAGACAGTCTTTGTGCTTTTGTGTCACCAAGACTCCGGTGTCAAGTCTTTACACTGAAGAGCTTAGAATTCAGAATCCAAAGCTTCAGGCCCTCTGAAGAATAAAGCAAGAAATGATAGCGGTGGGTGGAGGTTTCGGGGTTGAAATCTGCTCTCCCAAACTCTTAAATCATCCTCGTAATGGGTCCCTTTCTGTGCTCTACTGGCAGAATTAAAAACAGGACCTTGGGTGACCCCTCACTTCCTCTCCCGTGGGACTTGTCAAGTTCTAATTTCCTGAACATGTATCATAATGGAGGTTATGCAATTCACAATGATGAATGTCTGCTCCTGGGGACCATGATATGTATTCTTTTAACTAGTATATGCATTTCTTGTGGTAATAGGCTATATTTTGTGTTTTAAAATAACACACGATGTTAGATACACACCTAGATAAATCATTTCAATTCACAGGTAGACTAACAAGCCTCTACTGTATGTGTAAACAAACAAGCAAACAAAAAATATACACAAAAAGGATTTATTGATTGGAGAGTGTAGAGGATCTTTCCTTTGAGTATGGATAGATTTAGGCTCACATATCACCAGTGAATGTCAGACCCTCAACTCTCTTCATCCTTCAGTTTTAATTTCTGTGGATTGATGCTAGAGTCCAGGGCAGAAGATGACAAGAGAGATTCTACCTCAGTTTCTTTTTTATCCTCCTCTGTTTGTCTTCTTTTTAAATCCAGTTTCTCCAGAAAAAATTGTTGTTTTTTTTTACATGAGAGTGTAGGGTAGTGGACAGCCTACCACAATATATAGTTGCTCATCATTCATTGATGAGGTGAGCTGAATCATTTGAAATAGACCCTCATATGGATTTATCAACATGCCACAAAATCGACAAAAGAGACAAAGCATCACTTTATTTTTTGGGGTAGGGGCTGGTCAGTGAAGAAGTTTCCTTTTTCCTGGAAAAAGAAAAAAAACTTAATATCTGATTGTTCTTATCCTTCCTAAGGTTTCTTTAGGGTTTGCTAATTCAAATATGGCAGGGCATGAACATGGAGGGGGGGGTGGCTCTTCACACATGGCGGTCAAATCGCCAGCCACATCTGTCCAGTAATATCCACATGTTCCTATGGTTCTTTTTTCCTCCTCCCTTCCTCCCTCTCTTCCTCCCTCTCCTTCCTTCCCTTTCTCCCTTTCTTTCTTTCTTCCTTCCTTCCTGTCTTCCCTCCTTCCCTTCTACCACTCCCTCCCTCCCTCCTTCCTTCCTTCTCTCCCTTTCTTTCTTTCTTTCTTTCTTTCTTTCTTTCTTCTTTTCTTCCTTCCTTCATCCTTCTTTCCTTCCTTTCTTCCTGCCTTCCTTCCTGTCTTCCTGCCTTTCTTCCTTCCCTTCCCCTCCCCTCCCTCCCCCCTCCTTCCTTCCTTCCTTCCTTCCTTCCTTCCTTCCTTCCTTCCTTCCTTCCTGTCTTCCTGCCTTCCCTCCTTCCCTTCCCCTCCCCTCCCTCTCTCTCTCCTTCCTTCCTTCCTTCTTTCCTTTCTTCTTTCTTTGTCAGTCCATCTTATGCAGTTTCTACTGTTTAGACTCTTCCAGCATATATTCAGAATCTTGTATTTTTGCCAGCCTGGAGAACAATATGAAGGGCCAAATCAGATGATGAGTGGACAGGTCTGAGATTGTTGTGGCCTCTTGGGGACCCTTCTCTACTTATACAACTCCTGATTTATGCTTTAAAAGGGTGTGTGTAATGACATGTTATTGGCTTGGGCTAGTGAACAAGGATGAGACCTCATTACCTTTCCCCCTGTCTACTGCCCTGCCCAAAATTGCTGGAAATGCCATCAAGCAGTAGGCACGAATGTAAGGAAGTGCCTGGCCCATATGTGGCAGAGCAACCTTGCTCTCTAATGATTCATGAAAATAAATGATGGGGGTCTGGGAAGGTGGCTCAGTGGTAGAGTCCTTGCCTTGCATGCCTGAGGCCCTGGGTTCCATTCCTCAGCACCACATAAGCAAAAAGAAAAAAGCCGGAAGTGGCGCTGTGGCTCAAGTGGTAGAGCGCTAGCCCTGAGCTCAAGAGCTGAGGGACAGTGCCCCCAAAGACCAGACCTAAAATAAATAAATAAATGATGGCCCTAGTCTCTCTAGGACAGATTATAGGCATCTCCTTATAAACTGTTGCTTTTCCCAAGTCATCAGAGGCTAACAGTGTCTCCCTCAGGACCATGTGGGATCTTCCGTGTTAATATCTAGGTTTCAACTAAGCATAGGAAAGTGATACAGAGCAGTCACTAACCAAGTATCTAGACAAGTGCTCCCTTGGGGCAGTCTTCCTGGGGGGAGGGGTGTTGAGAGGAGACGACCTGGTCACCTCCTCTTTGTACAGCAGTCTTTGGGACCTCGATCATGGTGATGCCTAATAACATCACTCAGGGAGGATGGAAAGCAGAGATGGCTGCATTGATTGTCTGCTTCAAATGGCAACTGCACAGTGCAGGCTGGGGACAGGACATGACATTTCTTCTAATAAGTTCCACCAGTTTTGGATGGTTTGCTGGAAGTTAAATGAGCTCTCCTTTGCTCTTCCTTCAGGCCAATTCTCTGGGAAGGCAAGACAGTTCTTTCTGACCTTAAGGCGTCATTACCGGCCACTAACAGTGCTTGAGGGAGGGGGTTGCTTCTCTTCTTTGCGTGGCAGCCTCTGCGGGCTCCATTCCTCACCCATGGCTTAAATCCCAATTTCAGGTTAACAGTGACTATTAATTTTATAGACCCAAAACAAGACAAAACAAAAAAGCAAAAAGCAGCAACAACAAAAAACCCCCAAACCAGTTAAGTAGCAGGAAAGGAACGCACCCTTAAGGGAATACCCGAACAGTGTGCTGGAATCCTCCCAGGACCACCTGCATCCATTTAAAAACAGTTTTCACCAGCACAGGAAGAATTTTCTGCAAACGTTTGTGTTTGCAAAGCTTGTTTACCTCAGCTGGAAATTGCAGAAGATTGCAATTTGAAGTGTGTTTATTATTATTTTTTTTCCTTCCCTAAATCATACTCAGTGGTAATTATTGGGATCCAGATTTTGTTGCTGTTTGAAAAGGATGGGAAATAAACTTGGATGGGACACAGGAGCTTGAGACTGGTTGAAATGGAATATATTCCAGATGATTTCTAGGAAGGGAGAGCAGATCAGGCAGTAACCTGTGGGTGGAGTCATGCTAGGCCACGCCCCAGGCCGCACCTTCTCTACCTGCATTGGGTGGGGTCATGCTACCCAGAAGACAGCATCTTGTGTAAAACCAGGAGCTTCCAAGTGCTGCACGATTCTGAATAGGAGCTTCTTTCATGTTCATATGAGTCTATTCAGGAAGTCCCAATGGTGGCTACTTTTGTAAGGAAGGATTTGTAGTGACGGATTGACTTAAAGCTTTGACATAAACATCCTTCTTGCTTGGCTTGTTTCAACTGCTAACTATTCCTCTTTCCTGAGCTGCAGAGAATGGAAGTTTTGTCAGACCCAGAGGTAGGGGGTGGACTTGTACGCATGCCCACAGTGTCTGGAGCTGCAGAATCAGCTTTGGGGTGGATCTGGGAAAGCTGCATTAGTGCTTTCATGCAGGAAAAATGAAAATAATTTAAGAGTGTTTTATTGGCACCAATAAAAGTTTATCCCTCAAAAAGATAAGAGGTTGTTGTTGTTGTTTTTACATGGTTGTGGGATTTGAACTCAGGGCCATATACCTTGCTAGGGTGGCACTGTTGTGGGAGAAGAATTTCTCTTTTTTAGCCACATACATTCACCAGGGCGGAAGCCAAGTCCTGCTCACAAAGTATTTCCTTTACACTCCACACTTCCCAGTACTCTTATGAATGAAGCCACGTGAAGAGCTTTTGCTGGTGGTCTCTGGGCAGAACTGTATACCTCTCCTTTGAGCTAAGAGAGTAGGGCTGCTGGGAAACACCCCTGTGCTGTCTTTGTCACTGCAGCTGATCAGTCTGTGTGTGCACATGGAGCAGCTGTACCAGGTTGAATTTCCTGTCTGTGAGAGACTGGGCACATACCATCTCCTACAGCCTGTGGTGGGCCTATAGCATACCAAGACACTCAGAATTGGGGCAGTCACTACAGAATAACCCAGCCTGTTTTTTATCTAATACACCAAGTGTAGGGAATGTCTGTCCTGAAATAGAATGTTAATTTTAAAAAAGTACAAAGATAAACAGCTGTTTAGAGGCTAGATTGTTAAGTTCTTACATTGATGCCACCTTTTCCTTAAAGTAGGCCACCTATTGTTTTCCCGGAAGCTGCTGTAAAACAATTCCCTCAAAATTGGTGGCTTAAAGCAAGAGAAATTGCTTCCGTTACAGTTCAGGGGGACAGAAGTCCATACAAGCTGTTGGAGAGGTCACACGCCTGCCAAAGGCTCCTGGGGAGAATCGTTTGCGTCTCTTCCAGATTCTCTTTCCATTTCTTGGTTCCCAGACGTATACCCTGAACGCTGCCTTTTTCTGTGTCTCTATCTTGGATTTCCTTCTCGTTTCTTCTCCAAGGATCAGGGAAGTAGGATTAGGGCCTGCCCTAAATGCGGGATAGTCTCATTGTGAGATTGTTAATTAAATGACATCAGCATAGAACTTATTTCAGTACCAGGTGTTAAGTCTTAGTTTTGTTTTGAGAACATACTTTAACTCACAACAAACCATTTATTTACAGAAATAAAATCACAATAAAAGGATTACATTTTCAACACAGAATCTGAGTTGAGGGTGTTTGTTTTGAATGGCTCTATTTTCTTAAAATTATTTGGCTTATTTCTTTTTTTTTGACCCCTCTTTATTGGTCTTAAACTTCCAAGTAAAATCTTATCTTTTCTTTCTTCCTTCCTTCCTTCCTTCCTTCCTTCCTTCCTTCCTTCCTTCCTTCCTTCCTTCCTTCCTTCCTTTCTTTCTTTCTTGCTTGCTTGCTTTCTCTCTCTTTCACTCTCTCATTCTTTCTTTCTCTCTCTCTCTTTTTGCCAGTACCAGGGCCTGAACTCAGGGCCTCATGTTCTTGCTCATGAATGGCTTTTTACCACTTGAGCCATGCCTCTGGACCACCATTTTGTTGTTTAATTGGAGATGAAGTCTTGTAGACTTTCTTGCTTTGGCTGGCTTGAAATTCAATCCTCCATGCTGCAGCCTCCTGAGCAGGTAGGATTCTGGGCTTGAGTCATGGGTGCCTGGAATTTCCCCTTACTTGTAGTTGGATGAAAATGCCTCCCCAAGAACAGTATGTACTAACAACAGGCACTGGGCTCATGGGGGGAGGGGCTTCTTTGGCCTCCTTCTCCATCCTTGTCTCTCCATCCCTTGTGGGTAGGGTACCTTCTACCATGTGGGTTAAATGGAAAAACGTTTTATATCCTGCTAACAAGATTCTTTGCATGTTCCTAACAGAGTGCTAATGAGGCCTTGATATGTGCCTGAACTACTGAGAGAAGTAACCTTTCTCTGTTTAAAATTTCATATTCTCAGCTCTACCTGAGCTTTTTAACAATATGGAAATTCACTTTTGCCATTCTCTCTCCACTGCTAATTCTCATCTCATTTCTTAGTCTTTTTCAGGATTGCCCAGGGCATAAAAATCTACTGACACCATCATTTCCTCCTATTGTATTAGGAGTGGGAGTCCAAGTCAGAACGGGAGCCCAGACTAGACATAGAATTCTGGGTCTTTATGTTCTTTGTGAAGTGATTGAACTTAAAATCCTAAATATTTGTTGGTAGAATTAAACCTTTAGTCTGCTTGGTAACCTGTAAGATTATGACCAGTATAGGTTTTAGGAAGAAAATAATTTGTGATAAATTCCGTTTGGATTCATCAGTTGGACTCCACCTGCTTCCATTTGGAATCCACATAATTTCGGAAGAAGTTAACTTGTGTTGGATTCCATTTGGTTTTGCAATCTGATCACTTTTCTGAACTGCACTCAGAATCTGGCAGGGTGAGAGGCAGCTGGATGGACAGTAGTTTCGGCCTGATTAAGTTGAAGGTAAAATGATCATCACAGAATTTCTAGCATATCCACACAACAGGGGATGAAGTTAGTTTTCATGGAAATGGCTTCTAGTTTCCCTAAAGAGGATTTATCTTTTGGCAGAGGGTAGAAAGAATCATGTAAAGATCTTGAGCCAATCACAAAGTGACTCATCTTTACTCTAGAAGCATGGCTTTCTCCTTGATAATTTCTCTTGTGGGTTTCTCATGGAGAATAGACGAATGCATTCTGGCCTAGTTAACTAGCAATGCATGACTCCTGATTGCTCACACTTGTAATCTGAGCTACTCAGGAGGCTGATATCTTGAGGTTAAAACCAGCCTGGGCTGAGATCTGAGGATCGTGGTTCAAAGCCAGCTGGGGCAGGAAAGTCCGTGAGACTCTTATCTCCAATTAACCACCAGAAAACCAGAAGTGGTGCTGTGGCTCAAGTGGTAGAGTGTTCCCCTTGAGCTGAAGAGCTCAGGGACAGTGTATAAAACCTGTGTATAAAAGTATAAAAGTTCTTTGTGTTATCATCCCATTAAAGTTAGAGTTGCTAAATACATCTGTAAATAATGCTGTTAGACTGCCACCCCCCAGCCCCATGTCCATGGCAGGCATTACTAATTGATCATCTTGTTCTCCATCAGACTCTCCCCAAATCAGAGCTTCACTTGCCAAATCATGGTGAATGTGTAAGGATATATTAAAATTTGAGTGGGTGGATTTTTTTTTCCTTTGTCAATGGTGGGGCTTGAACTCAGGGATTTTCTGCTCAAGGGTAATGTTCTGCCATGTTGAACCACCACTCTACTTCCAGTTTTCTGGTAGTTAATTGAAGATAAGCGTCTTATAGACTTTCCTACCCAGGCTGGCTCAGCCTTCTAAGTAGCTAGGATTACAGGCATGAGCCACTAGAGCTGGCGAGTGGGTGGATATTTGCAAGACAGTTTTTTTTTTTGTGTGTGAGTGGGGAGAGGAAGGGAGCAACCCAATAAACATGGTCTTTTAGAACTCAGTGGATCAGGTAAAGACATATGCAGTATGAAACTGAGGAAGACATGGGGTGGGAGGTGGGAACTGTACAAAGACAGCTGGGTTTGTTCCTGTACTAGCCCCCAGGGTCAGGATGACCCCTGAAGAGGGGGCAGCTCCCCGAGAGGGGGCCTGGTGAAATCTGGTGATAAAGGATGTGGTAGGGAGAGGGGAGCTTCCTTCTTACTTGTGATTGCTTGAGGATTTAGGATCACAGACTTTCTTTTTAAATACCATCTGCATTTCTGTAATTATTTCCTCTTTCTTTCTCTTTTTAATCAAGTTCTTTATGCAAATGTCAGGCTGTCTCAGGATAGATGAGTTTGCTCCTTCTCAGGTCATACTTTTAAAAGAAGAACCACGCAGGCCTCAGCTGTGGGTCAAAATGAGAAAAGCTTGAAGGAAAAATGGGAGGAAAAAATAAACCTGTAGAAAGCAGTGAGAATGCTTGTTCCTGCAGTACATGCTTTTAAAGTTTTAAGAATTATCATCGCCAGACATACATGAGGAAAGACCAATCTTAGACAATTCAGAGGTTCTTTGCTTCCTTTCTGGGGAATAAAAGAGGTATTTAAAGCTAACTTACCAAGGACTTGAGCCCCTGTGGCTTCCTCTTGGGTCTGCTTAGCTCTTTGCTGGAAACTTCTATAACAGACAGTGGTAGGCAGATAAAGAACCTCCCCTAACCTGGGTAAAATCCTAGTTTGAAATATTAGCCTGGGATAGGAAACTTAACTTCTGGAAAACACATTGTGAATCTCATATTCTATGTTCTGGGATGGGATTGGTGCAGTCCTGATGATTTCTTGGTGCTCTTAGAGCAAGCTTAGCCACTGGGAGCGATTAGATTTGGTATACAGGTGTAAATATAATTCTATTTCTCTCAGTTTTCAGAAAGGCAGAAACCAATGTTATATGGGAATTCGATCGTGAGATACAGCGAAGCCACATTTTTGAGAGGTCGAATCAGGAGCCTATTAGAGAGTTGGTGACCGCAGGTGGACTCGTGTCCCATTGAACCTCCCACCCCAAATGCTGCTATCACAAGGCTTATAAAGGCAAAAACCACATGATTCAGGTGGGGAACTAGAACCTATCAAAAGTGAGTTTATAGAAGCCAAGCAAGCTAGGTGGAAGGGGTGTGGGGGTGTGGCTTAGGGCAAGAGTTCCCTGGAGCAAGACCTTCCTGGAGCTAAACAACACAACACACGGCAGTGTAAGGGATGGCTCATTTCACGTCTAGGGTTTTCAGAACTGGGTGAAAAGTCCACATCTATTAAGGTACCAGAACAAGATGAAGTTACTTAGACTCAGTATCCATATTTCACCAAGTTTTGCCCCTACACATGTCTGTCTTGCTAATGCTTGTCCAAAAATGGTGCTTAATACATCCAAAATGGCCATGGGTTGGTAGACAGTGCATGAAGAGTGACTTTCTAATGGCTTAGCTTTGACAGACATGGTGAAAATTGACCATATGTACCCTAGATCCCAAGAGTCCAGTTTTGGTTGGCTCCTAGGAAAGGTACAGCTCCCTCCTCCCCCCACTGTAGCTACCACTAGGAGATTCTTTTTGGGGAAGGAAATATGCAATATATTTCTTTTTGAGAAATATGATTTTAAAAACAAAGTGCTTTGTGACTACTAACAGTCCATTAAAAAAAATCTCAGCCAATAGACGTGTCCACCCTTTCTCTCTGACCTCAGTGCCAAGCAGTCTAAGTGTGGTATTTAAAAAAGTTAATTTATGCGTTGGATAGCTCAGTCGTGGAAAGATTCTTGCACTTAGAATACCGTTGGCTAAATATTGCTTGTTTCCCTGAGGGACAAAGTGAGAGGAAAGTGAATTAACTGCCAGGAGAGGCACTTAGGTTAAACGAAGGTAGAATTCCTTGCAAGAGAGAGTGGATGGAAATTGGAAAGGGTTACTGAGTGGGGTTCAGATTTCTATTTCTTTGGGACAGCTTTTAAGTACATTCCAGCCTGAAGGCCAGAAGAGACTAATCGACCTCTCTAAGTCCCTCCAATCCTAAAGACACAATCTTTCTAGAGAAGAAAGGAACCCTAGAGGGTAATGGCTGTTAGGAGCAATTACTTATATCACACAGCATTGTTATCCGTGACCAATGGCTAAATGGGAACGGTTAAGCGCTCTCAGGGGCATCTTTAAAAATATAAGTGAAATCTTAAAGGTCAGAGAGCTATGTGCATTAGATGTGGTCCCTGCATATGAGTGGGTGTACTTACAGCATTACTAATATTATATAGAGCTAAGGACCTATTAGCATCCATTTGCAAGAACAGGTTTGCCTAGATACTGCTACACAGATGTGGTCTCCTTGGCTAATATTGTGTGTGTGTGTGTGTGTGTGTGTGTGTGTGTGTGTATGTGTATACACACGTGCCCGTGGATTCATTGCTTGCCTTTAATTTCCTTTGGTCCCTCTCAGCTTCAACGTTTTGGGATACATTGACAGGGTTTCAAAATGTAGCTATTGATCCATTGTGAGTTGGCTGATTGCTTGAGTGAGAAATCTTATTCACAGGAGAGAGTTGACTAAAGAGGAGCTGTAATTTATAGGTTTATAAATTTCTTTTCTGATTTTTCTGGTTCCTTGGTTGTCTGGAATAAGTTAGTAATTTGAAAATTATATATATATATATATATATATATACACATACAAACATACAGACACACACCACACGGACACACAGACACACTGACACACAGACACAGACAGACACACACACACACAGACACAGACAGACACACACACACAGACACACAGACACACACATACATACACAGACACACACAGACACACACACACAGACACACAGACACACACACACACACGAGATTATCTTCCTTTCCAGAACAAAGAATTGTTTTCCAGACTCTTGCTACTGAGTATGGCCATATCAATGAGCACTGTCCACTAACATGTATGGATGTGTACTGGGGTTTAAAGTCATAGCCTCTCTCATTCAGTGTTATTTTGATCAAAGCTGGCACCTTGTTACTTGAGCCATATCTTCACCTCAGGCTTTTCAGCTTGGGTTGGCTTTGAACCACAATCCTCAGATCTCCTGAACACCTAGGATTACAAGTATGGGTCACCAGTACTCCACTATCAGACATTCTTTCCCAAATACTTTCTTAGCCCAAGATTTTTAAAAGTATGATTTTTGTAGCTTATTTGGGCTATTGTTAAGGTGGGCATGAAGCTCTCTTGAAATTTCCTCTACCCTAACAAGAAGTGGGATCTTGCTAATGAATTTTATTTATTAGTATCATTAATATTTTTATCATTATTTTGTGTGTGTGTGTGTGTGTGTGTGTGTGCATGTGTGTGTGCTGGTCCTGGGGCTCAAACCAGGACCTCGGTGCTGTCCCTGAGATTTTTTTGCTCAAGGCTAGTGTAATTAATGGAAGATTAGGGTCTCAGAGACTTTCCTGCCCCAGTTGTTTTTGAACCATGATTCTTAGATCTCAGCCTCCTGAGTACTAGGATTATAGGCATGAGACTACTGGCCTCTGGTTTGCTAATGCATTTTATGTGTAAGTGCTGCTAATCCACAAACCCTCCAGTCTCCTGGGTTTATATATATATATATTAATGATTGAGTTAAATTAGTTACAATCCCAATAGCTTGATGGTGAGAGAACTAGGTTGTTTGTAGTAGTCAACAAAGTCTGACGAGAATCTTGTTCCTTTCTCCAGGCATTTCTTGGTCTCTTTCCTCATTTTTGCTGATTTCTATCACTTACCTCTCACTTTCAATGACTGCTCCTTTTTCCTTGTTTCACATTAACTCCATGTAGATCAAGACAGAATTTTTTTTCCCATGGGAGAAAATAAATGGGTGGAGCAATTGGCATACTAGTGTTTTATGGGGGAATTAGGATACTTTATCTTTTTAATCACTTAAGAGACAAATATAGATGTTCACTATTGGTTTTTTTTCTACTCTGATCATCATCATTGTTTTTGATGGCACTGGGGCTTGAACTCATGACCTAGAGCTCTTGGGTAGTTTTTTTACCCTTAAGGTGGACACTCTATCACTTGAGCCTGGCTTTTTGCAGGTTAATAGGAAATAAGAGTCTCATGAACTTTCCTGCCAGGGATGGCTTTTAATTGTGTTCCTTAGAGCTCGGCTTCCTGAGTAGTTGGATTATAGCCATGAGTCCATGGCTTCTGGCTGCAGAATGATTTTGTAGTTAAAATTTTTAGGTAAAGAGTTCTGCTTGAGTTCTCTGTGTGGTCACTCCTTAGGAGTCAGAATCTAGATAGTCACTGGTAAAAATGATGGTATGATCTGTAGCCAACACGGCCACCAGCTCATTTCCTACCTCTGATGGTAAGTGGACAGACAAAGTAAGGAAGAATATGTGGTTGGACAATCAGTATGGCTCACTCTTTCTCCTTTCCTACCCCGGCCTGCATACGTGTCTTTCAAATGCCTATTCTGGAAGTCTCACTATCCATCTGATTCTTGGAGCAAATAATAGCTTAAAAAGAAAACTTTGTCCATTAAAATGATTCAGAAAATAAAAACAAAAAACAACTTTCATCCCATGTAGCTGAGGAGGTGGGAGGGAAGGGATGGTAGGGGAAAAACGAAGGAGGAGGCAACAATGCTGGTTAAGCAATGTACTCATTACCTTGCTCATGTAACTATAACCCCTCTGTACAGTATTTTCACAATAAAAACTTAATAAAAATAACTTTCATCCCAGAGCATAACTGTGCTGTCATTTAGACAAACTTACTGCAGTTGTGAAAATATTAAATGTGACTAGAAGGTAAGATTCAATCTTGGGTAAGTTTTAGAAGAGCCATGTTCATTTGAAAAAGAAAAAATTGAGAACCACAGTAAATGTAATACAACAAGATGAAGAAGGAGACCACAACCACTTTTTTTTTTGGGGGGGGGTCTGGTCATGGGGCCTGAACTCTGGGCCTGGGCGCTGTCCCTCAGCTCTTCAGCTCAAGGCTAGCCCTCTACCACATGAACTACAGCACCACTCCGGCTTTTTTTTCCCCTTCTGCTTATGTGGTGCTGAGGAATTGAACCCAGGGCCTCATATATGCACGGCAAGCGCTCTACCACTGAGCCACCTTCCCAGCCCCCATAACCACTTTTTTTTTTGGGGTCCGGTTGTGGGGCTTGAACTCTGGGCTTGGGTGCTGTCCCTCAGCTCTTCAGCTCAAGGCTAGCACTCTACCACTTGAGCCACAGCACCACTTCCGGCTTT